>NC_139253.1:47529738-48729738 GCF_977018435.1 Lepisma saccharinum
ACACCCCGTAAATTAGTTGGGTAAGACTCGTTACTTCAATTGTTATTAGGTTGTAGAAAAGTGACAGGGGCTTATATACACCTAAGGGGTTTTTCTTCCAAACAAAATGTAATCTGAGTGAATGTGTCTTGTATTTGCTTAGTGCTAAAACTGAAGGGACATTAACACCCATCTCTCTCTTTTTCCCGTCCGAGGGGTGTGAGGGGTGATGCTTCCACGTAGTACACCCAATTGTCAACCTCACTTCCACGTAGTACACCCAGTTGTCAACTTCACTTCCACGTAGTACACCCAATTGTCAACCTCACTTCCACGTAGTACACACAATTGTCAACCTCACTTCCACGTAGTACACCCAATTGTCAACCTCACTTCCACGTAGTACACCCAATTGTCAACCTCACTTCCACGTAGTACACACTGAACTGCATTTTGCACACTAACGAGGCTCTGGCGTCAGTATAATCTTCGTAGGACTGTGTGTGTGGGGGGTGGGGGGGTGTCGTCCTATGTTTTGTCCTTGTTTGTGCTGAGTGCCCCTTTACAGCCTCAGCTTTTAACTGGTCAGAATATCTTAGTCTCCGACATTACACTTGTGTTATTTTAGTTATGGTAAGGATCTGGACCTCGAATAACGTGACGGGTGCAAAATAGCCTAACTGCTAACGCACTCAAAATGTTAAATTCAAAGTAAAAATAAAAAAACGCCGTCCAATTCGAATCGGACAAATGCCTTACCAAAACCCTTGAATGATTGTCACTGGTACTTGATTTGAAACAGAGTTGTTATCTATGCAGAAACACTTGCATTTCTTGTAACAATCATGGCCATATGAACGAAGTCAATACACGCAGATCTATCTCCTACTAACAATTTTCAAGTTGACTGCAACTTATAGAAATTCATCGGCAATCTATTCTAGGTCAAGACAAAGACGTCTTCAGATGGTCTTTGTGAAAGATAAAATAGAGATAACCTTAGAAATAAATTACAGCGAAGAGAAGAAACGCGAACCTATCTTCCAGCAAAATATTCTGCAATGCTCCAATAGGTATACTCTCTTCTTTGTGAACTTCCACTGCATTTCATTTTAATATTAACTCTGGGAAGAAAGGGCGGCCTGAGGAAAAAAAAAACTGTTGATGCAAGTGACGTCAAAGCTCCATACTTATTTTCCTTGAGAATGGGTGAAGCACAAAGCGGCAGGAAAAAGATTGTGAGAGTGAAACGGTGGACAATAACGGGATTAATATGAGACTGAGAGAAAATAATTAACTTTGTCGTATCAGGAGTCTTCATAGTAACATCAACTGGCGGATTAAGAGGGAGGCGCTCAAGGGCACGTGTCCCTCCCAAGATGAGGACAAAGTATTTCGAAAGTATGGATAGTGAATTAGAACGAACAAAAAGCGTTGTAGCTGAAATACATTAATCGAGACTGGATTCACTAGATACTTAACTAAGTCGACATCGGAAATCATATCCTGGGTTTCTTGATTACAAGTAGGAATGGCCACAAAATCTCGATATCCGAATTTCAATTATCCTGTATCCGTTACAGATACAACTGATAATCCGGATATTCTGGATATACCGATAATTCGGATATCCGGATTGTACAGTTATCCGAATATCTGGATAATTCGGATGTACGAATAGTACGGATATCCGAATATCAGGAGGATATCACACTAATACGATTATTCATGATATCCGAGTATTCAGATAATTTTGGTATTCATTGACTGATTGATTTGCTTCATTTTTACTTCGCTTTTTGTGTCACTTTTGGCTAATTTGCGAAGATGGGGATGAGTGATATAATGAAATTGATGAATGGACACTCGCAAATATCAACGCCCAGGCCGCGATTCGTAGAGCTCTCCGCTATAGGGGCCGGCAATTTTGGTATTCAGAACGCTATTTGCTTCTTCAAGTTCAATAAATTATTCTCGTACTGAAATAAAGATAAACATTTCCAAATAAAGGATCGGGATACTAAACAAAGAATGTTATATTCTAAACTGTATCCCTTACACCTTTTTTCTTTCTTTCGACGGAACACTTTGTGCATTTTTCCTGAACTTAGTAAAACATATAAACGATAACACTGTACGGATAATGCACACATTCAGGCATTTTGGATATCCGGATATTTCGTATAACCGGATATCCGAACATTTCGGATAATTCGAATATCAGATAATCCGAATATCCGTATAATTCGAATATCAGATAATCCGAATATCCGTATAATTCGAATATCCGATATCCGAATATTTGAAATCATGATAGAAAATTATCCGATATCCGGATAAAATTTTATCCGGATTTGGCCATTCCTAGTTACAATGCAATAGCGATAACTGAATAACTGATGACACAAAGCGAGAGCATTCTAGGTTAAATGTAGGCTACCTGATACTTGCGGTAGTCTCTCCTGAGGAAATGAATCTCAAATTTATCTATTTCTTTCTGTAATTACTGTTAAATACAAATAACGTAGAAGAAAGAACCTTTACTTGACAAAAATCAACTAATCATTGTAAGATCAAAGTGTCCTGGGTTCGTTTCCTGGTGGAGGTATACATTGTATAGTGGTTCGGAGTTAACTGTGAAGGTCCGGTCCCTATCACTTAATCTGACCACAAGTCGGATGTGATGTGTATGTATACGTGATATGTACGGGGTGCGGCAATGAATCGAGCGATTTTGCAACACTGCATATAGCTAGTTGTTGCGTCATAGGTAACACGTGACTACCGCCATCTTGCAGAGCCTGCTTTACCATTTAGTTATGATATGATGAAGTCGTAGAATGGGTCACAGCGCCTATTCGCTGTAAAAGCGTATCTCAAAAACAACAACGGGGATATATTCCTTGTCCAGACAAATCACCGGATCTGTACACCTGTGATTATTTTCTTTGGGGGTAATTGAAATGAAAAGTTTTCCAATCGACAGTCTTAATTAACTTAAAGATCAGATCCGGGGAATAGGTGGCTCACATTTCTACCTTACTGACAATGAATTCTTGTGAATTTATTGTGAATCTTCGTCTGAAGAATACCCTGTTAGAGGGTGGAAACATTACGTTTTTAGTGTATATTTTTATACAATAAATTTTGCATTGGTCAATATTTTAATGTTTTACTATATTTGTATTTGCTTTTAGTATTTCTTCTTCAGTCAATAAATTAGTTCATTTTGTTTTAAGTATGTAATGTTTTTGTGTGCATTTGTCTGTAGTATTTTAAAATCGCCCGATTCATTCCAGCACCCTATGTATACCCTACGTATGTTTGAGGCTGCTTTTAATATCTAGAAAAATCTGGAAATATATTTCCATTATTACTTCCTCTATGCTTAATGCATATTCTTGTTTCTCCAAGAAAAATCTAGATCTGCCTCTATGGTGAAATCGTTCCTCGCGTGGATGCCAACACGCTATATTTGATAGATCATGAAAAGATGAACCCTCTCAAAATTTCACAAGAAAGGGGTTCTCTCTAAGGGTCTGTTAATTAGTGCTTGTTTCTCGTTTGCCAGACCCTTTCTTCTACTTTCTTTCTCCCCTCTCCCTATTTTATATCTTGCTTTTCGGTGGATTACTTTTAATTGTTGCAGATTACTTGTGATCCGAATAGCCTCGTCCTCCGTTGAAGAGCCTCCCCCAACTATCCACCGAATTCTTTCCGTTCTTCCGAATGTTTAATAATGACTCAGAAACCAATTAGAGATGCAGAGATGGAGGGAGGAACTTCGAATTCAGATTGATTATTCGGAACGTAGGGCAAGAAAGGAATTGAAAAAAATAAAGATGGCCTCGAGGAAACAGCATCTTCAGAAGGGTTGGGAAATAAATCTGATATTCAACTTTTCTCTTCTCTCATAAAATTTATTTAAACTCTTCAAATGCTAATAACAACAAATTATTTCTTCCAAGCTTGAGATTTCCATACGTTTTCAGAGTAGTTTAACTTAGCAACTCATTCTAAGCACAGTTTTGCTTACAATGAGCCAGCTACAATGTGGGATCATTAATTGCGCATATACTAATCTAGATATTTCCAAGAACTAAAGGAGTTTTGGCATGGCTGATCACTCGAGTTCACAAGATTACGTAGACTTGTAACTTACATTACTGGCCAAATTATTGGACTCATTAGTTGAAAAAATGAAACACAGATAACTTTATGTAGAGAAATTTGACAGATTTAATGTTTTGTGATACACATTGCATTGTTATACACACAACAAGTACTGTCTGAACTTCGTGTGGCCTTCGCCTTTGGCTCCTTTCGAGCCCATTTTAATCACTGCTTGTGTACAATTCCCTTATCACGCTTACTTCTGAACTTCACACCACGTGCTTTATGAAATTAGATGTTGCTCCGGAGATTCAAATAAAGAACACTCTTACAACAACAAGAATTAATATTATTTCCTTTGTTATAACCAAACAAATAACATAAATAACACGGTAAACAATGTACGTATTGTTCCAGACATTTTTGCGAATATGCGAAGAATTGTGCTGCCATCTATTAGTGGGACACAGTAACAGAAGGGATTGTGGGAAACAATATTATATCGAAGCAGAAACAGAACCGTAGCTAGGAGGGGCGGGGCAGCGGGGCGGTCGCCCCGGGCGCTGATGAAGGGGCGCCGAACGGCAATTAGAAAAACATTGAAAATTACTTGTAATAAAGGATGCATGCGATCCCCTCGAAAGTTTTGGCGCCCTATTAAAACAATATCATTGCCAGTTTGCAAAGATATTGATTTGATTTTTTTTTTATCGCTGCGCTCGCATTACAACCTCTTCTTTTAAACAAATAAAAGGTAATAAATAAATATCCAATTTATATATATATATATATTATTTGTTTGTTAGTGAGGATGTGTTTTACAACTTCTTAGTGAATAGTTCCAATAGTGTATGCAGTTGTAAAAATAATATTGGTGTAAACTGCAGTCTGCATGTCGTAACAACTGTACTAAATTTTCCTAATATCTCTTCAAAAAAAGCTATTTCATTTAAAATAATACGTCGTGATGGTTTTTGGCTCATTCAATGATCTTTCCAGGCAGCTTTCAAATAGCTAAAAGATGTACAGGACGAGAGTACACGTCACTTAGAACAACAATAATAAATAAAAGTCTATGCTGCTTGGCATCGAGACCCAACATTACTCGGACGTCTTTGATCTTTGTCAGCGTTCTCATATGCGTCAATGGCCCATTCAGAGCATTACGATAAACAAAATTTGCGAAACAAATGGCAGCGACCGGGCAAAAGGGAATCAGAATTGACGCTCTAATAACTCCAAAAAAAGCACTCATGCTATTCTAGTTTAGATGTAGCTACTACGAACTATACACTCACTTTGCGAGGACTATTGTATAGTCAACGTGCTTTTGATAAAGCTGTGTGTATCCGAAATTGTGTAATTATTATAAGTGATGTCTTCCAAGAAACTTTCTGGGGCTCAAAACAGGAAAAGAAAGAAGATAAGAGGGAAAGAGGACATTAGAAGTGCAACTATTTTATCAAAGTTTTTCAAGAAAAATGTTGAATCCACAGACGCTAACGAAGATTCTTCAGCGCCGGAAATAGAAACCACACGACTGTGAAGAGTCAATCAGCAACTAGGTGGTCTTCAAAAGCAAATGCAGTACAATCTCTAAGTACCCAATTTCCGGATGTCTGTGCAGCTTTGGAGGAATTATGTGACCTCTCAAAAGAGTCACCCGAAAGAGTGCACGTGCCAAATGCTTGCTACACAGCCTTAAAAAGTTTAACTTTCTTGTGTTCTTATTCTGCTGGGCTGATATCCTTCGAGCTATTTAACGACGTTAACCTACGGCTACAAGAAAAGTCTGTTACAGTAGATATAGGTGTTAGTCACTTACAGGGACTGCAAAGCTTTCTGGCTGCCAATCGGGAAACAATTGTGACGAACGCTTTTGAGAAAAGCAAACAGATCTGCGATGATATGAACATTGCAAGTAGAGAACAGCGTCCCAAAAAGAAAATCAAGTTTTTCGATGAAGTTGCAGAAGATGAAAGTGTAGCCATAAATGAAGAACAACAAAATTGGAAGAGCTTATTTTGTGCATTGGATTCAATTTTGTCACAAATAGGCGATCGATTCAAGCTAATGAAAGGAGTTTTGGAGGATTTTTCCGTAATTATTCCAAGCAATATGGCAGTTATGTCAGAAGAAACGTTGAGAAAGGTTGATCTGGCCTTATTATACCCCGAGGATATCAACGGAAGTGAGTTACTTCATGAAGTGTTGTTCTTTAAACATCATGCGCAAGCATTTTTAAAGACTTTCACTTGGAATACTTGTCAGAATTGTAACCACTTGCTGCTCTCTCATTCATTCATAAAATATCATGTATTGAGTTGTACCCAAATTTTGTCACTGCATTGAAACTATTTTTAACTCTACCTTCGTCTATTGCATCTTGTGAAAGGAGTTTTAGTAAGCTAAAGCTTAGAAAGAATTACTTGAGTTCTTCCTTGAGTCCAGGAAAGCTGACTAACCTGACTATTTTGTTTGTCTGTTGAGAAGTACAGAGTTCAATCACTTTGCTGCTCGAAAGGCAAGAAGAGTGAAACTGTAGCTAGTATGTTCGCACAGGAGAATTGTCAAATAATCATGTACTGATTGTAGTTCTTAATACGTTTTTGTTTTTATTGTTGTTGATTTCAGCTCATCAGTATAACATTTTGCAGTGTAAATAGGTTTTACTTTATAAACACTACATTAATACTGAATGATTTTAGCTAATTTGTACAATGACTTTGCAGGGTATTTGAAAGGGTTTCATGTATTTAAAAAACATTACATTAATGATCTTTTTTAGAGATTCTTCTGCTACCCAATTTCTACAATTATTAGCATAAATGAAACGTCAATTTGAATGAACGACATTATTTAAGTAAGGCACAACAACAAATGCATCTACCCCTCCCTTAAAGAAAACAATGGTAGAAGTTCAACAAGGCGAGTGTAGGGGGGCGCCGAAATTTATTCTCGCCCCGGACGCAGAAATCTCTAGCTACGGCTCTGAGCAGACAACCAGTTTAATCCCACCAACAGTTATACAATCGACACATTTATTTAGTTAGAACACTTTCAAAACAAGGAAATGTGCTTCTTTTTTTTACAGTGAGTCCAATAATTTGGCCAATACTGTATTTATAAGTACATAAATACGCTGTAGAGTTCATGAGCGTACTTAAATGTTATATTTAAAATTTTGACTTTATAACATTGTTCGTTACAGTCGTGTTGGGATGTGTAGGTAAATCGCTCAGAAGACGTATTCGCGATTTGAAATCTTATGCTTATCGTTCTGTACTGATTAACAGCGGTTCCTTCTCACTAAATATCTTAAATTGCATCTGTAACAAACAAAACACTCAAAACACTGACCAAGGCAGAATTTATTGTCAAATAAACATACCAAAAACGTGACGTTTCAACGTTATAGTAAGGTTTTCTTCAGACTGCCATTTGAATTTGGTTCAGTATTTTTAGTGTTTTATTAAACATGGAAAGAAGGCTTAATAGTCTTATCATTGTAACAAACAATATACATGAATGTGCTAGCTAAAGAATGTGTATTTCCACAAGTAAACAAAGTTATTTTTTAAATACTGAATCTTGCACATTTGTTTATGATTTAGAGGGGGAAGGAAAGGTTAACTTACATTAAATGATTGATTCGATTTTTTTTCAAACTTTTCTGCCACATTTGGCTAATCGCAAAGATAAAGATGAGTGATGATATGATGAAACTGATGAACGGGCACTCCCAAAGAACACCCATGTCAAGCCAGGGATTCGAACCTGTGGGGTCTCTGGCATCGTAGCGCGTTGTGCTAACACCACTTCTCCACAGAGGTCGGCGAGGTTATCTTACAAAATCACTTCTCTTGGCGTTGTACGTAATCCGCGAAGAAAACTGAAAAAGGCAGTTGTAGTGTTTTAGGAATGGAACATTTTTTTCCGAATGCACTTCTTCGCTTTCCTAAAGTATTTGTGGAATGTAGTTTTTTTTAATTTTTATAACTGATGCTTATTTGGTGTTTTCAGTCCACTTAATGCACAGTAAGGCTAATCGGGACTGGACCTACGGTTTAAAGTGGGATCCGAACCACAATTTGCCTCAACCGGATATCGAACCCGGGACCCCTTGATTACAAGGCGACGACGTTACCACTAGGTATTGTGTTGTGTGTTTGCAGCTTCTGGGCGAGTCATAACTCCCGCAACCTCCAATCATAAAGTGGGCCTCTGGCGATCACCAATCGCTAACCTCTTGTTCACGCTCTACACTGTTGATAGGCTCGCTTGCTAGATTCGTGCAGTCTGAAGGAGATTTTCCTAAAATAATGTAGCTCTACCTACGTACATTGGTCTTAACTATAGCTAGTAAGTTGATGAAAAATCTTTATTTTTTCTGGGCCTTGAAGACAATGCTAAACCTTATAGTAGTTCGTTTCACTTCAATTAGAACCAGAAAACATTGCTTTTATTTTGCATTTATCAGCCTTCTTTTCACGTCATTTTTCCAGTATTTTTTGTTGCATTTTAATAATTTTTTAGATTCCTCCTTGGTCCTTTCTCGTTGTTTCGTGAATTTGAAATGCATTCCCTAACATTACTTACAGGTTCAAATTTCCTAACTACGCCACGTCAAATTAAAAGCACAATATTATTTTTAACTGAAATTTTTGGTGGTAAGTTTATTTTTCCTACAGTAAAACTTAATATACCTTGGGATGATGTTCCCTTTCTGGCCACTGTTATCGTTGTGATCTGCTTTTTTTACAGTAAAATTAATTACTACATAAAAAATGTAAAAAAAAATACACCAGTATATTTTCAGATGTTGACCGCTTATTGTATCGTGTGTGACGCACTCAAAGGAGGTGAATGACTTATATAGAGGTGTTGAAGTGAAAATAAAGAAAATAACATTAGCTCTTAATTGCTATTTCCCTCTTTTCTTCGGTAGTTTAAACCATTAAACAACGAGTTTTGTCGAATTATTGAACTACTCTCTTGTAATATACGGGAGACAATCGCTCTTATTTTAAGAATTAAAATTATTTTAGGGCATTTTTTTGAATTTTTAGGTCATTTTTTTATAACTTTAAGGTTATTCTACAGGTCATTTTTTGAGATTTTTTGGCAGGGTTGTTAAAGCTCCACGAACCCATAAATTCTAATGAGTTCCGCAACAGGAGCGGAGCATTTTTTCCTCGCACAATTTCAATTCGGTACAAGTTGAGTATTGCTACAATGCGGAACTTGGACCGGATATAAATTGATCCGGGTAAAAAAGTTTCTGGACCGAATTGAAATACTGTACGGAAAAAAAGGTTCTTTACGGTCCAGAACCTATTTACCCTTGCTGATAATCTCTCGCCTGGAACGGAATTGAATTTATTTTAAATTCCTGGACCCTTAACAACCCTTTTTTTAGGTCTCAACTTCCAAGCCGTATTCCTAGTCGTAATCTTGTCGCCTCTTGTAGGCTGACGTCGCTCCTGCTTGTTAGTGGCTCCACACTTGGACTTCTCGGTACTACATTGCTCATACATTCCTTCCCCCTCCTCCCTTTCCAGGGCATCACGTTCTTAGAATCAACTCGAGGACTCTGGCGGGAAAATGCCAAAGGCGCAGGTGCCTGCCAGTCCAACGCGCCATAGAGGCCTTTACGGGAATGGACTCGCGCCCCCCCCCCCCTCCACATCTTTCTTAACGAGTGAAGCATCGCATTAACGCTCAGTTTGATGAAAGGACTAATGAGATTATGTGTTAATGTTAGTCTTGCACATTATAACATTACTGGAACTCAGTGTAGACATGTGCATTGACGTTCGCAGGGATATTTCCAGGGAAGGTCCTGGCGGGAGGAACAAGGCATTTTATCAACACTGTTAGTGAAATTTACGCAAGAAATATATAATTTCAGGTTGATATTAGTTTTGAGGGGCAGCCTGGTAGCTAGATATTTTGGCGCCCTAGGCAGGATTGTGGTTTGCCCCTCCCCCCCCCCAAACTACCAAACACCGTCCTTCGATATTTTCTTCCTTTGCCATGGTTTATGATATTTGCATCCTACAAATTTTGAAATGAAGAAACAAAGAAAAATGTATTTTAAAAAAATAATATAGGTTGTATTTAAATATCGTAGTTGGAATTTCTGATCAAAAAGAAGTTCAGCATATTTAAAAATATCTCAGTTATGTTTTAGTGTCTGAAGAACATCTTTAAAAAACGTATTGTTACTAGTACTTGGGGAAATAGAAAATTCCAAGTGTAAATTTCTTCGTCACATATTTTGACTTTGTTGAGTGTTTTTAAAAAAATAAAAGCTTTGAATGGCGCCCTAGGCTACAGCCCACTCCCCTCCCCCTCGCTACGGGCCTTGAGGAGGGTAGGGATCCCCCGTATGCGAGTCTTTGTTCATATATGAGCATGGTGAATCCTGAAGTAAAGAAGAAAGCAAGTCATATTTTAATACAACGTGCAGTTTACACTAGCATCCCCGAATCGGGAGATTCGGGTAAATTATATCTCAAAATTGCGCCAGTTTCCTTGAAAAGGAAGGTCATTTCAAATAATAATAATAATGGATTGATTTGCTTTATTTTACTTCGCTTTTTGTACCACTTTTTAGCTTGCGAAGATGGGGATGAGTGATGAAATTGATTAATTGATACATACTTCCAGGCCCAGTCCGGGATTCGAACCCGGGACCAATAATAATAATAATGTACATCCGCCCACTCCTCCCTACTCCTCATTTCAAAATTCTTGGTCAAGTTATTGATATATCAAGCTTCCTATACACAACTCACCAAACTAGAAAAAAAATGTTTGTATTTGTAAATTCACAGCTCGACAACGAAAGAAATACATACTTTAACATTTCTACCCAGGAACAAAAAAATCATGTTACACAGTGAAAACTAGCACCCAGATAGGGTTGATTCTCATTATACCTATACCATGTCCCATGCATCTCTGGAGCAAGGCCGCGTATAGTGTCAGAGAAGGGAGGAAATCGAGTGGGCAGAATGAAGCATTACACAATGCTGCGAAGGCTGCCAGGTGCAGTTGCTCCTCCTCCCCTCCACGCAATCCCGTTCCCTCTCACGTGTTCATTGGTGGAGCCGTCTCGCGTCACTACTTGCGCAGAGACTTGTTTTCGTTCGCCTGCTCCAGAGAAAAAGGGTCATGTTGTTTCCATATTTCATCTTGGTTTGTCATAAGTCCACTTTATGCACAGATAGGCTAATCGGGACTGGATCTACAGTTTAAGGTGGGATCCGAAGGACTGTGTCATGTGTCTCCACCGGATATCGAACTCGGAACCCCTTGATTACAAGGCGGCGACGTTACCACTACGCCATCGGGGAGGCTCCCCATTTCATCTTGAAGATAGTTGAAGTTCTATTCCGTTTATAATGTGGCTGTTGAAGGTCTTGAAGCCACACCAATAATTTGTTTTGAAATCTTAAGGACGTGGCTTTGAACCTTGAGCTCTAGTACATGCTACAAGTGTTCCTCTGTATGGGCACATGCAACCGCGCATTAGAAATGCAACCTTGTCATCGGATTGGCATTCGGCCGTGTGTGATTTCGGCTGCGACCGAATCAGTGTCGTACCAAGAAACACACACGTCCCGCTGAGCTCGCATATTGCCTCTCGCTTTGTTTTTTGTCGTGGCTGTGGTATTTGTCAAGTTGTGACATTCCGAAGAGGGGGAACGGCGATGCTGATGGACCGATAACATGGCGACGACCTCGGCCCATTTCCAGAAAATCTCTGACGCAACGCAAGGGGGCAGCACTGTTACCGGTTCCCGGCGCCGAGATCTACACAGGCGCGCTTGTCTCCGCCGAGACGCAAACGACGGATATGAAAGGATGAGGTAGGCGTCATAAACCGCCCCACGCGGAAGTCCTAAACAAGCGTTATCTCCGCTAATGTTCTCTTTATCACGTTTCAAGAAAAATCTCCCCTTGCCATCTTTCGAGCCGGATGTGGTCACGGCACAAAAAAAAAAGAGCAAAGTTATCCCCTGCGCATGAGGTGTGGAGGTAAGGTTCCATATATTCTCGATCTCGGCCATAGTTTGAAGAACGAGCCGCTAGGGACAGTCTTAGGGCAGATTTATGCTAACAGAAACAAACCTGACCTTCCTTGCACGTAGGCATATAATAGCATAAACAAACATGTAAGTAGGTTAGGCTATTTAAATTTGGTTAGCATTTATTTCCAAGTTGCTAAGCTGTCCCTAGCCTCTCGTGTTTGAAGATGATGTGGTCAGCACCACATTACCGCTACCTTTACTCCCTCCTTTACTACAAGAAGGCAAGGTCAGCCACCCTCTAGGTATGCTTACACTGTCTCGGGAATCTGTGGAGCAAGGGGAGAACGGCAGAGAAGGGGAGAAAGCGACTGGTAAGAGTCATTACTTTCGTATGGTCTCCAGCTGGCTGCGCCAGTCTGGCTAGCGAGTCTGCCAACAGCGTAAAGCGTGAGGAAGAGGCCTAGCAATAGGTTCTGGGTTGAGATGACGTCAGTGGTTCGCTCGTTGATTGGTGTTTGCGGGAGTTACGACTCGCTCCAAAGCTGCAATACTCTCAATCTAGCTGTAGCCGCGTTTCCCTTCCATGCACTCACTTCCCCTCTCACGCGTTGGCCGAACCCTCTCGCGTCACTATTAGAGCAGATGCTTGTTTTCATTCCCTAGCTCCAGAGATTCCCAGGACAGTGTGTAGATGCTGAGTGTGCCATGATTGGCCCAAAAAATGTATGCTTTTCCAGGTGGATTATAAGCATGTATTGAAACTTTAACAAAGTTCAATGCTTCCTTTCAGGGGTTCCTTTATGCCGCTCTCAACGAATCATTAATTATATTCCTTAACTTTCCTTGATTATCAAGATATTTCTGTAAACTTTATCAACTTTTTAAAAAGGGTTTACGTGTTGTAAAACTCATGTAAACTTTGACGGCTAGCCTCGAGACCTTCTGGGTGCCCTTGGATTCGTTCCCTAAGGACGCCTAAGTCCACGAAAATTAAGCAGTGTTTCACCCTAATCATAAACATTTTGATTCAATTCCACTGACGTCATTTCATTTAGAACCTTCACTCCAGACCGACAGGTGGCAGGATGTTCGCCGAATTTGCCCCTGAGAAGTGTGATATTGCACGTACTGTAAGTCAAACACAGTCGCAAGAGGACAAAATGACGATGCGACAATTTTCAGTTTGAAACATGTCTGGTTTGGGCCATTATGAAAGATTTATTTCTGTGAAGGCGCTTGTTGTAACTCCTAGACACAATGTTAACATTATAACACTATTAAGCCTTGTTTCCATGATATGAAAAACTCAATATGCTGACCAAGGCAGAAATTTATTTTATTAAAAACATAAACTAAACGTAACGTTTCAACCTTCTAGCAAGGTCTTCTTCAGACTCTGCACCAAGTACAAATGTGGTTGGACCACACATTTCAGATGAAAGAAAATGTTTAGCCTTTCAGGTGAAAGTACAGTTGACAAGGGTAAGCCAGCCACCTGCTAAAATGTTCCATAACAACTTTCTCATAGTCTGGAGGGGAGTAATTTTTGTGTATATATATCGTCCTGTTTTGTACCTTGGTGCAGAGTCTGAAGAAGACCTTGCTAGAAGGTTGAAACTTTACGTTTAGTTTATGTTTTTAATAAAATAAATTTCTGCCTTGGTCAGCATTTTGAGTTTTTCATAATGTTAACATTACAGGGCACTGCAGTAGCCTATGTTATAAAACAACAATAACAAACGTATTTTGAAAACTGACTACTTTTGTGCATGTCGAGCTTCAGCATCTCTCTTGCAAGCACTTCTTGCGCTGTGAGTTTCCCGCCTGCACCTTAAGGCTAGTAAGGAGCAGAGGAGGGTAGCTTCCGTTGAGAGGTAAACAATACTGTGTGGAAGGCGTTCATCTGTTTCTGCTGCCTGTCGACCTCCGTAGCAAAGTGGTTAACATTACCCGCTACAGCACCATGTGTTTCGATTTCTAATCTAAGCATGGGTGTTCCTTATAAGCGTCCCTTCATCAATTATATCATACCGTCACTCATTCCTGGAGGCATATAATGTTTCGGATTCAATTTTAAATGGTAAGTTCAACCCAGATTAGCCTTTCTGTGCATGAAGGGTGTAAACGGTGATCCTTTTCTGAAGACAGTCAACGTAGTACACCCTGGACTTCATTTTGCAGACTAACGAGGTTCTTGTGTCTATACTCCCAGCCAGTATAGCCCTCCCTCTGTGGGGCTCGTGTGTTGTCCACATGTGTTTGTGATTGTCCCTTCATGTATTTCGTCAAGTTCCGTGGCGGAGTGATTACCACTGCGCGCTACGATGCTAGGGGTCGCGTGTTCGAATCCCGACCTGGGCATGGGTGTTTTTTGTGAGTGTCCCTTCATCAATTTTATCATATCATCACTCATCACCATCTTCGCAATTAGCCAAAAGTGGCAGAAAAGCAATGTAAAATGCATCAAATCAATTTTCTTCTTCCATCATCACGATGCCACACTGCACCGTGAATCAAATGAGGAGAGGTCTCCCACTGCACGAACGTGACCGACGATGCTTTCACTCAGTACCTCTATTCTTGCCCCTTTTACAACACTACAGTACCGCTGCTCGCGTGCATAAGAGAGCGCTCTTTTACACTACAGCTGGTTGCCCAGCCTAGAGTATGCTCATCTTATGGCTTAAGATCCAATAACAACATTTCCCCAGAACATATTTCTGGCATTTTTGTTCCGAATCCTGTACCTGAAGGTTGATCGGCTGAATTCTTTCCGCGTTGGCGTTTCAAAGGATTGTCTCATCTCCCACGACCGTCTGTTTTTTATCACTACAATACCCTAATCATTGTAGCAGACCTTACAATATTCATCCGGAATGGACGATAAGAACAGGCGATTATCTGTCATTGCCGCCAGCGCCTGCCTACTAATTTTAGGCCAGTCGTCAGCAGGTTTGGCACGAAGCTAGCAAGAGGAATACACTGCGCATGCGCGATTTGGGCGTGCACCTCAGAAATCCGTTTTCACACGACCTTCTTATTGCATGTGAGGAATACGTACCCGAAGTCGGGTACCAAAGGCCACACCGATTCTTTCCTTTCCCTTCGTAATCGTCCTGATCTGATGAGTTCGTTTTTTTTTCTTGGCTGTTTGTGTCTTTTTGAAAGGACGTGAGAGAAAGAAGCCTGTGTTGGTAACAGAATTGGTTACGTATCCACAAAGTGGGAGGAATAATAACTACTAACCCCCCCCTCTCCCTTCCTCCTGTCTGTATGCTCGGCTCACGCAACAACTAGTCAGCCTAATGGCGGTCACTTAAAAGTAACTCGGAGCGGACTACGTCATTCCCACGCTTTGTTTCATCCTCCTCATTGTCCGCATTACCTTTCCAACTGCTACTGCCGTAAGTTTGTTCAACTGCTTGGGCGAACTACAATTCAGCCCCTCTTCCTCGTGTCCTCCAATGCAAGTCAAAGGGAAATTCGTATACGAGGTCTGTTCGAAAAGTTCGGGCGCTCTAGAAATGCATCCAATCAATGTTGATGCCTCCTTTTATTTACCAAGCCCATTTTGCCAGGTAAGCTCCTTGTCTACCGGGTCAATTTTAAGCAAAATGCAGAGTTTCATTTAGATGACTGTAGATCGGAGGCTAATTGTCCTAGACAGACGAATGATATATCGTTATACGCGGAATGAACCATACATTCGGACTACATACAATTTATGTACATTGAGTGTATGTATGGATGCGGGGGAGGGGAGGAACCAGAAAATTTCTAAAGAAAAAATGCCCCTTCCCCCCTGGACAACAAAATACATGACATTATGAAAATACACATGGAAATGATCGCTGGCATGTCTGGAACAAGAAAATAATTGCACTATTATGATATGAACAATACAACACGACTTGTACCCCCAAAACGATATGTCTGTACGCCACTGAGCCATTCAGCAAAATGCGCAGTTACCATGAGACGACTGTAGGTCCGAAGCTAATTGCCCTAGACGGACGAATCAAGTACAGTTTTACGCGGAATAAACCATAAAATCGGACTATATAAAGTGTATGCACATTGAGTGTATATATGGATGTGGGGGGAGGTGAGGAACCGGAAAATTCAAAATTTCTGAAGAAAAATGCCCCTTCCCCCCTCCGCCCCTGGACAACAAAGTACAGGACATTGTCAAAATACACATGGAAATGATCGCAGGCATATTTGGAACAAGAAAATAATCGCATTATTATCACACGAGTCATAGAACACAACTTGCAACCCCCAAGAGACATGCCTATGCGCCACTGATTCAGTTTCAAAGGAAGCCGCCATTTTCCCGGCATCCAACCCCCCCTTTTTATTGGGAAAGAGTCTTTACAGTGCAGTATGTTTGTTAACAATAATATAAAAGAAGAAAATCGCAATTCCAGCGAAAATAGCGACATTATGACGTAAAAACTACGACCTTGTCGAGGTATCTATTTATAGATAGCTGGTAAACAAAAGGTTAAGGTGGTGTAGTTTTTGTTCCTTTGAAATTATCGGATCTGAACTTCTCAAATGATATATTTTTAGTGCTTCACACGAAACAACAGCTGATAAAAGCATCCTTTTTGTGCATATTTTCATGCACCAATGGAAAAACAACTAACGAAGAGACTGATGAAGTGTTAGCCTCGTAGAGTTCGCTAAGCTTTTTGACACCAGATGCAATGCAGGTGCACCCCAGTGTCAGGCCTGTGCAAACGTCCATTTCATTGGCTAGCGCGCGCCACGCGATCATACACCACACCGTACACCGCTCCAGATCGTAGTGCAAACGGTTCAGACTCCAAATACACAACTTGACACCAAACCAACGAAATAGACGGTTCGGCGTTGCACATTGTTACAAACTAGAAATGCAAAGAGAGTCAAAAAATGCAGGAAACTATTCGGGGCTGTTTTGTGTGGAGTAACGTGTGTTGTCCAGTAACCTGAACGCTACGAAGTATTGAGGAGAAGCGACTAGAAGCTTTAAAAATGTGTCTGGCGAGGAATGGAGCATGTGAAATGGACAGGCAAACTAAGAAATAAAACTGTGTTCGAGAGAGTTGGTGAAAGAAGACAATGCTAAAAGTGATCAGAGGCGCAACCACGAATATTTTTGTCTGGGTGGGGGGGCAAGTACCAGGACAAACGTACCAATAATAATAATAATGGCATTATTATTATTATTAGTGGTAGTAGTAGTATCAAAGACGTTATTATCCTCATAAATTACGCAAAAAGGGGGGTAGAAGTCGGTGCTAAATCATTGTTTCGAACAAGCGATTTGAAATAATTTTTCAACACGTTCAATTTCACATTAGCTAATAATGGAAAACAAGCACACAAATGTATTTCAGAATGGCAGAAAATGAATGATAAATAGTAGTGTAATTGATGATATTATAAACCCGAGAAATGATGAGGCCCCCTCAGGCAGATTTGGCTACACTTAAAACTTGCTCAACATGCCCATATGAGCTTTTTGCTCAAGTGTGGAACCCTGTCTAATCCAAGATTTTTGTGAAAATGCCCTCGGGAAGTTCCCGTGAAATGATGAGCCCCCTCAGATTGATTTGTCCACACTTACAAAAGGCACTTCTGTCAGATTGTTGTCCATAAACTTGTCAAAAATATGCCCCTCTTGATATTTTTTGACAACACCTAAAACTAGGCCAAACGTATTAACACACACACACACACACACACACACACACACACACACACACATATTTACTTCCGGTTTAAGTTTAATTATACACCAGGCTCAACTTGTGTAATAAGCAGAGCTCTTCTAGAATTCCTCTGTGACTCTCTCATTTCTTACATCATAAACATATGATTTTTCACCTATGAGAATAACACTACATATGGTGTCATCAGGGAGTGTATCGTGGAATTCACAGATAATTTTAATGTTTGTCCTGTCATTAACCACAACTTGTTTCCTTTTTGAAGTGTTGATGACAAACATGGGTCTCTGTGCTTTGAATTCATCTGGTGTGTAATACATGTCAGTATTGCCAGTGGTGACCCTTTTGTATGCTGTAAATGCTTCATATAATTTAAGGAAATCATTCTTGGACATGTCTAAATTATAATTTTCTCTGGGGAATACCTCATTTCTGCCATTTTTAAGATATATGTTCTTGATGTTGCAGTTATCAAATCTACTTGAATTTTTTTCCTGATTATTGTGTCTTCCAGTCTGAAACAGTACCACCACAAAATCCGGCATGTCATATTGTATACTGGAGAATGAATTTGTAGCATCAAACTCATAATAAGTACCAGTGGCAGGCTTCTGTACACATTGATATGTATAAAATTGTAAAGGTACTTGTGGATTTTTTATTATATCTGCTTTGTATTTAAGAGCATAACTGGCTTCATATTCAACAACTGGAATTCTTAGCTCCATAGTCTGAATAATGCATTTGCCTTCATCAGGTAGGGTATTGGGCAGAGCTTCCCCTGTAGAGTTTAATGTGCTGTACCTCATCAAAGCATTATTATCATTGGCAGCTCTTCTAAATGTGATTCTTAAACCACCCTTCCACATAATATCTTTGTAATCTGAGAAGAATCCTGGCAACAGGCGCATTGGAAACAGCACTGTGTGGCTCTTAGATATAATTTTATCACCAGCCTCAAATCCACCTATTTTGTAGTAAGAAGCCTTGGTTTTGGATAATTTTAGTGTGGCCAAAGCTGTGGAGGTAATGCCGGGATAATCCACTCTGTTTATAACAACACCATGCTTTCTGATCTCAATTTCAGAGAACAGATGCGGCACAAAATTGTCCACCAATCTTATATTTGAATTTGCCGGATAATCTGTTCCATCGAGCTTTACAACATCAAATTTGATGTATAGATCTGCTCTGTGGGGGTGTATAAAGCCATCCCCTACATCAAGATCAACCTCAATCTCTGTGTTGGGTTGATTTAAATTTGCAAATGTCCTCCTGTTTGGGGGGAATGATTGTAGCTCATAACTCTCAATATTTTCCATTTTTTTGTATGTATTTTTATTTAAATATTAATCTCTATGATTGCAGTTGTTGTGGCTCCAGCAAAATCAACTAATTCTTCTTTTTCATTAGTGACCATCAATTCAATATTATCTATTCTATTATGGCACACAGGAAAATATAATGTTGGGGATGGAGTGTAGATGATGGGCTCCATAAATTCAGAATTAGGTTTAAATGTTGCAATGATGCCAGTTTGATTGTGAGTGCCTATGCCATTTGATTTGGTGATCATACCCTCAGCCACATTACAGTGAATATTCAGAGTCTCTATGGCTAAGAATTTATGTATATTAATAGCAGTGTGTTTGATGGCTGGTTCAAGTTTTGTGTTGTTCTCAAATCCTAACAGCTCTCCTATAGTACCCAGATCCACTGTTTCTGTAGCAGATACAATCTCTACTCTGTGAGTGACAGAATTTTGAGTTAATACTATACCTCTGGGTAACTGAGCATTTAAAGTAGATAGATTATACTGCCCTGGAGTGATGACAATTTTTTGATCCCCTACTGCAATTGTGTTGTTGTGGTGTGTAATATTAGGGATCAAGTACATGCCATAAAATGCTCTGAGAGCTATTGTTTTGGGATACACTATATCATCATGTAATTTGAGTTTCAATATTGAATTTTGGCTGGTGAGATGGAATACCCCCATGATGTTTCAGATACCACAGGGCCTTTTGAAAATTTTCAATTGATGGTTTATTTATTTGAGACATATATCTAAGAACAGATAAACACAAATGTCCACAATTAACATCTTTGAAGTTTTGAACACGGGCATTATTGTAATAAAGATTAGCTGATTTTAGATATTTTACTAAATTTTCAGGTGGAACACCTCCAAATGAATCAAACACAAATGCCTCATCTTTTAAATATTTAAGATAACAGATCCAGTGAGTGCCCTGATTTTTGTACTTATCCAAATTAACAATGCCACACTCTTTGTTGAGTGGTTGTTCTGGTAAAGAATCAGACATGTACACACCTCTAAAATTCTTGATGCCCAGTGGCTTGATTAAAGCTTCAATATCTTGGTTTGTAAGCGGCTCTTGTTTTTTTTAAACTTATTCATGGCTCTCTTAACACCTTTGCCTTGTTTCTCCATGGCCAGGTTATGGCGCTTCAATTCATCTAATTATGACCTATTTTTCTTGGCATCTATTACTGTTTTTGCTATGGCAGCTGATCCCCCAGTCAAGCTCCCAACAGCCCCAAGTGCTGCTAAGATGGCCGGGATAGTAAATATGAAACCCCCCCACATGTGATTTTTTTCTAGATTGTTGTAATTTTTTTAATTGGAGGGTACTAAGCAACAATTTCATACCATGGCCCTTGGCAATACAAGAGCTTTTTTCTTGCGCTGCTTTTTGGTTAAAAGGCTATCAATAGTTTTAAGAGATTTAAGACCTGCATAAGGTATTTGATACATAACACCCTTGGCCTTCATTCTAGGTTTATTATATACATATTCAAAGCCCCCACCCCAGTTTTTGTTTGGTGTTCATAGCTATGGTGGTCCCCAATGCTACTATTCTTTCACTCAAAGAAGCATCTTTGCTTACAAATCTACCAAATGCAGCCTCTTCTAATTTCTTGTCTGCAACATGTCTCTTGTCAAGATCAGAATGTGTGTTGTATGCCATGTCATGGTCTCTACAAGCAGCATCTAGGGGATTAACACCAGGATCACCTCTGTTTAATCTATGGTCCAATTTTGTACCGGGACCACAATACTGATAGCCTGGAATATGTAGTTCAAATGGCAGCTTGTTTATAATGTCATTAACCAACCCCCGGCCCTCAGAAATATTCCAAAATTTAGGTGGTAGAGTATTAATAATTTTTATAAGATATCCAATCCCCTTAGTGTCATTCACTATAAAATTAGACAATTTTGTGCTTATCATGTCCATAATTCCAACCTTTTCATTGTAAAAATTGTGGTTGCCAGCATTTTCCTCCCCAGCTATCACCAATAACCTATCTACAAGTTTCCTGACATCATCAACCCACACAAATTCTCTAGGCAGGGTGTTGTATTGTTTGATTCCACTGCCTGACTTAATTTGTGACCATATGGGCTTGATCAAATTGTTGTATTTTGCTCCACTGCTAGACTTGACTCTTTTTTGTGTGGGATCATTGTTCTGGTATAGGGCATCTGATTTTATTAATATTTCTTTGTAGTGCTCATAATCTTGATCTGTATAGGTGCCAGGCCTTTTCCTAGTCATCAGTTCCCACAATCCAGGTGTGCCAGGATATTTAACAAAAGCACCTTTTTCTCCAAGATGGGATTCTGAATATACAATTATATCATCTCCCATAAATGTTACTCTGAAATTGCCAATTCTATGTATGATGCTACCATCACGCTCTGTGTCGGCATATAAGCCAAAAACCTCATCTTTGTTGTCTTTAGGTGTGCTTAAATATTTTTGAGCAAGAAGACCCAATTCAATAGGATCCAGAGTAGCTTCAATTCTTCGAGGAGCAACAGGACTAGGTGTATGAATACTGGAAAGTGGGGTGATTGGATAATCTAATATGTTCCTAGCAGCTACAGGTAAAAGCTCTGTGATCAAATTTTGATTTTGCTCTGTAACAGTTTTGATATTTTTACTTAATACACTAATAGCATCAATAATAGGCTGTTCTGTTTGTTTGTGTTGTTCATAAATTCCTCGGTTCTCTGATTTCCATCCCTTAAATCTTTTTACAAGATAATCTCTTAATTTAAGATCATCAATGATTGGCCTTTTCATGGTTATTTATATATGTTTCAATGTCTAGAAAATTGTTGATTTTATTTCTGTATTTGCCACTATTGGGTTTTCTTGTCATATCAATTGTGACAAACCCATAACTGTCCTGGTTCCAGCACCTACTGCAAAACTTGGAAAAATCATTGTAGCTCAAGTCCCCACCTACATATTCATCATGTATGTGTTTGAGGTTGGTATGATCTTGATGAAACACACATATAAAATTGCTGTTGTCTCGGATCAGCTGCTTCGGAATTTTAGAAAAAGTCTGTGCCAGGTAGAAACAATCAATGTTTTTGTGTCGGCCCTGTGTAAAGAAATTTCTAACCTTGTTTTGATTATCCAGTATAATGTCATCAAACACAACAACAGAATTATCGAGACATTCATGGAGTGGCTTAACATCTGGTTCAAAAGTGGCTATATCCAATCCATCATATAGCTTCATCAGCTGCTGATATTTTAATTGTTCCAAGCTCTTAGAGAAAACATACAAGTGCCGTTTTTCCAGTCTAACCAGTTGGGTGCCAATAAAAAATTATCAATCATTAGTGTAGTTTTACCACAAGCCGATGGCCCAACAATAAGACATCTAATATTTTCAGGCAGCAACTTGCCATTTCTCTTAATCTGCTGTTTAGGTTCTGGCAGCCTTTTTATAACATCCCAGGTGCTCATATTATCACTTTGTCTGCATCGATCCAGCTGTGTTCTGGAAGTCCTAGCCATTTGACAAATAATTTGTTGCCTTTTCTGCGGATGATTTTTTCTATGAGATATGTGTCAGGCTGTTTATTTTGCTGAGTTCTTCTTCATAGAATCTGCCTTTGAGAATTTCTCCTCGGTGGTCTTTTATTATATATGTGTTAAGGGTCCCAGGTTTAACTTGAACCACTGTAAATAATTCAGTGCTCCAGTTTCTTGTAAAGCCTTTTTTGAATAAGTGCTTATATTTGCTGATTCTTACTTGTTCACCCACCTTGTATTTGGCTTTTCTTGTTGTTGGCTGGTATCTAGGATAATAAACAGTCCTGATCAATTTTTGCTCATCAGATGAAGTTACTTCAGAGGGTTTCATGTTGATTGTGGAATGGACCGAGTTGTTATATTTATGTAGAAGTTCTGGAAGAATATTAAGCCATTTATAATTACCTTGAAGTGTAAATTGTTTATACATAAGATTTTTTAGGGTTTTGTTGAATCTCTCTACAATTGAGGCTTTGAGATCACTGTAACTCGAATAATGTTGTATTGACTGGCTTTTAATAAATTGTTGGAACACAGAATTATAAAATTCTTTGCCATTATCTGTTTGCAAATAGCGCGGTGATCTTCCACTCTGATTGATGATTGTCCTGAAGGCTTCTGTAACACATTTTCCAGTCTTGGATTTGAGTGGCACAGCCCAGGCAAATTTTGAAAATGTATCTATGACAGTGAGTAGATACTTGTAGCCCTTGTTGATTTTGTCTAAGTTTTTCAGCTGTCCACTTGCCATCTCAATCAAGTCGCTCTGCCATAAATCATCTATGCCTTTTGTGACTACTGGCAGTCTCTTATAATTATGTCTGACTTGTCTGTGTAATTCATCAACAATAATTTGTCTAGACATAATATGAAAACAAGAATATTGCAACTATAGGGTGTTCAGCAGCTGATACTACAGGATTTTCTAAATATAATTTGTCTCCTATTTGTATATGAAATTCCAGAGAGCCATCATCTTCAGCATAAGATGTTTCTAATGTATTGGGATCTGTAAAATCCTCTAACTCTACACTGGTGATTTTTTGTTTGTTGTCAGCATTTGTTATTGATAAGGTGGGGTAGTGGTGTGCCTGTGGTTGAAGCCAATATTTGATCTTGATTGGTCTCAGTGTGCCCCCAACAAAAAACTGGTAATAAAATTGTGCAGGGGACAGCATATATATTTTGCCACCTGGTGTAAATGGTGAATCATATTCTTTGTTGGGGATGCTGTACAATTCAAGAATTACTGTATGTTTTGGATTCTCAATTATGCCGGTTATTTTTTTTTCTGCTGTAAGCAATCTGCTTGTTACAGATTCAAGGTGCTCATTGATGGTCCTAACAATCTCATCGTGCCCAGGCTTGATTCTTATGTCCACAGCAAGTTTCTTGTATTGTTGCACAATCTCTTGAAGCTGGGTGGCAAAAACAGACAGAGCATTTGCTTGATTGGATTCCATGGTCCCTAGCTGTTGCTTGATATTAGCTACAATTTGTTGCAAATTTTCAATAACTGCCAATTTTGAATTTTGAGCAGTAAGATCATTGACCTGTCTTCTGATATCCTCAAAGAGGGCATGCAATTCGTTAATATGTTGATTAGTTGGTAGAGTGGCCACTGTTTGAGTGAGTTGTTTGATCTCTGTCTGGATATTCTTGATATCTTCTGATTTCAATAGCGATTCACTGCTCTCTTTATATTTTTAAGTTCCTGTGATGTAGGCAGATTTGATACAGTATTTTGCAAAGATTCAAGTGCCAATTTCACATTATTTAATTCAGATGCATCAGCCACATTTTGCATAGCATTTTGGAGCAGGGCTATATCTGCCTGAGTGGGTGTTGATTGTTGTAAAATTTCAAGTTTTGTTTGGATATCATCGATCAAGTGATGAAAATGAGATAGCTCAGATTCAGTGTTGAGGTTTTCAAGCTTTGTGATCTGTTGCTGGACACTGACAAGTGTGTACAATACCAGGCAGGCGGGATTCTTGTACATTTGTCAAATCACTTTGCACTGCTGCTATTGTACCCTCAAGATGGGTTATGGTACTTTGAATTTTTCCAAAATCTTCATATGTTTCAAGTTGCAGCTTGATATTGGCAACACTCCGAGTTATTGCACTCAAAGCATCAGAAGATGGCAAGTTGTTCATAAAATTTTCAAGTGTCTCAATTTTTTCTTTAACCTCGGCTATGGCATTGTTCAAGGGGTCCAGATTAGGTATCTGTAATGATTGAATCTGTTCTTTTAGAGTGGAAATCACTAGATCAAAATCTTCTTGTGATTTTATGCTTTTGACAATTGTTTGGAGCTGTGTCTGGACATTATTTATCTGCTCTTCCAATTGCTGTTTCAATTGCTCAGAGTTGGTGGCCTGGATCTTAAATTTGGCTTGAAGAGCTGCTACAGCTTCTTCTAAACTTTGAATATTATCTAATGTGGCCAAATCAGTATATTTCTGAAGCAATAATTTGAGTTCTGAGTCAATTTTAAGAAGAGGGTCCATGCATTGTGATTGCAAATTTGTAATTTCTAGTTGAAGACTGGCATTGAGTGTGGTTTGTAAAGCTTGTAAATCACTTCTTAATTTCTTGACTCTGACATCAAGCATCAGAATCTCATCACTGTGATCTTCATGTCTTGTATGGCCAAATATATCATTAGGCATTTTTGTTTTAGTGGTTATTTATTATTGAATATCTAATTCTTAATTCTATAAAAAAAGGTATAAGCTTGTCATAGGATCCAGGGACCTCAATATATAAGCAGTCACCAGCAGAAACAGTATATACAGTGCCAGAAATCATGTTTGAGTGCTTAATTCTATAAATATTTCTCCCTACTGAAATCTTGACATTACCCTCAGGGGTTGTAATAAATTGCAATTGACCACCTACAGGTAATTGGTAATGATTTAAATTATTGTTAAATATGTACAATGTTTTACCTGTTTCATCATCAACATCTGTAAATATGCTGTTCAGATGAATAATTAACAAAGCACTTAGTTTAGATATCATATCAGAAGAGGGTTGTGGTGTTGGCAGGTCCATAATAGCCTGTTTTTTGAACCCAAATAAGTTCATAGGCATGCTTATTTATTTCAAATCATGCTCTGTAATTGGGCATTGTTTACCATTTTTCAAATCACAATGACCCCATGGTAGAGTATGTATGCCACATGATAAAATGCATCTCCTATCATCATGTGGGTCCAGAGCCACTTTCCTTACAATATTTGTAGTCAACAAGTGATCCACACTCTGAATTCTATTTTCTGATGTTCTGATTGTGCTACATGATTTGAGGCAATTTTTGTATTCTTGAAATTCAAGCTCTTTGTCTACAGTCACTCTGCCAATGCCCTTGGCCTTTTTGGCAACAGCGCCACTACATGTTTCAAAACTGTACATCTTGGCCCTTAACCCAGCAAATGCCACAATAACATCACCAAGTGTCTCATCTTTTAACTTGCCAGGCACCTTTTTGTTGTGGGGTTTAATTTTTGAATGTTCAGTGGTATCAAAATATTTAAACAATTCAGGCTGTGCTATATCTTGATAAACATCTTCTGTTTGAATATCAAGAACAAAACTATCTGTGTCCATGTACATCAGTTTTACACGATCCTTATAAAAAGGCTTCAACACATCATAATACAATTTTAACATGTGTAATTTGGCCAATTCCAATATCACAGCCCCTACATAAATAGGCTTATCAAACTTAATCTTTGTTTTCTTCATGTTGAAAAGTGCCATATTCTCATCATAAATTCTTCTGTAATTGAAGTTGGGCTTTGCAATCAATTTTTTGCTCCGGCTGGGGTCAGTAATTATTTTAACATCAATATGTTTTCTAACATTTTCATTTGTTTTGCCATACACTGAATTGACCATCAATTTAAACAAGGTCTTATCAAATTGGCTCATTGCAGATGTTCGAAGCTCTGTGTTTGTATCAATATATGGTTTCAACCATCTTGAGTGCCTGAATCTCAAAACTTTTCCAACTTTTGTCACTTGAACACCATGATTCATCAGGAACTGGAGGTTTTTGTAATATATGACATAATCCTGTTTCGGCTCTAGAGTCATCATCAATTTCTTCTGTTTAGAGCCAGGTGAACACTTAACCTCGGGAATTGGGGGCAGATTAGAAAATGTGTTGTGTAAATCATGAGGAATTGTCAGATCAACCTCTAAGAACAGGCCATAGTTACTGTCATCAAAGTCCTGAAGATCCTCAATGTTGAAATCTTCAACCCACTCAAGCCCTGCATATGGCAGTTTTTTCATCATGGCATAACCATAGAGGCTGTTGGCATCTACATACAGTATATAATTTGATGGCAGTGCTGGATCATAATCAGGAATATATTTGTTATTTGCTCTGGCATATCTCTGAGAACATTGCACCATGCCTCCTCTTATACATTGTTCCATAAACAGATACATATCTTGATCCTGGATCAGATCCAATTGCATTTTAGTGTTTAAAAACATTGCAGACCATGCTAGGCCCGGAGCACTGTAAAAATACATTGGATCCAGCTTATAATTTTGCATGGAAGATTTTCTGAATGCCTGCAGTATATCAGCTAAGAGGGTCACATCAAGCTTTAAATATGCCTTGTGATAATCACCAAATGTCTGGCATTTTAAATTGTTCTACATCAATTGGGCATGGTGATAATCTTCATCAGTGATTCCAGATCCTCTGATTTTGCTGTAAAACTCTTGTTGTGGTGGCAGAGAACACTCATCAAATTTAGAAAAATCTGTAACATAATCATATGGATATATACCCTTCCGCCTAATTAATTTCAGGTCCTGATTTGGAAACAAAGCACATGTGATTTTGAATTGATCATCAGATAATTGAGTGGCCAGTGTAGCCAGGCTAGCCGATAAAATTCTGTGTGAATCAAGAAATTTTAAGTGAATAGGAACACCATTAACTTTAATTATTTTGCTAATGGCAATATATTTTTCATTATTTTCAGCTAAAATATTTAAATTCTGCTTGTCAAACCCCTCGTACCTGATCAAATGATGAAAATCATAATAGGATGCACCATGGCAAAATATGGGGACAAATTTTGGTCTCTGGATCTTAATATTACAGCTATTACACAGGGACATTAAGAATTTACCATCTGTATGAGAATGGTGTTTCACCTTGATATTTGTATCTGAAAATTCACAATCACATACCGGGCATTTTTCTGCATTGTTGAAATCTTCAATCTGATCCTCTGTTAAAGGCAACATGGGTTTTGATTTTAATAAGACATTAGATGCTATGTCATGGCACTCATTTTCTATTCTATCTGCAAATTCTTTGATCGCATCTGCTCCCATGTATAAATCTTCTTTACTAACAACCCCATCCTGTACAACCACATAATAAAAACTAGAAGGTTCATGTAACTGGTATGATGTACTTGAAGATTCCTCAGGATCTGGGCTGCAGAATGCAAGGGGTTTGAGGTTTGATTCAAAATCACAGACTATATATGCTGGGTGTTCCAACAAGGCTTCAAATTTTTTGAATTTGGCATTGTCATTTGGGTTAGGCATAAGCATATGAACAGGTTTATGATTCCCACAGTATTTCAGATGCTCAATTAACTTGTTTTTAGCAATTTCTGCATTCTCTTCCCGAACCCCATTCACCATTTTTTGAACATCAAATTCAGACAAACATCTTCTGCACAACTTGAATATTCTATTAAATTTGTCTAGTTGTGTTCTCACTAAAGCTTCAAGATTATGTATCAGAGTGTAATGGTGTATCATCCCCTTCAATTAAGAGCAGATCAATCGGAACAGCAGAATCATCATCAAATGTACTGATTCTGAGAGGTGCCATCAAGCAATTGCCACGGCCAGTAGAACAAATAAAAACATTAATAGATAATTGTTTACCATTGATATTCCTGGCCTTTTTTTAAAATTTATCAATATTCTGAACAGACATTGGATATTCTAAACCCTCCATTGCTTCATCAAAATCATTTTCATGTTGTTTATAATAACTTATTCGCTCAGGATGCCTTGAAACTGGATACAAAGCAGCTAAAATACACCACAAAAAGCATTTCTCATCATTATTTTCAATATTGACCACGGCTCTTTTGTTTTTAATATTGGCAGGTAAAGGCACATATGTAGATCCTTGTAATGGGTTGAATTCAGAAATATTAATATATAACTTGTGTGGAGATCCGCATAGGCTCCATCCTGACTCTTTTACTGCAAATTCAGAGTGTTTAATAATCAATTGATCTATCAAACTGCTTATTATTTTGTCTAAATTTGCATTTGAATATACAGGTACAGTTTCTGTTATGTGGGGCTGTGTAAATTTTGTGCCATTTGGCTTCTTATATTGTGTAAACAATTTGAGGGACAGCTTATAAGAGCCATTTTGTGCATTTAGATTTGCCTGCACATCTGGATTTATACTGTTCAAAAAATTCTTAATACCACATCTTGGCTCTGATACAAACCGGTGATCCCTTAATTGGCCATTAAAACTGCTATGGATAGGTGGTGCATAGCGTGGCTGCTTTGCTGCTCTAGCATTAACAGGTGCTTCATGCTTCCTTTTCAGACCAGATGTAGATGGTTGTGAGGGCAATGTTGATGACTGTGCAGAGCAAGTACCTTTATGTTTATATGTGAAGTATTCCAGACTATATTTTCTATGGCATTTAGGGCAAATTTTTGTGGGAGTTCTGCATTTGTCTGGATTACAATTCCTTTGATGCCTGGCCCAATTGGGGCTGGTTATATTTTTTTTGCATTGATTACAATATTTTTGATTTGGCATTTTTGTTGTTGTTTATTATATAAGATTTCCTGGGGTCCAAATCAAAATTCTATGCTTAATAAAAAATATCAGTTGGGTTCGGCAGTGTGATTTGTGTGTGTGTGTGTATGTATATGTGTATGTGTGTGTGTTAATGTTTTTGGCTTTGGTATTTATATAAAATTTCTTGGGGTTCAAATCAAAACTCTATACTTAATAAACCTATGACAGGTTGTCAAAAATTCTGTATATTAAATCAAATAGATTTGTAATTCAATTTATACAAATCTGCAATATTTTTGTGTTTAAAAAATATGAGCAGCACTGTAACAACACACCCTTACTCTTCAACAACTCTCACAATACTGGCTGATATGCAATGCAAAATCTCTTTATATAGCCTAAGCACAGACCGCATTGAAAACATCTGAAACAATAAGCCAATCAGAATATAACACATCATCACATTATGTCATAACCAACCAATCAAAAAACAACACATGTCTAATAATTTGTTGCACAACATGATGCAATAGAAATAAACCAGAAGTAGGTCACAAGTGGGCCGGAAGTGGACCGGAAGTAGGCAAACCGGAAGTGGACCGGAAGTGAACCGGAAGTGGACCGGAAGTAAATATGTGTGTGTGTGGGTGGGTGTGGGTGTGTGTGTGTGTTAATACGTTTGGCCTAGTTTTAGGTGTTGTCAAAAAATATCAAGAGGGGCATATTTTTGACAAGTTTATGGACAACAATCTGACAGAAGTGCCTTTTGTAAGTGTGGACAAACCAATCTGAGGGGGCTCATCATTTCACGGGAACTTCCCGAGGGTATTTTCACAAAAATCTTGGATTAGACAGGGTTCCACACTTGAGCAAAAAGCTCATATGGGCATGTTGAGCAAGTTTTAAGTGTAGCCAAATCTGCCTGAGGGGGCCTCATCATTTCTCAGGTTTATAATATCATCAATTACACTACTATAAATGCATTTCGAATCTAATTCTTTTGTACATATAACATGTACAACTTTCATGTACAAGATATGTTTTACACATATCAATATGCTAACATCAAATTGTGTACGTATTCAAAGTTTATTCAATATATACACATATACAACACATATTATTTAAATACATTACAGACATCAACAATATTAATTTAATAGGTACGCGCCATGGCATTCTCTCATTTACAACTTTTTTTCATATAGATCGCTCGGCGTCCATGGCAGACTTCCGCCGCCCTTTTATCTAGCTACGGCTCTGAACTTGACGTGGTTGAGAAAAGCAGGCAATGCAAGCGAACCGAGAAAGGAAATTTTACGAAATGTATTTTTATATGCATAAAATTTGAAATCGAGGGGGGCAATTGCTCCTCTGTGCAAAACACACGTCAGCACAAAGCCCCACAAGGGTTTAGTCAGACGACGTCAGAGCCTCTCTATTCTGTAAAATGCAATCCAGGGTGTACGACGTGGAAGTAAGGTGTACTACATGGAATGGTCGCCCTTTACACCCGGACATCCGGACATGTGATATTAAGTTAAGTGGCTTAAAAGCTGGCAAAGTATCGGAAAGCCTGCCTATTAAGGCGGACAATGATAAATGAATGAAATATATTATATATATATATATATATATATATATATATTAGGACGAACGTTAAATTTATTTCGTCCTGCCCTCATATTAGAGAAGAATTATACTTCTATAATTACCGAGACAACTGGGGTAGTGAGGTACGTTTCGGTGATGTTTTGATATTTATTTTCCCAAAATTCACTTTTTCGAAAAATAAATTGTAGTCACAATTAAAATAATGCACGTTTAAACTTATTATCTATTCCAAGCCTTTTGCACTTGTTACGGAACTTACGTAACAATTCCAAAAATTATTCAACATGTAACTGCTTGGTACTTCCCAGATCCTTGTTATCGCAAAAACAACAACTGCGATGACGTCAGTGGATCCCAACATCCATTAATTTGGTGAATATTTACACCTTTGTCAAAAATTCAAATTAATGGCCCTTACTTTTTTCCAGGGCTCACAAATTCCGCACGAAAAAAAATAACAGAGTAGTGTTTCAAATTTCACAAAGCGAAATCATAGTATGCAATTTTAATTAATTCGATTACCTGCCCAGTTTGTATGCAAAGCAAAATGAAGATTATATGTTCTCCTTAATTACTTAATTAGGCCTGACGTCACAGAATAAATTGCGGAAACGTTTAATTACACCTCTATTACTCATGGTTACTAATAACTTGTTGATTGCAAGCAAGCGATTTCGAAGCGTTGTAAGATAACAAAATATCGATGCAATAGTGCATACGTCCATTGTGTGCGATTACATTTAAATTTTAACTATGAGCATTTCCTTATTCCTTTGTCACAAAATATTTATAAAATATTTACTCAACGCTGAATTATCTGTAGGTGACAGTGACTGATAAGTCAACTTCATTTTCTGTTAACAAAACGGAATACCAGAAGATGTAGACATGCACGAATCATTAAGGCGAGGAGGTACAGTTACGCAACATGTGTGCAGTTATTTGAATATCGTAGGAATGGGCAATGCTAGTGAAGAAAAACGTGCGGGTACAAGAGAGTATGAATTTCTCCACATGTGGCAGGCCGAAGCGTTTTTCAAAGTTGATTATTAAGCTAGATACGACCTGTAAAAGATATGACGAATAAGAATTTTCGGAATCCCATGTATTCCTTATGGGGAATCATCTTCAACATCAAGTTACGGCTAATCAAATGGACGTTTCGACTTTTCTGCTTGGCAATCACTTCTTCAAACTGCCCTCTTCCCGTTGATATCAGTTTCTATTTCATCGGAAGTTTGATATTCCCAAGATAACAAATCAAAAAATACTCCCATATGCCCAATGCATTTCTCCTTGCCTCCTGTCAGTGTTGCCAAACCTGGTGCGCATAAAAGAGCTAAATTTCACCTTAAATGGAGTTAAAACTGACTTTCAAGGAGCTAGATTTACGAAGTGCTTCCTAAAGTAATGTTAGTTGTCAAAGCGGTGGGGCGCTGCTATTACCGTTTAACTCTAAATTGATGACAATTTATTCTTAGTTTTCACCATCTAGATCCGGCGGCATCGCCCATCTCATGGTCGTACAAAATCGAAAATAAAGGATTCCCTGATAACAATAGTATGCCAATTTCACGTCAACACGGCGCTATAAAAAAAGTAGCTGGGGATATAAGAGGGGGTGGGGCGACGCAAACAATATAACAATATCACCGTCACGTGCAAAATGTATAATCATGGCAAAAGTTGATCTGTGTGGGTCGGAACCTGTGATGGTATCATAGAGAGGCACGGGAGCGGGCGCCCCAGTTCACAGTCAAACGAGTGCACGAAAGAGCCAGATCTGGCTCCAATAGAGCTAAGTTGGCAACACTGACTCGAAACAAAAAGCCGGTCGAAGACTGTCTCGCATGCCCTTACGCTGTCACTTTGTGTGATAGTAGTATTGCCAGTTTTTTTCAAGAAAAAATAAAAAAATAGCTCCAAATCTTGGCTTAGGTGAAATACATACACCGATTTTGTTGTTTGGTGTGAAATATATCTAAACTGAACCAATCTCCATGGCGCACCAACGTGTTTAAGCCTGCCAATAGGCTTTTCGTTGAGTGACGCGTGGTCAGCGAATCGAGTCCCATCGCCGCTGCTTCATGGCTTTCGAGAGCACAGTCCGCTACTTCTTGTTTTCAAGAACGTTCCAAATTGTCCTCGCGATTCTGGTTTAACACCGAAATGTATGGGCTCACAACGGAATCGAACCCGAGACCGCTAGCCCTAAAGGCGATAGCATTAACCATTTGTCTGCGCGGAGCCCAACGATTAAAAAATATTAAATGAATAAAACTATTATTTTTGATCGGATTATTTAACTTCGCATTTCTGCCACTTTTGGCTAATCGCGAAGATAAGGATGAGTGATGATATGAAATTGATGAAGGGACGCTCAGAAAAAACGCCCATGTCCAGGCCGGGATTCGAGCCCAGGACCCCTGGCGTCGTAGCGCTCTGTGGTAACTACTCAGCTACGGCGACCGGAAACATTATGACCGAATAAACAATGTAATCTCTTAATGGTAAATATAGAAAATACCATTATACTACAAACCTTTATGACCCACAGGGGGGATAGTAGAGCGCGCTCTGAAACAAGATATGATGAAATATGATGGGACAGTTTTGAAGATTCGAATCGACAATTAGAATTTTTTCGCACATGAATAAAGCATTTCTAATCCAGAATTTTAATCTTCAAAAGTTTCCCAATTCATCATTTTACTTCATCAAACATGTTATAGTTCGACTTTGAGCGCCAGCCTGGGTGTGCAATGCCCATTCTGCGTTCCGCGGCGCCGCCCCTGGATACGCTCCATCCGATTGGTTCGTGTTCAAGCGACAGGTGACATGACATGTTCACCTGAACATGTAATCGGTCCCGTTCCTCTTGAGAAATCTCAAGTTACCATACCTGACGAGTGACCAATCCCTTACATAATGACAAACTTCAATAACCAATTTTCTTTCCTTGCGATACCGCTGACATGAAGGTACACCCCGCCCTGCCGTTAACAACCGCTACACGGATCAATCAATTTAGATCAATAGCGGAATCGGGGCAGTGTTGTAATGGCGGTTGACTGATGAAAACTCTGGTCGCAGGGATGACAGCGGAGCAACCGATTGACTGATAAATTCTGCTTTCTCCATCCCCGACCTCCTTCGGGTCGGCAATTTAACGGGCTCAATTACAGTTTTCAAAGCGGACGTCTGCAACGACTGACAAGGGAGGATGCCTTTGCCTCACCGTGTCTCGAGCTGTGTGGGGACAAAATGATTGGAAATCGATCACAACTAGCCACGGAGAAGAAACACAACGCAACGACTAACTCCCAATTCCCCTGCGACCTAAATGGGGACCAAACGTGTGCTTTTCTTTTCCGCCTTGCCGACGTTTCTACCCGCTTTTCCTCCTCAAAGCTCTGCCGCTCTACCCTTCACGTCTGGGGAACCTCTTTTTAAAATTCCAACACGATCTTTCCATTCTTACCGAAATCGTGCCAAACTACCTCTAAAATAGCATAAGTGCGGCTAAAGATGAGAAATATTGTATTTGTTGCTTTCACAACATAGGGTGTCCGGAAAAAAATGCACCTATTTCATCGCCTTCGTTTTAGGCAGGATGTGTACGGAGATACATGTAACGCTGCAACTAAATTGCACAAAAATGGTGCTGACCAAACAGAAAAGGGTTTTCTGTTACAGGATATGCGAAAATTAGTCTCGGTAGTTCAGTGTGAACATACAAAAATAACCAGTCCACCACAGATCGACTGAAAGTAAACTTGTAAAGTATGTTTTGGAGAGATTATCTTCCTTTTGTCGTAGAAAGCATTCTGATACCACATCACGGGGATGAAAATAAATATTTGAAAAAGGTACACTCTTTTCCGGACACCCTGTATTATTGTACTGACCAAATGCAGGAGAGTAACACAGCACGCATCCAAATGCATAATAAAACATCAGACAGGCAGGCATGTCTAAAACATTATGTTTTAAACGATTCAAACACAATCCGATGTTTTCTTTACACAAATATTTAAAACCTTTTTACAATTGAATAGTACATGGATGAAACAATTTTGTTCCGCACTTAGCATATGTTGTTGTTAATGCAAATATGTTTTGTTGACTTCATAATAAAATGTGATATTTCGGAAAACAGAGTTGATACCACGGGGATAGAGTGGGACCTGGCAACCGTGGATTAGCTGAACCTTCAAGTGTTTACATAATAACTACGTAGAAACATACTCCTTCCGAGGGTTCAGATTGATCATCAACTGTTAAAATGTTTTGATTCAAAAGATTCTCATACCCAAATATGTTCATGTAAATTTTTCATAATGTGATATATTTGTGAAGCAATTTTTTTTTTACGTTTAGATTGTCCTGTGGCTTAGAAGAGGAGAGAAATAAAACTTCTTATTTCCAGTTTAGTTCGTTTGAATAATGGCTTAAAAGTTAACATGCAGTATCAGGTTTGAATTATGGCTTCTTAAAATTTAACAAAAGTTAACATGCAGTATCAGGTTTGAATTATGGCTTCTTAAAATTTAACAGGTTATGGGCCCAGCCCAGGTGTTCATGAACTGTGCTGCAATGTACTTTGGAGTTGCTTCATCACAGTGAAAAATTTTATCGTAAATTTTTGTGATGTACTCATGACTGATCACATGGTATGATAATGTATGTAGTGCTTGTGAAGCTTTGAATCGAAATTTGTGCAATGTAATTTTTTTTGTACGAAAATTACGGTGTCAAGAAAATTGAAACAAATTCGATACTACAATGACGACTCCAATCGTGATTAATAGTGGACAGCCAAACATTGAAAAACTGGAAGGTGTTAAGAATTACGCCACGTGGAAGTTCGTAATGAAATTAACTCTGATCGATAGTGGTTTATGGGACTGTATCGAAGCAGCTACTCCAGTGGATCCAGTTCGAGACCGGAAAGCGTATGCCAAGATTTGTTTGTGCGTGCATTCTTCTTGCTACCCACATGTTAGAAATGCTGAAAGTGCAAAGGCAGCATGGAAAAATTTGAAGGCAGCTTACGAAAATCAAGGTATAAGTAGGCGCTTAGCAATTAAAAGAAGACTGACCAGAGTGCGTTATGAAGATTTTCCTTCAATGGACTTGTATCTTGGTGAAATAATCTCATTACAACAAGAGTTGGCGGACGTGGGTTGCAGTGTCGATGATGAAGAAATCGCCGAAATTATGTTGATTGGATTGCCTGAAGAGTTTAATCCTTTGGTAATGGGTATTGAAGGAACACAGACGAAACTTACCAGCGAGTTTGTGAAGTCACGGCTCATGCAGGGTGATTTTCGACGAAGTGAAAATGTTTCCAAGGATTCTGCATATTTAGCTTCAGATAAGAAGAAGGGTCCATTTGTACCTATTTGCCATCATTGCAAGAAGGAAGGCCACATAAAGCCTAGATGTCCTCAACTACAGAAGTCTAAGAAGCGGATGAAGAAACCTACAGTTACGAAGCAAGGACCAAGTTCTTCGCAACACAATAATTCGTTTTTGTTGACTACCCACAGTGCTTATGCCAGTAAAATATTTAATGATGATGACTGGTTACTAGATTCAGGGTGTACTTCACACATGAGTAAACGTAAAGATTGGTTTGATAATTATTCAAATTCTAAATCATCTGAAATTACCATTGCAAATAATCAAAAGGTGATCAGTAATGGAATTGGTGATGTGAAAGTAAAACTCAAAAATAATGTGCAAAAGTTAATATCTAAAGTGATGTATGTTCCAGATATTACTGCTAATTTGTTGTCTGTTAACAAAGTTACTGAAAAAGGTTATGTTATGCTTTTCGATGACAAACGGTGTAGTGGTTACAATGTATCTGATATTGAGATAAAGGCTACTCCAAAATTTACAGCAACAAAGGTAGGTGGCATTTATAAGTTAGACCAGGCTGAAAATTTGTCCATGATGAATTTAAACAATACTACTGTAAATTCTCTTGAAAATTGTGAAGAGACAGTAGCTATGTTGTCAGTTAATGCTTCACAAGATGTATGGCATAAACGTTTAGGTCACTTGAATCTAAAAGGAATGATATCTTTGAGAGATAATTTAGCTGATGGAGTATGTTTTCATGATGACACCCCAAAACAATGTATCCCTTGCATTGAGGGGAAGCAGAAAACTGCATCCTTTCCCAAGGGAGTGGCAAAAAGAGCTAAAGAAAAACTAGAGTTAATACATTCTGATGTTTGTGGACCAATGTCCGAATCAAGTTGGGGTGGTGCACGATATTTTGTTACTTTTACTGATGATTATACTCGCAAGAGTTTTGTATATTTTCTTAAATTTAAGCATGAAGTATTTGAAAAATTTGTAGAGTTCAAAGCTTTTGTAGAAAATCAGTGTAATTTAAAAATTAAGAAACTTAGATCAGATAATGGTACAGAATACTGTAACAAGAAATTTTCTGCATTTCTCAGTGAACATGGTATAATCCATGAGACAAGTGTTCCATATACTCCGCAACAAAATGGAGTTGCCGAGAGACTAAACAGAACAGTTGTAGAAAAGGCTAGAACCATGCTTCATGATGCTAATCTCAGTAAGAGATATTGGGCTGAAGCAATTTCAACAGGTGTATACCTGAAGAATGTTTGTCCTACAGTTGCAATTAAAGATGCTACTCCAGAGGAAGTGTGGACAGGACATAAAGTTAATCTAAGTCATCTTCGTGTATTTGGTTGTACAGCATATGTTTTGACACCAGACTATAAACGAAAAAAGATGGATAGTAAGTCGAAGCCATACATTATGGTAGGTTACTGTGAGTTTACAAAAGGTTATAGATTAGCTGATACTTCTAATTCTGGTAAGGTTATTAAAGCAAGAAGTGTTATATTCCTGGAAAATGTTGCAGGGTCATGTGTCGATAAGACAGATGTCAACACTGACATGTCTTCTGATGTAATTTTACCTCTGACTGTACAGATACCATTTAGTGGATCACAAGTTAAAAACAATGACAGTAAAAATATTGTAGGTGCTAGACAGAAATCTGAAGAAAAGTCAAGTGACACTTTATGTGTTGATAGTAATGTCGACGAATTATCAGAAGTAACAAATTCAGAAACTGCTGAATGTTCTAATGTAGGTAGTGATTTTTCTCAAAATGTAGAACAAGAAAATGGTAGACCTGTTAGAAATAAGCAATTACCAATTTGGATGGGTGATTATGATTTATCCGACACATCCTTTATGAGTTTTGAGGAACCTGTAAGTTTTGAAGATGCCACAACATGCAAAGAAAATTCCAAATGGAAGAGAGCGATGGATGATGAATATAAATCACTCTTGAAGAATGAAGTTTGGGAATTAGTAGATCGTCCAAAAGACCAGAGTGTAGTTAAATGTAAATGGGTATATAAAGTAAAACAAGATGTAAATGGGGATGTAGATAGATACAAAGCTAGATTAGTAGCACGGGGCTTTACGCAACGATACGGTATTGATTATGAAGAGACGTTTGCACCTGTTGTAAGACACTCTACTCTCAGACTTTTGTTTGCTATTGGTGTGGAATACAATATGGACATAGATCATATTGATATAAGTACTGCATTCCTGAATGGTGATTTAAATGAGACAATTTATATGGAACAACCACAAGGTTATCAGGTTGATAATAAAGTGTGTCTACTCAAAAAGAGTTTGTATGGTCTAAAACAAGCAAGTAGAGCTTGGAATCAGAAAATACATGATGTATTAATCAAAATGAAATATGATCAATCAAAATGTGAACCTTGTGTTTATACAAAATGTATAAAGGGTAAAAAGATGATTGTAGCATTGTATGTTGATGATATTTTTGTATTTAGTGAAGATGCATGTGAAAAACAAATGTTGATCCATGTACTGAAAGAACATTTTGATGTTAAACTATTGGGACCAGTAAGACATTGTCTAGGAATGGAGGTTGACAGGAATAAGAAATTGAATACTCTAACTTTATCTCAAAAGCAGTATACTAAACAGTTACTTACACGTTTTGGTATGAATAATTGCAAAACTGTTTCAACTCCCATGGAGCTAAATGTAAAATTAGAAAAAGCTGAGAAATGTGAAACCAAATTTCCCTATCAGCAATTGGTAGGTAGTCTTATGTATCTAGCAGTTTGTACGCGACCAGATATTGCTTTTGCTTGTAGTAAACTCAGTCAATTCAATAATTGTTATGATGTAAGACATTGGGTTGCAGCAAAAAGAGTCTTAAGATATTTGGCAGGTACACTAGATTATAAACTTAAATTTCAAAAAGGTGGAAATGAAGTAAAAGTGTACACAGATGCTGACTGGGCTAATGATTTGGTAGATCGTAAGTCATACAGTGGTTTAGTTGTAAAATTTGGAGGCTCAATTGTAAATTGGGAATCAAGGAAGCAACGAACAGTTGCATACTCAAGTACCGAGGCAGAGTATTATAGTTTGGGTGATGCTGCCAAAGAGGCACAATTCATGAAAAATTTGTTATCAGAGATAATTGATATTAAGGTGACAATTACAATTTTTAATGATAATTTAAGTGCTCATAAAATTGTTGAAAATTCTCAGCACCATAGGCGTACAAAGCACATTGATGTACGACATCATTATATTAGGGATGCTGTTCAACAAGGAGATTTTCATTTGGTTTATCAACCAACAAATGATATGATAGCAGATTTGTTAACAAAACCTGTATCTAAAATTGTGCATGACAATTATGTATCACAGTTAGGTATGAAATAATTATAGTCACATGTATTTAAAGTATACATATTTGAGTAAGGGGAAGTGTTAAAATGTTTTGATTCAAAAGATTCTCATACCCAAATATGTTCATGTAAATTTTTCATAATGTGATATATTCTGTGAAGCAATTTTTTTTTACGTTTAGATTGTCCTGTGGCTTAGAAGAGGAGAGAAATAAAACTTCTTATTTCCAGTCTAGTTGGTTTGAATAATGGCTTAAAAGTTAACATGCAGTATCAGGTTTGAATTATGGCTTCTTAAAATTTAACATCAACCATTCTTCTTAGAAACTAAGTATTTTGACATTTTTTAAACCATTTCATTTGTTCAAAACATTTGTATATTCTTGATTAAATCACTGTTTAAAACACTTAAGAAACGTATTGTTTGTGTCTGAGAAACACGCAAATTTTGTCAACTATGCAGACAGGTAAAAAGGCAAAGCTACCTGACCATGAAGACACAAAAGGTGTATATATACGGCTCCGCAAATTCCGATCTTGGCCATAATGTCCAAAGCGGACATTGTCAGGAATGGTACCCGGGTCATCCTGGTGGCAGTCAGACGACACAACGCCTGTTTCACTGCAGCTCTTCAAGTATATATGAGAAAATTATATAGGTACGTATCTTTCAATCTTTTTACCCCACAGTTTTCCTGCCAACTTGGAATGACTCGAGCCAGGGAACTGCACTGGCGATTTAGTGCGCGCTAGACCACCAAGGGAAAACCTAATTAGCTAATAGAGATTCTGCAGTTACATAATACCACTTTGTTTAATATACAATTGGACCAAACATGCATGTATTGTAATTCAGAGCCAACACTAAAATTGCGGGTTTGCTTTGGGAGCTTGCAACTCTAAGCGACAAGGTAGGTTCTTCCAGTCTGCATTCACTGCGCATGCGCAATCAATAGATTTGAGGCTCCTACACGGTGCATCATGCTATTGATAAAACTGCACAGTACAAGCGACACGTGCTGCTTGTGTCGCTTCGGTTCGAAAATTTGCATTTATTTCTGAGGGATCGTTTGTAAGCGACTAGTGTCGGCTTGTTGTTTGTCGCTTCGGTGTGAAACCTCCATTAACCCGTAATGGCGTGGTGCCAGATTGTAACACAAAGGGCGTGGCGTGGTCCCGTGGACCACCAACTTGAATTCACTATTTCCATAAGTTATCGAAACAGTAGCGAAATTTTTCACAAGTGACCATCTATTTTGGATCTTCTATATGGAATTATGATAAATTTTTGTCCACTATTCCCGTTATTGCGGTTTTTGTTATTCAATTTATATAACGCTTCAAAATTCTGTTAAGTTTTTCGCAAACGGCTCTGTAAATACATTTCCATGAGACTGCAAGATACAAAAAATCATTTAGTTGTTCAATTATCACAACATGTAGTTACCCAATGAAAACAAAATCACATAAAAAATCAAACAAAGAAAATTCTGCACAATGTTAAAATGAGGAAAAGCTAATTGATCGTAGTGACAGTCAGTGGAGATAAGTAGCTTATTTCATTTTCAATTTTATCAGACTCCAGATCTGATAATTCACTTCCGCTTGCAACTAATTCAAGTTCATTTTTATTTTCAAAAATATTTTCACCAAATAGCGGATCGTCAACTCTGATTCTCGCAACAGGTTCCTTGCCGAAAGACTTACGCAAACTGCGTCGCGTGGTCCGTGGGACCCACAGGTGTCTTATTGCTCTGAAACTAAAACGCAGCTAGCAAAGTGGCCCCGGCATGTTCCAAAATATGAAGCTACCGAAAAGGAGAGGAAAGTACATGTTATTGCTTCACACAAACTGAGTGTTGTTGTAGGCCGCGGGTCCTATAGGTTAAATCACAAAGTCACTGTAGGCGAGAGGGCTAAACTATATGATATATCCTTGCTGTGATTATTATACATCAGTGTTTCTCAACCAACCAGCGGGCCCAGAGAGGTTCTCCTGACGTTTGAGACTTGCAGCCCGAGCTGCCAACCACCTGGAAAGGTGGCCTTTCGTTCGGATTTCACCAGCCGTAAGACGAAATTCTTTCTCGCCAGTAGTGGTGAGAAATCAAAGTCGCTGAGAGGGACTGTCACCCGTGCAGTCTCGAAATTTGTATTACAACCGTGGGCCTATTCTCGAATTAGGTTGGAGTGGTGAATTGACTTGCAGCCCGAACTGGGAACCACCTGAAAAGATGGCATTTCGTTCGGGTTTTCACTGCCATAACAGAAAATTCTTTCGTGACGGTGATCAAACGATCTAACGGGGGGGGAGGGGGGTGTCGCTTGCCGCCTCCTAATATGGAGGTTGACGGACAGGCACCACGGTTGCCTGCTAAACAGCAATTTTCATTAAGACACTTATATCGAAGTGTAAATATTCTGATTAACTGGAGCTTTTCGGTGTCCGAAGTGGTGTCTCGCACAACTCAAGCCCTTACATTAAGATTGATACTAGGAATATACTTCACTAAAGCGTATGAATATTATGAGCCCCCATTTACTATTGCAGACGCAGTATATGGATCAACATTTTTATAGCAACAGGGTTTCACGGTCTACATGTTATTATTGGATCAACATTTCTAGTAGTCTGCTTAGCTCGACAAAGAAAATCACCACATACCAAATTAATTTAATGATATTGGCCAGAGTAATCTAATAGATCCAGTCGTTGTCAAGTAATTTGAACCAAGTTTTAGATTTGTGAAGAAGGCTAGACATAATCGAACTAAGTAATACTATCTATGATTATGCCTTAATTTATTTAGTAATGTTAAAGTTTATTAATTAATTTATAAGGTTTTAAAAATTGGAAAGCCATTTACTAGTAAAATTGTTGGAATCGGAGAATTGACTTTTAGAAAACGAATTTTACAAGCTGCTGGCTTACGAAGGTAGAGATTGATAATGATGACAAGGGTTATTGTTTAGTACTGGTGGAAAAGAGCATGTCTGGTGCCATAAACGCCTTCTCGTCTCTCATTGAGAGATTCAACATTTGTGTATATAAAAAGAGAAAACCCGCAGTGGCGTTAAATGCAAAGGAATGTAAATATATGACGTCACAATTTCGATGGCTGCGGTAAACCAAACGTGAAGAGCCGTGTCTAAGCGAATGTTGGGAAGTGGATGAAGACTTTACCATACCTAAAAAGCTCCAAACCTCTCTCCAAGCAACTGTTTACCAAGACGCATCTGTAGTCTATTAATAAAACGGTTTTTCGGAAGAAAATTCTTGCTTCGACGCCGAGAGCATGCCCGTTCCCTCGGCTCACAGCTCACGGCTGTCACCAAGCAAATAACCCATGCACCCACACACACGCATGGCAACTGTTTATAAATAACCGGAGAAGAGCAATGAGCAACATATTTTTAAGAGAAAAATCTGACGTCACCGCGCACCAAATTGTAGCTGCCGACGGAATGCCACACAAGCGAGATCTTCGGGACTTCATCATGACGTCACATCCACAACAAAGGTTTCCTGTAGCCGATGAATCAGGCGACGAGGCGAGCTGACAAGTTCCTTAGTCATAATAACGGTGCCTAAGCGGAAAAATGGTAATAGTTATCATGTGTCGAGTGCAATATGCAGACGATACAAGCGATGGTGAAGGGAAATTATGTAAATGAGTTCAAAGCCAATGAGTAAACGGGGTCTCCCCGATCGAGTTGTGGTAATGTCGTGGCCTTGCAGTCATGTGGTACCGGGTTCGATACCCGGTAGAGGCACATAGTGTTTCGGATACCAGTTTAAACTGTAGGTCCAGTCTCGATTACCTAAAGTGCACAAAACTCAAAAATTGAAAAAAGAATGGTAAAAATGAAAACTTGGTTTAACAGTAACAAATTAATTCCCTGATCATTTCTTGATGTGGGTCTCCCCAGTGGCGTATCGGTAACGTCGTAGCATTGTAATTAAGGGGTCCCGGGTTCGATACCCAGTGGAGGCACATGGCACAGTGGTTCGGATCCCACTTTAAACTATAGATCCAGTCCCGATTACTCTTTATGTGTACAAAGTGAACTTAAAACAAGAATTCAATCAATCATTCCATAATTTCTTGATGGTGAGAGCACTGTATGGGCTCGTAACTTTGGACATTAACGCCGATTTAACTTGGCTGGTAACCCGAGAACACTTACTATTTTCAAGCTTTATTTTGATGCTACGATTCATTCATTCCTTTATTTTGAACCTAACGGACACGCTGTTGCTACTGGCACTTGTTTCCTCTCGCGATTACATTTTCAACAAGAAATTCAACAATGGCAACAATGTAATGCCAAATGAAACGCTGGTAGGATGAAATAGCATGGCATTTGTCCACTGGCAACCAAGAATATGTACCGCGGGGTGCCAGTGATGAAGGATAAAAAGGTACCGTTCTCGAAGGTTCATAGCGAGGCTACTGTTATTACGAAACGTTTAACGACCTACAAATCCTCTACGAGCTTTGCAAGTCTGTCGGACTGGCGTACGCAGAGGGGTCTGAAGGGGCTATAGTCCCCGCCCCCGAATTTTTTTGGAAAATCAAACACAAGCAATGAAGTCGGGAAAATCCAAAATGATAAGTGCAAAACCCCACTTAAAAACGATAACCATTTTTGTCTTTGAAAAACTTTTAAAACGACGGTTTACAATGTTTATTGGGGTACACTATAAGTATGTATGTATATTTAATAATACAGTTTACATCATATCCAGTGGGTAGGAAATGAGATGTGTCATTCATAACCAGAGGGTTTAAGACAGAGAGGGGAATCCTTTAAATCTCACCCTTCATTGTTCGCTACTTTCATGTGACAAACTTCTGATTTTCCATTCCATCGTATTCGAAATGGGCCCAGAACGAGGCCTAGAGCTTTATGTTTTCGAATTATTATCTATTTTTAAACATAAATTCTAAAAGATAAAGAAATAAAATGTATTCATGAAAACTTTCCATTGAAAATAGGCAAGTGTGTGTGCTATTCTAAAATTAAATTTTTCAGGCCCCACATTATATATATACATATACAGGGTGATTGAAAAAATGTTAACACTATATGGAAATAGAAAATTTGCTTAAAAGGAGGAAACTTTACTGCAATGGGACTGTTATGTCGGGCTACATGGGACAGGTAAACACGTGGAGAGCATGGGAAAACATTGTCATGTTAATTTGTTCAATTCAAACAAAAAAGTAGACGGTGAGTAGTACATTTTCTATTTCCCATATAGTGTTAACATCTTTTGAATCACCCTGTATGTATATATGTATGCGTATTTGTGAATTGAGCGGGAAAACTGTAGTTCCGCATCCTTTCCATTCCCAGAATTCAATATTCCCAGCCTCTCTCTCAAAGTAGCCTCCCACAAAAGCTACGCAGCGAAGCCGCCATTCAAACAATGGAGCAGCACGCCGCGATAAATTAATCACTGGTGGCTCATTAATTTTCTGGCAAGGACAAGCAGCGGTCGTGATAATTACAAACAGTTGACAGACGCAGTCTCGTCAGGAAGATCGACTTGAAACAACTGAATGTTCAACAGCGTTCTCTGTGGAGTTTGCAACTTCGTGGCACAGAGGTGAAGATGAGAAGCGAGGCAAGAAGTCCTCTTGTATATTCAGGAGTGGGTTGACTTAACTGAGGCAAACAATGTCGTTATTTTGTTATATCTTTGTGAGGTTATTTGTCGTCTCCTATTTCTTACCTGAGATTAAGGTAAAGTTACATCATTTCACCATCATTATTATTGTTACTTATAAGCGACATTATAATCTTAGGATTTCAATCTATTTTTACCACGGGAATATCTAAATGTGTTAACATCGACGCAAAACGATTGTCCACAATATTCTCTGAATGATACCTGAGGAAGTTTGTTTGTGAATGCTCTTTATGTCCTATAAAACTGTAAAATATGTATGTAATTATGTCATGTAAATTGGAAAATATGTCATGAAAAATTACAAATATGTCAGAAAAATGCAGAAATATTCCCAGTAAAGAAAAAATGTGCACAACAGTACTCTCGAATTTCTCCCATACCCGATAGAGTAGATTAGGGGCTATAATGTACCTAATATCATTTTTACTTTTGACTGATTTTTGTGAAAAGCTAAAAAGGCAAAGAAATGAGAACGAAACTTCTTTACTTCCCGTGCAACAATGAGAGAGAACATTTTGCCTCAATAATGTTAGCATGGCTATCAATTGTTGGCGGGATAAAAAAAGTGTGGTATTATATTGTTCTGTACTAAGAAAAGACGGCACCTTCCTACCTCCGTAATTTCCATATCCTGCAATCGACAATATGAACTATCCGTTGTGCTAAAGCTACGAAGAAAAAAATATGAAATAACCGATTATGTTCGAGAGAATTACGAAATTATACAGAAATATGTCTTATTACAACAAAACTGAAGATATATGTTGTAAAAATGCTTAATTGGTGAAATATGTCAAAATATGCTTTGTCAAGTTTGTCTATTTCGGCTGATTTTCATCAGACATGTAAAGATCTCACCCCAATAATAGATCCGAAGCCAATTGAAGAATATGTTATAACAAAGTCCCGGGCCACTATTACTAAAGAGTTCGCGGTCTTGCATTTAGTTTTTCTTAGATGTAAAGGCACAGCTATCTCCTATGTGCCGCCCTCTGTGGCGGAGTGGTTATCACAGCTCTGCAATGCTAGGGGTCCAGGGTTCGAATCCCAGCCTGTGAAAGGGTTTCTTTGTGGTGCTATTTCATCACTCAGCCTTATTGTCGCGATTAGCAAAAAGTGGCAAAAAAGCGACGCTAAATAGCAAAAATTATAAACATCAAAAAACCAAACTATATCGTGTGAATTGCACCTTACCAGGAAGGTACATAATGGGTTGCATTATGTAGGGCTCTACAAATTGAAGGTTTAAATTGGTAAACGCTGTAAGTGTCACAATAATTCAAAAACCGTTCTCCACGTTAAACTAAAATGTCCCATGCTTTATAATGTGGTAAACGTGAAAAGTGGCTGGTAGCCCTCTAAGTAGTTCAAAGGGCGTGTAAAGAGGTCACTAGTGTGAACGTTCTTACGGGCTGATGTGCGGAACGATGCGATTTCCCAACACTTTCGCTTTTGACACTTAGAACGTTTACCACTTTTAGTCCTCAATTCTCGTTCATAATCTCGGCCAGAGTGATTAGCAGTACGCTCAGATCGTATTTAACCTCCAGGTACCAATTAATTAATTTCCAGACGCCAGGATCTCGTTAGTAGGCAAAATGTAGGGTGTACTACGTGGGTACCGCACCTTACAACCCCTGGAGACAGAACCACCGTGGTTTCTATTTCAGAAGTACAGTCACCGGCAAAAATGGGACACCTAGATCCTGAAATACTGGTTTACCTCCAAGGCGTTGTGCGTGTTGCCTAACTCAACAGCGATAAGTTGATTTTAATAGCAAATTTTCAATGGCAACTTCTACCACCGCCGTATGACTGAAAGATACAGCTTGTACAATTCGGGCATTGAGGGTTCACTGCCTGGCAGTCATTGGGATACCCTTTGCATCCCCACCTGGCAAGAATCCTTGCTGCCTGTGATATTGTCAGAATGACTCCAGGGATGTTAGAGCGAATGCTACAGCGCGCATATTTCCGTTTCGCACTTAGGTCTGCCATTCGCCAGGCCAAGACGGCATTAATGTGCAATAGTATATTTAATATCTGCCCGTAGCAGAGGTATTTGTTATTTCGAATTTCGAGGAGTGCAGATTTTTGCCTTTTTTAATTCCTTTTCAGTAAAACGTAACTTTTAATGTTTAAAGTTCGTTTCGTGGTGTTTCTAGTCCAAAAATGCATTTTTATAACGCCTATAAATGCCTATTTTGTGGGTTACTGTGCCTATTCCTGCGTAATCGTGACTATCCTGCCATCTTTGCTTACTTCAGTTTTTTTAAGGCACCTTTGGCTTTCTCTATATTGAGAAGGTAAGCCTTTATTTATGATAAACTGACTGAAATCAGCTATTCGCAAGATTTGAGGGTCTCAAGGGATGTCAGATCTTTGGAAATACCAAATGTCGTTGAATCAGTATAAGCAAACTGGACTACACGTTCGTGACTCATACTTGGACAAACGACTACAACCCCTTCTTTTTTCCCCACCTGAAAGATTTCATTCAGTTTATCATAAATAAAGGCTTACCTTCTCAATATAGGGGAAGCCAAAGGCGCATTTAAAAAACTGAAGTAAGCAAAAATGGCAGGATAGGTATTTTAGGCACGATTACGCAATATAGGCACACTAACCCGCAAAATAGGCATTTATAGGCGCTATAAAAATGCATTTTTGGACTAGAAACACCACGAAACGAACTTTAAACATTAAAAGTCTACGTTTTACTGAAAAGGAATTAAAAAAGGCAAAAATCTGCACCCGTCGAAATTCGCAATAACAAATACCTCTGCTACGGGTAGATATTAGAATGTGTGATTGCTCATTAATGCCGTCTTCGCCTGGCGAATGGCTAGACTTAAGTGCGAAACGGAAATATGCCTACAGAGCTCCTTGCGCTGGGGGCGCCATTTTGAACAACTACTTTAGTCGTAGAGTGCTACGATGGAGTAGCAGTCAGTCTCCATCCACCTTGCCAGGTTGGTTCAAGGTCACTGAAACACTCTGTATATTAATACCAATAGCAACCTTTGTATCGCCTAAATTTCTATTAGAATTTGTAATTCAAAGTAAAAACAGTTGAACTAAAGAGGAAATCGTTATGTATTAAATTTATAAAGGAATTTATTACAGGTAGGCTGTACTGTGAGCTAAAACAATACACGCATCTTATTCTATAACGTATAGAAATGCGGCGGAATACAATGACAATAGCATTCCAGGATTAACGCGGCGTTTGTTTGTCTCCACACGCACGCAAGTTTAATCAAGGTGTTGATTGGATCTATCGCTCGCTCACGGTGACAATTACATCGAGTTCTGGATTCCAACGCGCAGATGGGGGAACTGTTGTTTCATTTTACAACCTGTGATGGACCAGCTGAGAAACAATGACCATGTGAAGCGGTCACAAACACTCGGTTCAATAATAGGAAGGACGGATTTCATGATGACATTGTTTATGTGCAGAAACTAATTGAAAGATAAAGGATGAGCGAGAAGACTATGTCTTTAAACAAGTATTATTGATAGTGCGGAAGATTTCCCTGCTATATTTATTGATAATTTTTTTCTTGATATACACTTTTTTACGTTGTTGCTAATGTTTTAGTATAATTTTAATCTTGCTTATTTTTAATTTTCATGACTTTTCTTGCCATTTTCAATAGCATTTTTAGAATGTTATTTATAAAGCTACTAGATGATTACCCGGCGTTGGCCGGACATTTAATGAATTCTAACTATAGCGTAAAATGTAACTAATTTTATGTACAGGTATTTTAAAGTATAAGTACAGTATACAAATTATAAAGTAATATCTTTAACAAATTCACTATAATATAAATTGAACAACAAATTATAAACAACATTTTTAGTTTCACCTCCAGGAGCAAGAATAAATAAATTGAACGGCATTGGGAGTGTCACTATTCATTTTAGCGACCTCGAAAACTATGGATTTCACACTAATATCGGTCGTTTTCGATTATTTTTACATGTCAGCCCTTCCCACCCCCACCCCTAGGGGTGCTAGGGGTGTCTTGGAGTTGAACGGCTTTGGAAGTGTCACTATTCATCTTAGCGATCCCGAAAACTATGGATTCCACACTAATGTCGGTCGTTTTATGTCACCCCTTTCCCACGCCCACCTCTAGGGGTGCCAGAGGTGTCTCGGAGTTGAACGGCATTAGGAGTGTCACTATTCATCTTAGCGACCTCGAAAACTATGAATTTCACACTAATATCGGTCGTTTTCGATTATTTTTACATGTCACCCCTTCTCACCCCCACCCCTAGAGGCGCCAGGGGTGCTTTCCCAAACAGTATTCCTTTCCATATTGTAAGTCATATGTATACCAAGTTTGGTCATTGTGAATGTCCCCATAAAGCTTAGCGACTCCAAAAACTATGGATTCGACACTAATCTTGGCCATTTTTGTCATTTTAATTTTCACCCCCTCTCACCCCCATCCCGATAGGTGATGAACTTGAAGTGGAATGGCATTGGGAGTGTGACTATTCATCTTAGAGACCCCAAAATCTATGGATTCCACACTTATATCGGTCGTTTTCGATTATTTTTACATGTAACCCCCTCCCCATCCCCAGGGGTGCCAGGGGCGTCTTACCGCCAAAGTATTTCTTTGGAGATTGCAAGTGATACGTGTTCCAAGTTTGGTTGAAATCGCTCCAGGCGTTCGAGAGTTATGCTGGAACAAACATACACATATTCACACATAGATCCATTTTTATAGATATACAACTTATTTTTCTTTTATTAGTACATTATGGTGTTGCCAGAGGCAATTACAAAGCTTTAAAGAAGAGGCGATACTCTTGTAGCACTCATGAAATTCTTTGAGGAATCAGTGCAACAGCTGATTGAAGTGCCAGGATGTAAAAGTTGGTTGTTGCAGAAAAGTGTAAAACGTGTAATGAGTGCAAATGTGGAACTGGAAAAATTGAAAACAATTTGTGATATTCTTAAGAGTGGAAATTCTTTTCTTGACGATATGATTCCGGTTACAATAACCTGTTTCATATATGGTCCAATTACTTCTGTCAAAGAAGAGAAATCATTTTCTGTTCCTTCTGGCCGACTGCTATCTATGAATGTCGAAAACTTTAAAACAACAACAAAGGAAAGAAAATATGTTATTCCCATGTAGATTTTCTTTAATGAAATTATAGATATAAACGACTTGAAATTTGCAACTTTTTTCGGTTTATTGTGCCTATTTTCTACATTATAAATGCCATTTTGCCTGTCTATTATAACAAAAAAAACGCCTGAACTTCCGGGCACTAATTATTACTATTTACTAACAATGGTTGGTTGGTATGTTCCTGCATGTAGTGTGTCTGGGGTCCACTCAACCTCTAATAAGTGGGTGGGTACCTGAGAGCAGGAGGGGCTCAAGATAAAATTTTCACCCGGGCGAAATGGGTTTTTGGCGGCCCCTCCCTAAACTTTCTACCCTAGTTCCCACAGTCCTCTAATGAAAAACGTGACCACGTTATGTACTTACTGTTTTCATGACGAAACATCACAGACTTATTTTTAAAATAATTTAAGTGTTTACTGTTAAAGAATAAGTATATTGTAGATATATGTTTATTTAATACCTACATAATGACATACCAATAACAGTAATCTCTTGGTTTAAAGTACTACATGATTTTGCAATAGACTCTATATACATATTTATTATGTTATGCATCGGTAACTTCAATTAATTCTTGTTTAGAAAAATCCAACTCTCTTAATAGCATATAGCCACACTTATGTAATTGAAAGTAAGGTTTTGGAGCTACTGTAGGAGGCCGCCCCAGTAGGCGTCGCCCGGCCCTTAAGCCCGAGGGTAAGATGATGGCAAAGGTGGCCGCAGCGTGGTACTGATCACATCACTCCACTAATGAGCTAGAATATTAAGGTGTGCTGCCCTAGCCTCACACTATAGAGCTGCAGCGAGAGGATTTCGCTCGAGCGGCAAATAGTTCGAACGGACGACGCTAGATAGCGTACGGAATTGAGAGCCTCATCGCTCGAACGGCAAAACGAACGGTATACACTCGGAGTGCAGTAGTGCACGTATAACTCTCATTTGTCTGAGATAGTGGGCCTTCATATATGGATCGTGAAGTGAGAGACGCAGTGAAATTGAAACTTAATTGAGCATAGTCATCATCTCCATGTTAAAATGTAGTTTAGTCTCTCTTGCTGAAGTACAGTGACGTATGAAAATGGAATAGATGATTGTGGGCTGAAACTACCAAGGCGGATATTTTACATAGACGCTATATTGTCACATCAAACTGATATTTGATTGTATACGCTCGAGGGTAAGAGACTTAGACGAGTACCCATGCAGGGCTCTACACCACACCACATACTCTCCCATATGCCTTCATCTAACAATGATTAGTGTACTAAGCGTCGGTTTTCCACTTACTCGTTGTTTGATATGATTCAATTTGTTGTTTTAAATCCACTTTATGCACAGTAAGGCTAATCGGGACTGGACCTACAGTTTAAAGTGGGATCCGAACCACTTGTGCCTCCACCGGGTATCGAACCCGCACTTACTCCTTGTACTTGTTAGTCTCATATGGGATGCGAATTACCGGGAGTCTGGTATCTTCCTTGGCAATCTTTGTCACATGTCCATACCATTTCAACCGTATTAATTTTGCAAAATCAATTATTGAATGCCGCACATTCATATTTTCTCTAATTACACTCTATATTCCTTTCTTCTTCTTCTTCTGTCACTCATATGTTGTGACCTCACAAAATGCCACTTAATTTTAATGTAGCTGCCAAATAACGTGCCAAATTTTACAACATTTCATTCGATCTGAATATTTATACGGCACTAAACCGCTAAATGTAAATACGATATAAGCATTGCATGAAACAATCAAAAGTAAATAATATACAGGGTGTCATTTTAATGGCGCCCACGGACCACAGATTCGTATAGAGGACATCAAAACAAACAACTTTTCTCAGTAACATTTATCTCGTTGGTGCGTCAATTCGACGCTACAGCCGTTCAAAAAATACAGTTTTGCCGCCTGGATGCTGGCAACCCAACACAACTTTTGATCGTTTCTGTGACGTCATTTCCTGCGGCGAAACAGCACACGGAAGGGTTGCCAGTAACACGCAAATTTGTGAAAAATGACAAACTACCAACCACATTATTAACTGTAAAACGAAACGAGAAATGCGTCCAGAAGACCGAACATCATAGCCTACCAGCCAGAAGATCAGCAGTCATCTCAGGGGAAATGACAAGTGAACCAACGATATGCAAATGGTAAAAAAACGTATTCAAAATGAAGTGTCAATATCAGATTTTGATTTTGTCTCAGCCTACATATCAAATATCAGCAACAATAAATTTTATTGGACTTACAGCTTGCATGTGGCTGTTTACGCCCAGCTACATGTCAAATATTTGCAAATCTCGTTGCAAGGTTGATATCTGCAGGTTTGTGTCCAGATGCCTTGTGGTACTTTTGTGTTGATAACGGAAGCATCCGAGGTTCACGTTGTTACATTACGACTAAAACACGTACAACCACATTAACAATGTAATGATGGATCAGTAGCGAATATACTGCCCTGTTCAGAGTTGCAAACAATTACATGTGTATCCGGTGCATAGATAAACACTGTCGTTGGAGAGCTTGTATTACTACTACTTATATCTCTGTATTTTCAACCATTTTTGCCACTTGCCTCATAATGCCCTGAATATACATTATATTATGTGTTACTTACCTTTGGAATTTTGAGTTCTTTCATTTCTATTTTGTCATCTGTTCAGTGTGTCACAGACAACTAGTATCAGAAGGACGAATTGGATAGACTAAATTGTAGATGCCAACTTAGTAACTAGATTTGCAAATATTTGACATCTAAGACGAGACAAAATTCGATATGGCCACTTCCACTTGAATTCTATTTCCTTTCTACCATTTTTCGTATAGTTTGTTTACTTCCTGTAAGGTTACAGAACGTGTTTTCTCGTTTTGTTTTACGGTACATAATGTGGCTGATTGTAGCTATGTCATTTTTAATAGAATATGTGTCTTCCTGGCAACCCTGGAACGCAACGCTTCACGACGGGATATGACGTCACAAATGCAATCAAATGTTGTGTGTGGTTGCCAGCATTCAGGCGGCAAAACGGCCTTTTTTGAACGACTGTAGCGCTGAAACGATGCACAAACGAGAAAAAATTTACTGAGAAAAGTTGTTTGTTTTGATGTCCCGTGGTCCGTGGGCGCCATTAAAATGACACCCTGTATAACCCCAGTTTAGGTGGCCGCGGTGGCTTAGTCGGTAACGCGTCTGACTACCATGCTAAAGGTCCCGGGTTCGATCCCCGGCCGGTTCATATCCGGGAACTTCTAACGTTGGAAGCGGCCCCGGCGCCCACCCAGCGTCGAATAACATGGGTACCTGGGGGGTAAAGGCGGTCAGGGGCGTGGTGCTGATCACATCACCCCCACTCACGACCGGATCAAGAAAGTGTGGAGCGTTACCCCCACACCCCCTATACGCCTTCATGGCGTGGTGCTAAGCACAGGGGAACACTTTACTTTACTTTTCTTTACTTTTTACTTTGTATAACCCCAGTTTTTGCACCAAACCACTAAAAATAAATTATATATACAGGTTGACTGGTAATTAGATGTATTCCCTGAAAGGGGTTAAAGTAGAGACAATTTTCAATAAATTTGAACATATGACCCCGTCCGAAAATTAGTAGTTTTCGAGATAATCGAATTTCTATTGTTTTTTTAAAAAAATGACAATTTTCCACATAAAAAGATGAATTGAGAAAAAACTGCTCATTGTATGGAACATATTTCAGCGTTTTCTGATAGCTAACAAATAAGTGGTTCGTTGAAAGAAAAGTTTTTCCCAAATAACAATCACATGTAAGTAACGGGTGGGTCTAAACTTACAAGTGATGATAAAAAAATGCACTCTTAGTTTACTTGGCAACGTATTAACAACAAAAATGGTATTACACGAAGCGTACAAATTACTTAAATTACGTCCTTGTGTCATCTGTTATCCAACAAGGTACAAATGTTGCTAAAATTCACATTTGTGTACAAGAAATAATACTTCATTCATCTTCATGTGAATGGAATCAATGAACAATACAATTAAAGAACATTACACGTCTTGCTCAAAGTGGGCACCTCCGTTACGAATGCAGGCACGCAGGTTTTTACGGACATTTGTTCTCTTAACTCGTGATGTGATGGTGTCCTTGATGTGTTGACCAGCTGTTAAGATCCTCTTGCTGAGCTCTTCTTGCGAGTTTACAGGTGTCTGGTAAACTAAGTCTTTCACGTGGCCCCAAATGTAGAAGTCGCAAGGCGTCAAATCGATCGGGGGGTCGAGCTGGGCAGTCATCATGCTGATAAATCATGTCACGTCTTGTAGCTAGAGGCACATCCTCCAACAACATTGCCATCCCGTTCCTCAAAAAATGTTCATAAGTGATGCCATTTAAGATTTTGGGCAGGAAAAATGGCTGGATCAAATGATTGTTGATGACGCCCATCCATACATCTGCCTGGGCGTGCGACAGTGACTGGATGAAAATTACCCAAAGAAATGGATTGACCGAGGCGGTCCGATTCCCTGGCCGGCTCGATCCCCCGATCGATTTGACGCCTTGCGACTTTTACATTTGGAGCCACATGACAAGACACCGGTAAACTCGCAAGAAGAGCTCAGGGAGAGGATCTTAACAGCTGGTCAACACATCAAGGACACCATCACATCACGAGTTAAGAGAACAAATGTCCGTAAAAACCTGCGTGCCTGCATTCGTAAAGGAGGTGCCCACTTTGAGCAAGACGTGTAATATTCTTTAATTGTATTGTTCATTGATTCCATTCACATGAAGATGAATGAAGTATTATTTCTTGTACACAAATGTGAAATTTAGCAACATTTGTACCTTGTTGGATAACAGATGACACAAGGAAGTAATTTAAGTAATTTGTACGCTTCGTGTCATACCATTTTTGTTATTAATACGTTGCCAAGTAAACTAAGAGTGCATTTTTTTATCATCGCTTGTAAGTTTAGACCCACCCGTTACTTACATGTGATTGTTATTTGGGAAAAACTTTTTTTTTCAACAAACCACTTATTTGTTAGCTATGAGAAAACGCTGAAATATGTTCCATACAATGAGCAGTTTTTTCTCAATTCATCTTTTTATGTGGAAAATTGTCATTTTTTAAAAAAAAACAATAGAAATTCGATTGTCTCGAAAACTACTAATTTTCGGACGGGGTATCATATGATCAAATTTATTGCAAACTGTCTCTACTTTAACCCCTTTCAGGGAATACATCTAATTACCAGTCACCCTGTATATACAATCCCGTTTTCTATCACTAAACTCTAAAAGTTAACAAGATATAGCCCCAGGTTTTAAACTAAACCACTAAAAATTTATAAGATATAACTTCGGTTTCTTTTACTAAACCACTAAAAGTAAATAAGATATAACAGCAGATTTGCACTAAACCGCTAAAAAAAAATAATTATTGAGGAGAAGCAAACCACAAAGTTCACGTCCCTGCCTATTATGTCAAGCAAAGTGAAAAGTTAATTTTGTATAGGCTATTTTTATACTATTATCAGTGTGTTTATTTTCAGACGTCTATATAGGAACGCTGAAGAAGGTTGCGATAAAACCACGCAACTCTGCAGAAGCTCCTAAAATAAACATACCTTGCACCGCAGAGGAGCAGTGTTCGTACGTTTTCCGAGCATGTGTTGCGTGAGTTTCCTTTCAATATGCCGTGCTGCGGAGTACTTTAAGATTCCTCCGACATTGCTATTTTCCCTTGATAAAAATCAAGACCGCTTCGTTTATATATCCAGCGGCACCGCCCGCTTAAGCCATGCTAATGAATTTATTTCATGCTAAGAGCATTGTTTCGCTCGCTGGGTTGAGGCATATGGTGTATTCTCGCCTATCACTTGTAAGCTGAGTTAATCAATGCCGTGACGTCGTCTTTGAATCCCATTTTAAACTGTAGTTCAGTTGACGTGGTTTACCGCAATAATTCTTATTTATTGTGAAGGGTGTCCCAACAAAAACGCTGCATTTATTAATGTGAAAAAATATTTTATTTTCATGAAATGGCATATTACGTCTACAAAGGGTACATGTTGCTGGTTAAGTATGAAAATCAACACCTGTCGTGCCCCACGACTTGCTCGATTAAATTGCTGATGACCAGGGAAAGTATTTATATGTAGTAAAAATGTGCAAAATGTGTAAACACATATTTAATGTTAGTTATATTCATCAAAATATGGAGTTAAATATGGACTTAAAATTGTAAAAAAAATTACCTCTTTAATAATATAAGACAGTACACAACGTACATAAAATACAGTCTCGGGATTGTAACTATTACCGTGACTATTTTGAAGAGAAACCAGAAGCGAATCTCGTGCGTGTGCCACAAAATCGTTGCTCCTGGTGCTGCTGTCGGGTGCGCAATTATAACTTGACAAGTTTAAAAACAAGACGCTGCAAATAGCTGTTGCGCTGCTCACACCACATTCCCCCACTCCATTCTCCGTGGCGAGGTTGGTTCGCAGTGTTGCAACCTGGAGGGAGCGGAATGGTCTGAGGATTTTCAACGAAATTTGTATTCGCTTTTTCCTGGGCTGTTTTCTACCTGTTGGAGTACAGAAATTCAGCTCACCTTTCGCCAACGACTCTTTTCCTTCTTGGCCTCCCCGATGGCGCAGTGGTAGCATCGTCGCCTTGTAAGCAAGGGGTCCCGGTGGAGGCACGTAGTGGTTCGGATCCCACTTTAAACTGTAGATCCAGTCCCGATTAGCCTTACTGTGCATAAAGTGGACTTAAAAAACAACAAATCAATCCAATCCAATTTAAAACTTGAGAAACGATCCATTTAGATACTCCCGTGGCGGCAATTGTGGACGAGACAACATTATACTTAAGTTTAAGTAACTCCTTCTGATTTCGCAAATATGTTGTAACATTTGAAAACAATTTCTCTGGCCTGTCCTCTAAGGGGCTTTCCAGAGCAGATTGTGGATTTCGTTGGACCCGGCATGATTTGATTTTTGCATTTCAAAAATATGCAGCCAAGAGTAAAGAGTCAGAACATTTCGATGCTTTAAAAAAGAAAACAGGCAAGCGTGTTATCAGATTGCCTTCTCGTAGTGATTGTTGTACAATAAACAAAAGAACTCCCACCCCACTCGGCTCAGAAAATGAAGGAATTCGCCCTGTAGTTTCTCTTCGCTATAAACCTTAACGCGCGTGCGTAATACTACAGTTTACGATCCGCGCACCGCACGCATTTTTCAAAGACCGGATTAAATCAAATGAACCACTGATAAACTGATATAATACGTATGAGCCGACACCGTCAATGTACACAGTAAAAATCGTTTATCATATTTGTTTTAGCTTAATTTTGCTGAGTTGGCACCACTTGTACTCTCAAGGCCAGACCAGTACGTAGAAGAGTGGTGGGGAGGATGACGTAATAGGAAGTGCTCCGCAGCGATCTGCGTATATTGGGACTTAACTTGTCAGGTTATAGTAGCAAGGGTGGAGTTAACAATGAGACTCTCTTCCAACGATGTCAAAATAACGTTTGTAACAACCAGGAGCTGATGCTTGAGCCCTCGTTCTCTATTGTTGACAACAATTGTAAATAAACAGGAATTTCAAGTGTTTTACAATAGGAAAGCAAACAATTGGGAGGTGTAAAATTGGGGGGAAAAAATGTTTGGCTGGCAGAAAACTTGTAATTAACGCAATTGGAGGGTAAAAAAAAGGTCGTAAACGTCAAGTTCTTTAACGTCACTTCGGACTTTGCCACTCTACGCAAGAAATTCATCCAACTCTTTCAGTCACACTGAGACATGTAGTTATTCCACAAATATGGAGTATATGTTGAGAAATGTTCTGAAATATGGAAAAAAGGTGTATATATAAGTAAAATATGTAAAATATGAGCCAAAACCTAATATATGTACAAATATGGAATATAAAAACAGGATTTTTCGAGTCTACACGCCATGATGTACAAAGGTAATACAAAATATAACTGATTACAGCTTCACACATAAATAGGTATTTACATATAAATCCGTCCCCTGCTGATGACTCCTACACAGACTTGCTTCTCGATTTGGCCGATGGCACATCGAATTTACTCCACAAGTTCTGGTTGTTTTCATAAATCTGCGATTTCACATACCCCAAAGGAAGAAGTTGCAGGGTGTCAGGTCACTTGACCTCGCTGGCCAGTTGTGGTCGCCGTTGCCGAAAGGAATCGACTCGAAAATTTGTCGTGAAGCAAGGCAATTGTCTCGTTAGAGGTGTGGCAGGTAGCGTCAAATCAACAACAACAAGACAACAAATAAAAGACAACAGTACTGGCATTTATAAGAACGGTGCCGCCAACTCAACAACATGACAATGGCTCAATTGAAATTCGGCCCTCTTCTTGGGACATCCTTTATATATTTATTATATATTCCCTATCTAGATGAATTAGGTACAATAGAAATAGAACACTAATGCAGGCATGCAACTAAAACAAAAGCAGCATCATATTTTTTCGACAATTTCGATATATTTTAATAAAATTTCAGTTTTCACCAAAAATTGACCCTGCAGTTTTCTTCAAGGGAAATTTGCCTTCATGTAGGAACATTGCCTCTGCCAAGCGCGGCACAGAAACAGAAAGGAACAAGCAATTTTCTGTAGCCACCCACCCACTTTCTTCCTCGCCCTCTCCGCGTACAGTCGGGAAAACACCCGGTCGTTGGAAAGGTGCGATAGGGAACGATCAGTGGCGTACATAAACAACTCTTTTAAGTTCCTTAAGTAATTTATTTAAATTCCGAAAAGAAGAATGGAGTGTTTTCTAATAATGTATACTTTGGCTAGCGAGCCACAAAGAAAACGTGATGAGAACAAGATGTGATACACCAAGTCTCGTCTTGTCTGGATACCAACCCTAGATTCAAGTATTCTAATAATATTTGAACGTAAGTACAGAGTATGCGGTAAAAATTACGTAGCCTTCTAGTGTTTTTTCCATCTCTCTCTTTTACACCCTGAAGACACCCAAATATATAGAGGAGAAGGTCTAAATATGAGCGAAGGTTTAAATATGGGTTTTGGAGTTATCAGCGCTCCCGGGTGCTGTAGCCTGGCAGAGGCTATTGGAACTGCTTATCTGTCAAGGACAAAGGTCGCGGCGCTAATTCGCAAGAGAAAGTGGTGGTTAGTTTCGGCCTTGGACGCTGTTATAGAGTTGCGACCTCCGAAAACATTTTGCAGGTATGTTTTAACTCAGCGTTTTCTGAATTCTCATCTGCTTTGTATATGTTATGGTATTAGCGGTACATAAAACAAATATGGGCTTTTATAACGCCATGATTTCTTTGTGAAATATGTACCACAGAGAGCGAAAATAAATTGAAGAAGAAAAATAGCGTGATGGTCTAAATATGGGCTATGACATGATGTCTAATGTTGAGATCACATTTTCAACAAATATTTGGATGTTTTTCTTAATTTCGATTTTTCCCATTCCGCGTGATTTTCAAAACAACAGATTATTCATAAATATGAATTTTATAATGTTTTAGCGATAAATGACTTTTTTTTAAATGTTAATTGTTTTTTGCCCATATTTAGACCACAATTTTGAAATACATCATTTTAGCACTTTTTGGAAATTGCTTTTCTGTTGTTTTTTTTTTAAATGGAGACCTTCTATACTTTAGCATGCTATTACATTTAAGTATATATTTCACAGATATGCATGTTAAAGGCAGGTGCTTGATATATTAATTTTTTTCCTCCGAAAATGACAACATAAAAAGGGGGGCCCATATTTAGACCTTTTCCTCTACACGTAGTATACCCTGGACTGCATCGTTGAATCGTTGTAGACTAGCGAGTCTCTGGCGTCTGGACTCCCATCCAGTATAATCCGAGGGACTTGTGTTATGTACTGTCCATCTGTGTTTGTGATTGTCTCTTCATCTTCTTCATCTCTTCACCATTCATCCTCACAATTATACTCCCTGTCCCAACTATCTCTGGAGCAAGGCCGCCCATAGCGGCAGAGGGGTGGGGGAATCGAGTGAGCAGAGCGAAGCAGCACACGCTACTCGAATGCTGGTAACTGCAGTCGCTTCCCCCCACCTCCACGCAATACATTTCCCTCGCGCGTATTCATTGGTGGAGCCGTCTCGCGTCACTACTTGCGCAGATACTTGTTTTCGTTCGCCTGCTCCAACGATAGCTGGGACAGAGTGTAGCTGAAAGTGGCAGAAATGAAAAAAAATGACAATAAATGACAAAATTAAAAATGATTGATCGGTATTGATTTGGTTTATTTTACTTCGCGTTTCTGCCACTTTTGGCTAATTGCGAAGATTAGGATGGATGATAAAAATATGAAGTAGATGAAGTGTTGATTGATTGAATTGTTGTTTTAAGTCCACTTTATGCACAGAAAGGCTAATCGGGACTGGACCTACAGTTTAAAGTGGGATCCGAATCACTATGTGCCTCAACCGGGTATCGAACCCGGGACCCCTTGATTACAAGGCGAGGACGCTACCACTGCGCCATCGGGGAGGCAAGTAGATGAAGGGATAGTCACAAACACAGATGGACAGTTCATAACACAAGTCCCACATAGGATTATACTGGATGGGAGTCCTGACGCCAGAGACTCGTTAGTCTGCAACGAATCAATGATGCAGTGCAGGGTGTACTATGTAGAAGTGCAGAGTGTACTACGTGAAAGTAGAAAACCGTGTACACCGTAGACTGCAGGTGTAGACATTTGGGTGTCTTCAGGACGGAAAATAGATGATGAAACTGACTTTAAAATAAATTAAATCTTTTAGGTCCAGATATTTTTCCAAGTAACATTTTGCCAATGAGAGTTCTGAAACCATGGTTCGCATCTACAAAATACCACGGGCAAAATTACTGTTTTTTTTCTACTGTCCTCGATACTTGAATACGTGGATTCCTGGCTCGAGTGCATATATTTCTGTATGGATTGACCTTAGTACAAGGTGCGTGCCGCTGCAGATGCTCTGTGTGGAAGTCTGACAAAAAGGGTCAATGTCTTCTCGGTGATTGCGTTTTGTTTCATGAAGCCTCTCGGAGGAAACACGCTCGGCTAAACTGGCTGCTTTGCTCTGAAATGTTAAAGGCTTTTGCAACATCACGCAATTCGACACTGCGATAGACCATCAGACGCTTTTTTTTCTGCAACAGAGATCTCGCTCTGCGCAACGGTACCAGCGGGAGAAGAGTTGAGTTCATGCATCGCTAAATAAACAGCAACCACCATAATGCTGGCCGAGAACACAGGATATTCGTTAAATGAAAGGAAGAGTGGTTGTGGCCAATGTCTGCGATGGAAATCTCTTCACAACTGACGGCCTGATGTCTTATTTATCTTGAGGATAATAAAAAAAAAAGGAAAGAGCAGATCTAATGTATGCACAGTCTGCCTCGTAAATTAAAATCTGAGATATCAAGGTTCTTCTGTATTTAGCACCGTGCCGTAAAGGTACACGAGGAGTGCAAGATGAGGTTTACGCTCACTCTCGATATTTACAGTGCGTGATCAAATATATGCTACGTATTCCGTACGCAATACTGGTTCGATGGTGGAGAGCAGCCGACCCGAACACTATTGGATGGTTTCCGTGGAGATAGAAGAGAAGTCATATGCAGGTATAGCAAATCAAAAATTAAAAAGTTGTTGTTGTAACGTATCATACTCGTGCACAGATAAACGTATAATATACATTTATCTGTGATTCGTGCTTCAATATTACAGGTTGAGAATTAAAAAATCAATCTTTCTGACAAAGATGTAATATGGCCTGCGACAATTTCTCAAATAGTAGGTTGGCCCTGTATGCAAAAATAATACATAAATAAGAATGAGCAAGTGTTTGAAATCGGAAGGGAAAGGAAAAAATGAAGAATAAGAAATTGGAAAAGAAAAAGAATTAAAGATAAATAAAAATAAAGGCCTCCACGAAGGCTTAGTGTAATCGTCACCTTGTAATGAAAGGATTCCGGGTTCATTACCCGGTTGAGGCAGATAGTAGCAACTCAACAACAGATAAATAAAAACGAGGAAGTGTTAGCATTCAGAAAGGAAATCAAAGCATTAGAAGGGAGAACATGTAATAGAAAAGGGATGAAGGATAAGGAAAAATAAAAGCAAAGTAATACGTGAGAACGAATAAGGAATTGGAAAAAAAATTAATAAGAGAAATCAGTGAAGTTCACTTTTGCCAATGAATGATGCATGGCGGATTTAATTCATTTCTCAATCCCATACATAGGAGTGCAAAGTATACCAGTCCTTATGTATGCAGACGACATAGTCATCTTGTCCGAGACAATAGAGGGTTTACAAAGGGGCATAGATGATATATACGAGGTGTGCAACAAATATAAAATGAAAGTAAACATTAAAAAATCAAAAAATTTTGGCTTTCAAAAATGGCTATATGTTTAGCGGACAGGAAACATGGACATACGAGGAGGGGGGAGGGTAATAGAGCGGGTTAAAAACTTCACGTACCTGGGGGCAACACTTTCCATGACAGGAAGCTGGCCACACCACATAAGACCAAGAAAGACCAATACAAAATATGCAATAGAACAATAAGGACAATAAATAAGGCACCTCAAATGACTTTTCCGGTCATTCAAAACCTCTATTCATCAATAGTATTAGGTACATTAAACTATGGAGTAGAACTGTGGGGGTTAAAGGGGGACAACACAATAACTGGCACACAAACTGAATTCTATAAGAGAGTAATGGCCGTAAGCAGAGGTACGGCCAACTGTGGGATCCTCAAGGAATTGGGCTTGAACAGAGACACGGTTCAAACACGGATGAGGGTTGTTAAATATTGAATGCTATTATCATTAGAGGGCCAAAGTACGCTGAGGGTGCAATGCTTAGAAATACAGACAAGGGAGGAAAACGTTCACAACTGGGGCTGGGAAGTGAAGAATCTCTTATACAATAATGGAATGGGTTGGGTATGGAAGAGGGAGGAAAGTGGGGGTGGCATTTCAACAGAAAACCAAATCAGAGACAGATTATTGGATATAGACAGACAAGAACTAACAGCAGATTGCCAAACGAAGTCCTCAATCAGGGAACAGTTAAGAGTAAGAGAATGGGGGAAAGCGAAATATATTAATGTTGTGGGAAAAAAGGAAAGAGGCGCGCTGGCATGGTTTAGACTAGGGGAATGGAGACAAATAAGGAAGATAAACGAAGGGGAAGCGATATGTTCTATGTGTGATGGAGAGGAGACGGACGAGCGTATCCTCCTGAACTGCCCTTCTACACGTGACCTAAGGGACAAGTTTCTGAAAAACTTAACAGCGAGGGAGGTGATAGAAGTGGTAAACGATAGAATAAAGACAAAAGAAGCGGGACAACAAGTGGGGAAATACCTGTGGGAAATAAGAGAACGGCGGGAGAAAGCTATTAGAGAAGACAGCGAAAGGAGTGATCATGATCAAACCGAGCCATCTTTATAGTGTAACGTAAAGTGTAAACACCCCTTATCAGATAAAGAAGAGGGGAGAATGGTAGTGTGAATGGCAGCCCGAGAAATAGTGCAAGGGGGGAGTTTGTGTGCGAAGTGAAAGATTGGAATAGAGGTATATAGAGACTGGACACCAAAGGAACCAGACACACAACTTTATTTGATTGCTAAACTATACTTATTATGTCTAATTTTCTTATTTCCTAAATTTCTTATATCTAATTTTCTTATTTTCTTATATCTGATCTACTACTAAGAGTATCTGTATATTAACATAAAAAGAGTACAATATTAATACATGACTGTAAGGAAAGAGTAAGTGTGTGTAAAGTAAAATTTATGTAGTGCGTACAGCTAGCACAAGAAAAATACAAATAAAGTAAAATAAGAAAATCATGTAAAATTCACGAACCGAGAAACAAGGATGTTAATTTAAACCGTCAATACACCTGTACTTCACTTTCAATTGTTTGATTGATTGATTTGATGTTTTAAGTCCACTTTATGCACAGTAAGGCTAATCGGGACTGGACCTACAGTTTAAAGTGGGATCCGAACCACTTGTGCCTCCACCGGGTATCGAACCCGGTACCCCTTGATTACATGGCAACGACGCTACCACTGCGCCATCGCGGAGGCTCACTTTCAATTGTTATCTCAGTTCTGCTTACATCAATGTAAATTCTTGCAATCTATCGGACTGCCATATATTGGCTAGGTACATAAGTACCAATTGTCTCCATTTATTTAGTTTTGAACAACAGATGTCGGCAATTAAATATTCTTTCTATCCACCTTAAAAAACATAACGATAAGGCAAAAATTAGAATTCTGAGCACACACAATTCAATAACATTTTAGAAATTCTAACATTTGCTTTAAAGAGTGAATATGTATATAAATGTATTGTTTATCTGTGGTGAATACATATCTCTTAAAGATCTCAGCCAGTTTTAATGTCCCATAAAAAATTAAATGTAAATATGGCAAAGATGCGAATATTGGGAAATTATTGTTTCGGGTTATAGGCCTATTATTAGTTTGGCAAAAAAAAAGAAGAAGAAGAAGAAGTGGGCGGAACTAATAAATAAAACCGAACTTGTCTATCTGGAATGCCTGAGGCCTGAGTATGTGACGTGTGACGCATCACTGGTGCCGCATTTAAAGGGTGGCAATTTCCCAACAATAAGAACAGTACATTCTTTACCTCGTTTGCTGGTCACCAATATATATATATATTGTTACGTCCTTGCACATTTTGTAACTTTGCATTATGATTGTGAATGTACATGTTAAAAGAAGAAAGATGTAGTATCATCTCGATTTGTTGATAATGTTTATAAAATCACATGTTGTATAACTCAGTTTGTGACGTAAACGTGAACGCACCCATCAATCAGGGGGTTTATGATCTAATGAATTAACCTTTATGTAATATACTAATGAAGTCAGTTCGTTTAACGCAACATGCATAATGCTATGATGTAAATATAAATCCGCCAATCAAAGCTTACCAATGTTAATGAACTAACCAGATTGTGTTTAGATTGTGGCGGAATGTTTAAATTTGTAATTTTTCCAAAATGTAAGAAGTTTATCAACGTTAAAGAAATAATTGTTAATTCAAATGAATGTGTAAACTTTCTTTGTAAACTACTCAAAGCAAAACTATGTATATTCTAAATATCTATCTGTTATAATTCAGCATAATGTATCAGAAAATTACCAAAAGGCCGGAAACTTGAGTATAAATACGAGGCATTTTGGTTTGAAAACATGTCAGTGTCAGTCTAGGAAGAAGTGTAATAGGTTTAAGCCGCTCTTCTGTAAAACCTAGATTTGGGCCACCTTAGTGTTTATCTTCAAGTGACTATAGTTTTATCGACGAGAAACAATACTTCAAGTTCCGGCTCTCGAGTTACCTACCTGCTCGTTGTAAGTCTCTCATTGGAATAATAAACATTGTTCAAATCCGGGAACTTTTCTAACGATGGAAGCGGCCCTGGCGCCCACCCAGAGTCGAATAACATGGGTACCTGGGGGAAACCCTGGGGGGTAAAGGCGGTCAGGGGCGTGATGCTGATCACATCACCCCCACTCACGACCGGATCAAGAAAGTGTGGGGCGTTACCCCCACACCCCCTATACGCCTTCATGGCGTGGTGCTAAGCACAGGGGAGCACTTTACCTTTCTTTTTTTTTATCTAAACTTTACAACCATGGTTGGATTCTTCCAAAAAACTAACTTGAGATGGGTTTCATTGAAAACCATTCGTGTCTTGATGTTCTCGACTACTGGAGTAAAGGGTTAGAAGAGCTACCAGGAACGTAACAATATGCATACATATATATATATATATATATATATATATATATATATATATATATATATACGGTGAGTCACATAATTATTCGGACAGATAAGATTTCTGAATATTTACTGACGTAGTCGTGATATAATACGAGGATAAATGTTTAATATTTATTTAACAAACAAAACACAATATGAGCACACTGTTAATTATCTTCAATTATGTTTAATATAATATATCAGTAGAATATTTTCATTAAACAAAACAAACATTTTTTGTGGGTTAAACAAAATTATTCGGACACATGGAAGGAGAAACAGGAAAACACGCTTCAAAGTCAACGAACAGAAATGTCAGTATCTGGTAGGCATCCCTTTCATTTTTAACACCTCGGATAAACGATTTGGCATACTTTCTACCAATTTTCTGGTGTACACTGGCGATATGTTGGCCCATTCATGTTGAAGTCTTTCCTTGAGGTCTGCCTTCGAGGTTATGTTTTCCTCACTTCTTTTTCCAACTTACACCAGAGGTGCTCAATGACGTTCAAGTCTGGAGACTGCGGTGGAGGATGGAGCACTTTTGGGCAGTTGTACAATAACCATTCTTGTACTAGGCGGGAAGTGTGCTTCGGGTCATTATCTTGATAAAACATAAAGTTACAAAGAATGCCCATCATTTCAGCACTAGTCTTTAGATTTGACTTCAGAATGTCAAGGTGACGGTACCTGTCCATTGTCTGTTCGATGAAAGCCAATTTACCAACGCCTTGGGCCGACATGCAGCCCCAAACCATTACGTGACCACCCCCGTGCTTCACTGTTGCTTTCAAATTTTTCCCTCGGATCTCCTCATTTGGTTTACGCCACACTGTTACCCTCCCATCTGACTCACAAATATTGAATTTACTCTCGTCAGTGAAAATTACCCGATTCCACCATGTCTGATCCTTTCCTAAGTGTTCCTTTGCGAACACCAGTCTTTTTGTCCTGTTTGGCTTACTTACAAATGGCTTTCTCCTAGCTACACGGCCATGATAGTTTGCCCTTCTGAGCACTCTTCGTATAGTTTCAGGATGACTATGCTTTCCACACTCCTCAACTACCTCAGCACACACCATTGGAGCACTCATCTTTGTTTTTTTTTTTAAATTTTCCTCACGATTACTGTCTCTTCTCTGGGGGAAAAAAATTCTTGGTCTCCCTGTATGACCGTGGGACTCGATCCTGTCTTCATCTTTAAATCGCTTAATAATATCTGCAACTGTACTTTTTTTCATTTTCAACATTGAGGCAATTGCACGGTAAGTTTTGCCCTTAGCGTGGTGCCATATCACTAACTGACGTTGTTCAAATGAACTTTCCTTTCCTCTTTGCCCCATTTCTACATAGAAAATGTTCTTATATCACAACTTTGTTAAACAAAACGCGATCGTAATTGCTATAGAAACCTACAGGAAACCAGAGTTAATAGGTATATATGAACAGAGTATACATACATCAATCAATCCGTAAATCGAAATTGTCACTGTATCGCAAACTTACGTTAACATTTACTACGTGTCCGAATAATTTTGTGGCACTATTTTTTCAACGGTAGGAATTCATCCTTCGTTATATTGTTGCTGATGTTCGATTTTTAACTTTTTATCGTCCAATTTTGTGCTAAACATGACATTTTTTTAAACAAAAATCAACTTCAATGCTGTATACAGATTTCACTCCCTTCCCGCTCTTAAACGTTAGAAATTTACTGTGTGTCCGAATAATTATGTGACTCACTGTATATATATATATAGCATCATGTCCATATATTACTAGAATAATTAAATCAAGAAGACTTAGGTGGGCAAGCCAAGTGGCACGAATGGGAGAGAAAAGAATAGTTTACAGGATTCTTTTTGGGAAACCTGATGGTAAGAGACCTGTATGAAGGCCAATACGAAGATGGAGGGATAACGTTGAGATGGGCCTAAAGGAAACCGGTAAGGATGGAAAAGATTGGATTGATCTTGCCCAGGATAGGGACAGATGGAAGGCTTGTGTTGCTGCAGCCATGAACAATCGGGTTTAAGAAGGCTAGAGAGAGAGTTATATATTTATATATAAATACAGGGAACGAGCGAGAGAGAGAGAAAGAGGCAAAGCTTACAGTTGTGTAAATATTGGATTAATAAGAGGAAGAGAAGAGGCAAAAATAATTTTGAAACAATTACTGGAAAATTAAAAACAACGTGAGATGATCAGAGATTAGAGAGAAAAGAACTACATGCTTGACAGTTAGAAATTTTTGCCCCGATTTGCACGGATTTGTATTCAGCAACAGGGAAATTGGCAAAATGTGGTGAAAAATAAATTGCCCACGAATATCCTTGTTGTTGACTGAAATAACTGGCGTAAACATATCCAGAAAGAGGACAAGCCTTTGTTTGAAAATTGTATTTTTTATACGGTGTGTATTTTTCCGGTAGCAAAATCGCGGTCATGAGATTGGACTGTTGTTGATGAAGCTGGAGAAAGGGGGTAAGAACACAAACATTCATATCTTATGTACTCGAAACAAAATCAACATTTCTCATTTCGCGGCGATGGAACAGGAGCCACATATAGAAAAATACGTTTGGACTACAACTTGAAAAATGTATTAAATTTTACCATAGTACTAAGTACTTTGTTCTTGGACAAATCCCTTTTGGGAAAAATAAACACATCCAGGACACCAATACTTACACAGTCTATGCACTCAATAACAAAATGAGATCCAAGGTTCCTGTTGTGTTCATATGGGCATTTCGTATAGCGTAGCAGTTGAAACTGTCCCGCTGCAAGTACAGGGTCATGGGTTCGATTCATGAAGAAATATTGCACAAGCTACGAATTTCTCTTTAAAGTGTAGAGAACCGAGCATATATGGGACTTAAATTCGCAAATAATAATAATAATAATAGCTAATTTTAAGTTCTGAGAACATTATAAAACCTAATTCAGCACTAAATCGTGCAAAAAATATTTATCTATTTATTTACTTATTGAACTCAACATATATATATATATATATATATATATATTATATATATACAGGGTGTCATTTTAATGGCGCCCACGGACCACAGATTCGTATACAGGATATCAAAACAAACAACTTTTCTCAGTAACATTTTTCTCGTTGGTGCATCATTTCGGCGCTACAGTCGTTCAAAAAAGCCCGTTTTGCCACCTGAATGCTGGCAATCACACACAACATTTGATTGCATTTGTGACGTCATATTCCGTCGTGAAGCGATGCGTTCCAGGGTTACCAGGCACACACATATTCTGTGAAAAATGACATAGCTACAATCAGCCACATTATGTACCGTAAAACAAAACGAGCAAACACATTCTGTAACTTAACAGGAAGTAAACAAACGATACGAAAAATGGTAGAATGAAAATAGAACTCAAGTGGAAGTGGTCATATCGAATTTTGTCTCGGCTTACGTGTCAAATATCTGCAAATCTAGTTACCAAGTTGGCATCTACAATTTAGTCTATCCACTTCGTCCTTCTGATACTAGTTGTCTGTGACGCACTGAACAGATGACAAAATAGAAATGGAAGAACTCAAAATTCAAAAGGTAAGCAACACATAATATAATGTATATTCAGGGCATTATGAGGCAAGTGGCAAAAATGGTTGAAAATACAGGAATATAAGTAGCAGTAAAACAAGCTCTCCGACGACTGTGTTTATCTACGCACCGGATACACATGTAATAGTTTGCAACTGTGAACAGGGCAGTATATTCGCTACTGATTCATCATTACATTATTACTGTGGTTGTACGAGTTTTAGCCGTAATGTAACAACGTGAAACTCGGATACTTCAGTTATAAGCACAAAAATACCAAAAGGCATATGGGCACAAACCTGTAGATATCAACCTTGCAACGAGATTTGCAAATATAATTGACATGTAGCGGGCGTAAACAGCCACATGTAAGCTGTAGGTCCAACAACATTTATGTTGATATTTGACATGTAGGCTGAGACAAAATCCGATATTGACACTTCATTTTGAATACGTTTTTTACCATTTCCCATATCGTTGGTTCACTTCCCCCTATCCTTAGATGACTGCTTATTTTCTGGCTGGTAGGCTATGATGTTCAGTCTATTGGACGCGTTTCTCGCTTCGTTTTAAAACTAATAATGTGGTTGGTAGTTTGTAATTTTTCACAAAATTTGTGTGTTGCTTGCAACACTGCCGTGCGCTGTTTCGCAGCAGGATATCTTATCATAGATAAGATCAAATGTTGTGTTGGGTTACCAGCATCCAGGCGGCAAAACTGTATTTTTTGAACGGCTGTAGCGTCGTATCGATGCACCAACGAGAAAAATGTTACTGAGAAAAGTTTTGTTTTGATGTCCTCTATACGTTTCCGTGGTCCGTGGGCGCCATTAAAATGACACCTGTGTGTGTATATATATATATATATATATATATATATATATATATATATATATATATATATACTAACAAGGGAACATAATTTATTCACCCTCCACTTCTTCTCTTCACATGTCAAACATGTTAAACTTGTTTACAACTTTTGTGAACACGTATGTACAAACGTACACTACAACACTAGAGGGAGGGGTGGGGGAGAACAAATAAATTTCTAACGTTCTGGTGTCATTCCTACTTATATATAAATATAAAAATATATTTAAAATTTTATATATATACTTTATTACACTATTTCATTAGGAAATTACATGTTTAAACTTAAGCCATTGTGTTAATAGGTTTTACTGAGGTCCCTTAGGTTCATTAGAAAATATGTCAATTACCAATGGTTTTATTCTTGGTTACCAATTTATTATAACTGGTGCACATTCTCCACAATGGAGATTTCTTTTCAATTTCCGATCTAGCCTTCTTTATAAGAAAAACTTCATTCTTGAGTCTAGTTTTCGATGACGAGATTCGAAAATTAATCTGGCAGAGTAGATGTTCAGCATCTATTTCGTGATTTAACAACTTCCACAAGAATACTATTTCATGTAACGTTCTTCTGTAACGCAGCTTTGTAAACCGACTTTCATATATTAGGTTGTCGTAGTGTTCAAATGTGGGGTAAACGTTCTGAAATTGTTATTTTTAAAATCTAAGAAATCTTGATTGGACTCTTTCGATTGCTTCACTACACTTTGCTGTGTCTGTATTCCATATAACAGATGCATATTCGAGTTTTGGTCTTACATATGAATAATACAAAACTTTCAGTGTCTCTATACTCTTGAAATACCTCCCCATTCTAAGAATAAATCCAAGGTTCTTGAACACTTCACTAATGTGTTTATTAAAAGTAAGATTTGAATCAAAAATAACCTAAATACTTGACCGTAAAATTTCTTGCTAGAGTATTGTTGTATATTTGATTCTGAAATTCAACTGTTTCTCTCTTTTGAGTATATATTACATAATGGCATTTATTGATATTTAGTGTTAAATCATTGTTTATTGTCCACGTTTCTAACTTTGTAATATAATTTTGAAGTTGAACACTGTGATCTTGTTTGCTTATTTTCCTGTAAAATTTCATGTCATTTGCAAACAGCAATCTGTGTCAATTTTCAAATGAATCTGGCAAGTCGTTACACGAATAAAATAGGTAAGATATAGAATAATATAGTGAGAGCAACATATTTACATTTCAAGTTATAGCACTCAACAATATCTTCTACCATACCTCTAATAGTAACAACTGTTTATTGTTACTTCATGCTGAGCACATCATTGGCCAGAAACACCATCACGTCCAATTCCTACAATTAATTCACAACCCATCATCCTTAAATTATCTGTATGAGTTGTTTTTTTCAGTTCACCAACATTGTTATTACAGAAATAAGGGTCTAGTGCTATACCAGACACCAGAACCTCGTTAGTCTGCAAAATGCAGTCCAGCGTATACTACGTGAATGTGAAGTTGGCATTTGGCTGTCTTTAGAAAGGGCCACTCCTTACACCCCACAATGTTACAATTACTTGTTACTCAGCTACCAAGTACAACGTAATTCCAAAGGCCTGAAGAGACAAAATATTGAAACAAATATTTCAGATATAATGTTCGACCACGGAATGCTGGCCTAGCTCAAGTTGACGATTCCAACACAAGAAGGGAAAGCAGGTAGCAATATGTACGAAACTACACTGTGGGTTTCAAGTCAGTATTTACCTTGTGTGAGTGGCGTTCGATTGTTTATTATCGTTCAATTTTTTTGTGTTTGTGATTTGCGCACAAAGTGAAAGAAGACAATTTACACGTTTCACTGGCCTCCATCACCTCTATATTCCATTGACGTTATTTTACCATATTATAAATCAAAGTATAAATACAATTTACACATATCATATCTAAAATGAAAACAATCTTATCTCTACTATTTGCAAATCTCAAGAAGTCAAGATAAATTCAAAGCAGAAACATTCATTCAGGTGACAAGCTGTATTGAAGTGAAAAACATTGAAGTTATCTAAAAAAAAAAAAAAATAGGTAAATTGTTCCCGGTCGGGCAAGTTCACAAGTATAACGGAGAACAGACATACAAAACTGTGTAACAGATAAAAAAAATTCTTTTGAGCGCAAGGAAACAACTACATCTTTGTCGATTCTCGCAAAACTTCCGTAAGAATGGCTCGTTAAATATTGTGTTGACAGTGTTTATCAAAAAGTAAACATTTTAAGCCTACCGACTGTCTGAATGTGTTAATTCCACTCTACTGCTGGTTAAAACCGAGGCAGGTTGAGAACATTGAGAAATCTTGATACGGAAGTGATGTCGGTGGTAAGAGGTAGCATTGTAAAGCCAGAGGAACCACAGAGTCTGTGGGGTCGGCTGCAACCAGGGCTGTAGTGGAAGGTATACGGTGGTATACGGTCGTGCAGACCCCTAAATTTGAGACCTCTGATCTACTAGCGAACAAGAGTAAGGCACTTAAAAATTGCATATAAACAAACCAACAAAAAATATACGAGTTTCCCTTTTACTTCAGATATTTAGCATGTGTACATTTGAAATTGTGATTCATTGTACTTGTTGAAGTGGTCAATTAGGTCTACATGCAGAAATGAGTGCTTTTGAAAAAAATAATAAGCGAACTAATTAATGTAGAAGTTGGAAAGTTGAAACATTTGAGTCACACGCGGCGCTTAATTTTCCTTGAATTAAATACACATGTGACGCATGAGGGACAATCACCGTAAAAGGCCGGTGATGGCAGAAACACTAACAAAAACAGCTTTCCATTGTAGATATAGTTTATATGTAGAGTCAGTGTTCTAGTTTCATAATTGTGTAGTATTTTAGACAGAAAATGTACAAGCTTTTTCACCTCTTTCTATTTCTACCCTTATTGTTTTCCTTTGACATTAGATAGGCACACTTACAAGATTTGATTTGATTTCTTTTACTTCGCTTTTTGTGCCACTTTTGGCTAATTTGCGAAGATGGGGATGACTGACGATATGATGAAATTGATGAATAGACACTGACAAATATCCATGCCCAGGCCAGGATTCGAGCCCGGGGCCCCTACACTTACAAGAAATAGAGAACACTTAGCTCTGCATTACAAACACGTTAGAATCTGGTAACTTTTCGGCAGAGATCTGCTTGTAAACTTAAACATAAATACTCCAGAATCCCGTAGATACGTTGCAGATATGAAATTACTACAGAAGATCATTAATGGAAACCTAAGATGCAGCATCCCACTCCACGAACTCTCCCTCAGAGTGCCCAGACACAAAACACGGAGCAAGGAAACTTTCCACACTGCAACTCCAAGACTCTCTCTCATTCAACGTTCACTATTTCATAGGCTACCAAATCAGTTCAATGTCATATCAAACCTAACCTATATATTCAGTTCATATCCATCTTTTATCACCAACATAGAAAAAATTGTATATAAGTAATGCTTTTGTGAAACACATATGTTTACCTTGGAACTGTCTTGACTTGTTTATGTTAATATTTATATTTCGTTTATTTTATCTTGTTTCGTGTGTTCATTTTAACACTAGTGTACTGTTTTATTGTTGTTTCTTTCCGGTTTAAAATGGCTTCTGCTGTACTGGAAATTTCAATAAATAAATAAAATAAATAAATAAATATTAGTCAGCTTGTCTTTTAATTGATAAGGACTTATAATGACCATATTGGAACCAATTTCCGTTCAGCCTATTCTTTTCTGAACCTGGAAGCAGTTAAACGTCATTCAAAGTAATAATTAGCTTCTGAAATAATGTTGTAATATTGTTTTTAAATTGAAATGTACATTTTGACATACGTACCTGGTATGATATTGGAATCATTCTTGCATCTAATAATTTTAAAATATATTCTGAAAAATTCTCGTTCAAAATCTTAAAGTTAAGTTTCTTCCTACATTTGAGGGTTTATAAGTGATGGTTGGTGGCATCTTCTCTGTCATAGTGGAATAAATTACCTAACATAAAAATAATATTTGGGCAAGTAGTAAATATGATCTGAAATCAAATTCTCAAGTACAGAAAATACCATAGTGAATGTGTCCCTTAACATATAAAAACCCAAACAAGGGAATAATCTCATTCAGTGTTGGAAAGATTCTTAACGCCCAATCTCTGTCATGAAAATACTTTACGTCTTTAACTCGCAGATGCAACCGGAAGTTCGATCACATTAGCATTGGCAAAGTCGCCGTTCTGCCAGAGAGATTTTCTTGGGGGAACACAGAGCACCGGAGCCCACACATAATTATTTCCTTTGTAACATATATTTTGCCGTCACCAAGAATGGCTGTTTCCTGTTCCTTCACGGTCAGTTTCCTCGTTTTTCTGCTTTCATTTCTAGGCTCATCTCGTATGTTAATGCTTTCAAAATGTAACCTGGTTAGAAAAACTGAAAATAGTATGTTATTGGCAACACTGAGAAACATTAAGTGCTGTGTTCGTTAGTTTAATTAGTACAAAAAATGTTCCTGAATAAGTTTATTAACCCTAGCTTACCCGTGTCGTACACCCAACGGCGAAAGAAACAGTAGACGAATTGTCCACCACCATTTTCATTCGGTGGTCCGTATTACACAATGTGATGACAATGAATTAAAATAATGACGTCAATAAGCAGAGAACAATGCCTGCTTCGAACCAACATAGTTTCATTCCTTAAAACAACACAGGATGTAGAATAAAAAAGGAATGAAAATATTGGTGGACAATTTGCCTACCATTATCTTTGCCGTTGACTGTACGAGAAACTTGCATACCTGAGGGGTTGCCTCACAGGCTCACACTTTCTTTTATCACTAAAATTCAAGAAACTATTTTTTATTGGATCACTGCTTCCTTTGTTGATTATATATGTGCAGTTATTTATTAATTTTAATAATTACAAAAATTACCACCATAACATAATAGGGGTGTAAGGAGTGACACTTCCACGTAGGACACCCAATTGTCAACCTCACTTCCACGTAGTACACCCTGGACTGCATTTTGCAGACTAACGAGGGTCTGGCGTCTGTGTTTTGTCCTTGTGTGTGCTGGGTGTCCCTTTACAGCTTCAGCTTTTAACTGAAGTCAGAATGTTTTAATATTTTAGTTAACGACATTTCAGTAATTTAGGTAAGGTAAGGGGCTGGACCTCGTATAACGTGACGGGTGCAAAATAGCCTTTAAGTGCTGACGCACCCAAAAGTTCAAATTCAATTTCATAACATAATAATAATAATAACCAATTATTGTTTGAGTGTCACACACATATTTACCATTCCATAAACCATTATAATTTTAATTAATGCTTTCTGTTTATAGATGTGCAGTTGTTTATTAACTATAATAATTACAAAAATTACCATAATTAGTTTCCAATTGTACACTGAGTGATTCGAATGACACACATTCAAAAATGGCGCTTGATAGGGCCACCTAGTGCATTTTGCCTCCTATTTGCAATACATTTATGTTTTTAAGAACAAAAGTAAAGATAAATATTGGGATCACCCTAGGGAACAATGTAATTTATTTTCAATTTTTCATAAAAAATTTCACAGTTGAAAAATTGAAAAACTAGAGGTGGTGGGCCTGACAGCCCCCTCGGGTAAGCTGGGGTTAATATAATTTCATTACCGTTTTAGAGCTAATTAAAGGGTATGGGTTGAATTATACAAAGCGCTGTACATGTAAATCTCTGTGCCATGATCATATTACTTAAAATATGATACAACATTCGTGACGTGGGCAAAAAAATACATGAAACAAGAAGGAAAAGACAAAATTAGCAAATACATGACAAAGGCAGCGCATTTTTTAAAAATTCCTTCCTGTATCTCATCCTCCTTCACCCTTCCCGATGTCATTCGTCTTAGTCACATGACCACTTCACAAAAGACTATCCCACTATCCCCGATCTGCTTACGTCGGATATGTTTGTACACATTCCCCCTTGCGAGAAGTTTTTCTCTTATCTATACCGGAGGTTATATCCTCTGGCACTGTCGTCTGTTTTTCAACCCTAAGCAAGCGAAGAGAGCGTGGGCGATGCAATCAGCTGCTTGCCATGTAATCCTGCTCCTGCGTTGCCATAATTAACGACGTTCTTCGACACATCGTGTGCCTCCCCGATGGCGTAGTGGTACCCAGTGGAAGCACATGGTGGTTTGGCTCCCACTTTAAACTGTAGTTCCAGTCCCGATTAGCCTATATGTGCATAAAGGACACTTAAAAACAAACTTAAATCAATTCAACACATCGTTGTCATATTTTTTCAGTACCAAGTGATCTTATCATCATAAAGAAGAAAACCGTCTACAGAGTAAAGAAATTAGAGGCGAAATATTTAATGTTGTCCAAATGAGGGAGGGAAGTTATGGCAACACGGGGGCACTCGGACAAAAGCGCAGGGGAAGCGAGAGGAGAGACAAATGACTGTTCTTTTTAGTTCGCGAGATTGCCGGTGATATTAGCATCTTTAAGTTCTAGTCATCCGCAATAGATATGGGCCACCTAGATACTGTTTGTTGCTTAACTCCACGACGAAAGCAGAACTTTTATTGAATACTTGCTACTGAAATTCGTTCATCGCCGTAGATTTAGGCAGCACGCAACACCCTGTCAGGGAAGCGAGTATTTCAGGATCTAGGTGAACCATTTTTATTACTGGTGACTGTACGTCTGATTTCGTGAATAGACTAGAGAAAGGAAGAGCAAAAAACTACCATACTCCTTTCCAAGATTTAAGTCCAGGAACTGTCTCGGCTACCTTCATCAAAGAACACCGGAAATGAATAATCTGTTCTGTATCATGACCGCTAACTCTGTTATAAAACAATCGTAAGTGCGATACCGCTAGTTCTTTCATTTACAAGATATCTGTACATTCCATTCTTTGGTGTTGTATTACCACTGATATTAACGAAAGGATTTCGAAGCGAAGGGTTAGCTCGGTCAAGTCGAAGCATTCATCCGAATCCCAAACTTCCAAGTTGCTTCGAAACGTCAATCCGACACTAGTATGATTAATTAATGAAGATATGTATTCATTAATAAACACTGCAGAAGATTAGTTTGCTTGAACGGCTAAGAGCTTGTGAAGGCATTTCCCACCCCTAAATTCCACCTTCAGTCTATTGCTTGAGAAGCATTTTTCTGGAGGTTTCCGGCATTTCATCATCTTTAAACGAGACAAATTATGCAATAGTTCGTTTATTTATAACTAGACACTGGTGCTTATCTAGTGGTCTATTTCTTTACTTCTTATGTAAATGCATTATTTATAATCAAAGATTCATTTTTATGTTTATCCAAGAAAAGCGGCTCAGCATAACAGAAATAGATTTTAACAAGTTGAATGTGGCATCAAGGCAGAATAATAAAATAGTTATTTAGGAAGATGAAGATGCAAGTGATCTAAGTGGCTGACATCAAGATTAAGGTTTCCTGCAAGTACAGAGACGGTTGGTACAATGTTTGTATGAATTGGGGTAGATAGGGGAACGAGTGGCTAGCGACAACTGCATCATCTTGAAGATCTAACGTACTCAAGTATGCATCTAATTGCAGAAATAAACATGTGAATAGGTTAGGCAGGTTAAATCTTGTTTATTTCCGCTAATATATGCATAAGTGGGAAGGTTAGAAAGGCCAAGTTTGGCGATGTTAGTTCCAAATTGCTATTGCTGTCGCTAGCCGTTCGTGATAGAGATGATTCTTGTCACGAGGAAGTTCAAGTCAGTTTGAAAATCCTCAGAAGAAATTGGCATCTGTCTTTTTACTCGATTCTGTAGTTTTTCAGCGATGCACGAGCCACAAAAACAGGCAAATATGTAGGAATGCACTGGTACACTCCCCACAGTTAATAATGCTGTATTTTTCTTTTTTATACACCACATTTTCAATTGATGTACTTCGATCTATATTATTTAACTACTGTAAGCCGATTTCCTTCAAGATGTCATCATTCTTCTTTAGTGAAAGTGAAAATTTTCGTAAAGAGTTTATTAAGGTTAAAAATGAGTGCATTAATATTACGTTGTGTAAACGACAAAGTACTACATATTGATCCTGTACCACGTACGGGAAAGGCAAATCGAGTGAGGACGAGGCAGAATTGCTGCACCGCGCGAAATGGTGGCTTGCCCAAGTGTCAACCCTCTACTCCTGAGATAATCATGCATTGTTGCTGCCATTTTTATCGTCGACCTCCATGGCGGAATGCCACCCCGATGGCGCAGTGGTAGCGCCATCGCCTTGTAATCAAGAGGACCCGGGTTCGATACCCGGTGGAGGCACATAGTAGTTCGGATCCCACTTTAAACTGTAGGTCCAGTCCCAATTAGCCTTACTGTGCATAAAGTGGACTTAAAACACCAAATCAATCAATCAATCAATCCATGGCGGAGTAGTTATCACAGCGCTCTACGACGCCAGGGACATGGGTGTTCTTTGGGAGTGTCCATCAATTTCATCATATAATCACTCATCCTCATCGTCGCAATTAACCAACAGTGGCAGAAAAACGATTCCAAATAACAACTATCAAATGAAATCAAACCGAAAAGGAGTGCATTAAGGGCAAACATGTGTAGGAGCTTAGATTGCAGAAGAGTTTTCATTCATAAAAATTAGAAAACGAATCACCGTACATGTAGCTTAGGATTTGTAAAAGTGGTGAATATATTCCATCGTCCTGTATAGGAAGCACAAAGTATTTTGTTCAACATTTAGTGTAGAAATTTTGACACGGTAAGACCTGATGATAACCCCACCTTCTGAAGCAATTGGTAGAGATGTTGTTACAGAACATGCTAGTGTCGTCCTAATTTCGAACAGTTCTAATTGTGAACACTTGCTGCCTCAACAGGAATAACCTTGAAGGGCTGTGTCCTAATTGCGAACACATTTTCCTACCTTGAGGCCTACAACTTCCTCTCACACCTCCCGAGTCTTTTCAACGTATTTCTTGAAAGGGACTCAGTTTAACACTTGAGACTGGTTAGTGCCTTCTGGGTCACAGTTTGAACGCAGAAAATTGGACATGATTAAAGCCGTTGTTGAAGTATATATAATTTTTTCTGCCTCAGCATTTAAGATTTTTATAAGGTCCAATCTTGGATGTTCACTACCTAGCTCACTGTTCATTTTGTGGTTCCACCCCTCCACTACAAATGTCCGGTGCATTCCGTTGAAGCAGTTCCACATATCTTTTGGCGCTAAGAGGTTTGAGACATTAATACACGAATGAAAGTCTGATTACGTCCACAAGCACAGAAAGTGAAATGACCTTGGAGGGATTTACAAACCATGATAAGTCAATCAGGTTGGCTATTGTTGCTAGTCAAGCCAGCTGTCTCTCTGGTTGACTACCCTCACTTCTTTTTGAGAACAGGTATTTCAGTTCCATGTGTTCGCAATTAGGACATCCGACTTTTGTGTGTTCGCAATTGGGACCATTTAGGCGTTGTTCGCAATTAGGGCTGTTCGCAATTAGGACAACCGCATTACAGCATAAGATTTTGTTCCTGTGAGGAGAACCGTAACTCCGTGGCTCCTAGAAGATCTTACGAGTAAAGATCATACATTCTGTAGAATGTCGCGGTCATATGGATGACAAAGTGGTTTACGGACAGATTTGCATTTGTTCTGCGGCTGAAATGCTTAACTGGCAGAGGTCCAAGAGCGTGGGTCGAAAGCGGACGAGCAACATTATCTTGTTTCTTTGGTTTCTTTCAATGCTCACTGATGCAGAATCCTCATTGTTAACCAAGAGCAAGATTGTTGCATGTATCAAAGATTGTCTGCGAAATTGCATGTTCTTACAGTGTTAGCAGACACTGGAGCTTGTTGGCAATATTTCCGACCAATTTTGTCAATACTGACTGGTAATTAATAAACCGTCCGATAAAACTAGTAATGTATCACTTTCCAGAAACCAAATAGAACAGAGAAGACTCAGGCATAAAATCCCACAATTTTATGTTAAATAAAAAAAGTAATTGCCTTCTTAAAATATGCTTAGAAAAACTCAAGTGTTTGTTAACTCTTCTGCAACTTAAATTGCCACTTGAATCTTTGTAGTCTGCGAAGAATAGCACACATTTAATTTGAAAAACTCAATATGCTGACCAAGGCAGTAATTTAATTTATTATAAAACATAAACTAAACGTAACGTTTCAACCTTCTACCAATATCATCTTCAGACTTTGCACCAAGTACAAATGTAATAAGGTACAAAAACAGGACGATATATATACAAAAACATTACTCCCCTCCAGACTATTAGAAAGTTGTTCTGGAACATTCTAGCAGGTGGCATTCCCTTGTCAACTGTAATTTCACCTAAAAGGCTAAACATATTTACTTCCATCCAGAATCCATCCATCACGCTCTTTTTCCTTCATTCTTCTTCCTTCTTCTCTCCTCTTTCTCTCTTGTCCTCTCCACTCTTTCTAAAACCTTCTTCCATTCTTTGTTTAACTTCAGTCCCCCATTCCAGTTCATTGTGTCTTCTTCACCTTTCTTCTCTATTTCCTTGGCCTCCTTCCATTTTCTCTTGCTAGAAGGTTGAAACGTTACGTTTAGTTTATGTTTTATAATAAAATAAATCACTGCCTTGGTCAGCATATTGAGTTTTTCATATCATGGAAACAAGGCTTAATGGTGTTGCATTTAATTTATACACGCACATACATTCTGTAAGCATCGGTTCGTTGTCTCCTGTATAAAAAATCTGTGTACGAGAGAAAATCTACTAATATGTCATTGTAAAAAAGAAATATAATTTATACTGTTTCATGTACGTTGGAGAGTGATGTTACTCTGTACATTAATAATCATATAAATAGAAAAATAGAAAATTGGTTGTTTTTTTCTGTCTGACAAAATAGGCTACAAGCTTTATATTTTCTAAGAAATTACAAGCGAACAGAAAGATTGAGAAAGTTTCCCTTGGGACAACTTTCCGTACAGAAATACTACTCAGGAAAGAATCCACAGTTTAATCCGAAGTTCAACGGGAATCTCTGACTACTCAGGAAAGAATCCACAGTTTAATCCGAAGTTCAACGGGAATCTCTGACTACTCAGGAAAGAATCCACAGTTTAATCCGACGTTCAACGGGTATCTCTGACTACTCAGGAAAGAATCAACAGTTTAATCCGAAGTTCAACGGGAATCTCTGACTACTCAGGAAAGAATCCACAGTTTAATCCGAAGTTCAACGGGAATCTCTGACTACTCAGGAAAGAATCCACAGTTTAATCCGAAGTTCAACGGGAATCTCTGGAGCAGCAAGCGAACGAAAACAAGTCCTCTGCGCAAGTCGGACTCGAGAGGGCTCGACCAATAAACGCATGAGAGTGGAAGTGAGTGCATGGAGGGGAAACACGACAGCAACTTCCGTATTAAAATGAAACAATGCGCGACGTGGATCGAATTTAAATTGTGCGAGAAAAATTTTCCGGTCCTTCTGCGGAACCCAGTAGAAACCATTAGAATTTTTGGGTTCCTGGAGCTTTAACAACCCTGCTTTAAATCTCACTCACCATGATGACCGTTCAATCGCGCTTCTATTCAGTGCTGAGCTAGTTGTTTAGTAGCTAAATGTCGTCTTGTTTTAAGTTTAAAGGAAAATTCATATCGACATCATTGTTGCTTTAGCGTACTGGCATATACCTATACAATTGCCCACTAACGAGTACATCAGCCAACAAGGTATCACGATAGAAAATAAGCGTTTGCGCCCAAGACGACAAACCTCGCCTTTTAACTTTAGCAATCGAGGAATTTACGGCAGGTTGCAAAAAACAAACTCCTCACCTTCATGCCCAATTTTCTTTTTTAGAGAGAGCACGAGAAACATAATTAAATGGCGAAATAACCGACGGAAAAATGGAGAACCTCGTATGCTGATGATATCGATTTTTCGCCCTCGCATTTAAGCATTTCTGGTCACAGAGCCTAAGCTTTTTTAATTAAATACATCGAAATACGGACCTTCATTAATGCTTCACTTGCACGGCACATATTACGTCGCCGGGCTGCACAGAAATTAAAAGCACGCATTTCCTCAGGGAACGGGGATGTTGATAAACACACTGTTCAGGCTTCAATTACGATTTGTCACCGATGGGGGATTCTACATAAAGCGTTGCCTACACTGTGGTTTTTCTTTGAACAACTTGGGATATGCTGCTAATTACTGCGTGAATTGCACCTCTGTGTACAATTTGTCACGCCATAAATATATATAGTTGTTCCAACATGTAATTGGCGTTATAATTATTGTGACTAGGGTTGTGCAATTGCACGTAAAAATAAGGTTTCCTACATGACACGTAAAAACGTTTAAAATACGTATAAAACTTCAAGTACGTAAAACACTAGAATCAAACATAAAAATTAGAAAACATCATGGTTTTTGCAATGGTAGAAAATTAAAGAATAGTCTTTAAAAAGCTTTCCTTCCGAATTTGTATAGCCTATGCTCCTATATTGGAATTTTACAAAATACTATATTCACATCTTAATTAGCCTTATGCTAGTGTATAATACGCACGATAAAGGAATTTCAAGCTGTTACTAAAACTTTGAAATCCAATCCAAATAAATTGTCGTTAATTGTTATAATACAATATGTTATAAATAAAAATACTAGTGCAAGACGTATATATCAACAGGTTTCTCATTCTTTTAAAATGTGTGAAAGAACAATTCTAGTTTTAAAACTCTGTTAGCGAGGGTGAGGGTGTGAGGTGGCTGCATTAACAATCTTCAGAAAATAATGATTTTGTGCTGAAATATGTAAGAAAATTAAAGTTTAAAATTTAATATAATTAAAAAAGTCTCGGTATTACTAATTTTCGATAAGAAAATTAGTTTCTTTACATCTGCGTAAAAACTGATTTTCTACATGAATTACTAGTAAATTACGCGTAATTTACGTGAAAAACGTAACTAGTAAATTACGTTGTCAACTGATTGTGACAGTTATACTGGTAGACCATCGCAGTTTCATGAGAAACAAATTAATCTTTTTCTGCGATTTCTTCCGGATGATGTAAGAAAAAAAGTAGCTTTCATACAAGTTGCTGTTTATCGCATAGGCTATTCTATGACGTATTAAAGAACCGCAGAGAATACATTTGTTCCCGCAATCAAAGAATCATCCCGGAAAGGTAATTGCATATTTATGTCGTAGATTGATTAGATATAGGTTGATTGTGGCTTTCCTGCCACTCTTGGCTAATCGCGACGAGGATGAGCGATGATATGAAATTAGTGAAGAGACACTCACACAGAACACCAATTCCTAGGCCGGGATTCGAACCCGAGACTCATGACGTCGTAGCGTGCTGTGGTAACCAATCCTCCACGGAGTTTGGCTCCCTGAATAGACATTGACATCACGAATAATCTCTCTCTAATAGCTCTCTTCATGTTGCCAACTTATAAAAATTCATGTTGCCAACTTATAAAAATTCATGTTGCCAACTTAAAAAAAAAATCACGTTGCCAACTTAAAAAAATTCACGTTGCCAACTTAAAAAAATTCACGTTGCCAACTTAAAAAAATTCACGTTGACAACTTATAAAAATTCACGTTACCAACTTATAAAAAATCACGTTGCTAACTTCTAAGGATTGAGGTTGCCAACTTCTAAGGATTGAGGTTGCCAACTCTTAAGAATTCAGGTTGCCAACTCCTAAGAATTCAACTTAGGCAAAACCTCCACCCCCTTGAACCGAAGGATCAATAATCACCGTTCCTCCACCCAAGACTCCAATTTCACAGTTGCCATCCACACCACCAGTCATAACACTACCTTCAATAACTGTTTCCGTGTTGCCATCATCCATATTTTGCCCCCCCCCCCCCCCCAGTCTGATACATCTTTCCGCAGGCAATGGGAAGGGGCCTATATAGCAGGCATGCACGCCACTATACCCCCCCAGACTCAACCTGGCCAACAAGTAGCACTTTCCTCCTCCCTGAAACTGCCCACCCGCCTTACAGTGGGCACTGGTTGGAGTGCTTTTTGTTCTCTATCAAGTGTTTGATGCAACACTGACCGTAGAGACGCTGTGTTCATTGTTCTGTGCCTCTGATCTGTGACGCCGATCTGTCTTTCTTCTGCATTGGAGGTGTGATATGTATCGCGAGATATAGAACTGTTTCTCTTCGTGTGGTGGGTGTTTGCTGCCTCCTTCATTATTTGTATTAGAGAGTGAGTGAGTGAGTGTTTTGATTTAGTTTGATTTGCTAATTGATTGGCAAGATTCCCATTATAACAAACAGTGCTTCCATCGAGGTGGTTTTTAAGAATGTGATTCTAAGAATCACTTTCCTGTAAGAGGATCATAGTTTTCGAACATATGATATTTTATGCAATGATGAGGAAGCCCACGTGGATGGCCCGTAGGTAACAACTGAAAAAAATATAGACACAAGATAAGTTTTTATAACTGAAGGAGGAAGTCTGTAATTATTGGATGCTATAGTGGCTATTTTTTTCATAAGAGCTTCTCCCTTAGAGGTTATGTTCTCAATATGTCTTTTAAAGAATAAACCATCTTCCAGTATCATCCCCAAGTACCTAGCTTCCTTTACCCTTTTTATTGATTTGCCATTTATCTTTATCATTGGGTTTCTGTTATGACTGACTTTTCCTTTCAAAACTACATATTTGGTTTTTGTTTCCGATAATTTTAATTTTGCTTTGTAGCATCAATCTATCAAATTACTTAAAGCAGCAGTAGATTTTTTTCTGTATTTCCCGTCTCAAGTTGCCTGTGGTAATTATTACAAGGTCATCCACGTATGCTATGCACTTATGCACATCTTTTGTTTCTTGCAGGGTCTTGAGGCAGGGCTCAAAGTTTAGATTCCTCAGATGGGGTCCCAAAACAGAGCCCTATGGGCAACCCTTGGTTATCGTTTTCATAATTTCTTGATCCGGGATCTGCAGGGTTACTTTTCTATCCCTGAAGTAGTCCTCCAGAATTCGGTAAAGGGTACCCGGGCAATCCATCTTCCTAAGAGTACTTAGTAGATGTGGTCACCAAAGATTATCAAATGCTCCTGTTATGTCCACCAGGGTTGCCACTGCATACTTGTTTTCATTTGACGTGATTGCATTTATCAGATTATTTATGGCATCTTCCGTAGACCTCCCCCCTGTGAAACCAAATTTAAGTCCTGTGTTTGGTTTCATGGTCAGGAATTCTAACAGTCTTTTCATCATCATTTTTTCAAAAATCTTTCCCAGAACATTTATGAAACAGATTGGGTGAAAAGATTTAATCTGTGTATCATCCCGGCTTGATTCTTTCTTTATTATGATGACGTTAGCCTCCTTTCAGGGTGTAGGGATTCTTTTAGCTTCCAAGCCGCAGTTGAAGAGGGAGGTTAGGAATGGAATAAGCTTCTCTGCTGCCATCTTAATTATTTCTGCAGGTATGTTGTCTGGTCCCGGTGTTTTCTTCCTTTCGAGTGTCGTAATCTGAATGGCCACATCTTCCTCTATGTAGGGCAGGATCGGTGTGTTGTTGTAGGTGTCCTGGATCTTTACTCTTGTATTTTTATGGTGGTTGTCTTCATTCTCCACCACATTGTCTGGAAGGAGTCCATGTAGTAGTTGTTTTGTCATATCGTGTAAGTCTATAGTGTGCGTGCCATCTTCTTTTTCTAACGTTGAATAACTTTTGCCCAGTTTGGTTTCTCCAACTGTAGGGGAGTCCACATTTGTCTTTGACTAGTTTATTTGTGACAAAATTATTCCAATGATTAGATTTGTGTAGTAGTAGTTGTGCGTTTGTGTTTTTTCTTGTGCAGTGGTCGTTATGTGTTTGTGTGTCTTGTGCAGTAGTTGTGCTGTGTAGTGTGTTTGTGTTTGTCTTGTGTAGTAGTTGTGGTGTCTAGTGTGTTTGTGTTTGTCTTGTGTAGTAGTTGTGGTGTTCTTGTATGTGGTTTTGTCTTGTGTAGTACTTGTGCTGGCTAGTGTGGTTGGGATTGTCTTGTGTAGTAGTTGTGCTGTCTGGTGTGTTTGTGTTTATCTTGTGTATTAGTTATGCTGTCTAATGTGTTTCTGTTTGTCTTGTGTAGTATCGGTGGTGTGTATGTATGTGTCTTGTGTTGTAGTTGTGCTGTCTAGTATGTTTGTTTTGTCTTGCGTAGTAGTTGTGCTGTCTAATTTGTTTGTGTTTGTCTTGTGTAGTAGTTGTGGTGTGTAGTTTGTTTGTGTTTATATTGTGTAGTAGTTGTGGTGTGCTTGTGTTTATATTGTGTTATAGTTGTGATGTGTGTGTGTGTGTGTGTGTGTGTGTGTTGTGTAGTAGTTGTGCTGTCTAATGTGTTTGTGTTTGTCTTGTGTAGTAATTGTGCTGTCTAATGTGTTTGTGTTTGTCTTGTGTAGTAGTTCCTCCATTCATATTGGGAGTTAGGCGTAGAGCTGACAACTCTGCACTGTAAAAAGACATTTCAAGAAACAGCAATATAAGGCCATGGATGTTCCCAAGATAAAATATTCCGGAGGTAAAATAGTCCCCCGTTAGGATCTCCGGGTGGGGACTACTTTGGGAGGTCCCTGGACTAAGGATAAGATCTACGTTAGGAATAAGGATATTAAATTAGGCACCTGGAATGTTCTGTGCCTTCACCGGCCTGGGGCATTTCAGTGTACAGTTAATGAGATAGTTAAGTATAAATTAGATGTAGTAGCTGTCCAGGAAGTTAGGTGGCCAGGAGAAGGGAATTGTAAAACTAAAAATTATACTTTTTTCTATGGTGGTACTCAAAATCATAATTTTGGAACAGGCTTTTTCATAAATAATAGAATTATCTCGGCTCTTAAAACAGTAGAATTTATTAATGATAGGATATTATATGCAGTTTTACATGGTAGGTGGTGTAAAATTATTTTAATAAACATACATGCACCAACGGAAGATAAAGATGATAATACTAAAGATGATTTTTATACAGAGTTAGAACAGGTCTTTGATAAATATTCTCAGTATGATATGAAAATTCTGTTAGGTGACTGTAATGCACAGATTGGCAAAGAAGAGACATTGAACCCACGATTGGTAAAGAAAGTCTTCATGAATTAAGTAATGATAATGGTATAAGACTGATTACTTTTGCAACCTCAAAGAATTTAATTGTGAAAAGTACCACTTTTAAACATAAAGATATCCATAAATATACCTGGTCTTCTCCAGATGGTAAAACTCATAATCAGATAGATCATATTCTCATTGATAAGAGAAGGCATAATTGACATTCGTACACATAGAGGTGCTGACTGTGCCAGTGACCATTATTTAGTAATCTCTAAATTAAGAGAGAGACTCTCAGTGATCATAAGCAACAAAATCTAAAAGTTATAAAATTTGATACAGGAAAGTTTACTGATGAAAGAATTAAGAAAGATAACCAAATTAAACTGTCAAATAGATTTGATGTTTTGCAGGATTTAAATGATGATGAAAATATAAATGAAACAGACGTAAATAAGAATTGGGAGCACATACGTAATACAATAGAATCAGCAGCTAAGGAAAGTATAGGATACCATAAATCGAGAAAAAGTAAGCCATGGTTTGATAATGAATGTCATAATCTAATAGAAATAAGAATTCAGGCTAGACTTAGGTGGTTAAATAACTCTGATGATACAAAATCTAAACAATTATAATAGAATAAAGCGAGAAGTTAACCGCACGTTTAGAAGTAAAAAAAAGATTACTTGAAAATCAAAATTAACGAAATTGAAACAAACAGCAAAAATAAAAATATCAGAGATTTATATAAAGGTGTAAATGAGTTTAGAAAGGGGTGGCAACCTAAAGTAAACTTGATAAAAGATAAAGACGTTGATTTTCTAGCTGACCCAAGCGATATTCTAAATAGATGGAAGAACTACTTTAATGACCTTTTAAATGTGCATGTAGGAGATAAATCAGAAGTAAATGAAGTACACACAGCAGAACCTTTAGTTCCAGAACCTAACTTGACTGAAGTTAAAGATGCTATTAAAAGGCTAAAGAATAACAAAGCACCTGGCATTGATTTAATACCACCTGAGTTAATTAAATATGGTGGAAATTCATTAATATGTCAAATTCATAAATTAATTTGTTTAATATGGAATAAAGAAGGAATCCCTCAACAGTGGAAAGAATCCATAATTGTTCCTGTGTTTAAAAAAGTGATAAAATGAACTGCAATAATTACCGTGGAATTTCTCTACTCTCAACAACATACAAAATATTGTCTAACATTCTTTTAACAAGACTAACACCATATGCTAATTAAATTATAGGTGATTATCAATGTGGATTTAAACGTAACAGATCAACTACAGATCAATTTTTTCACATGAGACAGACACTTGAAAGAAAGTGGGAATATCATCAAAATGTCCATCAGCTATTCATTGATTTCAAAAAAGCATATGATACGGTCAAAAGAGATAAATTATGTAATATATTAGTAGAGTTTGGAATACGTAAGAAGCTTGTTAGTATGATAAAAATATGCACCAGTGAAACAGAAAGTAAAATTCGTGTGGGTATTAATATGTGTGACAAATTTACAATTCATGATAGGTTAAAACAAGGAGATGCATTATCTCCATTGCTCTTTAATTTTGCCTTAGAATATGCTGTTAGGAAGGTAAAAGAAACTAAGGAAGGACTAAAATTAAATGGTGTGACTCAGTTGTTAGCATATGCAGATAATGTAGACTTATTAGGGGATGATGTGAATACAATTAAGAATAATGCTAAAATATTTATCAAAACTGCTAAAGAGATAGGTTTGGAAGTTAACAAAGAGAAAACTAAATATATGCTTACAGGCCGAAACCAAGTGTTAGGTAATAATCAAAATATAATTATTGATAACAACTCGTTTGAACCAGTTTCCAAATTCAAATACTTAGGAGTAATATTAACAAATGAAAATTATATTAAAGAGGAAATAAAAAGTAGGCTTAATTCAGGAAATGCATGTTACTTCTCTCTTCATAAACTTTTGTCTTCTCGTTTAATATCTAAGGAACTAAAAGTTAAAATATACAAAACCGTAATTTTGCCTGTAGTATTATATGGATGTGAAACTTGGTCCCTTACATTGAAAGAGGAACATAAATTGAGAGTATTTGAAAATAAGATCCTTAGGAAAATATTTGGACCTAAAAGGGATGAGGAGACAGGTGAGTGGAGAAGGTTACATAATTTGTATTCATGTCCACATATTATTAGAATAATTAAATCAAGAAGACTTAGGTGGGCAGGCCATGTGGCACGAATGGGAGAGGAAAGAGGAGTTTACAGGATTCTGAATGAAACCTGATGGTAAGAGACCTGTAGGAAGGCCAAGACGAAGATGGAGGGACAACGTTGAGATGGACCTAAGATAAATTGGTAGGGATGGAAAAGAGTATATAGATCTTGCTCAAGATAGGGAAAGATGGAAGGCCTGTGTTGCTGCAGCCATGAACCTTCGGGTTTAAGAAAGTTAGAGAGTTAGTTTGTTAGTTAACTCCTGAGAATTCAGGTTGTCTACTCCTGAGAATTCAGGTTGTCAACTCCTGAGAATTCAGGTTGTCAACTCCTGAGAATTCAGGTTGTCAACTCCTGAGAATTCAGGTTGTAAACTCCTGAGAATTCAGGTTGTAAACTCCTGAGAATTCAGGTTGTCAACTCCTGAGAATTCAGGTTGTCAACTCCTAAGAATTCAGGTTGTCAACTGCAGAATCGCCAATATCTTCTCATTGAAATCAGGCCTATCAAAAGTTTCTAATCTATTTTTCTTCATTATTTTACTCTCTAGTCTTCAGTCTTCGCAGATAGGCTAGGTAGTTTGGAATTCAACCTCCTGACTTGCAAATAGTGATGTTAATATTAAGCGAAAAAGTGAATTTGTCATGAAAGGGGGTACAAGCTAGGAAGTCAGTTTTTGTATATTACACATTGATCTGCATCATACTTGTTACACCATGATTAGCTGCCTGCCTCCATGGAGTAGTATCTAGCATGCAATACGAAGCCAGGAACCATAGGATTTTCGGATTATGAGTAATGCATGAATATTTCATTGTGTACGTTTGATATCACCTTCATCAGTTCACCGTTTGTTAACCTTGAGAGTTAGAAAAGCGAGGTAAGATAACCAACGAATGCCATGATTGGGTGATGAAAATTTTGTTGATTTATTATGATTTTCGTGGCCAGATTAAGGACGATAACAGCTATCACATGCAGCCTTATCACTATATTGTTCGAATTATCGCTTTGTGCAACTATCAATTGAAACTTTCTTGGAGTTAACGACTTTTAGCTGAGACACACAGGATATTGAAAATAGAAGTACCATAAAATTTATTGTAACTTACTTGAATAAAAAAGTATACCCTAATTTTATATATTTTCTTGCCAATCGAATTTGGGGACTGTTATTAAAACTTCATTATTTCCTAAAAATGATGGAAACTCTAATATTATGTATAATTTATTGTGAAATAGTTCATCTTTTTAACGATAATAATGGCCAATGACATTTATTATATATACTTAAATCTTGTGTCTTTTTATAATTTTTTACTTTGAAGTCGAAATAGGCTCTTCAAATATTATATTAATTTATCAAAGTTATTATTACCTGGATGTGTTAACACTGGAGCTCTTTGCACCAGTGAAGAAATAGGGATTTAATCGTTGTTAGGTGCTAATAGGTGGGTTTCATGTGACGTCAGGATGCGCATGGCCGCCATGTTTGCGGCCAATTTTATTTATCGTTTGCAGGGAAATATCCACAACGTACCGTTCATTACATATGAATGAACTGCACGTTTGTTTTAAATCACAAATGAATGTGTTAGCATCTTCCGCCGGCTCGCTTGAATTCCGTATGCTTACAAGAACTGGCCTCAATCATGGCTGCTCGAAGCCACAAAGCAACAGTTTGTGACGTAGGTGAAACACACCTATTGATAAAAATGGCTCGCAACAACGTTAGAATTGGCAGTATGAGAAATATAAATATTTACTAAAGATGATTTTAAAGCGTACGTTAGAGTGCATAAATCCACACACGTTTAACCTGGCCAGAGCCTCGTTAGCCTGCAATGCATGCAAAGTGCAGAGCGAAAGACGCGGCTGAAATATCGTGCAGTAAAAAAGCCCACCCATTACATTTCCAAGTACGCCGCATCCCATTCCCACAGATTGCGTGACAAGCGAGCATTAATTATGAAGGGACTGATGTTTTCTCTTTTGGTGCAATATTTGCGTCATTTCGCAGCTCTGGAAATATGGGTCACAATTCGCTCCGTTGAAAACGTACATTCCCTTCGTGATTTTTTACACTACAGCTCTCACATTACAAGAGTAAGTCTTTATTTTTAATATAAGCTAGCGTCCATATGAGATAAAAAAATAAAATTTAAGGAAAGGAGCTTCACAGATAAAGGTGTGAAATTTTCGAGTTGTCATGCAAAATATTTCAAGAGAGTTGAAATATTTTGCATTATCTATGCAACTCCTTTCCTTAAATGAATTTGTAATTTTCATGAGACAGTTGAAATAATTGCATGACAATTTGAAAATTTTGCTTTCTATTTGATTGACGGAAGAGGAAACTTGCAAGAAGTGGTATTAACTTGCCTAAGTCAGAATGGAAGTAGAAAGAATTTCCAAAAATACAAGAATGGAACAATATACTCAGACCGATTATCATGATACGTTGGACAACACACCATTTTGTCATAAGCGAAACAAATTAGTTCAAACGAAATATATATATAAATAGCTCTGAAAATAGAATTCAAGTTTCGTTTACTTTATCCAGTTCTATTTTATCGCTTATAACATTTCGATGTACTCGTGCATGTCATAAAAATAAAGCTGAAATTTTAAACCTTAACTGAAGTCTTAAGTTGAAGGAGTGCAATGATTTAACATGCATTCACAATCAAAAGTAATAGAAAAGTTAAAGACAATCGAAATACAAAGTATTTACAATTAGTGTCCTTAAAAGTGAGTTTGGCTGTTCGGGAATGGATAATGGTCGAGGTTATTATCTTTGCGCTTGACATAGGTCATTAAGTGAAGATCATTGTTAGTGCCCAGCAGTTTTGCAATCTAAACAGCAGTATGCCTCATTCAGCAAAATAAGGTAGGGATCTTGTAGTTCGTGATTAAACTTGCAAATACTGCCGCCTTGGAATTTATTTATCAGCTTGTTGAGTTAGCAGCACCAACCAACAAAGGCATGTCGATTCATCATGCACAATGCGGAAAGCCGAAGAGCTACATCAGGGAAAATATTGTGAATCGTTTTACGTTCGGGCAGCCTTTTGAGAAACAGGACTTGCCAGGTGGATTTTCCTTATGGCGTGTATTCAGCGCATTCAGTCACATGGTCCCATCGTTTACCTCGTTTTCTACTGTTCCGCTCCGTCATAGCCCTCGCATTTTAGATCGACATCGAAAATCTAGATCCAAATCAGAGGCCGGGTCCGAAAGGTGCAAGGTCATACTTGAAGCGAACGTACTTCCGAGAATGGTCTTGCAGTCGTGAAGTCTTGGATTGGAAGCAGAAATCCTTCAAATTGCACTTCGATTGCAGCGCCAAATTCAATCGGTAGATAAAACTAAGAACACATTGTTTTTCCCGCGTTTTAAACACTTGTTTTTCACAATAGAAATCACACAATTTTAAAAGTTCTTATACTTACATTTCCACACATTAGAATAACTATAACCAGCACCTGGCACTTCCAGAATTTCAAACTAATGAACAACGAGTGCAGAAGAGTAGTGCAGAAGACTGAAATCTCGCGTTCTGCAAGCTACGGGCTCGATTGCTCGTTTAAACTCTAGGTCCAGTCCCGATTAGCTATTCTGTGCATAAAGTGGACTTAAAACTTTAATTCAAATCAATTCAAAGTTTCTATGACAAGTGAATATTCAAGAGTGATATACAATATATGAATATAGAGTAATTATTATGTACTATAGGCACCTGGAGCTCAGAAAATGTGAGATTAATGTAAAATTGATCTATAATATTTGTATTATATAAAAAAAATAATCAAATTTTGAAAGTGACTTGAAGGTTAATTCAGAAATTTCCAAGTTTTCAAAAATAAATCAATTTGTAGGGGTGAACGCATAGCGTTGCCATATGGTAACGGGGCATAATTCGAAAAGGGAGAATGAAATTTTTTTTAAAAAAATATTCCAAATCGCTTATTAGTACATAACAGATATTAGACTAAATACAAGAAAAAAAATGACAAAAAATAATGCATGCGTTTAAGGGTTAATTAGCTCTTCAAACCTAGAAGGGCATATGTCCAAAGAGAAACCAAACACCTAGACTTCCAATTGTACAGTTGATGCTGACTGTACCTTACCATTCCTCCTCTTTGGATCATGTAGATTTAAAGTATTCGTTCGATTACTGAAGAAACGAAAGAAATACCATATCAAGCCGAGATTATTTGCCGAGCAGCGACTGCGTTTATTGGACGATATTGTAACGACAAATATATCTTCAGAGGTCTAGTGTCCGCTGTTTGCAGGCAAACATCGAGAGTAAACACTGTCCATCTGCCTTGAATCACTTTTTCCTGCGCCGGGAGGGGGAGGGGGAGGCCGGGCTGAGATCAGTCGGTTCAAAGCTATCGGAACAAACAGAAAAAAAAAAGCTAAGAGTGACAATGGGATTCTGCTTGAATGACGCCAGGGAGCTACGGAACGTGATGAAGGTCTCTGCAGGAGTTAATGAAATGGCGGGAATTTACCGGAGAGGAAGTTTTTATAGAGTTGAGGAATATTTTGGTAAATTGTGCAGTAACGTGCCCAAGAACTTCGTAGAGGGGGTATTACGTTTTTCCCAATAGTCAGGAATCGAAAGGGAAGGGATGAACAGACACCCAGAGGCGCAACCACGAATTTTTGTCTGGGGGGGGCAAGTACCAGGATAAACGTACCAATAATACAATAATAATAATAATAACAACAACAACAACAACAACAATAATGGAATTATTATTATTATTACTAGTGGTGGTAGTAGTAGTAGTATCAAGAACGTTATTATCCTCATAAATTACGCAAAGAAGGGGTAGAAGTCAGTACTAAAGCATTTGTTTGGAATAAAGTATTTGAAATATTTTTTGAACACCGTCAGTTTTGCATTAGCTAATAATGGAAAACAAGGCCACAAACTGTATTTTTGAATGGCAGAAAATGAATGATAAATGCATTCCGAAGATAATTATTTTTGTACATATAACATGTATAACTTTCATTTACAACATGTTTTACACATATGCAACATGGAGCGATATAAAAGAAAATAATACATATGCAACACGCTATCATTAATTGTGTACGTATTCAAAGTTTATTCAATACATATATACAACAAATAATATTGAAATACATTACATTACAGGAAACAATTAAACTGCGAGTGAAGCGAGCAAGAAAATTTTTAAATCCAATTTTTGCAATTGAAAACAATATTGATTTTCATTTAGATCGCTCCGCATCCATGGCCGACTCCCGCCGCCCCCTGCTACGGCACTGAACCTGAGGATACCGAGATAAGCAGAGTTTGCGAGCGAAGCGATAATGAAAATTTTGCGAAATGTATTTTAATATGCATAAGATTTGAAATCGAAGGGGTCAATTGCTCCTCTGTGCACCCTTGGCCGTAAATGTTTGGCCCCCCACCCTTATTTACCCCTAGTAGGGCGCAAATACACTATCTACCAAAAAGTAATTGGGCACCTATGATGGTGGTTAATTTTGTATAATTTGAATCATTTAGTATCTAATTTGATTCGTGTGGCCTTCATGTTGTTCCGTGAGCAAGGGAACTTGTGAAAGAGATGGCGCGTAGTGCAGAGCTATCAGACTTTGACAAGGGCATAATTGTGGGCTGCCACCTCAGTGGGCTGTCTAGCAGGGCCATAGCCACAAAGTTAAACAGGCCCAAATCAACAATAGCATTTTTGCTTTGTAAGTGAAAGGTGCATGGACATTGTGACAATGGTGAACGTTCCGGGCGACCGAAAAAACTGACTAACAGAGATCGGAGAACCCTAAAACGTGAAATTGTCAAAAACAGGACACAGCCGTGGCTACCATCAGACAGGAGTTTACGGCAGCAACAGGGGCGTTAGTTTCCATCGGAACATTGCGAACAGAGGCCCACCAACTCGGATATTCCGGACGAGCAGCATCACATAAGCCGCATATCACCAAGGTGAATAAAGCTCAGCGTCTCAAGTGGTGTTTGGACCGTCGCAACTGGACACTGGAGCAGTGGAAAGCGGTTCTGTGGAGTGATGAGTCGAGATTCACATTGTTTCAGTCTGATGGACGTGTATGGGTGTGGCGGCTACCCGGTGAACGGCTTCTACCAGTGTGTATAGTGCCTACCAGGAAATTTTGTGGTGGTGGAGTAATGGTGTGGGGTTGTTTCTCGTACTACGGTGTGGGACCACTGGTGGTTGTTCGTGGCACAATGAACTCACAGACATACTGTGCAATACTAGACAATGAAACGCTCCCAACCTTGTGGCGTTTTTACGGAATGGACCCCTGTTACTTCCAGGATGGCAATGTTAGGTGGCATGTTTCGGAGGCTACTATGCAGTGGTATGCCGACAACAATGTTCACCGATTGTTCTGGCCTCGTCCTGATCTCAATCCCATAGAACACCTTTGGGATGCATTGGATCGGCGGGTGAGGTCTCGGGAGATGCGGCCAAATTCCATTGTCCAACTGAGTGAGATCTTGCAAGAGGAATGGCGACGCATTCCAATGGACGTCCTCCACAAGCTAGCCGAGAGCATGCCTAACAGGGTGGCTGCTGTTATAGCAGCAAGAGGTGGCTCCACGAGGTTCTAACAGGGTTCGCATCACCACACAACCATTTTGTACAGGTGCCCAATTACTTTTTGGTAGATAGTGTAATATCATGGGGCGCCAAGGCATTTTCTCTTTGACAACTTTTTTCCATTTAGAACATTCGGCACCCATAGCTACGGCTCTGAACTTGCCAAAACTGAGAAAAGGAGAGCTTGCGAGTGAAGCGAACAAGAAAATTTTACGAAATGTACTTTTATTTGCATAACATTTGAAATCGAAGGGGGCAATTCTCCTCTGTCCCCTCCTGCAGGTGCCCTTGGCCGTTAATGTTTGCCCCCCTTGCCCCTCCCTAGAATTGAGTTTCTTCGGAGGTTGGGGGGCAATGCCTGTGTTTGCGCCACTGCAGACACTTCCATCCACACATCAGTGGATGTGCAGCAAAATACATATATGAATCCTACCCTAATTTCCTAATTTGCCATTGTCTTTGTTATCAACCTTTCTCTCTCTGTCACACATTAAGCTCCTAAAACACATACTGTATATTCTGTTATTTTGCCAGTGCCAAGAACAGCTACTTGTAAACTGTTGATTGCACTCTCCGAACCCCTGTGTGCCTCCATCGGGTATCGATCATTTCGGACCTAACCTTCCTTGCAATCTGGAACACTCTAGGGGCGGCCCAAGCCACGGTCTTTAGGTACCTCCATATCTTAATCAACGATCCCAATAAGTGTTTGGCACTATGTGCTGTATAAATCTGGTGTCATAGCAACACTTGGAGGTAAAGGTGTTACCCTGCCCCCGTGTCAGGGCAACAGTGTTTTTTCTTATTTAAATATTTATTAATATGTTAATTAATTGGGTAATCAAGTGTATAAACATATATTAGTGTAAATCAATTTATTATGCATTTTTAGGTTCGTATTATTCCATGTATAAATACCATGTAGCTCTCTCTTCTTTCTTCGTGTTTCGAGCGTTCAAAAGAAAGGCGGGCAGTTTAGCTGTTAAAGATTAAAAATTTTGAAAGAAGGGCGGTTGGCAACAGACGCCAACCAAACGTATATAAACTCCCAGATGAGAGTAGGGGAGGTCGGCTGTTGGAACTGAGACTTGGAAGGGAGAGGCTGTTTTTGCTTCGGTTAGCTAGGACCGGAGGACAGATCTCCCGAAACGGATGCTGTAAGAGATTGGATTGCCGGGCAAGCTAGTGCCTTGGTGTCCAGTTTACAGGTAAAAAGGTATTTTGTACTGGATGTTATTTTGAAGTAATTACGGTGCGCCGGGCAGCCTAGTGCCTTGTCACCGTGGAGGTTGAGAAATGTACACGTCGGGCGGCCTAGCGCCTGTTAAGACGTTTCTTGGAGTAACGCGAGTCTACCTTGTGACAAGCGTACTTCAGATGTAATTCATGAAATGTAAAGCATCCAGGTACAAACAATAGAGATTCCAACATCAAAATTAGAGTTTTGGCCCGATAAATAATTAGAGAAATGAACGTTCGGATACGACTTGTATATACTTCAAATTTTACGTTAATTAAACTTATAGAAAATACCAAAAATTTCCGTTTTTAATTTCACACAAGCTGGACAAGGTAATTTATCCCCTGATCATAAAGGTTTTCGCAAAAGTTATCCGTTGTCTCTTGTAGTTAATTATATAATTATGTTGACTTGTAGCAACCCACGTGCATTGTCGTACAAAGAAAGATACCCCTAGACAAATCTGAGCCGAGTACGAAGTGCACCGAACCTAGAGTGCGGAGGTAAAGTGTGGGGGACAGACGAGTAACAAAGGGTAAAGGCGGTCGGAACACGGTGCTGTTGACATCACCTCTAGCATAGCCGGTATCGAAAATGTGTGGGACCCTATGAGTAGAATAGAATAGAATGTATTTCCAGTATGAGCCTTTACAGCTATACATACCATACAAGTGAAAAATTTTCTTGCACTTTCCCTACACCCTTCCCCCTTTTAGTCTGCTTCCACCTTCACACTGCTTGGGAGTTCACAAACACTATTTCATTTCAAATCTTTCCCTATACTTGCACTGTTACCTGAGTGATTCCTATATTTTCTCAAATTTATTTATTTATTTAGTAACCCTCCCCCCTTTCACACATGTTCGCTATCCCTACTGTGCTTCTTTGCTCTCTTTACCCAGGCGTAATGTAGGAAAGTTCCCAGATTCCTTATTTGCGCCTCCCCCCCTCTCGGTCTCTCCCTCCTAATAACGCTTGTCATTATATTCTCAATGTTATCTTCATTCATTTCCCCGATATATTTTTGTCTTGCCTCCCCTCTTTCTTTGCACTGGAGGAGAATGTGAAATTTCGTCTCGTCTTCGCCGCATAACGGGCATTCTACGCTCCCGTCCTCTCGTTTAAGTCTAACTTGTGCCCATCCCCCCAGTCTGAACCAGGCCAATCCTGACCTTTCTTTTGCCCCACACAAATCCACGTAGTTCCTCCTTCCCCATTCTCGATCCGTATCCACTATTTTCGCCGATGTTAACGATATTTTTGCGTCGCATTCTGCCAAAATTTTCTGTTTGGTAATATCTTCCAGTCTGGCACGCATGGCCCCTAGCATCTGCATTCTCCCCTCTATTTCCTCTTCCCACACCCATCTTTTTGTGTAACAATAATAAGAACGTGAGTGAGAATTTGTAACAAATATTTTGAAAATACGTTTTGGAAGTTACAACATATTTTACCATAATCTGTTAGATGTTTACGTATACATTTTGAATGACAAAGTTGCAAGAAACGCCGGCTCTAGAATGACTGCGGGAAGAAAAACGTCGAGAAAGAAATTAGTGAAATGCTTCTGTCAGTCGGACGTATCCGCGACCTGGAAATTTTTCCTAGTCGCATTTTGCGTCTACAGACCGCTAATTTAAAAAAATGCTCATTAGACACATGCATTAAGTACAAACTAATTTCCATAGTGTGTAGTTATCTTTATTAATTTGCTCGCGCTTGACTTCAATAGTTATATCGTTCCAGCTCTTGATTGATTGATTTGGTTTATTTTACTTCGCATTTCTGTCACTTTGGTTAATCGCAAAGGTGAGGTTGAGAGATGATACAATGAAATTGATGAAGGGACACTCACGAAGAACACCTATGCTCAGCCCGGGATTCGAACCCGGGACCCCTATCGTCGCAACCACTTATAACAACTCCGCCACGCAGGTCTGTTTGATTGAGTTGTTGTTTGAAGTCCACTTTATGCACAGTAAGGCTAATCGTGACTGGACCTACAGTTTAAAGTGGGATCAGAACCACTATGAACCTTCACCGGGTATCGAACACAGAACCCCTTGATTACAAGGCGACGACGCTACCATGCAGGTCGGCTGCAGCTGTTGAGATTAGCGTCTCCGTACAACTAGTGATAATAACTCCGTACAACTCCATAATATGTTGTGCTTTGAAAGCGCGATTTATTAATCTCATCTGAAATCCTTCCAAGACGGATAGAAGGGAGGAAACGCCGTCCAGGATTTCATCCCAGCATACGTCACTGTCACCATTGACACACTGCGCTGATGATACGAGTCCAAACCCTTCTCTGACAGACTGGCGGAATCGTGCTCGAGTGGCAAATTGGGTTTCGTGTTGGTTTAGTGTAACTACACATGTTCCTAAATCTATGCTCGTTCCCGTGTTGTAATCCATCTATCATCGCAGTGATAAGGCACGCATTAAACTAAAACACGTGACTTGACGGCATTTAAGCAACTGAATATGTAAACTAGTTTTGGCACAAGTACACACATGAACAGGTATGACATCGTCTTTGGTACATGAAATACGGAGTCAGATTCTCCTTGGTTCAGAGTGGAAATCGAAAGCAGGATTCCTTGTAGCATGGAGTGGCCGGTAACTATTGTGGGGTTATCTGCGAACCGAATGCTTGTTATTGAAACAACTAGAGACTTTCTCTCCGAGGTGACTTCAAGAAAAAATAACTTTAACTAATTATGTATGGTTATTTGAGTGTATACTAGTTTGAAGTGTTTCTTTATTTATTTTTATTATATTTTTTTAAGCATAAAATGCACAGAAAGGCTAATTGGGACTGGAGATAAGCCGACGACGCTACCACTGCGCCATCTGGAAGGCCCAGGTGCGTTGTGACCCAGGACGCCACCCAAGATGCTTTGATTCAACTTTCGTCATTTATGTAGATGAATATACAAAAATATAATCTATATACAGAAATTACATGAAGATATTTTTCTTCGGTTCAATATTGTTATAATCGCCTACAGCTTTACGACTTACAAATGTTCATATTAGGACCCATGATCTATAACTTGCATAGAAAAAAATGTATTTGTCTAGAGTAATTAAATGATATGTACTGATGACCAAACATTTGTTTGAATACACTGTGAAAAGTTAATTAAAGAAATGACGTTCTAACAATTAATTTAGTTGTGGAAATAAAATCAGATAATTTATACTTGCTTAAAATCCCCAGTTACTAGTTTCCGAAAATGTACTTACCCTCTAATTTTCGGCTGGCTCGTTTGAAAACCTGGGGGAAAAAGTAATCAATATAGTTTTTGTGTATGATCCGACTAAAATCTGAAATAATGCCTAGTATCAATAACTTTGCACATATACGAGGACCGACAATTAAGTAATGAGAATGATTTTATATTGTCCCACATGTGCATTTTATCTCTGAAGTAACGCGTTCCTGATGTAGTGTGGTCCATAATCCACAACCTGGCAACACCTCATGAACTTGCGATAGGCATGCTGGGAATTATGCCGCCATGTCGTGAAGGAGGTGCAAGGGTGTCGTCACGTAATAGCTATTGAGCAGCGAGTGAACATCTAGTTTCATGAAGGACATTCAGAAAACTGCTTGCTGGAATAAACATTTCTTGAATTCTATTGTTGTGGAGGACAAAACAGAGCATTTTACTACGGTCCTTGTACGAACTAACAAATCGCTGAATGGAAGTCACTAAATTTACCAAGAGGGAAGAAAATGCAGCTCGAAAAGCCAAGGGTGGAGACAATGTTGTGTTTTTTAATGATAGCAAATACATTATTCATCATGAAATTGTTCCAGAGGGTGAAAGTGTAATTGGTTGTTACTATCGTAGTGCTCGGATTGATTATGGAAGAGAACTGACCGTATCAGACCTCAGAATCCTGAACCAGGCAGTTGGTTCCTGCTCCACGATAATGCACGGTCCCACAGAGCAGTGGTTGTCTATACATTCCTAGTCCATAAACAAGTGAATGTGTTGAATCATCGTCTTTACTCCCCAGATTTATCCCCCTGTGATTATTTCCCGTTCCCGAAAGTGAAGCTGCTGCTGAAATTACGCACTTTTGATGAGCACAGGACCAGTCAACAAGTTGTGACGTCCAATCTTCAAGTCATACCACATGAAGACTTGCAGATGTCGTATCGATCGTTGGCCAACCGTGCCAATTGCTGTATTGATGCAGGAGGGATGTACTTTTAGTAATAAACAAGCAATGTTCAATTATTTTGTTTCCTTTTCACAATATAAAATCATTCTCATTACTTTATTGTCTGACCTCGTACGTATGTTTATATAATGATGCTGGGATAAAAACTACAAAATAATATATTACATTCCTATGTCTCCCTAATATTTTGTGAAACATGCGAAAACATGCGAAATTTCTTCCTAGCCATTGTTCGTTACCGAATTACATCCACTAAACACTTACAAAAGCCAATTCTTCTGAAAGTTTTAAACATCCAACGTCTTCACGAGAGACAAACTGGCAGAACATGTATTCCTGCACAAGATAATCAATGGTACCATCAGAACTGAGCGCCTTCTTCAGGAAATTAACTTTCGAGTGCCATTTCGCAAAACAAGAAGCACTCAAGTTTTCACTCAGAAGCCAAGGTTATGCCTCATACAGCGTTCTCTTTTCTACAGACTACCCAGCCAATTCAACAAGTCAACAGGCCAAATAGACATTTTTGAAAATCAGGCACATTTCAAAAGGCTGGTGTACAAAAATGTGTAAGGTTCTTTATTGGATCTATTTGTTTGTTGTTGTTGTAATTACTTTATATATTATTTTCTACTGTTATAACATTCCAATGTAAAATGGCCAACGCTGTATTTGGAATTAAAGAAGTGCTCCCCTGTGCTTAGCACAACGCCATGAAGGCGTATAGGGGGTGTGGGGGTAACGCCCTACACTTTCTTGATCCGGTCGTGAGTGGGGGTGATGTGATCAGCATCACGCCCCTGACCGCCTTTACCCCCCCCCCCCCCCAGGTACCCATGTTATTCGACGCTGGGTGGGCGCCGGGGCGAATTCTTTGTTAAATAAATAAATAAAATAAATAAATAGACTGTAGATTTAAAATGCATCTGCACCGTCAAATTCTGCATATGTGATGAATTGATACCAAGTATGACTTGATTTGATGCATTCATGAAACATTCACAGACCAGTTTTGTTGCAGTGCTAAAAAAAAGACACGTTATTGCTGTAGAGACTTGCAGAAAGAATAAGAAATGTTTTAAGGATTGCTAGAAATCAATTTCTCTCTGTACTTACAATTAAAAACATGTACAGTCACCTGCAATAAAAATGTTGCACCTAGATCCTGAAATACTGGTTTCCCTACAATGCGGTGTGTGTGTTGCAAAACTCTACGGCGACAGAAGAACTTCCAATTGTAAACTTGCTATTGACGTCGGGTCATCGCGTTGAGTTAGGCAACACACACAACGCATTGCAGGGAATCCAGTATTTCAGGAAGTAGGTGTCCTTATTTTTATTGCCGCTGACTGTACATTTTTTATTATTATTATTATTTATTTTGTTTTAACCATTCCGTGTCCTTTAATACGAAATGAAGGGGATATCATTATATGTTGCATACTTTGCTTCAATATTTGGCTTCCGATAATATAACTGAGGAATCTTACGCAACATACATGTCCAGATTAAATTCTACTTCACACCACCTACATGTCGCTTCAGGGATGTATATGTAAGGGAGATTTCAGACCGAGGCGACAAAGTGACAAGCGACACATGCTTTTTTGGAAACGAGCCAGTCAATACCAACGTTTCACGCCGCAGCGGGATGACAAGTTGCACAAACCTGCGTTCGATTGGTGAAATCCTCAAGTGACACGTGTCGCTTCGGTGTGAATTCACCCTTAGCGAAACGTGCTAGTCTAGGATTCGAATTCCGGATAAGGTTACTAACCGCGGCATGAAAAAGAACCACACGGAAAAGACAAACCTTGCAGAGAAGAACGATACATTACTGCCATATATACCAGAACAATATCAAGAATTTAAAATGTCGTTGACTGCACACTTGCACCAATATTTTTGCAATACCGCGACCTAAATGTGCAAAATTTCATTCGCGGATCCTTCGTGAATCATAATTTTTTAGTATTGCTTTCTCCGGCGCTGAAATTTTCCCTCCTGCTTCCATTCCGTGGAGGAGAAAAAAAATATATGTTTCCACATGCAGTTGGAAACACTGACTGCACATTACAGTTGACGACCTCCGGTTGCTATGGCAACCAGTGCCATTCCCCCGCCCGCTCTCATCTCTAAACAGGCCGTTTTCTCTGTTCGCCTTAACCCGTGCCCATATACAAGCATCAGGTGAGTGAGTGAGAGCATGTGTGTGTGTGTGTGTGTGTGCGTGCGTGAGCGCAAGCCAACGGGAGTATGTGTGTGTGTGCGTGGCTTTATAAGCGTGAGACGCATCGGCGCACCTTTATCTCTCTTGCCGCAAAACTTGTGAACAAAATAAGAGATAAAAGAAAACTGGCGCAGGGCAGTAAACATTCAAACGACCAAGCGAGCTGAGGACAATAGCAGATAATGCATGATTATGATTTTTCAAGATTGTCTTCGAGAGAAATGAACGCTGAAAGCTTGCAAACGTTTATTTCTTTCGTGAGTTAAGAGGAGATATTTTATATCCAGAAGTACACCTTTCCCACGACGGATTCATAATTCAATTATACCGCTTCCTCTTGAACACACATTAGATTCGCGTCGACAACTGCAGTAGAAGCACAGTGTTGTACACTTCTATCGGATTAAAAATTATAGATACTCTAGTTTGGACTCCAATTAGAAATTAACCAGTAGACCTGCATTCAAACGAGTTACATCAAAATTTAGCTTATTCAATTCTGCGTTAATCTATACTAGCCAATTTTTTTTTCGAGTATGCCTTCTATGTTTTATCGTCATGAGATCAAAAAGAGGACCTTTTTTTTTAGTTTTGAAAACGATCTCTCTTTGAAATTCTGTAAATCAAGAACTGGTTGTCCGATCGTCATTAAATTTTAGTAGGGTGCAGGCAGAAAGGCTTTAAAGACAATTATTACTTTTCAAAATTTCTAAAAAAAAAAACAGTTCTTAGCATATTTGCGAAACAACGTTTTCTTAATATTGGGTAGTCCTACAAATACAATATTGGTCTTGTTTTTGAAGCTGTCCTTATCTGCCAATGCCGATGTACACTTACTTCTGTTGGGTCTCTACCCACGTGGGCATTCAGGGGAACGAAGCAACTGATGCTGCCGCCAAGTCTGCTGATGCAGATGGCGACGTTCTCGTCCACCTTTTGCCAGCTAGCGACCTGCAGAATGTGTTCCGTTGTGAACACTTGGCAGGCCGACTGGCATACGGAAACGGGGAACAAGCTTCACTACCACAGGTGCTTGGCGTTCCTCGTCCCGTCCCTCTCGGCGAGAAGAAGTTATTCTTACCCGCCTGCGTATAGGACACAGCCGTCTAACGCATGGTCACTTGTGCAGTTGTTTTAAGTGTTCGACACATTCTTCTTGAATGTACCGATTTTAACAACCTCAGACAGAGTTTTAACCTTCCAAAGGACTTGTCATCCATGTTGGGTGACAATGTCAGTGTTTTATGTTTTGGGAAGAGCAGGTCTCTTCCATTGCTTCGGAGGTAGTTTTAAGCTTTCCTTACCTTTTTAATGTGTTGTGTTTGTCCAATGCAGGTCTGTTTACAAGCTGCATTTTTTAACCTTTTTTGAGGGGATTTTTACACCCCTTTTTATCTTTTTTTAATTTTAGGTAAGGGTTTTAGATAAGAGGATCTTCCCCGCATTCATTGAAGGGTACAAAATGGTCTTATGTGCCGACGCACCTAATACTTTCAATTCAATCAATCAATCAATTGATTTGAAGCTCTTTGCATCTGTTTTTAAAATGCCATTATCATTGTCAATTCACATTGCGAAACCGACATTATACGGATTTTTATTCAGGGGAGTAAAGTTGTTCGCGAAACGTGGCAACACGGCACACAGCGATGTCCGTTGAATAGTGAAAACTGCCGGCGGGCGCTGCGATCCAATGCTTGCGGTGTTGCCACGTTTCACGTCCAGATTTACAATGTGAATTGACAAAGATAATGCATTTTAAAAACAGATGCAAAGAGCTTCAAAACAAGTCCAATATTTGTAGATTAGGCACACACATGAGATGTACTACGTAGACATTTTAAGCGAAAATCAGCGATAGCGAAAAATCAGGCGAGGCCAGGCCGGCTCGGTAGCTCAGTGGTTAGAGCAATGGCACGGTATGCCAGAGACCCGGGTCCGTGTCCTGGTCGAGCCTGTATTTTTCGCTTAAAATTTCTATAAGACCAATATTGTATTTGTAGGACTACCCAATACTAAGAAAACGTTGATTCGCAAAAATGCTAAGAACTGTTTTATGAGAAATTTTGAAAACCTGAAAATTAATAATTCTCTTTAAAACCTTTCTGCCTGCACCCTACTAAACTTTCATGACGATCAGACAATCCGTTTTTATTTACAGAATTTCAGAGAGAGCGATAGTTTGCAGAACTAAAAAGAAAAGGTCCTTTCTCTTATCTCATGACCATAAAAAATAGAAGGCATACTCGAAAAAATTCCTAGCATAGATTAGCGCAGAATTGAATAATCTAAATTTTCATGTAACTTGTTTTTATGTAGGTCTACTGGTTAATTTTTTATTGGAGTCCAAACTCTAGTATCTATAATTTTTAATCCGATAGTAAGCCTAATCGAGTCAGTCAATATTCTTAAAGTGTGATTTGATACTTTAATCAATGGAATATTTTTTCTCACTTGAAAAAAGGACAGTATCCGCTCCGAATACAACGTGGAGTTTAAGAATTGGTTACTGGTTGATTGATTTTTAATTATGGACAAGTCAGGACATGGGTTATTTGTGCCCGTCATACAATACGGGAATAAGCTCTTAAGGCCATCTCCTATCCGGCGAAGATTTGAGCATTTTTCATGTAAGCTTTGGTCACACAGAGAACTCGAAATGCATCAAAGCGAATTTGATGCACTTTTAGTGCATCAAATGACACACCCAAACGTGTAATCTTGGATTATTGGAAATTGTCTTCGGATTTGATGCACTTTTACTGCATCAAATCGAATATCGACTGTGGAGTGTGTCTTTTGATGCATCTTAGTGTGTCAATTGCCCATCTGATGGGATTTTATGCATCGAAATGTATATTTCTCAATTTATACACTTGCATGCATAATTCTTACGAAGCAATTGTTCGGTGAATTTACTTAACTTGTACAGAAAATAAATTTTGATATTACGATAATATGAAAGGAATTCTTAATTTATAAGCTCATAAATTGATCGAAGTAAAAATATAAGGTATCGAGAACAAAAGTAAATTTATTTTTAAGTAACTAAATTATATTTCCTATAATTGAAATATCAAAATTGGTGCCACACTTGTATGTTCAAGCCAGTAATAATGTTCTTTTGATGCATTGTTTTTGCACGGTAAGTAATTTGAACTCTTTGATCAAGCACTGCATTGTAAGGGTATGTGCATGATTTTTTTCCTCGGAGGAAAGAGGAGGGGACACATCTTGCCCTCCAATCATAGAAACTTAAAGTTTTCGTTTTAGTATTATTAATCAGTGCTTTCTTTCTGGGAGGAAAATTCCGATACTGTTCAAGTTGGTTTGTTCTTGTGTTCATCATAAAAAATACTCAAAATATTTTGGCATGTTCATAAATAAAAAGGTGCCAGAAAAAAGTGCTAGTTATTATTATTATTTTACAAAACATAAAATTGAAATTATATTGAAAATACTTTGGCGTTGTTAACAAGTTGAGACTTGTGTACGCTATTTAGGTAGAAACTAGATTCGCTTTGCTTGTTTCCACAAGCATCTAAGTACATCACTTTGTTCATGAACAATTCTTTGGCTTTTTTGTACTTTTTCACGATATACAGATATGAAAGATCCCTTAATCTGCTCCGCGGCGGAGTGATTATCTCAATGCGCTACGATGTCAGGGGTCTTGAATTCGAATCCCGGGCTGGAGATTTTTTTGTGCGTGTCTCTTCATCAATTTTATGATATCATCAATCATCTTCATCGTCGGATTAGCCTAAAGTGTAAGAAAAGCGGCGTTAATAACAAAAATCAAATAAAGACGAAAGATATTTGAGGTATTCACTACACGCTAACTTGATATTAGTAACATCCACCTAACATTTTTCGCATAGGCCCAACTTATGGTTATTTTGGCTCTAAATTTAATGTAATTTCAAATCCCTCCCCCTCCACCCCCCCACCTTCAACTTGCCCGACAAGGAAAATTCCTTGTAAACAACTCCTGGGTGACTGACTCATCACTGAGGGTTGCACGCTGACGCTATACGCTTTCACTACCAGAAGCGTGCATTCCATTCGTTTTCGTAGTTGGCTGTTGTCGTCTTGTGAATTTGTGGTGATAGGTGGTTTGTTGGTGCTCGTGTGTTTTACAGTTGTTTGCAGATTGCACAAGGAGAGAAGATCTACAGATTTTCGGAGCAAGAAAAGTAAGTATCTGTGCAGGTTATTTACAATTTTATGTATTGCTTTTTTCCGTAGAAGTTCTGATTTTAGTACTAAATTCCAAATGCTCGAGTAAAAATGAAACACGTGTTCAGTCCCAAACGATGGAATTAAAATGGGAGATCAGCTTCAGGACCCAATATTTAATATAGCACAATAGTTTCACACTAAGCTTCGCTGTCATCTTACGTTGCAAAAACTACAAATGTTGGGTGTGAATTCAGTTTCTTTGCTTTTATCTGCCTATTTCATAATTTATTATTTTTGCAATTGAGGACAACCCCAGTGTCGTGAAGCGAATACATACATATAAAATTTGGTTCCGATTTTTTTTTCTCTTCTTCGAACCTCTTCCTTCCTAATTACTTCCCGTCGTCTCGAACATTTCTTCTTAGGACCTCCCCGATGGCGCAGTGGTAGCGTCGTCACCTTGTAATCAAGTGGTTCGATACCCGGTGGAGGCACACGTGGTTTGGATTCCACTTTAAACTGTAGGTCCAGTCCCAATTAGCCTTACTGTGCATAAAGTGGACTTAAAACAACATATTAATCAATCGAACATTTCTTTTTCTATATTTATCCTCACATTTTAGGTCTGTGTCTTCATTAATCTTTTACTATTCCTCTTCCTTCTGTCTCTTTCTGCCTGTCTTGCTTCTATCTTTCTCCCTTGCTCCTCTTATTTCTTTCTCTGTTTTCTATTTTTGTTTGCTCTTTTTAACTACTTCCTTTCTATCCTCTCGCTTTTCTATCTCTGTCTTTTATTCTCCCCCTTTCTTGTTTCTCTATTCTTCTCTCTCCTTCACTTCCCTATTTATTTTATTTACCTCTCGCTTCCCTATTTCTTTCTCGCTCTTTCATGTTCTCTCTCCCCTCTCTCTGCCTGGCTCATGTGTTTCGCCTCTTTTCTCTCTTTCTTTTGGCCTCCCGGTGGCGTAGTGGTAACGTCGTCGCCTTGTAATCAAGGGATCTCGAGCTCGATACCCGGTGAAGACGCATTCCACGTTGGTTCGGATCCAACCTTAAATTGTAGGCCCAGTTCCGATCAGGCTATCTGTACATAAAGTGGATTAAAAATAAAAACAATTCTCTTCCCCTCCTGTCTCTCTCAAACGTGTGTGTGTGCGTGCGCGCACCTCACTTCTTTTTTTCTTTATCTGTCTCTCACTTGTGATTCTCTTCTTTCATTCACTCCGTCTGCCTTTTTAATTCTCTTCCTTTCTCAAATTCTCTGCCGTTTCTTTCATCTCTTTTATCTCCCTTAACGTGCTTCTTTCTTATGATGACATGGAACATGATGTCTGTGTGTCTTACTTGTTTACATGCCATCACACTCATAAGAGAGAAGATTGAAAAAATCGGACAGAGAGTGAAGTAAAGAGAAGATAATCATAAGTGAAAGATAAAGCGAAGTAAATAAGCGATACACAGACATACACCGAAGATGTAGGGGGGTTGCAAATCTGGGGAAGAGAGGGAGAGGCCGAAGGGAAATAAAAGACATGGGAGAGAGAGAAATAGGGAAGCGAGAGAGAGGGGGAACATACATAAATAGGGAAACGAGCGAAAGACAGAGAGAGAGAGAGAGAGAGATGTAGAAAAGCAATCTGCAGGTTCCGATTGTCGCCTACACCAATCATCAACGGACATCGAATTTACACTAACTGAATTTTTGTTTCTTCTTTTATAAAAATTGAGAAGGCGTACATACAGTAAAAATCTAGAATATCTTAATCTTATTTACGAAAGTTCAGAAATATTATTTTAATATCCCTGAATGTTAGAGACAATAGTTTTACCTGTGGTATTTTTTAGTAGTCAGTCCTCATTTTGCCACCTTTTCGTGCATCTCACGTTCTTTTTTAAGAGTATTGGGGAAAAGAGGGTTATGACCCCCACCAACCAACTCCCTCTTGGACACGCCACTGGGTTCTACTTTAGCATGCAATGTTAATTGGATATTATCAATTGCCTAGTGCTTTAATATGTGTAGTTTCAAGAACTACACAATGGATAATGTCGAACTAACATATTTCAAACAATAAAAAAATATATATATAAATGATATTTCACTCATCTTAGTAATTAGGAATGAAATAAATGATCGTTCTAGCACTTGTATAAAAAATTTATTTTTGAATGCTCTACTTGTCTTTTATTCATTACCATTAAAATTATACTCAACTAGTATTTTGTTTTGATATCACTAAGTTTCGTTTTTTCTGCTTATCTCAAGTAGATGTCTTATGCAAAGTTTTTTTTTTGTTTATTTTTAAGGTACTTGTTGTTCCCTTCGTGAAGACAATACAGAAATATTCAGAAGCTCTTTTGCAGAGGATTGTGAAGCAAATAAACCGACTGAAGAGTGATTATTATCTGGTTGTTGTTGATACCCACCAACAATGCAAGCAAAAGGTTAGTGTGTGTTATCCGTAACATGAATATGTGCTAAGAAAATCTCACTTTCCACAGAAAATTTACCATGGTGCAAGTGTTGCTCATGTTTGAAATTAAGACTTGCAAGTTAACACATGTAAATAGAATTTTTCCATGTTGAATTAATTTAACATATCTTCAGAATATTTTTTTCATTTGATAGATTTTAGGCTCATTAAATAAACTGCTTCAAATAACATCCAGTGGTGTGCTCAAGGGGGTTTGTTGGGGATCATAACCACCTCTTTGGTCAAGTATTTCTAAGAAAAGAGAACATCAAAGACAGGAAAGATGGCAAATTGAGGGCTTATTAATAAAAATAAGTATATGTACCCCCTTTCTAAAATCCTGATAACTGATAACATCACTCAAAATCCAAACAGCTTCTGATTGGATGACATAATGATCAGCTCTTAAGCCCCTTATCACCTTTGATACCTAGTTTTTTATATGAGACTGGGGTTCATTCAATATGCTTAACTTTGTTGCCTCTCTCTCTCTCTCTCAATGTGTGTGTAAATTATTTGACATGTGTTTCATACTTGTATACAAAATCCACAGAGCTGATGTTATGTTTGTTTCATTAGTGGAGTTCTTTTGTGGAAAATGATTTCTATACATGTAGGCATTATAAAAAAAAGAACCTTATGTCAATTTCATGTTCAATTTTGCTTTTTAACTGCTAATGACATAAGGTCATTTTGGCTCTAAATTTACCCTACCACCCCTAAATATAAACTTACACCCACATATGGAAAATTCAGGATACACCCCTGAAAATATTTTATTTTAATGCAACTGATAAATAATTTTAAATAACTATATATACACATATTGTCATACGCAATGAATGGCTTTTAATAATTTTTTTTTCATGAGCATACATAGTTTTAAGTACATCAAGCTACCCATGAAAGGCTTGGAAATTTAATTATTACAATGACAATAAGTCATGGAAAGCGGTACAGGAGGAGAGGAATCTCTTTCTCCCTTAATTTGTTTGTATTTTTCTGTCATTCTTTCTTGTTTTTCTCCATTTTCTTTCTTTCCACCTTCTTTCTCTACTTCCCCTCTCACTCTTTGTCAGAGAGAGACAGATTCCTTCACTCTCTTATTTATTTTCTTCCCTCTTCCCCCTATATCTCTCTCTCAGTCAATTTCTGTCATTTTTCTTCTCTCCAAGATATATATATATGAGAGTCTCTCTTTTAGAAAGAGAGAGAAATAAATATATGTTCTTGTCATCTCTCTCTCTCTCTCTTCCTTCTCCCTTTTTCTGTCACTGCATTTCTTTCCTCTTTCAGTCTCTCCAAGAGAGAGAGAGAGAGATTGCAAGAGAGTAGAAAGAAATATGTGTATTTGAAAGAGCATCATCTCTCTCTCTCCTCTCCCTCTCTAATCTCTTATGCTTGTTATGTGGGAGAAAGAGAAGTGGTGGGAAGGAAAAGGATGGAAAGGTGGAGGGAAGAGATGGATAAATTATAAAGGGTTTCTGATTGTAAATCATATACAAATTACACCATTTAAAACTATGTAATATTTTCAGTTCTGCTTGGTCTAATCTGTATTAGTCCACATATGTCCCTAATTATTTTATTTTTAAAGCTCCAAATCATGTTCCTCTGTGATAAAAGTACCCACTGTTTCACATTCATATACAACAGAAAATATTGCTGTCTTCCATTTATTAAATCATATTTTTATATATTGATGAGGATAAACGTTTATGAACAGAAAGGTAATGTACATTAGCTGAATTGAATGTTCTATTTGCTTCCTGTTTGTGCTTTTCAATTGCTAATCTTGTTCGTAACTGGTTGGATTTGGAAATTGATTTGAACAGGTTATCAATAAGAAAGTTTATGCTTAACCTGTGTGTATTGTGTAAACTCACTTCATTTTGGCCTATAAGCATATAACAGAATCTGTCTCCCTTAGAGTTTTACAAAATTATTATTGCTATTATATTTACACCACTTACATGTGGTAATGTTTTTCCAGTGCCAGTTGACATATGATGTTTTGTAATAAAATTAAAGGAAAATATCATATTTATGAGTGCTTCATTAATTTATTTTCAGGAAGCATCACCATTTGCTAACAGAAGATTTTGAGAATGAAGCACCTTATCTGGCACTATTAGTGGAAGGAAAGTTGTCCTGGTAGCTGGATGCTAGAAAGTGCAATGTGCCACTTTACAAACATTTATCTGTGCACTTGTTGGCATGTACTATGTTTTTTAATTAGACTACTCCGAAAACTGTGGTACATGTATAGCAGTAGTCGAGTACATACTATTAGGTCATAAATAGAGACTGTCGCCTCAAGTCATCTATCTTATGTGAGAAGTTCAAGGATTTAAAACAGAATGTGCATTAAGCACCAGTGTATCTGTGTCAAATAATAAATGTTCTGTCTCAGGATTATCTGTATCATTTGTTGGTATGAATCGCACCTAAGTTCTTTTATTGTTCTCTAACAACATTGGTGTGATTGAAAATGGTATTCATAGATTTTCTGTTTTATATTAATTTTAAGGTACAGGGTATTGATTTCTTTTCTGTTTAATGACAATGCTTTTTACTCCTACATCACTTAATTCTTGTTCATAATTGAAAATTTTTGCTTTTTGGATTTTTCTGTGATTGTTAATCTGCATGTTCACGGTAAGACATAAACATGTAGATTAAAATGGGAAGAAAATCAATTTACTTTTTTTTCACAGGCTAAAAATGATTACAATCTCTCATTTTGTGCAAGAGTTATTTTCAGTATGTTCTGAAAGTGTTATTTTTATGTATTCAATATTCAATTCAATATTTGCACATATAACCATGAACTCGCAAGGCCATGCCACTTTGAAACAGAAAATTGTGTTTATATGTGCAGATATGTGAACAATAAAAGCCCAATATTTAGTTAAGTGTAGCTTAACACACTAGAGAAATTTACACTAAACATCCTTCCATCTAAAAATTTCCAGTAATAAGGAATTTGTTCATTGTGTGCTAAGAAGTGTTTTCAGCATATTCTAAATGTGTGACTACTATAAATGATCAAAAATAATTAATAATTTCTAGAATGCACTTTACACACTTGCAGAATATTTAATATTGACAATACTCCTTTCTATCACTTTTTCAGCAATTTCAACACTTCTGAAGCACATTAAATGTGAAGTGCTTCAAGAAACTGTTTGTAAAGTGGAATATTTTTTACAGTGGAGAAATATATTGAAACACTTCCCTTGCAGGTATGCAACCCCCATGAGCAAGAAAAGAAAAAAAAATTGACGCATTTGAACGTGTCACTCTACACACTAAAAGTGCATCAAATTTTTTGACTCCCAACGACACGTTTTGGTGCATCAAACGAAATATCCACTTTAATGTGTCATTTGACACATTTATTTTGATGCATTTAGGTGCATCTTTCAGTTTGATGCATTTTAGTGAATCATTTGACACATTTATTTTGATGCATTTAGGTGCATCTTTTGGTTTGATGCATTTTTAATGTGTCATTGGAGTCAAAAAATGATGCACTTTTGTGTGTCAGTAGAATCCACTACAGATCTGACCTAACAATAGACCCGTTAATTGACATTAATGGCTTTTTTATTCATTTTCGAGGGGTGACGCTATTGTTAATTAATCTAGCGCCACGTGTCGTGGGTGGAGGAGGAGATGAGTCATCGATGACTCATGCACACGTGTGAGTTTGGAATTAATTAACAATAGCGTCACCCCTCGAAAATGAATAAAAAAGCCATTAATGTCAATTAACGGGTCTATTGTTAGGTCAGATCTGTAGTTGATTCTACTTGTGTCAATTGACACACTTTGAGTTCTGTGTGCACGATTATCGAGAAACAGTCGACAAAAAAAATCAAATTTTAACTGAATACTGAGATAGGATTTTTCTAGGGAATCACTGATCGATATTTTCATTTGCAAAATTGAGACCATTGGCCTAACAAGAAAGTAATGTATACCTGTTTAAATCTTCCTCGCTCAATTTCTAAAACTAATCCGGCCATCATCTCGTTACAAACTAATGCCCGAACCACACGAGGCTAGTTTCCTGCTGGATTTTCCAGTTGGACGTGGACTAGTTGTGTGGTACTGGCTGATCTGCTAGTTTTCTCCTCACGTGATACTTCTTACCGTACTTGTTGCTATACTTTTTTTTCCCACAAGGCCTTGCGCTGAACAAACAAGCTAAAAAGATGGACGAGCGATTTGAAGAAGGCTGTTGGAGAATACAGAGTAGCTTCTGCTGTTAATAAAAATTTAAATAATTAAAGTAAATGTATGGGCTAGAAATTCACTCGAAAAAAACTATGGTACTCAACAAGCTTGTTAATGAACTAGGGTATGTATTTTCAATTATTAATGCATGAGATTTGCAGGATTCGTCCATAAAAAATATTTTGTTCAGCAAAATACGTCAAACATTTAATGCACTTGTAATAATAAGGATTTTCATTATCGGCTAATCACATTTGTCGTGCAAAAATCTCATCGCTTTGGATAAATTCCTAAATATTAATGAACACGAATGCACATAATCTCTGTAATTTTTCTTTCATGGAGCAGCGAACAAAACAATCAACACTTGGAAATCACAAACAAAAAAAAAACTTTCACTTGCCAAGCTCGTAGATTATCTTCACATGACCAAACTTTCGCTCTGATTGGCTGTTCCACAGAATCTAGCCTGCAATTAGAACACGGTCTAGTCGTCAAAACCAGTCTAGCAGCCAGCCTGGTAGCCACCATATCCAGCAAGGTAGCCAGTTCAGCGCCAACCAGGGTATTTCTACTGAAAATTCAGTACCGTGTGTTTAGGCCTTTAAACTACTACATATCCGAGGATAAATTCTCCATAACTTGGTATAAAGCTGTAAAGGAGCACTCAGCACACGTAAAGACAAACAAGGGGGGGGGGGAGTAGAATATATTTATGGAAGCCTGCGTACATACTACATTTCCTTCACGCTAACGCAAACTGTGCATAACGTTAGCTGCAATATCCTGTACCAATATCTTTAACATTTAACAAAAAGCCAAAATTGAGCTTCGATGTTTGAGCACACGAAAAAGGTAATATTGAAACACACCACACACATTTACAATGCAATAGTATTTAGTCCAGCTTATCCACAGCTAGGTTAACATGGATAAGATCTACGCTGGGACGGATCCAATTAAATGTGTCCCTCACAAAAACATTGAGATATTCTACATTCCGACGTAATAAACAATCTAAAATGACTTGAATCATTGTCGAGGACCAAAATATCGGACTGTACTGTAACTATAGACTTATGCGAGTTCAACTGTTATACCAGCCATATACAAGTCCTCAGGAAATGTATTTACTTTTCGTGTCCTACCTATGAAATTGATATACTCTGCAGGAGAATAGTATAGAGCAGGTGGGAAGAAGAACGCAGCTTCCATCCTTCATATCAGCAACTGGAGAGGGGCAGTCAAAGACAGGACGTGTTGGAAGAAGGAAATTGAGTGTTCTATGCATCACAAGAAAACAAACCGAAGCTTCATTGGGTGTAGGTAGAGGGACACCTTTCATCCATACTAAACTGCTGTAAATTACATGACTCTAGAGTAGTACAATACTCCCTATATTTCTAAAGCGCAATTTGCAAGGTGTGGCCACGTATTTTCCTTTACGTTTACGATTCCAAGAAACGTTCATCGGCAAAACCTGCTCAGATTGCAGCTCTGAGTAAGCGGCCACAGCCAGAATGACAAAAGAGAGAGTCCGCCAGGTTTTGACATTCCTTTGTTGGCGATATGAGGTTCAAGAGTGACAGCGATATAAAAGATTGAACGAAAGGAATTTACAAAAGTGAGGAAAAATTATCTTCGCTGAATAGTCCACCAGCTTATTACACACAAATGACTCGATTACTTCACGTTATATAGAATAGAATAGAACAGAATTTATTTACGTATGAGCCTTTACAGCTGTGCATACCATACAAGGATGAAAAATTTTTAGTGCAATTTTCCTGCCCCTTCCTCCTCTCAGTCTACTTCCACAATCACACTGCTTGGGAGTTCATAGACACCGTCTCCAAATTCCATTCTTTCACTACACTTGCACTGTTACCTGAGTGATTCTTATATTTTCTCAGATGTATTTATTTATTTAGTAGTGCCCTTTCACACATTTTTGCTATACCCACTGAGCTTCTTTGCTCTTTTTGCACGGACATAGTGTAGGAAAGTTCCCAGATTCCTTACTTGCGCCTCTCCCCCTCTCGGTCTCTCCCTCCTTATAACGCTTGTCATTATACTCTCAATGTTAGCTTCATTTACTTCCCTGATATATTTTTGTCTTGCCTCGCCTGTTTCTTTGCACTGGAGGAGAATGTGAGATTTCGTCTCGTCTTCACCGCATAGCGGGCATTCTACGCTCCCGTCCTCCCGTTTTAGTTTAACGTGTGCCCATCCCCCCAGTCTGAACCAGGCCAATCCTGACCTTTCTTTTGCCCCACACAAATCCACGTAGTTCCTCCTTCCCCATTCTCGATCTGTATACACTATTTTCGCTGATGTTAACGATATTTTTGCGTCGCATTCTGCCAAACTTTTCTGTTTGTTAATGTCTTCCAGTCTGGCACGTATGGCCCCTAGCATCTGCATATCAATTCTCCCCTCTATTCCCTCTTCCCACACCCATCCCAGCCCTATACCGTATAATTCCGTCTTTATCTTTGCTATCCATTGCCTCCCATTACCCCCATTATATAGCAACGATAACGTCAATGTCCTTAAAATTATAGTCTCAGTTATATCATAAAGCTCTGGAGTATTAATATTATTAGAAAGAACATAATGTCAATCCACGATGTTTACACTGTCCGTAAATCTGTGCAGGAAGGCCGCACATAACGGTAGAAGAGAAAGCGAGAGGTCAAAGCAGTGGGCGCTGTTGCAAACGGCTGGTAGCTGGAGCCGCGATTTCTTCTCCATGGACTCGCTTCCAGTCTCACGCTTTCATTGCACGAGCCCTCTCGAATCCTACTTGCGCAGAGAACTTATATTCGTTCGTTTGCTCCAAAGATTCCCGGGACAGTGTGTATTAATCTGTTCTTAGGTAATAAAATAAAACGTGTCATAATTTACCCCCAACTTTTAGCCATGTTTGCCCCCGCACTATGCTAAATCTTATATACAAAGGGAAATATACTGCCTTTGCTCCCCCCCCCCCCCAGTTTTTGGCACCCTACCTTACGGTTTTGGAACCCAATCGCCGCCACTGGAACTGGACGTAACTGTGATACACACAAGCACATACACAAACAACGGAATATCCTACGTACGTATTTTCAGGACAATATTTTATCTATGACTCAATTTGTTACCTGAGTATGTATTTATGCAGGTATTTTGTTATTTTAAGTCGTATTTTTACCCTCCTAAGCAGGGTGGATAATAATCATGATTTTTATTTAAAAGAAACATTTTTCATTTATTTTATTTAAATAGATTTTCTTATTTTAAAATACACGGTTAATATTGCTGGTATGGTTTTTGGCACCATTCATATACGTATATGTTTCTTTGTAGAAAAGCTTCTTCTGGTAAACGACCCTATAACATATTTGAACAGTTTGATCAAAGCAAATTAAAAATATTATGTAAATATACATTTTTCAGTTTCTGATACTGTATTTAAATATATACGAACCTACTATGGAAATGTTTGTTGAGTGTCTTAATGAAAATATAATAATTTCAGTACTTAACTTTTATTCCAGTGAAAATAAAACTTTCTGGATGTACTATGTAATTGTAACTTAAATACTTTTATAATCTTTGCAGCCGAATTTTCGTAATTTCTTTTAATGATAGTATGCAGAAACAGTTTAAGGATAATGGCACTATTTACGGTTTAACATGATTAGTGTTTTGTTTATTATTCTACAAAAAAATGTTTTCTACTTTTGCGTATAAAAATTATTGAATTTCAAATCAAGATAAATTTAAGTGTGTTTACAGTTTACATATTACATTTCCTTTCGTATGAGCTTCACCCCAGCAGTACATATATTTTGTTTCCTTTCTTCGAGCCTAAAACACAGTTTTAAATTATTATGAGATTAATGTACTTTCACCAAAAGTGATTCTAATATCTTAAAAATTCCATAAATTATTTCTTTAAAGTGATTAAAATTAGTAATTATTTTTAAAAATTACCTGATTTAAATCAACCTGTTTTAAATCAATCCCCCAGGTCGTAAGCGAACCAGATTGAACTGAAGAAATAGATGGAGAAGCTTGATTGATTGGTTGGTTTGGTCGCTTTTTATCTGGCACTTCTGGCTGATCGCGAATATGAGGATGCAATATGATATGAAATTGATGAAGAGACACTCACAAAGCACACCAATGCCGGGATTCGAACCCGGGACCCCTGGCGTCGTAGCTGCTTGTGATAACCACTCCATCACGAGATGGAGAAGCAAACAGAACGAAACATCTGTTACAGTCAGGATTCAAACCTAGGTTCCCAGGATATCTGGGTTCGTAGTGCCCTAGCTTACCACTCTGTCAGAAGACTTCTTTGGTTCACCAACACACACAGTTATCTTAAGCCAGGAAATCCTTACACGAGAATACGTAGAGCCGTACCTGGCGTTGTACGGAGTGGAACCGGTCGATGGATCTGAAAGTACGAAGGGAAACGAGTGACCGTCGGGACAAGCGAACTTCATCCCCTATTTCGGATGCGCATTCAGAATATTATAGTCCGTTTCGCAGTCATTTACCATGTTCGAGATTTATTTCATTACTTATTTGTTGTAACGGTAACAGAGAGTCTCGCGCGCTGACACGCTAATTCAATTTTTGATCGTGCATCAATTATTTCTATTGCGTCAATCCAACAAGATCAATGTTATGGCTACTGGGAAAATTATCTCAGAAAGAACAGAGATAGCGTAATAGAAGCAATGTCTGGTTGTACTGTCGCGTTCAGATAGATCTATCGACACAAATTATCGCTCACTATAACTGGTCGCATTTCCAGCTTGCGGCTGAGAAACAACGAACCACCGATCGATTGAATTCTCTTCGTCTGACATCGGGCGTTTTCGTGTCACAAGGTACCCGAACGTTGCTGGCGGGAGAGACAAATGAGCGTCGAATGCACACCATGTGGACAAACGTAGAGAATGAGTTGATCAGCGGCGTTGCTGGATAAAATGTTTACGATAGTGCACAACGCACAATACAGACACTCAATCACAGTACAAACAAGCTGATACAAACAATTGACAAAAACAGACGTACACTTGGCAACGTTGTAACGGGAGAGCGATGTTACTCCTACAGCTTTTACTTCACAAATGAGGTTGTTGACACTCATCGAGCCACACACCTCCGCCAGTCGACAAGGGATAGTTGTGTACTGGTGGTGTTTGTATGGCTTGTCTCTGTACACATACTTTGATTACAAATACCAGGTCTTCGATGCACTACGTGACGTAAACTGGATGCTAAGCGCACTAACCTACTCGCATATTACTTTCAGTGTGAAAAGTTATCTCTCACTAAAAAAAAAACACGAGAGTATGCCTGGTAAGCAAGGGCAATCTTTCATGTCTACGGGGAAAAAATACGCAGAATTAAGAAAATCCCGATGAGTAGTCACCCTGGTATTGTGCAGCAAATTATGCATACATAATTAAGTTTTCATATCAACAAGTAACTTTAGCTAGCTTCACACTGTAGTATTACAAAAATTTGTGGATAATTTTTCAAGTGATGCGTACAAATGAAAATTTGGTTCGCAAAATGTTGTTGGTCGTTATATACCTACTAAAATTTGTTACGGTTGTTTTAAAATTTTGTTTTTATCGATTGTAGCGATTCAGAATTTTTCGGGAATTTTGAACAGTTTTAAGTTTTTTGGAGCTTATTTGAGGATTTTTCGAGACTAATTGAAGATTTTTAGAATGTATTTTGGGATTTTTAGAGCCTAGTTTAGGAACTCAAAAGCACACTTTTTAGAAGCTAAAAATCCGAGGTCTATTCATGACATATACTATTAGATAAAACTATAATACAAATCTCAGAGTGTAAGTGTTTTTCGAGAGTTGTAATCAAAGGGCCCTTGGTTCGATACCTGGTGGAGGCACATAGTGGTTTCTGATCCTACTTTAAACTCTAGGCCTGGTCTCAATTATCCTTTCTGTGCATAATGTGGACTTAAAAACTAAAAAACCTCGAAAGTTGACGTCACTTGGTCCATGTAACGTATCTTTGAACGATGCTATACCGCCAACAGGTACTTAAGAGATGCCTCAACGTTGACAGCATGCCACCCACATAAAATGCCAATGAAATACAGCCAGGAAGAGATTTCGCGAGAATAACGTCACTTTAGATCATCTGGGCGATGCCACGATGAGATACCGAGGCCTTATTTCACCCGCTCGCTGTGATGAAAGAGCAAGTTCCACGTGCTACGTGCGCGACAAAAGAATATTCCCACAACACTGCGTCTCGTGAATATTTTACGCGGCGCTGATGAGTTCTGGAAGAAGTTATCTCCCGTTCACTTGCTCGGCTGAGCATTTACGCGGAACCTCATCAGGCGCCGTATTGGTCGAACGAATGGATGGCGCCGTGAGTGTAACGATTTCCTCGCGTGTCATCCGAGAGCTGCTCGCGTGTGGAGGGGGCCAGATGAGCAGCGCCGAAAACTCGCCTCTTGTGCGGCTGGAGATTATATCGTGCAATGGGACCTCGCTGGGATGTTTGCATAACGCTCGAAGCAGAAGCGCGCAATGCACTTGTACTGTGCTAATTAGTCTGAGGGCAATTAGAGGGGATGGTCCTCTCGGTGCGAAAGGAATCGGGTTGGGTTTCAATGTTTGATTGCGCCATTGTTGCTAATACCCCTGGTTTTCTTACTTCGTTCTTCCTTCGGGGCGGCGCTTGGAAGATTCCGAATCTAAACTCACTTCAGTTCAATTGTTGATCGATTTTGCTTCCCCTTTCCGTCACTTTTGGTTAATCGCGAATATGAAAATGGATGAAGGGAGAATAGGCCCGCCTAGTTCGCTGCACTTTTTCACACTAATTGTGGTGCAGGTGTATCCCGGTGTCAGGCTGGTGCAAGGAAATGACGTTCAATCAAGTAGGCGGATAGCGATGCTCAAGTTCAGAAGATTCAACAAATGCCTGTCTGCTGCCTTGAACGTTCATTTGATTAGTTAGTACGCACTACGTGACCACACACTACACCGCTCGAGAACGTGGTGCAAACGATGCAGACACCAAATACACTACGTGGCACCAAATCAACAAAGTAGACTAGTCGGTGTTGCACCATCCAACTAAAGTCCGCCCGGCTAAAGAATGGACTTATGGAAACCCAGATTTTCCGCATCCAGCTCAAGGGCAGAAAAGCGGTGTTGCTACCGTTTGCTACACGCCTGATTTTTGTTCAGTCGTATACAACACCTCTTCCTGTCAACATGCCCCCTTCGCTGGCATTTCAGGAAGAGGCAGGGAATCGGGAGACCCATTCACTTGCTGCAACCATGAGGCACCGCTGTGCTTGGTCTTGTTTAGGGTGCCACCTGTTTCGAAAACGATTCGAAACGAAAACGGCAAGTGGACAAAGCCGATTGGTTCAGCGATTCACGTGACCCTCTTTGGCTTTCGACAGAAAAGATAAAAATAGAATTTCCAAGACCATTCTCTGGCCGGAACAACTGTAGACGCGAAAGTGCAGAGGGAGTCGAAAAGTGCAGCAAACTAGACGGGGCTAATCACGATCATACATGGACCACTCAACACTGACTTAGAGCCCAGTCGCCAGAGCCTCGCTTGTCTGCAAAATGCAGCCCAGAGTGTACTATGTGGAAGGGAGATTGACTTTTGGGTGCCTTTAGAAACGGTCAACCCTTACACTCCAAGAATTACGTATAAGAGTCGAGACGAACAGACCAATGCCTCCCCCTCCCTTACTTGCATGGCAGCACCAGGATGCGACATGGATGTAGAATGGACCCCCCCCCCCCACACACACACAAAATTCCTACTTCACAAGAAAAATCTGAAAGTAAACAAATGCATGTGCTTTGCGAGAAATCCTATTGGTTATTCCAATGGCAGCTGTGCAGGAATCCTGCGCGCACGAATATAGTGCATTTGTTAAAGCCATACCAACGTAGCTACTAATATTGAACTCGTGGAATCTTGTGCTACAAGTAGGAACCTTCTTCCTTCGACATTATTTTTTCCCAAAAGTTATTTTTTTCACTTTTAGGTGATATTGCCTCCCAAAATTCGCGTTTAATTTTTGCACACTTTGCTGCATAATATACCTAAAATAATACCTTCATTGTGCTTTTAAACTAGTATTTTAATTCGTAGGTCACATGAACTGAGGTTGCTCGTGACAGTTTCAGACATTGGAAACAATTTTTGAGAAAATTATTTTCTTTCTCGCGCGACAGTACCGATGTTACGGCTTGTGTGTGACGGCAGGTGCGCACTCACTCCCCCGCCAGAACCTAGCCACTCTCCTCGGTGATGCAAAAAGTTGCGACAGGTGAAAAATCGTGGAAAACATATTTACACGTAGTTTCATGTAGCTCTGTAACGCACAATGGTTCTTTTGGGATAAGATTTTGGAAAACATGCACGTTATACACGCATAAATACATTTTATTTTTAATCGTAAATTACAAGAAATGTTACATTTTCGCGGTATTTTTAATTTTTCAAGCACAAACTATGTTGAAATTCGCGAAAGAGGGAAAAATTCGCATTTTGTGTCAAATTCGCGTTATTTCGCGATTTCGAATGCATGAAAAATGAATTGAGAACATGTCAAGGCGCATGCGTAAATCTTTTTTTTTTTTTTTTTTTTTTGCAACAATGAACCCCTAAACGCACGGCGATGAAAATAGGCGGCTGGGCAGAATTTCGCTGGTGCCACCCACATATAGGAAAAGCAAAGCGAGAGCGGGGCAAAAGCCGTTGGTCCCACAGTGTGGCAACGTCAACAGGGCTGCGTTGCCTAGTTCGAGCGTCAGACCGACCTCTTTCCGGGGCACTTTTGTGTCATCACTGAGCTTTCGAGCTAATATTGTCAGTTTGACAAGGATTACAAATACCAATTCTACAACGAGATCTTTCATTCTCTTAAACCTCCGAACACATGGGGTTGTGCTCCGACGTGGCAACAGCGCGAACTTCTGCCACCCGCCTAATTTCATGGACGTGCGTTTAGTTATAAGCTGTACAGACATCTACGACCAACATAAGACCCCGAACTATCAAATAGGAAAGCAACTATTTCGCATAAATCTTGTGATTTATTTACATTCAATTCTTTCTTACAGCGGATGGAGAATAGATGAGATTGAATAAAGAGCCACACCGCTCCAGAACCAGAAGAAAAATTTAATCGGGTGGCTAAAGTGTTCTTCGTTTCAATGTTCGTGTGCGATAGAGTTAACCATGACGCCCGTTCTACATTATTGACATCCAGATATGCACGAAACTGGGAATTATATGACACGTAAAAGCAGAGCAACAGAAACTGGGAAAATGGAGAAACGAAAAGTGGTATCGACCGCCGTTAAATATTCAAGAAGAAATGCTGAGAACTTGTATGATTTATTAAACGAATAATCCTCCTGCACCAGACACCGGGAAGGAGTAAAAAAGCTAGACGCCATAATTTATAGCGCCATCGGATGCTCCAGCATTTATTAATAAGCACCCTCAACACTGAAACTCTATTTGACCTCTCATTTCTACCCTAATTGAAAGGTGAAACTTAATCATCAGCTGCACCTAACAACTGCGTTTACAATCCTCTCTCTGTCTCACGTCTTTGCGTGATGGGGATAGTCACATTTTCTTCCAGTTACCTTGCTCCACTGTGTTTTATCGCACGCAAATTATTTTCTTAAAGTTGGAGGAGAAGAATTATATTGATGAGAATGTGGAAAATACATGGTGTCTCGTTAAAAATTCACCTTCTTGAAAACATTGTGCCTCTATAACGACCACAAGGAACAGATCCTTAGGCTAGAATCCTTCGAGCACCTTCTCCTCCATCGGTTCAACCCGGGCGATAAGGAAGACTGCTTCACTCTGCACCTATCCTCCACGCGGAAGTAGGATAGAATATAGGTTTATTTCCGTATGAGCGGCTGTAAACACATTTCCATACATCAAAGAAGCTCTTTTCTTTCTTTTTGTTTTCCATATCCCCTCTCCTTATGTCCTTACATGTTCAATTTTACCTTACATATTAATTGTGTTCTTCCCTCGCTACAATCTATCAACCTAAGTTAATTTTTTTCATCATTTTACACTGATAGCACTAGTTATTATATTGTCAACAAGAAGCTTTCTGCACACCGCTCTCGGGCACTTTCACTCCCGTCCCTCATCTTATTGCATGCGTCACACCATTGTTAGCCTACAAGACCGTAGTTCCAAGGGTGTAGGGGAGACCGGGGTGATTTGAGGATGTTTTTATGTTTAAATTTTTGCACCTCTTAAAAATCACTATCTGCAATTGATGAAATGCTACGATACCTGTAGTTTCCTTGACCACTGTGAATTTCTATTACACCATGATGCTAAAACTTGTATAGTTATTGCTTGTTTTTTCGAAGCCTGTCAGTATTGTCAATTCACCCCGTATATGGGGTGAGCTGACTATATGTGCGGGGTCAGTTGACAATATGTGTAATTTTACCCCATACATGATTTGGAATATTTTATTTCAAACAATATACTCCCTTAAAAATTACGGATTACAAAAATGTTTTCAAATGAACAGTATAACATGAGACATAAATGTTCCAAACTTTAAAAAAAGAAGTTTACAAAAGTGTTTACTGTATTTTTACCCAGTGTTTATATATTGTTCTATCACAAATACAAATGCAATATACTGTGCTATAGTCCTAATCTAATATATATTATTACAAACGATGTGTTTATATGCCAAGATGTTTCTGATGAAACAATTAATTGAAGAACAATTTTCTCAATAGGCCTACAGTATTGTCAACCAGCCCCTTCCTTCCTATTGTCAACTCACGCCGATCGCCATATTGGACTCTCTGGTCATGCCGCTGCTAAACATTGCAGTTTAACAAAGTATCCGAATGCAGTATCGGTACAATTTACCATAGTCTTCTGGATAGCCTTACCATAAACTATGTGCTTGCTTACTTTGAAAACGTATTAGAAAGAATGTAGAGTTGAGAAAATTTACCTCGCAAGTAAGAAATGATGTTATTTGTCATGCACTAGAAACTTTGGGAACAAGACATTCAACTTCTTACTTGTGAGTTGGTTCTAGAGATGACACATATTCACAGTAATCTGCAATGTTGCCAACTCTTGAGTGGTGGAAATAAAATGGATTTTGTCAACTCGTCCCTATGGGCAACTCCCCCCTCCCCCCCCACCCGGTGTCCCCTACTACATGGAAAAGGGGTTGGATTTTAACTGTTTTCCAAGCCACTATTGAGGTTAGTATGAAAACCAATCAGCTACTGCCGACCTTCGTCGTGGCGCGTTACGACACCAGGATTCCCGAGTTCGAATCCCGGCCTTGGCATGGGAGCTTTTTGTGAGTATTCTTTCATCAGTTTCATCATATCACAAATTCTCATCGTCGCGATTAACCAAAAGTGGCAGAAAAGTTAGCCTAAATAACAAAAGTCAAACCAATCATCAATTAAGACTAGCAATTCACCATCATAAGTATTAATAAAAAAGTGCATTTTGGCGTGTGCTGTTCTGGAACATTTGGTGGAACGGATTTCAAGTTTCAAGACAAGATGCTCCATAAAATGCCTGAGCTGGTAGAAGAATGACAACTTGTCCATTACACCAGCCAGACACATGCCAAATGACACACAGAATTTTCTTCTGTTGCATCGCATTTCTGTCACTAATTTCTGCTTAATTGAGACGATGAAAATGAATAGATGATATTTTTAATGAATATCATGAATGACTGATTAATTTTCATTTCTGGGAGGGAGCAAGGAAAAACTAGTTTAATCAAGACAGATATAACTTAGGTTTATTCATCATCATCATCATTGTTATTATTTCAATTATTGTTATTGTTCATATTATTATTATTGCAATTTGCATTTGTATTTTGAATGTAGCATTTACACCTCTTTATGTTAATCATCAGAGCCAGATTTAAAATATATGCGTCCTTGGGTCAGTGTAAAAATGTCCCACCCCCAACAAAAAAAAATATTTGCAGGGATAATATCGTGGATTGTGGATATGTTACATTCTTAATAAGATAAACAGTTGAATAATTTCTGTCAGATATACATCGATCGAAAGAAAATTGAAGCAATATTCATAACTATTAGAATAAAATCAGGGTATTTTCTCCATTTCGTATGTTTTAATATTTATATTGATTTCTACCCAAATTGCATTTATTTCACAAAAAAATTCAATTAATGCATGACAATGTATCCCCTCCAATTCTTTGTGTGATGCTCTGTTGAAACGTTCACGACACTTGCGTAACCAGGAAAAGAACAGAATATGAACACTGTTTATTTTTTTCGAAAACATAGCTGCATCCTGAAGTACTGAATACTTGTCATATTTCTCACCACAGCGGCAGAGAGTATATTGAGTAATAAATACAAAACAGTATATCTGTAATTAATATATTATACAACAATATGTAATAATCATGGTTCATTCGAAAATACAGTTACGTGGTAGTTCCGAACAGTTCATCTCTTTCATTTCTATGAGCACCACACTGATGACACATAACACATACTTCTGTCGGATTAAAAATCATGGATACTAGACCCCAATTAAAAATTAACCAATAGACCTATATAAAAACGAGTTGCATCAAAATTTAGCTGATTCAATTCTGCGTTAATGTATGCTAACCGAATGTTTTTCGAACATGGCTTCTATTTTTTATCGTCGTGAGAACAAAAAAGTTCAGTTTCTATTTAGTTTCGCAAACGATCGCCCTCTTTGAAATTCTATAATATAAAAAAACAGGTGGCCTGATCGTGGTGAAATTTTAATACAGTGCAAGTACAAAGGTTTTAAACACAATTCTTAATTTTCAGATATTCAAAAAAAAAGTTCTTATCAATTTTGTGGAACACCTTCTTCTTACTAATGGGTAGACCTACATTTTAATTTGATTTGATTTTAAAATTTTGGGTGCGTCAGCACTTAGGCCACTTTGCACCCGTCACACTATACGGGGTCCAGCCCCTTATCGTTACAAATAACAACTCTAGCGTTGCATAAACAAAATCCTAAAATATTCTGACTTCCGTTACAAACTGAGGCTGTAAACGGGCACTCAGCACACAAGAACAAAAAACAGGACAACACACACAAAATTATACTGGCCATAGTACCAGTCGCCAGAGCCTCGTTCGTCTGCAAAATGCAGTCCAGGGTGTACTACGTGGAAGTGAGGTTGACATTTGGGCGCCTACGTGGAAGGTCACCCCTTACACCCGGGGTAGTCCTACATAGGAGATGAGGTTGAAATTTGGGTTTTCTACAGGAAGGATCATCCATTATACCCCTTGAATAAAATGAGTATTTTGGTTGTAGAAGTTATCAGATTCGAAGGAGATAAAAGTCATTGTATTCAATATGTTGGATCCTTCGGCACCCATAACTGCAGCGTGCGAATTAACAGGGGGGGGGTTACCCCCACAAAAAATGTTATCCCGGCAAAAGAAAATTATTTTTATCCCGGACAGGGATGGTTTTATCTCCCTCAAAGAAAATGGAATTGAAAGTACATACATAGTATATACTATTTCTTAAGTATGTCACAAACACAACTGAAAAATAATTCGTGTCCATTAACGGTCCAGTGATCAAAGATTTCTCTGCCGAAAAGAATGCAGACTTGTGGATTAAAGAAAGTCCATTCTGCAACTGACCAACCTCACCGAGTCGAGACAACAGCATGCTGCTTTATACTAGGGATGGCCAGATCCGGATCCGTTTGGCCATCCCACATGAGCGCTTCTTTGGAAAGTAAGAATGTGTTTATAACATATTGTTACTTGCTAATATGCACACATTATATATATATATATATATATATTAGTGTGTGTTTGTGCGCGCGTGCGCGATTTGTAATACACTTACTTGTTAGTCTTACACTTAGTAATTATATAACACTGCATATATTATAATATTTTATTTTAATGTTTAAAACTGTAACTGTAGAAAAATTGTATAATTTTTGTATAACATTTCTATCTTGTTAAATGTGTTAAAAGGTTTCATCCTGGAATGGAATGTCTCACATTTATGTGTGTTTCCATTTCCAATACATTCGAATGAATACATATTCGTTTCAATGGCATTTACAAAATCACCTCTCACATTTTATGTTAAACAAGTAAGATTATTTTTGTTCACGTGTGTGTTAGCCGATGCGTAGCAAAGTATTTTAGGAACACTACTTGAAAAAAAAATCTTGGAGGACTAACTAATGAAAAAATTGTTTGTAAGAAGATCATAATACCTTTGAAGGTGTGGGAATATTATAATGGGATTGAGATACGAAACTCTCGGATCCGGATCCGGAATTTTCGGATCCGGATCCGTTTCGCCATCCCTAAAGTTTCCATAGCTCCGTGCTGATATTTCTGCATTAACTTTAAACTTAGGCAATAGAAATTTGATCAAGTTTTCGGTGCTACTAGTTCGATACCTCGAATTTGTGTTTTCTTAGAACGTGAATGTGCCAAGTGTATCTTAATTACGTTTAAATTGTATCATAAAATTCAATGATCTAGGTTAAAACCAATGCTCTAAGTCCATGGTTCTCAAACTTTTTTCTCATTGTACCTTTTATTCGTTACTAAAGTCTAATGTGCCCCCCTCACAGGTTTTCTCCAAATAGTGGGTTTTTGAGGATTTTTTGGCTGCCTGATTGGTGGGGCATTTTTGTTATGTTTGAGGCATGCATCTGCAATAGAATGGCATTCAGGCTGTAAGTGGTAAGATGGTAATCAAATAAACATTCGAATCCTACTTTATTATTTTATTGGCTGTTCCTACGTTTACAATCTTTACGATTAGTTACAAGAATAAACATGTGAAACACATACATGCTACATAAATACTTCAATTTTCATGTTTTTTTCCAGAATTTTTGAAAAAAAAGAGGTAAAGAAAAATAAGTTTTTACCTATAAATAAACTGTCAAGCACAATTTTGGAGTATTTTATTATAAATCCTCAGTTTCTAATGACAAGTTTGTGCCTTCACAGCCTCACACAGTTTCGTGATGTCTGGTTGTGCACTTGAAACTTTCAAGCGGTGATTCCAAATTTAGTCTATTTTATTTCAAAGCATATGAATAAAGGTAAGTGTGTCGGTGACAAAATCAGCCTTATTTTCCTGTTGAGTGTTAAAGCTATGAACCCTGCTCTACACACCTGCAGCGAATATGTTGTCGTGTGGGTGTTCTCGAAATTTCTCCTCCGAGCTGATAGCGTACCCTCTTCAAGTCGTTCATGTACCCCTGGGGGTAAGCGTGCCACAGTTTGAGAACCACTGTTCTAAGGTACGTAGAAACGCGAGGCAATAGCTTGGCATATCCTCCCTCCCGCCCAAAAGCAAAAATCTTTATTAGGACAGTGCAAACTGGGCTCACAGGTCCATGATCAGGCAGGGATTCGAACCCGGAACCATGTTAGTTAATCGATACTCATCAAAATTAACAAACTAATGGGAAAATGAGCGAAGCAAACAAAGGAACATGCATGGTTTGACTGAAATAGGTTCATATTACGCTAACCTCCTGTTCTTTAGTATAAAAATTGTGATGTTTAGCGCGGCAGCAAACGAGGAAAAAAGGAAACTCTGGATAAGACCGCAGCGAGACATTTGCACTTTTGTACTCGGCAAGCGATAAAGCCGTATGACGTTGTCTTTAAATACACGCAGTGCAGGGCCGGTCTACATATGCGTGCGTGTGAAGCTGCAGTTTTCCCCGCTCATTAGTATCACGAGATTGATAACGCACGTTATCGCCACCAAGGCCGAGCGTTATTAAAGGAAAATAACAAAGAAGTGCAGGCATTTTTGATACACAGTAAACGTATAACTAGGTTAAAGAAAGGGACATTGTCGCTAACAGTTACATGCCTATTCCAGTAGAGATTAGATCCTTACCATTCCCTAGAAGAGAGTGGTTGAATGGTTCACTTATGCGGCACACACATTTGATGCTGTGTTCAGTGGCGTATTCTCCATGTTACCGCGTTTACCGCTCGTAAACCAACTTTTTTTTTCATGTATGTGCATATATATTATATATATAAATTACAATTAGCATTAATACGACGTAAGTCTATCACTAGATCTTGGATTTTTAGGTTCTAAAAAGTGAGCTTTTAGTTTTTTTAATATACTCTAAAAATCCTAAAATAAGTTCTAAAAATCTAAAATTAGGCTCGACAAATTCTTAAGTAGTTTCAAAAAAACATAAAATGGTTCAAAATTCCTGCAAAATACTGATTAGTTACAACCGTTAAAACAAAATTTTAAAGAACCGTAAGGAAATATAATAGGTATGTATAACAACCAAGTATTAATATCTATATATTCTAACTGTACTAATTTATGTATTACTTTTACTAAATGATTAAGTGAAATGTTATAATATTCTGCTACATATTTCTCTTATACTACACATTTATTTTGGTTTAGACGCGAGATATATTAGACTACGTAATCCGTAATCAGTAAAGTTTGTTAATTGCATACAGTTTGTTGTCATCCCGCGAGCATGTAGCGGGATCCAGCTAAAAATAGTATTTTAGTATTTTTAGTTGTTTTTCTGGATACCTCAGGTACAAGCCACAGTATGACAAAGTGGGTTTTACCGATCCTCGCAACAGCGCCGCTACGGCAGGAATCCAGCATTTAAAAAACATAAATCCATGCAGGTATTCCCTAACCAAATTTTCATTTGTATGCATCATATTCATAATTACTCACAAATTATTGTAATACTATACTTGTTCTGTTAGCATAATTTACTTTTGATATGAAGATTGAATTACGTATGTATAATATGCTGCATAATAGAACTCATGTTATCCACAGTAAAACTCCGCCTTTTGTCTGTGAGGTCATCTTATCTGCTAAAAAAAATATTTTTCAACTGAAACATAGCCAGTGGTGTAAATTTGAACGATGAATCGTTACTTCGCAAGGCGTGAATGCCACAAGCACCGAACTGACGCGAAAGTGAGAAAGACCTCACAGATCAGAATTTGCATCTTGGACTCTTCAGGTAACAGTGGTGCCAGACATTTTGCTTTGCTTAGAACTTCAATAAAAAATCATCATGGACTTGTAGGAAGGGAAATCGACAGAGAATATGTTTCAAACACGTTAGCCATTGAATTTTTCGTCACTAAACAGAGCAAATACCTCTGTGCGATATAAAAATCCTGTAAACTCTTAAAATATATATATATATATATAGAGAAAAGGTTACTATGGTCCCGCCGAAGTTGTGATTTGAAGAGTGGTGAAGGCAGTGATTCCTTTATATATACACACGTGTTGACAACATTGTGTTGCCATCTGGTGGACTTTTTCGGAATGTAAAGTCAAAGGCTACAAGTGGGGCAGATGGACAGGTTGCCGTTGGGGCAAACGGACATAGATGAATTGTATTGCATTTAACTATTGTTAGGTACTTTTTGATTGAGATACTAATGTATATTTGACTCAGTAATGGAACTGGCAAGTGTGAATTGTATAGAATGCATTTTGTACTCTTCAAATGTTTGTGTTTCTAATACAATGTGCCCTTGTTACAGGATGGTGAGACATCGAGAACGAACAATGCTGTAAATGGTTTCAATGCTTATGGAATATATCCCGTTAATCCACAATGACTGCCTGGGCATGTCTTCGTTCCTGCAACTGTCCGTGTTCAAGATGAGCGATCATCAGAGCCTACAGCAAGAGAAGAGGATGTGTCATCTCGTGGAAGTTTTGAGGAGCTAAACCCTTTGCCATCAACTTCTGGGACCTGCAGCAGGAAATGCAAAACTGGGCAATCGCATGTATTGAGGGATCCTTCCTTCATCGCTTGCCTCAAGTACAAAAAACTGAAAGCTGCAGCAAAAAATCAAACAAGTTTAAACGCACCACAAGTGATGAGTGCCGTAAATGCAAAGATGTGTACAACCAGGGACAAAATTGGGTGCAGTGCTTAGAGTGTTCTCTCTGGTTCCATGTAAATTGAGTTGCAAAGAGAAATGACCCATATTATGTGTGTTGTTATTGTGAGAGTGATGATAGTTCATAAATCATCAGGTGTCTATCGGCCCTCATCAAATGTCCGTCTGCCCTAAACGTGCGGGGTAAACGGACACTGCCGCATCCGGGGATTGATCAGACTATTTTGAGACAAATGTTCATTTGTTTGCATACTATGTGCTATCATGTGTTAACTGAAGGTTCACACCTTTTATGCCAATAGTTATTTTCATTCTTCAATAAAATGTTTCACAGTTATTTTGAAAATTGTGCTTAGAGTGTCCGTTTGCCCCGTCCTTACCCCTTACCCTAACTGATTTCAGCTTCATACATAAATATGTATTTACATATAAATTCGTTCACTGATCATGATGATCTTGAAGGTGATTTCTAAATTCTCATACGGGATATGTGTTTATGTCAGTGTCATGTAATCCACGTGAATATAATTTTCATTTCGACCGTCAACTTGTGATTAAATTAGCAGTGGGAATGAACAACAGAACGATAACAGACGACACTCGACTCCTAAAATCGCATTCTTGACAGCCGGGAAGATTTCGCCTTTCCTTGTTGTAGCAAGTCCTCTGACAGCCCACCCACTCATCTGTTTTCCTCGGGAAGTCGTTTTTTTAAGTCTGTTGGCTTGCTCGCTCGAGAGAGCATTATATTCTTTGTATTTACGTACGAATGGCTACGACCTCGTTCCCACCAAAAGAAACCGGTTTCGAATATACTTAGCAAACTGATGGTTCCTCGCTTGTTGGAAGCATCAGGACGGTACAATACTTCCATATCCACACGCGCTGAAGTCCTTAGCAATGTCCGAAGTCCTATTCTACAATATTATTTAGAACGCGCGCTGCTATTAAAATAACATCTAGCTAATCCACACTGTCTTTCCTGTTAGATCATTAAAAAAGATATGCTAACAGATTATAGCGATGCAATGTCAACAGTAGTGACATTTGCGATTGTAGGTGATGTCTAGATTCATGCACAGATTTTTTGAATCGTGTTAACAACTTTGGCTACAAAGATTCACTTGGCATTGTCATGTATTTTTCAATTACTATAGCAAACTTAGCACTAGTTTCACTTGCCGTGTCAGCTACAGTAATCTGCATAAAACTAACTCAAATATGCTACACAGGTTGGAGGACTTGCATATCATAACGATGATTGATTGATTGATTTGGTGTTTTAAGTCCGTTTTGATAACAATGAATATCAGGAAGATTTTGATTGATTTGCTTCAATTTACTTCACATTTTGTGCCACTTTTGGCTAACTTGCGAAGATGGGGATGAGTGATGATATGATGAAATTGATAAATGGACACTCACAAACATCAATGCCCGGGCCGGGATTCGACCCCGGAGAATTCGGTAGCAAGTCCGAAAGTCGACCACCGAGCTATGTAGTGGAGAATATCGTGTACATATGAAATTTGCAGGAAACTATAATATTCTGTATTTTCGATCTCAGTCATTCTATAATTACAAGGTACTCGTTATGCAATTTAAATAATTTTCTGCATGCTAGATATGTGCGTAAAAAGTAAGCGGGACGTTATGGATCGAAAATGCCGGCATCTGAGTCATGCCTCGCGGTCTGCAATCACGCGCTATCTACGCCAAACTGAACCCACTGTGAATGTACACCTCCAATTAACACCTAAGCATTAACTTCACCGGTATATGTCCATAAGTGTAACTTCCTAATAGATTGATAAGACATTTAGCTCTTGGCGCTGTTTCACAATTAGATTCGAATTTTTTTCAGAATTATGTCCACTATAACACACATTCTATCTTCATATCAATATGATATACTACTGGTACAGTGGGTTCGAATCCCGGTCGGGCTTGGTTGTTTGTGAATGTCCATTCATCAATTTCATCATTTCATCACTCATCCCCATCTTTGCAAATTAGCCAAAAGGCACAAAACGCGAAGTAAAATAAACTAATTCAATCAATTCAATCAATGGTATAGTGGGATCCATGATAATTACCGTGCAAATTGTCCATAACTATTTTCATTAATTTTTCTCTTACATCCTATGTGTTTTTAAGCGATGGATTTTTATGTATGCTGGTGAAGAAATTGCCAACAGCTTGTTTTGAGTTTTCTTTTAATTCTTGAAGCTGTTATTGGGTCAAATAAAGTGCACGAACATGGTGATGGACAATTTGCAAAGTAATACTCATGGATCCCATTGTACAAAAAAAACAACAACAAAAAACGAGAGCTCCCGGGTAGGTGAATGGTTAATATTCGTCTCTAGTGTGAACGGTCCGGGGTTCGATACCACAGTGAACTCATAAATTTAGGTGTTAACTTAATATCGTTAAGACAATTGGGGGGCTACTTGAAAAGATGTAGCGGGTTCCGATCTTGAAAGCCAAAAACCAGCGCCGATGGAACTCGATGTTTTAAGCACGTGTCAAGGCAACAAAAAGCCACGTGCCAGGTCCCAAATAAAATTTCTTGAAAAGTATTTTTCACGTCTGCCCTTTGACAATTTCTATTTAGGTTATTACATTGCTTTTCTAACACCGTCTGTTATTCCCAACGCTGAGAATGAAATAGTTTATAGACCAAACACATAGCAATGTCTTACCTAGGTTTCGAACCTGCTATGCCCTGTGTCATAACACGATATGCAAACCAGTACACCACAGAGAATGATTCCTGTCATTCTCATTTAGAACCAATGAAATTAAATTTCATCACACATATTATATACTCCACTTCTGGGTTTGAACCATCGATTGATTAATTAATAAAATATGAGCACGTCAGCACATAGGCTATTTGTGCCCGTCACACAATGTGGGGACGAGCCCCTTAACTAAAACAAAAACGAGGAGAGGGGCCCTAACAATAAAATACAATATTTGTTCAAAAACTTTCTCATTAAATTTCTTAAACTTTAGTAACAAGCCTTAACAATGAAATATAATGTATATTCAAAAAAAAAATTCGCTCAATTTGTAAAATTGAAGACTCCTTAACATCAACTAAAAATATACTGTCTCTGGGATAAAATCTCCATACCAAGGTTTAAAGTTGAAGCTGTACATAGGGATACTCAGCACTCGTACGGAAAAATAGGACAACATGACCCCGCAGAGAATTTGACAGTAGGCCAGACGCTAGAACCCCGCTGACCTGCAAGACTGCACTTGCCGAGGTGTACCACGTGGAGAGGTTCTAACTAATTGGTATATAATATTAATACTGTTCTACGTGACCACTTCCAGTTTGCTATATATTTAGCCAAGGTAGTGGGAGATTGAACGGATTATTTTTTTAGGGGCGGTGGGGGGAGCGAGTCTGACGATAAATAACGCCTTTTCCATTGGTGTCTTGATCGATTCATTACCACTGACCGACTGTACTCCCTCGAGAATTACGTCGATTTTTTTCAATCAACAATTTTGTATGATTTATATAACAAAAATATGTTTCACGGCATGGATACTACAAGAAACTGAGATATTTTCCCCAATTGTACCACAAACCAAGCACCATCGTCGCGATTAGCCACAAGTGGCAGAAAAAGCGACTCTAAAAACATAAATCGAATGGAACCAAACACCACCTCAACACATGTATCAGTGAGCTAAAAGGAACAGAAAATGTTCACTAATAGAATATGCAAAATTTTTAAGGGGGATTCACCGGTCCAAATGAAAATAGCGTGCTGCTACCACGGGGCACACAGTTTGCATTTGTATACAAAGTAATGCCATACACGAGATACACATACGAACGTTTTTAATGCAAACCACGAGTCGTGTGTTCGAATTAAGGAACAAATTATGTTTGTTTGTTCTCTTATCAAGTTCGCCAGTATTCCCCATCATCGTGGTTAACTTAGCGCTACAGATATGTGATAAAAATGGTCCGATTAACAAATAGGTATGGGGCAGAACAAAACTGCAAACAAGAAAAAAAAATGAGCAGAGAGAGGTGTGTTCTTACCAATACACAAGCTTTATTTGTCGAAGGGCGACAATTAAATATAGAGTAGGCACTGAACAATTTCTTCTTTGACCGATTAACAATTACATTAACATACTTACGTCAAAAACAGGAGTACTACACTGCAAAACACCGAGGAGAATCAGTCACACTAGCAAACGAACACGCGAAAGGCACTCACAAGGTTCAATTCGACAGCGATGAGGTAAAGGCGAAGCAACAGAACACAACGCGTTACACCTGGCAACGCGAGGAAAAACTGGTGCAGACGAATTCCCTGCTGGTGACACGTGTTCATCGGAATGGACCAATCACGAGCAAAAGTTCAATGCTTGCTTGCTGAGTTCTTTCAATAGAGAAGCTTGATAGTATACGCTTTACACTGCCAATTTTCTGTACTTCTAGCTTCATTGTGACGATAAGAATGAATGATACAAAGAAGGGTAGGGACGAGCAGATGTCTTAGTCAGGAATTAAACTTTTGATCCTTGACTTTATTGTCATGGACGTATTTAGTGGGTTCATGGGTTCCAGATACCCAGAAAGACTAAGCAATTCTAAAATTAAATAAGAAAAATACTTTTTTTTGCAGGATACAAATGTTAGTGATCTTTAGACATAAGCCAGATAAAGATACATGCTTCTTTTTATCTTCTTAATTATTAATTTGCCAATCTGCATAATAATCATTATTATAATTATCTTATTAATCTATTGATTAATCTATAGAAACTCACCAATAAATAGAATGTGTCACAGTTACAATATACTTGTTGCAAACAACCAATGTGTAGATTTTTCACTTCCATTTGACAGATATAAAATAATAATAGATTCAGTGCTATAGAAAACGAAACTCTGATAGAATATAGATTGTTTAATATAAATGTTGCCATTTACAGTGTGCAATACTTGTGAATTACGTATAAACCTCTTGCTTAAATGTATGTAGATAAGTGTATATATATCTCATGTGTTACGTATGTTGTATGTTATATGTATTGTACGTGAATGAATGAATGTGTGTTTGTATATTTCCATGTAATTTCTATTGTATTAATCGAACACAGTGTACACCTTCTGTAATTGGAAGTTCAATCATCTGTAGAAGTGCAAAGCATAAATAAATAAATCATAAACTTCATTATTATTAATACAACAGACACACTTGGTTCGGACACCCTTCCCCCCAAAAAAAGTTATCGATACGTACCTGTTCATAGTGAATTTTTCTAACAACTATAACAGACTGCCTTGATTATCGAGAGTATTGAGAATATTGAAAATGGACTGGAGGTCCAGTTTCAAGTTATAACGATAAAATCTTGCTAATTATCAGGTAAATCAATTAATCATCGTAATAAGCAATAACATGCATTGGATTGTTGCTGTTCACCGGGACTTGGACGGCAGAGGGCGAAGGACTAGCCTGTTTCCCGAGAGAAGAGGCCGAGCCTCGGGTAAAGAAATATAAAAATACAACTTTGTTACCAATGGTCAGATTCAACTGAAATTAAAGACAGCCCAGCAGCGGATTATCATCGACGAAATCCCCAAAGCAGAATTTGATAGGAGATAAATTAAGCCCGATATTAAAGGTTAAACAGCTAGACTGGATAACAATAGCTACAGACTCCCTGGCACTGTCTTCGGAACGAACGTGCAGGTTACAATGGGCCTGGTCTTTGGCTAACCTCTACTCGAGGTGCTGCTCGAGAAGGGTCAAAGAACTCCAAATATACGGGCGAAGATAGCAGGACAAGAGCCTACGATTTGATGACAATTTAGCAACGCTTGGACAGAGAGGGTACCGTAACAGACCTTTTGAATAGCAAATAAATAGACGAGCAGAGAAGCGGAAGACACAGTTTTACTCGGGTTTTCTTCGACGCGCTATCAACCAGTTTTACTCAGATTTTCTTCGACGTGTTATCATCGTCAATCTTTCGCGAACCACCCGCGTAAAGTATCCGCTTTGTGTGTCGCTCCGTTCCGTGTTGTGTTATTTCGCACGTGTCTGTGTACTATCAATATGGAGTAGAGACAGAGAAAGGCCCTGCTGGGGGGCGTCCGACCCAGTTGCCACCTTGAAGATGCGGAGATCCTATCTTATCGCCCGGAAGCCATCTATTGACCACGCCGCAAACATCCACGACTTCACCACGAGGACTTCAGTCAGAGCCGACAAAGGTAAGCCGGAATGGACGTGAAAATGGATAAGCTTCGTTCGCCCCGTCGTGACATCCAATGAACTCGTTAATTACGTAAACATTACCAAGACATTGCTTATTACGGTGATTAAATTGAATCAACTATCATTTAACATGTAAAACCGTACAGCGTTCAATTATCCATTCATCCAAAGTATTTAACATTCAGATTGTACGACGCTATAAATTGTCAATATAATTATATATCAGTGATCCTTGTTAACCTCAAAATTAACAATATATAGATTAACATTCATTCAACAACAACAACTTAAAAGGAGTAGTGTTTTGTCGTACAGGTAAAGCTCCGACCGGAACATGTTTTCCCGGAAATGCAAAAGTAAATGTCAAATTAAGAACAGTTTAAATTAATGTAGCTAACTTTAAACATGCCGCCGAACTATTATTGTATTAATTACTCATGTCTATTGGATTGCCGAGAAATGAATGCGAGTGTGACTGTGAGAATGAAAGGGGCAATGATGTAATGTTTATGCATGTGCTCTTTTATAGAAATTACAGTGTATATATATAGAACTAACCCTGTGGTGTGATTTGTTCTACCCTATGTAATCTCTTGGGCTCCAACTGATGGCACTTACCCTGGGACAAAAGGTAAATAGGTTGTTAATGATTGCCTTTTGTTTATGTGTTTAATTGTTTTGTGGGTTTGACATTACCATTGTAATGTAGAACCAGAGTGACGTCAGGCACGTTAAATAAATATTCGACGTCGAGTCAGTTAAAAAGTCCTGGCCTACTCATCCACAATCAAAGGAATATTCTTAACAGGCAGAAAAGTAAAATTAGAAAATTCAAATAATCATTGCAATACCGATTCTCGCCTGCCGGATGTAACCTAAAATAAACACGGTGGTTTTAGCGACAAGACAAAGTACTATTATAATACACTTTCCACTATAAATTGCTCAAGCGAAAGGTCATTTGCGGTGTAAACAAATCTTTCCACGTAGTTTAGAACCTATATCTTGCAAAAAAATATTACTTATGTCTGATTGCTGGGACATAATTGCAGTACATTCGTTACACTGTACTTTTGGGTTCAAAGTTAAACTAGACCGCGTATCAATGCATATTGATCATAATGATCATTAAAAGTTAACACGGTAAAAGGTATAGCTGCCCCCTGTGCATTGCACCGTTCCAAGAAGGTGTCTAGGGATGTGGATGTAGAGGTTAGCACATTCCGGACCTCGGACGCAACTGGAGGTGGTGTGATCAGCACCACGCTCCGTTCGCCGTTACTCCACAGTATTGGCTGTAGCTACTCAATGAGTCGAGGACGGAGGCGCCCCAGAGTCGCTCTATGCAGGAACATTCCCACCTTCTGCCACATTTGGCTAAGACAATGAACGATGGTAGCTGAAACTGATGGAAGGACAATAACAAACACACACGGATTGGGCAAAATACAAACGCCACAGACTGTTATACTGGGTTTGGGTTCAGACGCCAAAGCATCTTTAGTCTGTAAAATGTAGACCAGGGTGGAAAATACTTTGGCATTTGGGTTCCTCCCCAATTACACAAGTCAAAGTGACTTGTACAAAACACTTCACAAACACACTTTCTGCAACACCATTGGCGATAGTAAAACAAAATCATGCAGTAGAAGACGATAGAGATTAGATTCTGTTTGTCACAGTGCTTTCTACACATGGTGCGAAATTATTGAAAACTAGTGGGGGAGACGGATCTTAATCCCCACACACACATTCTTGTGTGTGTCTTGGGGTGTGTGTGTGCGTGTGTGTGTATGTTGTTGAACTGCCACACTCTGTCCACAAAATATATATATGTATATATAATGTTATTAATAGAGCCCGGAAGTTTGGCAAAATGCCTCTTTTTATCTACTGCATATATTGATAAAAAATTTCCGGATATACGTTTTTTATGTTGTTTCGAATGTTTTAGAAGCCTTTTCATTTTGCCTATTTTGCCTATTTGGGACCCCACTGCCTATTTTTAATTATAATGCCTTTTTTTGCCTTTTTCAATGAAATTTGACCATTTTTTTAAAAAAATATGTTGGCATTTATTTTTCTTCCGTTTATTATGTGAATAATTTTCGCTTTATTTAAGTAATATTGAACTCACGCATGTTTCAACATTGCTGAAGGAGAAAAGTGTGAGACAAAAGTATTTCCTGCTGAGTTAGGATATTGCCTTTCGGTTAACATTTCCTTGTGCATGATTGACTGCTGAAGTGGAGAGGTTGATTTCGAACACAAAGAAGATATTTCTGAAATCTCCCTCTCGAACCCGAAAATTTCAGGAAGTTGCGCCTGAGCTTAGTTTTCCTCCGCAACCAGTCTTGACAAGATGGGGAACCTGGATATCAGCAGCTATATATTATGCTAACAACCTTGAAAAAATCATTGAGGTGATCGATGCTCATCCAGAAAATGAAGCGGTTTCAATTCATGAAGTGGAAAACTCCTGTGCTATTCAGAACTGAAGAATGAACTGTCGTTTATTTTTGCACATTATGGTGCATTGCCAGAGACAATTACAAAGCTAGAGAAAAGAGGTGAGACTCTTGTAGCATCCATGAAAATCTTCGAGGAATCTATGCAGCAGATGATGGAAGTGCCAGGAGAAAAGGGGTCAGCTGTTGCGGAAAAGTGCAAACGGGTAGTGAGTGCAAATAAGGACTTGAAACAATTGAAAACAATTTGTGATATTCTAAAAGGTGAAAATGCTGTTACCAAAATGAGTCCAGCTACATTAGCTTGTTTTATATATGCTCCAATAACTTCTGTCGAAGTAGAAAGATCATTTTCTATTATGAAGAGCATTCTCTCTGACAGACGACTATCAATGAATGTTGAGAACTTAAAAAAACAACTTGTAGTTATGTGTAATCAAGACGGAGAAAATTGAAATGCTCTTCCCAATGTAGATTTTAACATTTTGCCAGAGATTATAGATAAAAGTAAGTGACTTCCAAATGTGCCTTTCTTTGCTTTATTTTGCCTTTTTTTTCATTTTTAGTGCCTATTTTCCACATTATAAATGCCTTTTTGCCTGCCTATTTTAACGAAAATAAATGCCTGAACTTCCGGGCTCTAGTTATTAAATATAAAAATAAATTACTAAATATTTAAAAACACATTTTTGTTAATGTACATATAGGAATTAATTTCTTACTTTTACATACGTATATCAGAAATTTATGAAGTAGCTAACTTACTCCTTTACTAACTGGTCTGGTTAAAACTGTCCAACTATTCCAACAAAATCATAGTTGGAATAGTTTTATTATGTGTATGTAGGTTTTGTTTAGTGTTGGATTTCTATTTATGTAAATCAATTATATTTCATTGTTATATTTGCCTTACATTTTTGTTCTCATTTTATTGTGTGTGTATTGTTATTGGTGTAGATCTATTAATGGTTTCTTGAAAAGGAGAGTGAGAGAAAGCATACACAACCACACTTTCGATTTTATCCTTAGTCAAGTATATTTTAAGTCAAAATTAATTGCTTATCTTTTGTTGTTAATAAAGACTCTCCCCCACGGAAAATTTTGGTGGGGGGATTTATGAGGGCAAGATTGTTGGTGGGGGGAAATTCCCCCTGTCCTCCCTAGGATTTCGCACCCTGCTTCTACACTAATTTGAATCACACAACTACTATCCATACATTTTACAATGATCGTTTCGTTGAAGGCATTTTAATTATGCAAATGTTTCACATTCGTCAACAAAGTCGCGCAGAATGCACATCTTATGCCTGACGTGAACAATTCTCGGAATTAAAGCAACTGTACAGTTGTCTTTCATTTTGTACCACTACCTGGCAAATCTCCCCAAAAGGAATAATAATAATCATAATACTAATAATTCCTTTATTTAGTAGGTGAGGTTCAGCTGTAGGCTGCTCTACCAACTAACCCTTGTCATGAACTACATAGGTAAATATACGTAAACATAATATAATAATACATGAATACAGATAGAAAGAATGATTAAAACTAAACAGAAATAAAGAATTTCACAAGTGCCTACACTACAAATATACTCATTATATTTAGTCATAAAATAATACAAATGTGAAAGAACAAAAAAATAAAAATAACAGAACTGTAAACAAATATGAGTAGAGAAAAACGTAAGGAAAAATATGAATGTGAAGGTTGCTTTTAAGTAAAAATAACGTAAATATAGTAATAAAATACGAATAGTTACAGTAATATAAATTACTAAATTACTGGAATTTCAGAATGTGTTTAATGATCCCTTAACAACTGAAATTTCCTCATGGTTGTACAGAGCAGGGAATGCTCTACATATGCGAAAATAGTACGATTTACCAATTCAAAATCCGAACTCCATGGCAGAGTGGTTAGGAGAGCAATTAACGGGTTTCGGGTTCGAATCCCAGCCTGGGCACGGTTTTTCTTCGTGAATATCAATTTCATCATATCATCACTCATCCTCATCGTCGCGTCTATCCAAAAGTAGCAGAAATGCAATGCTAAATGGAAAAATCAACCAACCAACCCAAAAGACCATGATCGCGTGGTGGGATAAAGGTGTAGGCTGACATAATGAACCGGAGTTTCTTTCACGAAGTGGTGAATGAAACTTTAGAGGCTGGTACGATTGTAAATATGAAATGAACCTTTTCCTCAGGAAGAATGATGTAACGCGTGCGCAAATGGAGTGGCTCGTCAGAAGTGACAGAGCTGTTCCACTCCACGACCCGCCATTTGGTTTCACGCCGCTTGATAAAGTCCCTTCCTCGATTTCTTGCCCTTAAACCTAAAAGGATTATTCTTAAATTCGTGCTGACAACATTTGCCCTCTTGCCATGCGGAAGAGGGCAAGGGATTTCCCACGTCGTGATTGCGCTATCAAGCTCTGGTGGATTACCCCAAGAGCACAGCTATTATACAAACAGAATAACACGCCCACGATTCATCACAGCCCTCCTGAGGCCTTCCAGCTGGTTCTGGACTCGTCGCCTTTCTTGTTGCGAACGTGTACAGCTGCCAGCATGTCGCATGTCGCTGGGGACTTGATTCAGTGAGCAATTAATACGCGACGGACGAGTTTTGATCCCGAACGACTGGCCCGAAGTCTCTGGTCACCATGACTTTGCCCGACGTGTGGATGTTCCTTGAAAGTTGGGTCCAGTGTGCGAATTAAAGGGGGGTGCTGGGGATTTGCCCCGCACAAGAATTTTATCCCCACAAAGAAAATCATTTTTATCCATGCTAGGGATGTGTTTATCCCCGTCAAATCAAATTGAATTGAAAGCATACCCTTTCTTAACTCTAGCTTACCCGTGCCGTACGAGAAACGTACTTAGAGGAAGTTTATTTCCGCAAAATCTTCTGCTGTTATGCATTTGAAACTTCGGAACGAGTCACAACTCTCGAAGCAGCCAATCAACCAAGCGAGGCGCTGACGTCATCTCAATCCAGAACCTATCGCTAAGCCCCTTGCTCAAGCTCTGCACACCCACTAGGCTCGCTAGACAGACTCGCTCAGTCTGCTGGAGATGTTCCCAAAGTAATTGGACTCTACTTGAAGGGGGACGGGGCAGGGAGCTCACAAGCCCACATTTTTTTATCATTAAAATTCAAAAACCACTTTCTTATTAATTCCTGCTTCTTTTGTTGATTATGTAAGTGCAATTATTCATTAATTTTAATAATTATAAAAAGTGTCATCATTAATGAGACATAATAGCCAATTATTGCATGAGTGTCACACATTACCATTCACTAAAACTCATAAATTCCATAATAACTTTTCATTAATGCTTTTTTGTTTACAGAGGTGTAGTTGTTCATTAATTATAGGTAATAATTACCAAAATTACCTTCATTACCAACCAATTATACACTGCCACTGGCATGAGTGTCTCGAATGACATACATTCAAAGATGGCGCCTGGTAGGCCCACCAAGAGCATTTTGCCTCCTATTTAGATTAAATTATGTTTTTTAGGAACAAAACTATTACGGAAACGTTGGGAACAAGCTAGGGAACAATGTAATTTATTTTCAATTTTTCATTTATTAAAAATTTCAGTTGAAAAATCGCAAAAATACAGGTGGTGGGCCTGACTGCCCCCTCCCCGCCCCCTTGGGTAAGCTAGGGGTAAGTATCAAACACCACTGAAGAATCATTCGTGACTATTAACAGCCCAATCGTCAGGTATTTCCTTGCCGAAAAATATGCATCCTTGTGGATTAAAGAAGGACTCCATTCTGCAATTGACAAACCTCATCGAGCCAACAGCAGGCTGTTTTCCACTTAAGTTTTGGCATATTTTACGTGCATGAAAGTGTTCACAAGAAACTTGGTGGTAGATCAGATTGATATTAAGTTTGAACTATGCAATAGAAATCTGGTAAAGTTTTCGTTTGTACTAGTTCGATAGCTCTTTTTCTGTATGTGTCTGGGTTTTCTTGGAATGTACATATAGTCAGGGTTGTTAGAGGTCCAGGAATTTAAAATAAATTCAATTCCGGTCCATTGGAGAAAATCAGTAAGAGTGAATGGATTCTGGACCGTAAAGGACCTTTTTATCTGTAAAGTATTTCAATTCGGTCCAGGAACCTTTTTACCAGATCAATTTAAATAGGGTCCAGGAACCGTTTTTTAATGAAACAATACGCAACTTGTACCTAATTTAAATTGTGCAAGAATAAAGGTTCCGGTCCTGTTACGAAACCCAATAGAAAAACCACTGATGAAATTCTGTTTCCCGCAGACTTTGTACTGTACTGTATAGTGTATGCCTTTTAAATACACCATAATAAACGTGTTTTTTGTTGCTATCAGCGGAGTTTTAGTGCACTTTCTACTGTTCTTTTAGGTTATTTCAGTTAATCCGGACTTTCGTTAAACCGGTCAACTTATCCCACCACTAGTCCGGATTAACTAGGTTTTACTGTATTTTGAACAAGTTTTAATAATTATAAATTTCAGGCATCGGCATAGATATCTATTGAAAGTGGTATCGTCTCAGTCGATTTATAAGTACAGGCTGCAGCAATGAATCGGGCGATTTTAAATATTCCACACTTAGGACAAAATAATACATAACAAAACATACATAGGTAACTAAGACAAAATTAACTATTTTTTTTCCATTGAAGAAGAGATACCAAAAAAGAAAAATTATAAAATGCAATCCTTATATTTTGATTTTGCTGTTAACATTACCAAGATAACAGTCATTTCGAACCACACGCTGCTATCAGTGTTCGGGTAGGAATTTGAGCCACTTCTTCCAGGATCTGATTTTTGAGTTCATCGAGGGTGTGTGGGGGAATGGAATGAATATCTTCTTTGTTGTTTTTGTAATACGCTTTTACAGCGAATACACACTGTTCCCCGTTCTAAGAATCCATCATAACTGAGTGGTAAAGCAAGTTCTGCAAGATGGCTGTAGTCACGTGATACCTCTGACACAACAACTACCTGCATCCAGTGTTGCAAAATCGCCCGATTCATTGCCGCACCCTGTGTAATTATAGAGGCCTCAACGATGGGTAACGTCGTCGCCTTGTAATAAAGGAGTCCCGGGCTCGATACCCGGTGAAGGCACAAGTGGTTCGGATCCCACTTTAATCTGTAGGTCCAGTCCCGATTAGCCTTCCTGTTCATAAAGTGGACTTAAATCCAATACCCAAACTCAAGTATTATTACATTCAGTTCTATATGAATAACCAGACTGCTTCTACAAACATTTCAGGCGACGCCCATTATCATGAACCAAAAGAGGCAGAAAAGCGAAGTGAAACACTAAATAATTGTATGTAAGGAGGTTTTGAAGTATGTAATAAATTCAACGCAATAGGTGTGGGAGGTGGAGGCTTGGCTCGAGTCTATGCTGACCCCTGACCCAGTCTAGGTACGTGCCTCCGTGAATCGAGAAAAAAGGCGGAATATGGAAACGACCTGCAAAAAAAACCGCTCTTGCTCCTCCTCCTATTTCGCCACTACTTAGATAAAGTAAATTCAACTCTTGCTCTGCTCCGGGTACATAATACAGCATCTAATTAACGGAGAGAGAGACAGTACGTGCCGTAGCGCCGTGAGTATTGTCATCCGTGGCTTGCGGAAGCAAAAGATTCAGCCTAGATTCTAAGTAGGTCATGGTTTCGTTTTGAAGGATTAGCGATGCAAGCGCCTCTGTGGAAGAGCCGAACAACTGAACATCGTCTCATGCACACAAAGTACCTATCCCCCCTCCTTTTCCTGCGTGAATTGCGTTGTGTTTCATAACAAGCTCCCTTCTGCCTTTGCGACCGCTGATTGCATGGTGTTCTTTATCCTTTGTCTCTCTCCAACAGCCTTGATACGGAATTATTGATTTGGAAATGGGATTTTTTCCTTTCGCTTCACTGAATTCAATTCGAAGGTTTTCAGCAACGCTCTAATGGTTACTTTACGATTTCTTTCTTCTTGGAAGTGACCCAATTATTTATTTTTTAATACAGGGTTTCCACAATTTATTAACCACATTATCAGTGGATTATACAAATGCATGTCAACAGTTGATTTGTACTGGACGGATTGAAAGAAAAATAGTATAACATTTGCAGCCTCTATTATTCTGGCCCAGTATTCCTAAAAATAATACCGTCAAAGGCAGGAAAAGATGGCAAAATCAGTACTGACTACTAAAAAAGTATACGTAATCCAACCCAGTGGCGGCTGGTGGTCTGGCTCTGTGGGTGTGCACTTCAGCCTTGCGTCAGAAGTGTTACATTGTGAACACATCACTAGCAGTGTTCGTAAAGTCCATAATACTGCAAGCTACAGGCGCCAATCCCTTCCCTCTCCTTGTGTGCTGCAAACAGTGGCAAATGAACACACTGCGACTTGTGTGAAATGAACGCACCTCAGTCTGCAGGCGCTCGTACGAATATATGGTCGCCGATGGGACGTGGAAACGTTTGATGTTTTGGAGGAGACAGTGTTCATTGAATAAGTATAATAAAAATTAATTGCATTACAGATTCATTTGGGTGTGCACGTGCGAATGTGCGAATAGGCGGAAGCCGCTACTGATCCAAACCCCTTTCGAAAATCCTTGACACACTACTGCCCCTTACACTCCAGTAGTCTTTTTTGTAATTAGCTTGTGCCTGCTTCTTGCTCACAGACACCCCAGACCAGTCGCTTTTGGATGATCACGAATATCGATAACTAACCGAAAATGATGAAGTTATACTCAAAAAGGAATACCCATGTCCAGTGGCATAGCTGTACTTTTCAATGTGTTGGAGACACTGTTATGGGAAATATGTCACTGAAGTAACTTGCGAGATATCTGTCAAACACACTACATTTTAAACATTAATACAGTCAGGGGTCCCGGGTTCGAATACCGGCCTGCACATGGGTGTTCCTTATGAGTGCCCTTATTCATATAATAACTCATGTCATCTTCACGATTAGCTAAAAGTGACAGAAAAGCTAAGAAAACCAAATTAATCAATCAAACAATTGGATAAAGTATCATGTAATTTATGATGGTTCAAAATTGAACCTTACAATCGTATGAGTAGCTCCTCTTATAGTGTGATCCCTAACTCCCTCTGCACAGTTCTCAACTTTAGTCCTTTCAAGCATTCCTCACAGTTTATTTTGTATTTTGTTAAAAACGTTTTGTTGCATTGAACAAGCTCTTGTATCATATTATAGTTTGACATTCGAACCTCGAATTTACATATTGATTCTATCAAAACGGTTAGATTTCTTTCTGGGCCTTCCCAATGGCGTAGTGTTAAATATGTTGCCTTGTAGTCATGGGGTCTCGGCTTCGATCCCCGATGGAGACATAACGGTTCGGTTCCTACATTAAACTGTAGGTCCAGTCCCAATTAGTCTATTTGTGCAAGCCGGACTTAAGACAAAGTTTGAGTAAATTTTTTCAAGAATGAAAAAGCACAATACAGTAATCAAAAAATATGACTTCGAGAGATCGAAAACGCCCTTCAAATATATTTGTGTGTGGAAATGAATGACTGGTGTGAGTCTTAATGCTACATTTATCTACCTTCAAAAATAGAGCGTGAGTAAATACTTAGTATATCCTTTACCTGTTGACACTTCCTCAAAGGAAGAAAAACGTTTAATTCACACACCATTCATTATCCTTTACATATACTTTCTGGCACTGGCGTACGCAGAGGGGAGACCGAATGGTAAATGCAACCCCCCTTAAAACGAACCCCGTTTGCCATTTTTGAGAGTAGAAACTTCTAAATATAATAAATATATGAAATATCTTATTGTATATACTGTTCCCTTAGAACACAGTTATGTATTGTCCATCTTTACAATTCCAGCCCCTCCAGCCAGTGCTTTCTGGGAAGAATTAACTGTAAAATTGACTTACTTTTAAAACCAACTGTAAGTAATTCTAATGGATTTACAAAACTGTTACTGGTGTCCTCTCGGTTGTGTGTTTGGAATTTAACTACACACTTTTGGATTTGATTGACTTATCTGAGGAACGCACTTGTGTTTTCTTACAACTCTTTTGTTGCTACCTTCTGAAAGCATACTTCCAAAGAATCGCTTTGCAGTAATCTCTGTGCGAGAAGGAAAAACATGCCAATTGCGTTGGCTGCGTCGCACAAAAGTATGACTCATTCCAAGATGTGTGCGGACACTTGCATTATTTATGTGTCACACAGTTGATTTAGCAAATTTCGAGCCTGGTACGGCTGCTATGACTAAGAACCAGAACAGAGAAGTTGAGGGCCTCAGTCAAAACATTCTCTGTAACACTTGATAAGAATACCATAAGGCATTAAACATTTCTTAGCCATTGGTATTGTTCAGGTGTGTGGTCTCAATGAAAATTTTAAGGTTGAAAAAGCAACTATTCTTTATCCGGCACAAGAAATACAGCAATCCTGCTAGCCTCAGGAGTAACAGTAACATGAGCCCATCATGGATTGAAACAAAGCCACGTGACTTCTGGGAAATACTTCCTTTCCTATCAAGAATGGCCGTAGGGAGGGGGGGCAGGGGAGTACTTGCCCCACCCCCTGAGATATCTGGAAAATTTTCATGTAATTCAAATGGTGAGATTGTAGCGATATTTATTACAAGGAATATTGTTTTCTGCTGTTTGCAGCCTGTCAGTTACAGCAATTAACTGCCACGCCCAACAAAATAACGAGAGAACGTTTTCACAAGGGACACTAGTATCATGTTAACTGCCCAAACTAGGGGTGTGTGGGACGGGAAATTTTCGAAATTTACCGATGCGATGAAAATCTCGGATTGTACACACTATTTACCCTTTCAGTGATTGTTTTTGCACTTCTGGAATGAAAACTGTTAATTTCAAGAAATTTCAGACATTTATAGTGCATAAAATATCCAGAATTAACCTATTTCAAATAAGATCCTTTGGAATTTCTCGGCTGTTCTGGACTACGAAAATTAGGAAAATAATTTCCTCAAGTCGGGATCTGACATTGATAATCCACACTCAGTCATTATTTTTTTTTTCAGTACCCTTCGGCATGTAAAAACATGGATCAGAGGTACCATGGAAGAACTCATGATAAGGTAATCAGAATTGAACACAGTTGAATCCAAACCACTGATGGTTGCACCCCCCCTCCTTCAGAATAAGATATTGTAACATTATTTACAAGGCGATAGCGTTTAGACCCTACCAGCCGTACCCAGAATTCTAATCTAGAACCACTGACTAAATTTGCTTAACCAGGCCATTTCTATATTGAACACTTCCCACTACTATTTGTAAACTAAATATTTGCTATTCTCTTTATCCCAAGTAATCAATATTAAGTACTATTCGGTATATCTACTTTGGGTGTACTAATTTTATTTTATGTCGTTTATGCCATAGTTATATGGGTCTGGAAGGATAGCAATAAACATGATTGTCAGTTGAAAGAACTAGCTAATAGAAACGGTGTCCCAATCACGATGGTGGATTTTGATTTTGAAGACCGATTATATCTATGAAAGTTGTTTGATTTGGTTTATTTTACTTCGCTTTTTCACTTTTGGCTAATCGCGAAGATGAGCATGAGTTATGATGTGATGAAATTGATGAAGAGACACTCACATAAGACACCCATGCCTAGGCCGGTATTCGAACCAGGATCCCTGGTGTTGTAGCGCGCTGTGCTAACCACTCCGCCACGGGGTCGGTATATATCTGAAAGCAATGGTCCGATTTTAATTATCTCTTTTTAAATGGAAGATGAAAATGTAGTCTATATTTAATGTTATCTAAGTTTTTTTTTTCGATATGAGGAAATGTGAATTAGTAAATCACGCATTAGTAAAAAAAAGAATAGTTTTTTTTTTACAAATATGTTTCTCACGAATTTACCAATAACCTAGACATTTGAGCAGAGATTGTGATGTAAAACGCTGATTTTTAATTTGGCCAATTTAACTCCTTAGTTTTGACTTCAAAATTCATGTAAAACAAATAAACCATATGATGTGTACTAGTTATTACAAATGATCTTGTAACAGTTGGCCAAATAAGTCTGTATCTGAAACTCTGAGTCAATAAGTAAATAAAATCATACAGATCATTTGCTGAATTCAAGTCACACAAACCATGGTTTCATCATGTCAGTGGCACAAGAAATGTTATTGTATTAATTATCAGACTGAGATCACAACATTTATTCAGAATTGGAAAAAACGAACAATAAGAGATGTGAATGTTGTTGGGAAAGTGCAGACGCACACATCTAATACTGCAATGTCCAAAATATAATAAGAAAAGAAATACATTATACTTACAAAACTTTATATAATTTAAAAGTTCAGCTTCCAATAAATTTGACAAGTTTTGTTGTCAATCCAGATGTTCGGATTGGTTATAGTCAGTTAACATTTTTAAGAAAGTGTAACATACAATTGTAAAGGGGAATGTTTTTTTTCTGTTTGAATCTACTGTCTGTGAAATAAGGGCGGGAAAGACTGATATTTGTAATGTAAAGCAATTATGTATGTTTTATATGCATATTATAATGGACAAGAAACTGACTAAAAGCTGTTAGGTCCAAAATAAAATAATAATAATACAGCTGAGACGTGTGCTGCTATAAATATGGGAAATGAACCAGAGAAGTACAAGTATTACATGTGAGAAGTTGCATCACCGAATGAAATGCAGCCACTCTTGAACAATTTTACACAACCCTACCATGAGTAAAATTTGCAATTAGTAGTATATCGGATGAATTGTTAGCGACTGTAAAATTTTATCGCACATGTTGACCAAATTTTATGAATATCAAGGCCTTAAGAAAACTTCTTATTCGTAAAATATCAAGCTTCGTGCTTCCATATGTTTTCTGAAAGTCCTTCATTATCAATTCATGCTGAGAAACGTCTGAAACGGACAATCACAAACTATAAACATCAACAAATGTGTATGATGTGACAAAGAAAGCAAGGATTTAAATCTGGGCTTAAGGGTGGCCAAAGGAATCCATCATGATGGTGCTGTGGGATAAGGCTATGTTGGAGAATGAATTTGTGCCTCATCATGTTGCCACTAATCTGCCAATGAACACCCAGTGGTTTATGCAAGACGGGGCCACACCTCATACCGCGAACAATGTACTGGATTAGCTGCGGGGAATATTCGGTGGTCGAGTGATGTCCCACAGGTACCCACAGCGCCATCATGATGGATTCCTTTGGCCACCCTTAAGCCCAGATTTAAACCCTTGTGATTTTTTTTCTGTGGGGCTATTTGAAAGAGATACTGTTCCCTTTACGGCCTCAAATTCGTATTGACGTGCGTGCCTGGATTGTGGAGTTGTGTGGTGAAATTCATGAAGATCTGTGCAGGAAAGTTGTCAGGAACTACTCGCCTGGAAGACGTTGTACGCGGCCATGGAGGACACATTTAACATGTGATGTAGTGCAGTGTATTTTGCAAGGACCAAGTTACCAAGAACAAGTTATTCATTTCCCTTCTACAATAAAGATGCTGTTCAAAGATTAAATGTATCAACTGTTCGTGTCCCACCATGTACAAGAACGGAAGAACAAGGGAAACACTTACTCAAGGTACTGAGCTTAGAATTGATACGAAATTGCTTGAGATTGCAATTGAGTGGATCGATAAAGAAAATCATCGCAATTACATCAAGAGATATCCTAGTTGCATCAGAAGCATGTTATCATTAATCTCGCTACCTTGACTCTAACAGATTCTGACCAGATAATTGTAAATATATTGATGTATGAAGTGAAGTAGATAGGATTTTATACGAGAAGATATATTCTTGAATCCGACGGTTGAATCTTAAAGTTATTCCTATATCAAAGCAAACAGTATTGAAAGGATAATGTTGGAGAAATAAAAGAGTGTACCCAGAAAAAGTTTCGTTGTAACTTAAACGAATAATTAGGGCCAAAATGATATGGAAGGACATGTTCTACAACCGTTTTCATAATACTATACAGTTACAGCAGTGAGCAATGAAATTATACTTCACAGCTACTGGGTGGCTAACGTATCACAACGTTATAGGATCACAGCCAGATTTACACCTGATCTTTCAACATACGCGATCTCTTACCACTGAAAGTAACATTACACATAAAATAATTCTCCGGCATACAATGAATGTAATAATGTTCTCTCTCGTATACATGCTGTTGACGTATGGTGGATGTTTGCAAGTTGATTTTGATAACGTTGAAAATAGATGCAAATTGCTGACCAAATCAACAACTTTAATGTGGGCTGTCGCACAAAATTGGGAATTTCCAAGGTATTTGCAGAATTTGCCTTGCTGTGGAAAGTACGCTAACTACGGTGTCAAACAAGATGGACAAACTAATTGCTATTGTTTATTTCTTAATGTGTCAGGATTTCGGGAGCTGAATTACATTTCATAATTTTTTCGTTATTATAGCCAAAATCACAATGAGCAACATACCTAGGTATATACGAGTATGATGTAATTTGTATTTCAGATATTTATGGCCGTTTTCTACATCTGGGTTACTCATCAAGACTTGTAGGTATTCTACCAACAGGAAAATAATGTTTGGGCCTTCATGTAGTCTGTCTCGCATCTAGTACCTGCAGTGTGGTATTTAAGAAATTTCCAATGGGGGGAGGAATTCTACTGACTGTTTAGTCTAGAGACGGCATAAGGTAATGATTTTATTCCACCTAAAATATCCGTTTCTCTCTCTCCCCTCCCCCACCCTCCCCCAACACACACATGTACGTACATATATGTGTGTGCCTTTGCACCCACTAGAGACGTTGCATGGGGGTACCTCGACAATTTTAAATGCGAAATGAGGTTACACCACACTTCGTTACTTCGTTTTATGTCACTTAACTTACAAGATAAAAGCTTTGAACAAAACATATTTTTAATAATTGTTGAAAAATTGCCGATTTAAATTTGAATCTTGACAGGAAAAAAAGATTAAGTCCACTTTACGGTCATCACAGTTAATCGGAACTGGACCTACAGTTTTTAAAAGTAGGATTCGACACCCCCACCAGAAATGTAGTCCTGCATGGGTGTACGCTGGGACCTAACTTTTGGGGATCGAATCGAACTTGGACATAACTTTGGGTGGGCAGAATCAAAAAGTTTTCTACCCCATAAAAACAGCGTCCAAGACTACTGTGCTAAATGACTGTTACATTTACGAATTCATAAAAATTAGTCACATCCTTGCTCCTCAAGTCCCAACATTAGTTTGTTAATTCTTTTAAACTTGTATTAAGAGGGGGGCAAGTGCCCCCGCCAAGTCACGCTTATATAATTTAGGACACCTTGAATACAAGACAATAGCGATTGCCACTATTATACCTACATCTAAGACCCAACATTGTGTACGTAACCTCATAATCACTTTTTATGGAACTGATCAAGAGAATGAGTTCAATATCGATTCTTTACAAATGTGTCTAGCCTGCTACAAAATTATAATACTACCAACTTGACAACGCTGTGTTCGACAAATGGAGTGTCCAGTTGTCTGACAGAAAAGTGAAGTGTTTTCGAATTGAATGACGAAGTGGGAAAAAGTAACTAAATTGCCAATAATATGTTGTCCCCCCAGAAATAACATCCGCCAGGGATAAAATTTTTATCAAGCTGACGGGGGGGGGGCAAGTATCCAGAGGGAGGAATTCCCCCATCCCCCCTACAAATACCACCCTGGGTGCCTGCCGTATATACCTAGGTATATATAAAACCTATTCAGAGGTACCCTACTCCCTCTATCTCACAGCTTAAACACTGCAATGCACCTAAATAGGAATTCTGTAGTGATTTCTATCATTTAAAATCTCCCTGTAGGTTACTATGACTCTCACAAAATCCCTACCTATGTCACTGGCTATGAGCATTCACTTTACTTTCGCAGAACTCGCATAAATAGAAATTTATTTACAATCTCCAACAGAGAAGAATTTCCCCATGTACAGTGGGATCCACTAATATTGCTCGGCAAATTGACCATGACTATTTTCATGAATGTTTCTCTAACATTTTATGTGTTTTTAAGCGATGGATTTTTATGTATGCTGGTGTAGAAGTTGTCAATAGCTTGTTTTGAGTTTTCTTTTAATTCTTGAAGCTCTTATTGGGTCAAATAAAGTGCACGAACATGGTGATGGACATTTTGCACGGTAATACTCATGGATCCCACTGTACAGGAGGCAGTAACACACATATTGCGTGTACATAGCATAATGGAATATAATAATAGTCATCTGCATGCAAATGTTACGCTTAATTATTGTGGATTTATATGTGTTGGAGCTTTGAGATAGAGTTATAAAGTTAATTATCGAAATAGAAAGATGAATAATTTCTATGTGTTCATTCTAAATATAAGGTAACACATTTTATCATATATGGTAATGGTCCTACATTAATGCTGCAAAAAAAATGAGTTTAATGTCTTTTTATAATCAGTTACTGTGAGCGTCAGCTCAAATTTTGGTTCAAAACTTTGCAATCTATTGTAGCTATGTGAAATACAACGTTGTACATCCATTCACCTTTGATATTCGTCGTGGGGAATTTTCCACAACTAAGACGTTACGTATATTTTTTTTTATAGTACACTTGTATAATTCATACATATTTCACATCCCAATGGCTATTACGCTAAATGCCTGATAAGAAAAGCAAAGGTGCAAGAATTATCATTCAGGATATTGCTTGGTTGGTTTATTTTACTTCGCTTTTCTGCCACTTTTGGCTAATTGCGAAGATGAGGATGAATGATGATATGATGCAATGTATACAAACGCTTAATGTTAAAAACTAAGGTTCATGATAATGTACCACAGCGTGTCCACAGCAATTCATACACAAAATGTTCAACAGTTCATTGATGGTCACCAATTGCTTGGAGGTAAAAGGATGCATTTACCAGAATAAATGCGTTCTGTAGATCCAATAGGACGGTTCTGACGATCCAACCATTTCCTTAAATAATAGTTACATAGTCAGAATCACATAAAGATGATTAAGTTTCTTCATTGACTAAATTAGTTTATTGTACTTCGCTTTTCTGCCATTTGTGGCTAAACGCGACGATGAGGATAAACGGTGATTAGATGAGATGGATGAGGGCAATCACAAACATACGCAAACGATACAACACGAGTCTCATACAGGCTGTGAGTTCAGACGCCTAGGCCTCGCTAGTCTGCAGTCTAGGGTGTATTACCTGGAAGGGAGGTTGACATTTGAGGGTCTTTGGAAAGGATCGCCCCGATGGTCCCCAATCACTTTATTTAAATTATATATACACAAAGAGATATATATACACATCAGAAAAATGTTCCCTTCATCCAATAGAACGATACTGATAATTCAATCATTTGCTTAAATAAGAAATAATAGTTCTGTAGCCAGAATCACACAAGATGATGAAGTATCTTTCAATAACGAAAGTAGTGTGTTTGGTACCACAACCAGGACAACAAATGATGAGCCCCCCTCAGGCAGAATTGGCCACACTTAAAACAAGCTCAACATGCCCATATGAGCTTTTTGCTTAAGTGTAGCACCCCGTCTAACCCAAGACTTTTGTAAAAATGCCCTCGGAAATTTCCCGAAGCTACAGTGTACAAATGATGAGCCCCCTCAGATTGATTTGCCTACACTTATAAAAGGCACTTCTGTGAGATTGTTATCCATAAATTTGTTAAAAATATGCCCCTTTTGATATTGTTTTGGATACACTTGAAATTAAGCACATACACACACCCTCACCTACACCCACACCCACATACACCCCTCACACACACACACACACACACACACACACACATATACACACACACACCCACCCACACACACATGCATCATGTTGTGCAACAAATTATTATCCAATATTATGCAACAGACAAGAGCTCTTGCATCATGCTGTGCAACAAATTATTATCCAATATTATGCATGTGTTGTTTTCTGATTGGTTAATTATGACATAATGTGATGATGTGTTATATTCTGATTGCTTTGTTGTTTCAGATGTTTTAATCCATGCTTAGGGTATATAAAGAGATTTTGCATTACTCCTCACCCAGTATTGTGAGAGTGGCTGAGGAGAACAGATGTGTTGTTACAGTGCTGCTCATACTTACAGGCCTGTTTGGTTTAATATATAATTCATATTAAATATATTTCTGGTATATTGAACAAAAAGGGCTTATATTTTGTATAAAAAATCTGATATTTGTTGCATCCAGCTTGTTTGTTGTAATCCACTCATATTTAGAGTCAGGCTTATATCTGTCCCAGCCTGTTATACAAAAATCAATACATAACACTCAGCGCTAGGTCATTGCCTTTCTAGACATGCATGTCTGTGCAGGCATTTGCGGAAGGTCAGTGTAGATCAATATTTATTCTCTTTTTCCACTTGTGGGCTATTAGCTTTACAACCTGTCATAATAAGCATAGAGTTTTGGTTTAAAACCCAAAAAATTTTATATAATAAACTGAGAATAAAAATTAACAATATTAACATATTAAATATACACAAGAAATATACAAAGCACACAGCTGAACAAAATATATATATATATTAAGTACAAAATTTTGAATTGAACCCCAGGAAATCTTATATAATAAACCAACAACAAAAATGCCAAATCAAAAATATTGCAATCAGTGTAATAAGAATATATCCAGCCCCAATTGGGCCAGACACCAAAAGAATTGTGACCCAGGCAAATGTAGAACTCCCACTAAAATATGTCCTAAATGCCATAAAATATTTAGCAAGGCATATTTCAATAGACATGTGGGCTCTTGTTCTGCACAGTTATCAACATTGCCCCCTCAACCATCTACATCTGGTCCGAAAAGGAAGCATGAAACACCTGTTAATGCTTCACCGGCAAAGCAGCCACGCTATGAACCCATCCATAGCAGTTTTAATGGCCAATTAAGGGATCACTGTTTTGTATCAGAGCCAAGATGTGGTATTAAGAATTTTTTGAACAGTATAAATCCAGATGTGCAGGCAATTCTAAATGCACAAAATGGCTCTTATAAGCTGTCTCTCAAATTGTTTACACAATATAAGAAGCCAAATGGCACAAAATTTACACAGCCCCACATAACAGAAACTGTACCGGTATATTCAAATGCAAATTCAGACAAAATAATAAGCAGTTTGATAGATCAATTGAATATTAAACACTCTGAATTTGCTGCAAAAGAGTCTGGATGGAGCCTATGCGGATCTTCACACAAGTTATATGTTAATATTTCTGAATTCAGCCCATTACAAGGATCTACATATCTGCCATTACCTGCCAATATCAAAAACAAAACAGCCGTGGTTAATATAGAAAATACCGACCAGAAATGCTTTTTGTGGTGTATTTTAGCTGCTTTGTATCCAGTTTTAAGGCATCCTGAGAGAATAACTTATTATAAACAACATGAAAATGATTTTGATGAAGCAATGGAGGGTTTAGAATATCCAATGTCTGTTCAGAATATTGATAAATTTGAAAAAAAGGCCAGGCACATCAATGGCAAACAATTATCTATTAATGTATTTACTTGTTCTACTGGCCGTGACAATTGCTTGATAGATCCTCTCAGAATCAGTACACTTGATGATGAATCTGCTATTCCGATTGATCTGCTCTTAATTGAAAAGGATGGCTCATATCATTACACTCTGATACATAATCTTGAAGCTTTAGTCAGAACACAACTAGACAAAACTCATAGAATATTCAAGTTGTGCAGAAGATGTTTGTCTGTATTTGATGGTAGAAAAATGGTGAATGGGGTTCGTGAAAAAAATGCAGAAATTGCTAAAAACAAGTTAATTGAGCATCTGAAATACTGTGGCAACCATAAACCTGTTCATATGGTGATGCCAAAGCCAAGTGAAAATGCAAAATTCAAAACATTTGAAGCCCTGTTGGAACACTCAGCATATATAGTCTGTGATTTTGAATCAAATCTCAAATCCCTTGCATTCTGCAGCCCAGACCCTGAGGAATCTTCAATTACACCATACCAGTTACATGAACCTTCCAGTTTTTATTATGTGGTTGTACAGGATGGTGTTGTTTGTAAAGAATATTTATACATGGGACCAGATGCCATCAAAGAATTTGCACATAGAATAGAAAATGAGTGCCATGACATAGCATCTAATATTTTATTAAAATCAAAACCTATGTTGCCTTTAACAGAGGAACAGATTGAAGATTTCAACAAAGCAGAAAAATGCCCGGTATGTGATTCTGAATTTTCAGATACAAATATCAAGGTACATCACCATTCCCATACAGATGGTAAATTCTTAATGGCCCTGTGTAATAGCTGTAATATTAAGATCCAGAGACCAAAATTTGTCCCTATATTTTGCCACGTTGCATCCAATTATGATTTTCATCATTTGATCAGGTACGAGGGGTTTGACAAGCAGAATTTAAATATTTTAGCTGAAAATAATGAGAAATATATTGCCATTAACAAAATAATTAAAGTGAATGGTGTTTCTATTCACTTAAGATTTCTTGATTCATACAGAATTTTATCGGCTAGCCTGGCTACACTGGCCAATCAATTATCTGATGATCAATTCAAAATCACATGTGCTTTGTTTCCAAATCAGGACCTGAAATTAATTAGGCGGAAGGGTGTATATCCATATGATTATGTTACAGATTTTTCTAAATTTGATGAGTGTTCTCTGCCACCACAACAAGAGTTTTACAGCAAAATCAGAGCATCTGGAATCACTGATGATGATTATCACCATGCCCAATTGATGTGGAACAATTTAAAATGCAAGACATTTGGTGATTATCACAAGGCATATTTAAAACTTGATGTGACCCTCTTAGCTGATATACTGCAGGCATTCAGAAAATCTTCCATGCAAAATTATAAGCTGGATCCAATGTATTTTTACAGTGCTCCGGGCCTAGCATGGTCTGCAATGTTTTTAAACACTAAAATGCAATTGGATCTGATCCAGGATCAAGATATGTATCTGTTTATGGAACAATGTATAAGAGGAGGCATGGTGCAATGTTCTCAGAGATATGCCAGAGCAAATAACAAATATATTCCTGATTATGATCCAGCACTGGCGTCAAATTATATACTGTACGTAGATGCAAACAGCCTCTATGGTTATGCCATGATGGATAAACTGCCATATGCAGGGCTTGAGTGGGTTGAAGATTTTAACATTGAGGATCTTAAGAATTTTGATGACAGTAACTATGGCCTGTTCTTAGAGGTTGATCTGACAATTCCTGATGATTTACACAACACATTTTCTGATCTGCCCCCAATTCCCGAGGTTAAGTGTTCACCTGGCTCTAAACATAAGAAATTGATGATGACTCTAGAGCCGAAACAGAATTATGTCATATATTACAAAAACCTCCAGTTCCTGATGAAACATGGTGTTCAAGTGAGCAAAGTTGGAAAAGTTTTGAGGTTCAGGCACTCAAGATGGTTGAAACCATATATTGATACAAACACAGAGCTTCGAACATCTGCAATGAGCCAATTTGATAAGACCTTGTTTAAATTGATGGTCAATTCAGTGTATGGCAAAACAATTGAAAATGTCAGAAAACATATTGATGTTAAAATAATTACTGACCCCAGCCGGAGCAAAAAATTGATTGCAAAGCCTAATTTCAATTATAGAAGAATTTATGATGAAAATATGGCACTTTTCAACATGAAAAAAACAAATATTAAATTTGATAAGCCTATTTATGTAGGGGCTGTGATATTGGAATTGGCCAAATTACATATGTTAAAATTGTATTATGATGTGTTGAAGCCTTTTTATAAGGATCGTGTAAAACTGATGTACATGGACACAGATAGTTTTGTTCTTGATATTCAAACAGAAGATGTTTATCAAGATATGGCACAGCCTGAATTGTTTAAATATTTTGATACCAGTGAACATTCAAAAATTCACACCCACAACAAAAAGGTGCCTGGCAAGTTAAAAGATGAGACACTTGGTGATGTTATTGTGGCATTTGCTGGGATAAGAGCCAAGATGTACAGTTTTGAAACATGTAGTGGTGCTGTTGCCAAAAAGGCCAAGGGCATTGGCAGAGTAACTGTTGACAAAGAGCTCCAATTTGAAGATTACAAAAATTGCCTCAAATCATGTAGCACAATCAGAACATCAGAATCCAGAATTCAGAGTGTGGATCACTTATTGACTAGCAATATTGTAAGAAAAGTGGCTCTGGACCCACATGATGATAAGAGATGTATTTTATCATGTGGCATACATACTCTACCATGGGGGCATTGTGATTTGAAAAGTGCCAAACAATGCCCAATTACAGAGCATGATTTGAAATAAATAAACATGCCTATGAACTTATTTGGGTTCAAAAAACAGGCTATTATGGAGCTGCCAACACCACAACCCTCTTCTGATATAATATCTAAACTAAGTGGCTTGTTAATTATTCATCTGAACAGCATACTTACAGATGTTGATGATGAAACAGGTAAAACATTGTACATATTTAACAATAATTTAAATCATTACCAATTACCTGTAGGTGGTTAATTGCAATTTATTACAACCCCTGAGGGTAATGTCAAGATATCAATAGGGAGAAATATTTATAGAATTAAGCACTCAAACATGATTTCTGGCACTGTATATACTGTTTCTGCTGGTGACTGCTTATATATTGAGGTCCCTGGGTCATATGACAAGCTTATACCTTTTTTTATAGAATTAAGAATCAGATATTCAATAATAAATAACCACTAAAACAAAATGCCTAATGATATATTTGGCCATACAAGGCATGAAGATCACAGTGATGAGATTTTGATGCTTGATGTCAGAGTCAAGAAATTAAGAACTGATTTACAAGCTTTACAAACCACACTCAATGCCAGTCTTCAATTAGAAATTACAAATTTACAATCACAATGCATGGACCCTCTTCTTAAAATTGACTCAGAACTCAAAGTGCTGCTTCAGAAATATACTGATTTGGCAACATTAGATAATTTTCAAAGTTTAGAAGAGGCTGTAGCAGCTCTTCAAGCCAAATTTAAGACCCAGGCCACCAACTCTGAGCAATTGAAACAGCAATTAGAAGAGCAGATAAATAATGTCCAGGCACAGCTCCAAACAATTGTCAAAAGCATAAAATCACAAGAAGATTTTGATCTAATGATTTCCACTCTAAAAGAACAGATTCAATCACTCCAAATACCTAATCTGGACCCTTTGAACAATGCCATAGCCGAGGTTAAAGAAAAAATGGAGACACTTGAAAATTTTATGAACAACTTGCCATCTTCTGATGCTTTGAGTGCAATAACTCGGAGTGTTGCCAACATTAAGCTGCAACTTGAAACATATGAAGATTTTGGAAAAATTCAAAGTACCATAACCCATCTTGAGGGTACAATAGCAGCAGTGCAAAGTGATTTGACAAATGTACAAGAATCTCTAGAATCCCAGGAACAGATCACAAAGCTTGAAAACCTCAACACTGAATCTGAGCTATCTCATTTTCATCACTTGATCGATGATATCCAAACAAAACTTGAAATTTTACAGCAATCAACACCCACTCAGGCAGATATAGCCCTGCTCCAAAATGCTATGCAAAATGTGGCTGATGCATCTGAATTAAATAATGTAAAATTGGCACTTGAATCTTTGCAAAATACTGTAATAAATCTCCCGACATCACAGGAACTTAAAAATATTAAGAGAGCAGTGAATCGCATATTGAAATCAGAAGATATCAAGAATATCCAGACAGAGATCAAACAACTTACTCAGACAGTGGCTACTCTACCAACTAATCAACATATTAATGAACTGCATGCCCTGTTTGAGGATATCAGAAGACAGGTCCATGATCTTACTGCTCAAAATTCAAAATTGGCAGTTATTGAAAATTTACAGCAAATTGTAGCTAATATCAAGCAACAGCTAGGGACCATGGAATCCAATCAAGCAAATGCTCTGTCTGTTTTTGCCACCCAGCTTCAAGAGATTGTGCAACAATGCAAGAAACTTGTTGTGGACATAAAGATCAAGCCAGGCCATGATGATGTTGTTAGGACCATCAATGAGCACCTTGAATCTGTAACAAGCAGATTGCTTACAGCAGAAAAAGAAATAACAGGCATAATCGAGAATCCAAAACATACAGTAATTCTTGAATTGTACAGCATCCCCAACAAAGAATATGATTCACCATTTACACCAGGTGGCAAAATATATATGCTGTCCCCTGCACAATTTTATTACCAGTTTTTTGTTGGGGGCACACTGAGACCAATCAAGATCAAATATTGGCTTCAACCACAGGCACATCACTACCCCACCTTATCAATAACAAATGCTGACAACAAACCAAAAATCACCAGTGTAGAGTTAGAGGATTTTACAGATCCCAATACATTAGAAACAGCCTATGCTGAAGATGATGGCTCTCTGGAATTTAAAATACAAATAGGGGACAAATTATATTTAGAAAATCCTGTAGTATTAGCTGCTGAACACCCCATAGTTGCAATATTCTTGTTTTCATATTATGTCTAGACAAATTATTGTTGATGAATTACACAGACAAGCCAGACATAATTATAAGAGACTGCCAGTAGTCACAAAAGGCATAGATGATTTATGGCAAGGGGACCTGATTGAGATGGCAAGTGGACAGCTGAAAAACTTAGACAAAATCAACAAGGGCTACAAGTATCTACTTACTGTAATAGACACATTTTCAAAATTTGCCTGGGCTGTGCCACTCAAATCCAAGACTGGAAAATGTGTTACAGAAGCCTTCAGGACAATCATCAATCAGAGTGGAAGATCACCGCGCTATTTGCAAACAGATAATGGCAAAGAATTCTATAATTCTGTGTTCCAACAATTTATTAAAAGCCAGTCAATAAAACATTATTCGAGTTACAGTGATCTCAAAGCCTCAATTGTAGAGAGATTCAACAAAACCCTAAAAAATCTTATGTATAAACAATTTACACTTCAAGGTAATTATAAATGGCTTAATATTCTTCCAGAAATTCTACATAAATATAACAACTCGGTCCATTCCACAATCAACATGAAACCCTCTGAAGTAACTCCATCTGATGAGCAAAAATTGATCAGGACTGTTTATTATCCTAGATACCAGCCAACAACAAGAAAGGCCAAATACAAGGTGGGTGATCAAGTAAGAATCAGCAAATATAAGCACTTATTCAAAAGAGGCTTTACAAGAAACTGGAGCACTGAATTATTTACAGTGGTTCAAGTTAAACCTGGGACCCTTAACACATATATAATAAAAGACCACCGAGGAGAAATTCTCAAAGGCAGATTATATGAAGAAGAACTCAACAAAACTAAACAGCCTGACACATATCTCATAGAAAAAATCATCCGCAGAAAAGGCAACAAGTTATTTGTCAAATGGCTAGGACTTCCAGAACACAGCTGGATCGATGCAGACAAAGTGATAATATGAGCACCTGGGATGTTATAAAAAGGCTGCCAGAACCTGAACAGCAGATTAAGAGAAATGGCAAGTTGCTGCCTGAAAATATTAGATGTCTTATTGTTGGGCCATCGGCTTGTGGTAAAACTACACTAATGATTGATAATTTTTTATTGGCACCCAACTGGTTAGACTGGAAAAACAGGCACTTGTATGTCTTCTCTAAGAGCTTGGAACAATTAAAATATCAGCAGCTGATGAAGCTATATGATGGATTGGATATAGCCACTTTTGAACCAGATGTTAAGGCACTTCATGAATGTCTCGATAATTCTGTTGTTGTGTTTGATGATATTATACTGGATAATCAAAACAAGGTTAGAAATTTCTTTACACAGGGCCGACACAAAAACATTGATTGCTTCTACCTGGCACAGACTTTTTCTAAAATTCCGAAGCAGCTGATCCGAGACAACAGCAATTTTATATGTGTGTTTCATGAAGATCACACCAACCTCAAACACATACATGATGAATATGTAGGTGGGGACTTGAGCTACAATGATTTTTCCAAGTTTTGCAGTAGGTGCTGGAACCAGGACAGTTATGGGTTTGTCACAATTGATATGACAAGAAAACCCAATAGTGGCAAATACAGAAATAAAATCAACAATTTTCTAGACATTGAAACATATATAAATAACCATGAAAAGGCCAATCATTGATGATCTTAAATTAAGAGATTATCTTGTAAAAAGATTTAAGGGATGGAAATCACAGAACCGAGGAATTTATGAACAACACAAACAAACAGAACAGCCTATCATTGATGCTATTAGTGAATTAGGTAAAAATATCAAAACTGTTACAGAGCAAAATCAAAATTTGATCACAGAGCTTGTACCTGTAGCTGCAAGGAACATATTAGATTATCCAATCACCCCACTTTCCAGTATTCATACACCTAGTCCTGTTGCTCCTCGAAGAATTGAAGCTACTCTGGATCCTATTGAATTGGGTCTTCTTGCTCAAAAATATTTAAGCACACCTAAAGACAACAAAGATGAGGTCTTTGGTTTATATGCTGACACAGAGCGTGATGGTAGCATCATACATAGAATTGGCAATTTCAGAGTAACATTTATGGGAGATGATATAATTGTATATTCAGAATCTCATCTTGGACAAAGAGGTGGTTTTGTTAAATATCCCGGCACACCTGGATTGTGGGAACTGATGACTAGGAAAAGGCCTGGCAGCTATACAGATCAAGATTATGAGCACTACAAAGAAATATTAATAAAATCAGATGCTCTATACCAGTGGTTTCCAACTTCAAAAGTTCCGAGGGCCAAAATTATATCCAGCAGTTGATAGGCGGGCCCATTTTTTTTTTGGGGGGGGTGGATTAAAAATTACAAAAATTGTAAGTACTGAACTGAAAATGTAGTACTTTCGCATAAAACAATGGAATTACAAATCAAAATTGTATAATTACAATTTATTTCACAAAAACCCAATACTTATTAATAGAAAGAAATTAAAGACACACCATACAAATAAGAATACTTCATAGTAAGTGTTCAATGTGAAAATTGAACCCGATCTGCTTGTTTTATTAAAGTTGTATTTGAATTTCTGTATTTGAAAGTCTCAGAAGGTGAAAGAGTGAAGAATCTGCCAGTCTGCTTCTGTAGCGGTTCTTGATAAACTTCATTGAAGAAAAAACACTTTCACACGTGTATGTGCTACCGAACACTGATGTCATTCTTTGTCCAAAACTACGAAGGTTTGGAAAGCGTTCCTTTATGTGGTATTTGAAAAACTCTGGCCCCTTTTCTTGCCTAGTTTGAAGGAACACATCGTCTTGCAAATCACCCAATTCAGGTTCGAGAGAAGCTTTTTTCATTTTCAATCTTACGTTTTTGGAGATATTGCGCATTTCGATATTTGCACAAACTTAGCAATCAGACACAGTACAATCCGAGTTGGGACACTGGAAATCTCTTCGTACTTCGTGCGTAGTAAAACAGATCTCTATAGCGCAGCAGTTTGTTTCTAAACACAAAGAGTGAAGCCTTCGCGGAAGCGGGTGAGTTCATTCCACATAGCGAAGGGGTGGAATGCATGGTGTGAAGAGAAAGTTACGTCACTTTAAATTCTTCTGATGATCATTATTGACTGCAAAATCAATTCTACCTGTGATATGGTCTTTCTTCACAGAGCTTCCGTTCCTTCAGTAAAATAAATAAAATTAACGTATTTTGTAAACTGGCTTCGCGGGCCGCAGGAAAAGGCAACGGGGGCCGCATGCGGCCCGCGGGCCGCCAGTTGGAAACCCCTGCTCTATACCAGAACAATGATCCCACACAAAAAAGAGTCAAGTCTAGCAGTGGAGCAAAATACAACAATTTAATCAAACCCATATGGTCACAGATCAAGACTGGCAGTGGAATCAAACAATACAACACCCTGCCTAAAGAATTTGTGTGGGTTGATGATGTCAGTAAATTTGTAGATAGGTTATTGGTGATAGCTGGGGAGGAAAATGCAAAAAACCACAATTTTTACAATGAAAAGGTTGGAATTATGGACATGATAAGCACAAAATTGTCTAATTTTATAGTGAATGACACTAAGGGGATTGGATATCTTATAAAAATTATTAATACTCTACCACCTAAATTTTGGAATATTTCTGAGGGCCGGGGGTTGGTTAATGACATTATAAACAAGCTGCCATTTGAACTACACATTCCAGGCTATCAGTATTGTGGCCCAGGCACAAAATTGGACCATAGATTAAACAGAGGTGATCCTGGTGTTAATCCCCTAGATGCTGCTTGTAGAGACCATGACATAGCATACAACACACATTCTGATCTTGACAAGAGACATGTTGCAGACAAGAAATTAGAAGAGGCTGCATTTGGTAGATTTGTAAGCAAAGATGCTTCTTTGAGTGAGAGAATAGCAGCGTTGGGGACCACCATAGCTATGAACACCAAACAAAAACTGGGGTGGGGGCTGTGAATATGTATATAATAAACCTAGAATGAAGGCCAAGGGTGTTATGTATCAAATACCTTATGCAGGTCTTAAATCTCTTAAAACTATTGATAGTCTTTTAACCAAAAAGCAGCGCAAGAAAAAAAGCTCTTGTATTGCCAAGGGCCATGGTATGAAATTGTTGCTTAGTACCCCCCAATTAAAAAAATTACAGCAATCTAGAAAAAAATCACATGTGGGGGGTTTCATATTTACTATCCCGCCCATCTTAGCAGCACTTGGGGCTGTTGGGAGCTTGGCTGGGGGATCAGCTGCCATAGCAAAAACAGTAATAGATGCCAAGAAGAATAAGGCAGAATTAGATGAATTGAAGCGCCATAACCTGGCCATGGAGAAACAAGGCAAAGGTGTTAAGAGAGCCATGAATAAGTTTAAAAAAAACAAGAGCCGCTTACAAACCAAGATATTGAAGCTTTAATCAAGCCACTGGGCATCAAACATTTTAGAGGTGTGTACATGTCTGATTCTTTACCAGAACAACCACTCAACAAAGAGTGTGGCATTGTTAATTTGGATAAGTACAAAAATCAGGGCACACACTGGATCTGTTATCTTAAATATTTAAACAATGAGGCATTTGTGTTTGATTCATTTGGAGGTGTTCCACCTGAAAATTTAGTACAATATCTAAAATCAGCTAATCTTTATTACAATAATGCCCGTGTTCAAAACTTCAAAGATGTTAATTGTGGACATTTGTGTTTATCTGTTCTCAGATATATGTCTCAAATAAATAAACCATCAATTGAAAATTTTCAAAAGACCTTGTGGCATCTGAAACATCATGGGGGTATTCCATCTCACCAGCCAAAATTCAATATTGAAACTCAAATTACATGATGATATAGTGTATCCCAAAACAATAGCTCTCAGAGCATTTTATGGCATGTACTTGATCCCTACTATTACACACCACAACAACAAAATTGCAGTAGGGGATCAAAAAATTGTCATCACTCCAGGGCAGTATAATCTGTCCACTCTAAATGCTCAATTACCCAGAGGTATAGTATTAACTCAAAATTCTGTCACTCACAGAGTAGAGATTGTATCTGCTACAGAAACAGTGGATCTGGGTACTATAGGAGAGCTGTTAGGCTTTGAGAACAACACAAAACTTGAACCAGCCATCAAACACACTGCTATTAATATACCTAAATTCTTAGCCAAAGAGACTCTAAATATTCACTGTAATGTGGCTGAGGGTATGATCACCAAATCAAATGGCATAGGCACTCACAAACAAGCTGGCATCATTGCAACATTCAAACCTAATTCTGAATTTATGGAGCCCATCATCTACACTCCATCCCCAACATTATATTTTCCTGTGTGCCATAATAGAGTAGATAATATTGAATTGATGGTCACTAATGAAAAAGAAGAATTAGTTGATTTTGCTGGAGCCACAACAACTGCAATCATAGAGATTAACATTTAAATAAAAATACATACAAAAAAAATAATGGAAAATATTGAGAGTTATGAGCTACAATCATTCCCCCCAAACAGGAGGACATTTGCAAATTTAAATCAACCCAACACAGAAATTGAGGTTGATCTTGATGTAGGGGATGGCTTTATACACCCCCACAGAGCAGATCTATACATCAAATTTGATGTTGTAAAGCTCGATGGAACAGATTATCCGGCAAATTCAAATATAAGATTGGTAGACAATTTTGTGCCGCATCTGTTCTCTGAAATTGAGATCAGAAAGCATGGTGTTGTTATAAACAGAGTGGATTATCCCGGCATTACCTCCACAGCTTTGGCCACACTAAAATTATCCAAAACCGAGGCTTCTTACTACAAAATAGGTGGATTTGAGGCTGGTGATAAAATATTATCCAAGAGCCACACAGTGCTGTTCCCTATGCGCCTGTTGCCAGGATTCTTCTCAGATTACAAAGATATTATGTGGAAGGGTGGTTTAAGAATCACATTTAGAAGAGCTGCCAATGATAATAATGCTTTGATGAGGTACAGCACATTAAACTCTACAGGGGAAGCTCTGCCCAATACCCTACCTGATGAAGGCAAATGCATTATTCAGACTATGGAGCTAAGAATCCCAGTTGTTGAATATGAAGCCAGTTATGCTCTTAAATACAAAGCAGATATAATAAAAAATCCACAGATTCCTTTACAATTTTATACATATCAATGTGTACAGAAGCCTGCAACTGGTACTTATTATGAGTTTGATGCTACAAATTCATTCTCCAGTATACAATATGACATGCCGGATTTTGTGGTGGTACTGTTTCAGACTGGAAGACACAATAATCAGGAAAAAAATTCAAGTAGATTTGATAGCTGCAACATCAAGAACATATATCTTAAAAATGGCAGAAATGAGGTATTCCCTAGAGAAAATTATAATTTAGACATTTCCAAGGATGATTTCCTTAAATTATATGAAGCATTTACAGCATACAAAAGGGTCACTACTGGCAATACTGACATGTATTACACACCAGATGAATTCAAAGCACAGAGACCCATGTTTGTCATCAACACTTCAAAAAGGAAACAAGTTGTGGTTAATGACAGGACAAACATTAAAATTATCTGTGAATTCCATGAGGCATTACCTGATGACACTATATGTAGTGTTATTCTCATAGGTGAAAAATCATATGTTTATGATGTAAGAAATGAGAGAGTCACAGAGCAATTCTAGAGGGGCTCTGCATATTACATTGTTTTAATATTAGATAAACAAATTGAACCTGGTGTCCAATTGAACTTAAACCAGAAGTAAATATGTGTGTGTGTGTGTGGGTGTGTGTGGGTGTGTGGGTGTGTGGGTGTGGCTTAGTTTTAGGTGTGGGCAAAAAAAAATATCAAAAGGGGCATATTTTTAACAAATTTATGGATAACAATCTCACAGAAGTGCCTTTTATAAGTGTAGGCAAATCAATCTGAGGGGCTCATCATTTGTACACTGTAGCTTCGGGAAATTCCCGAGGGCATTTTTACAAAAGTCTTGGGTTAGACGGGGTGCTACACTTAAGCAAAAAGCTCATATGGGCATGTTGAGCTTGTTTTAAGTGTGGCCAATTCTGCCTGAGGGGGGCTCATCATTTGTTGTCCTGGTTGTGGTACCAAACACACTACTAACGAATAGTACATTATTAATTTGCCTTATTTACTGATGGAACTTATTCATTTACGAGAGTTATGAATACCTATTATAATAAGGTCAAAAATGTCTCTCAAACATATGGATCTACTGGTTCACCCCCCAAAACTGTATGTCACTGTTCAGTATAGAGGGTAGTCGTTCATCTCGGATCCTTACGACGAAGGATGCACGTCAGTGTCAACGCCCCATGTTCTAGTTTCCAAATCAAGTGATCTCATTGGTTCGCACTATTATGCTACATAGCGAAGCCACCTGAAACCCTTGCTGAAGTGAAATATCAAGGCCGCCGACGGGAAAAGTATGGCATTGGGCTCTGGTTTGGTTAACATGGTACGTGCCTGAGACTTTCTGTCCTACAACCTCATGAATTACAAAGCAGCGGCTGCGGTGGTTTTTCTCTGTGGCCGCTCCAAGTTGCTTTGTCCCGTGGCTGTGCGGGCGCATTAAAAAGTCAGCTCATCGCGTACGAGCTCACTTGTTAACATCTACACCACCATTAAATAATATTCATTTCGTATCTAGCTGCGAAGTCAACGCGCGCTTAAAATTACTACCAAACGGTAATCTTGGAACATGGGTAGCAAAAGCTGCACGGAGGGCAATGCAGCAACACCCTCTATGTACAGCAGTATGCGAATTAACGGGGGGGATTCACTCCATCCCCACAAAGTTTTTTATCCCCGCCAGAGATATATTTATCCCCTTCAAAGAGGATGGGATTAAAAGCATATTGTATACCATTTCCTAACTATGTACCAAACACAATTGAAAAATCATTCGTGTCCATCAACGTTCCAGTTACCAAAGATTTCGCTGCTGAAAAGTATGTTACCTTGTTGATTGAAGAAGGACACCATTATGCAACAGACCAACCTCAGCTAGCTGAGACAACAGCAAGCTGTTTTCCACTTAAGTTTTCATGGAATGGAGCTGATATTTTACACATATCAAAGTTTTCAAAATAAATTTGTAGTTAGGTTAGATGGAAGTTAAGTTTGAACTTGGCAATAGGAATCTGGTCAAGTTTTCTATGTTACTAGTTCAATACTATTTTTGTGTGCGAGTTTGGGTTTTCTTAGAATTAACTATACTGTTTCCAAATTACGTGTAAATCATATAAGATTTAATGACCTAGGTTACAAGCAATGTTCAAAGATACTTAGAACCGTAAAAAAATAATGTGAATTGAATTGATGCTTTAAGTCCACTTTATGCACAGATACACCAATCGGGACTGGACCTACAGTTTAAAGTGATCAGAACCACTGCGCAATATGCCTCCATCAAGTATCGAACCCGGACCCCTTCATTACAAGGCGGCGATGTTACCACTACGGCATCGGGGAGCCCCTCAGCAATAACTTAGTTTACTGACTAGTGACACATAATACATATAAATTTGCATACAACCCCCCAAAAAAGAACTACTTCCCAAAATGAAATCACAAACGCACCACTGAGTGGTCATTCCCCAAAGCAAAATGCTTAATTCGGACAGTGCTCTACAGCAAGAACCGGCCATTGGACAGCCCTGGAAATCAGCATCTCTCGTTTCAAATTGAAAATTCTGGCAGAAATAAAGTTAAGTTAATTGGTATTTCAACATGATAACCAAAGACGAAAGTAATTATTGTAAAATACAGGGGCAAAGTCAGAGCTCAAGTTTATGGTTCTCCCTTATGTTTTCAAAATTCCAAAAATGAGATTTTTATTTTTATTTTAATCCTCATGGCTCAGAACTCCCCACACCTTTAACATATTTATCTTCGAAGAGATGTGTAAATGACAATAACAGAATGGAATAACTGTGTTTCAGTTTTTAACGATATGATATGTGAAAAAGTAAAGAAAACAGTTGTGCCCAACTAACGAGGCTCTGGCGTCTGCACTCATGGCCAGTATATATAAGACTTTTGTGATTGTTCCTACATCAATTTCATATCTACATTCATCATTATCTTCGCAATTAGCCAAGAGTGGCAGAAACGAGAAGTTAAATAAATCTAATCATTAATTCAATATTTTGAACAAGTTTTTTTCTATTATTACAATTTTCAAGCATTGGTGTCGGTATCGGTGAGAATCGTTGAGAATATCGGGTCTATCGGTTCAGTCCTACATATTAGAACTCCTTATATTTGGATTTATATATAAAAAGAAGACTTCATTGAAGTTTAAAAAAATCTTCTAGACACTTGATCAGCAGCATCTTTTGCGGGACATTTCGTAGGACACTGTTGAAAAACTCGACTGCTCAATGTTGAGCTGCTTGAACCAGTCAGAACAGTATCCACGGAGTTTGGTGAATTCTCTCTCTCCAACTTCTATTTCTTCCCGTGATCGGACCCTGCTAGACCCATCTGCACAAAAAGTGGACATCAAACTTCTAATCTCTCAAATTTTCTGTGCCAACTTAATTATTCAACATGCACATTTATTAGTCGCAGCAGAACAGCCTCTCCTAACCTATTCCGCAGAGTCGGAAACGGGAAGGTGAACTCTGCAAAAAAGACATGAACTAACGGTAGTAAGCCCTGCACTGCAATGAGACTTATGCAGGATATGCAAATGGGGAATTCTTGAAATTACAGCATATGCAGTTGAGCTCATTTATTCTTGGCGCAGTGTTATATATCCGTAAAGATGTTTCTTCAAGGTTCCTCTCATCAACCTCTGTTTTAATTATTGCTATGCCTGCTGCAATAGAGTCGTTGTACTTGGATATAATCAGGAGTATTCTACATCTCGAGCGTTACTATTCCCAAGTATATCAGATCTCTAGGACTATGTAATATCAGGAATGACTTTCCCCGAGCACACGTATGCATATTACCGTCTCCCACTTTAAGCTTCATACTCAGTCACAACACTTATTGTGATTAAGTTAGATTCAATTGGAATTATGATTTTCTGTTTTCTTCAAAATTAATCCTCCAATATTCTGTTTCTTTATTGCTTATTGCAGTGTAGAAAAAGCAGAAAAGTTTGTTATTTTTATTGTTAATAACACAAATAAAGTTCAGTTAGTATTCGAACAGAATGACCAAAATAAAAACTGCGTTAGATCGAAAAAAATAGTGTAAAATGCAGGAACTAGCTACTGCTTTCGTTTTCAACCATTTAATCCAAAGAATAAATTGTTTCACAGTTTTCAAAATTCCCAAAATTATAGTTTTATGTGAGGGTCACACAATATAAACTTTATGACCAAAATTTCCCATAAACTTAAAATTTAACAAGTAGAGTAACTATTTTCTGTCGTGGTGTAATTTCCTTACATGTGAACTGGACTTAACAACATGCTTTTTTGTTTCATATATTGGAAACTTCCATTCGTCGAATCATATGGTGTTTTTTTCATTTACATGTCCATTAAAGTTTTGCAATTAAAATTTCATTTTTGGAGTTTGACGAATATTGAATTATCTGTTTTTATCCCCCTGACCCGGACCCTTCCAATATAAAATAAAAAACATAACATCCAGATTACTCAATGTATTTAAGAGTAGTTTAGCAAATTAACCTATGAGAATGCAGGCACTAAACCCTACAAGTATACTTTTTCAATATGTTTTTGTCCATTGTATATCTTACAAATAATATTCAGTTAAATTATTACTTGAAACAGCTTATTTGCTAACATTGTTGTCTATAATGTTATATATATAATGTTATCATCACTTCAATAAATATGATTATTATTATTATTAGAACAATACACAGTTAATTGCACAATATTATATAACAATAAACAATTATTAGTATCAGAGATATAATAGATCTCGTTGAAAACTTTAACTTGAAGTGTAAATATGGTAACTTGTTATGTTATGTTATTCTACAGCTTACGTATTTTATTCGTGTAACTTTGTACTTTTGTATTTGACTTAGTGCTGTATTAGGTTTCATACTGTGCTCAACACTTAAAATAAACGATTATTATAATCGCGTGTTCACAATAAACCGTTGTCAGTCGCATAGAAGAAAATTTTAAATGAATGGTTTGATTGGTGTCGAAATGAACTGGTAACAGTTGGAAAATCATACAGATCATTTGCTGAATTCAAACCCCACAAGCCATCGTTTCATCATGTCAGTAGTACAAGAAATGTAATTGTATTATTTAACAGACTGAGATAGGGTCATTTATGTACTAGGCAACATTTATTTAGAATTGGAGTAACGAATAATAAGAGGTGTGGTTGGGAAAGTGCAGACGTGCAACATACTGGAATGTCCAAAATATAATAAGGAAAGAAATAACTAACTAACTAGCTAACTCTCTAGCCTTCTTAAACCCGAAGGTTCATGGCTGCAGCAACACAGGCCTTCCATCTTTCCCTATCTTGAGCAAGTTCTATATACTCTTTTCCATCCCTACCGATTTCCCTTAGGTCCATCTCAACGTTGTCCCTCCATCTTCGTCTTGGCCTTCCTACAGGTCTCTTACCATCAGGTTTGCCAACAGGAATCCTGTAAACTCTTCTTTCCTCTCCCATTAGTGCCACATGGCCTGCCCATCTAAGTCTTCTTGATTTAATTATTCTAATAATATCTGGACATGAATACAAATTATGTAGTTCTAAATTATGTAACCTTCTCCACTCACCTGTCTCCTCATCCCTTTTAGGTCCAAATATTTTCCTAAGGATCTTATTTTCAAATACTCTCAATTTATGTTCCTCTTTCAATGTAAGGGACCAAGTTTCACACCCATATAATACTACAGGCAAAATTACTGTTTTGTATATTTTAACTTTTAGTTTCTTAGATATTAAACGAGAAGACAAAAGTTTATGAAGAGAGAAGTAACATGCATTTCCTGAATTAAGCCTACTTTTTATTTCCTCTTTAATATAATTTTCATTTGTTAATATTACTCCTAAGTATTTGAATTTGGAAACTGGTTCAAACGAGATGTTATCAATAATTAGATTTTGATTATTACCTAACACTTGGTTTCGGCCTGTAAGCATATATTTAGTTTTCTCTTTGTTAACTTCCAAACCTATCTCTTTAGCAGTTTTGAAAAATATTTTAGCATTATTCTTAATTGTATTCACATCATCCCCCAGTAAGTCTACATCATCTGCATATGCTAACAACTGAGTCACACCATTTAATTTTAGTCCTTCTTTAGTTTCTTTTACCTTCCTTACAGCATATTCTAAGGCAAAATTAAAGAGCAATGGAGATAATGCATCTCCTTGTTTTAACCCATCATGAATTGTAAATTTGTCAGACATATTAATACCCACACGAATTTTACTTTCTGTTTCACTGGTGCATATTTTTATCATACTAACAAGCTTCTTACGTATTCCAAACTCTACTAATATATTATATAATTTCTCTCTTTTGACCGAATCATATGCTTTTTTGAAATCAATGAATAGCTGATGGACATTTTGATTATATTCCCACTTTTTTTCAAGTGTCTGTCTGATGTGAAAAATTTGATCTGTAGTTGATCTGTTACGTTTAAATCCACATTGATAATCACCTATAATTTCATTAGCATATGGGGATAGTCTTGTTAAAAGAACGTTAGATAATATTTTATATGTTGTTGAGAGTAGAGAAATTCCACGGTAATTATTGCAGTTCATTTTATCACCTTTTTTAAACACAGGAACAATTATGGATTCTTTCCACTGTTGAGGGATTTCTTCTTTATTCCATATTAAACAAATTAATTTATGAATTTGACATATTAATTAATTTCCACCATATTTAATTAACTCAGCTGGTATTAAATCAATGCCAGGTGCTTTGTTATTCTTTAGCCTTTTAATAGCATCTTTAACTTCAGTCAAGTTAGGTTCTGGAATTAAAGGTTCTGCTGTGTGGACTTCATTTACTTCTGATTTATCTCCTACATGAACATTTAAAAGGTCATTAAAGTAGTTCTTCCATCTATTTATAATATCGCTTGGGTCAGCTAGAAAATCACCGTCTTTATCTTTTATCAAGTTTACTTTAGGTTGCCACCCCTTTCTAAACTCATTTACACCTTTATATAAATCTCTGATATTTTTATTTTTGCTGTTTGTTTCAATTTCGTTAATTTTGATTTTCAAGTAATATCTTTTTTTACTTCTAAACGTGCGGTTAACGTCTCGCTTTATTCTATTATAATTGTTTAGATTTGTATCATCAGAGTTATTTAACCACCTAAGTCTAGCCTGATTTCTTATTTCTATTAGATTATGACATTCATTATCAAACCATGGCTTAGAAAGAAATACATTATACAAAACTGTATATAATTATATACATAAACGGGAAATTGAACCTAGGATTTCAGCTTACGAAGCTGAAATGGACACAAGCCGCGGTGTGAAAAAGCATGTTATTAGAGTGATTTCTCCTGAAGATTGCACTTTAACCTGTCCGGTTCCAAACTTTCAATGTCCCATCTCTCTAATTACAGTAATTAGAAAGCAATACGCTTCATGGTATAGTGTCTCTATGCTGTGCACACATTTCTCACAGACTATAAGTTAATGCTGTGTGTGTATATTAATAAAGACGTGCTTTTGTGCAAGGTTAGTGTTTCCAACCCGTAACAATCTTCGTGCTCTAGCTTCTGTCAACATAACAGATTCTGATGTGTGGCGACGAATAAAAGTCAATGGTACATACATAATTATATTTTTAAACTAACTATTTGACGAAAAAGAGTAATTTTTCAGGAAAATAGGAAGACATTCATCTAGCCTGTACTGATTTTGGGAGCTTTATTATCCTACTTTTGTGTTCAAATTACAAGCTAGAAAAGCAGTTTGCATACGTAGACCTGAAGTCACATCATTAGGGCCGTAATAGATATTCTTATTGCCTTGGATTGTTTATTTTCTCCCGTCCGCATTTTGAACGTCAATTTGATTTATTTTTTTTTAGCTTCGATTTTCTTCCACTTTTAGTTAATCGCGACGAAGAAGATAAATGATGATATGGGAAAATTGATGAAGGGACACTCGCAAAGAACTCAGATCGGAATTCGAATCCGGGTCCTCTTGGTGAAAGTCGACGTTGCTGTTATGTTAAGCTAGGGAAAAAGGTAATGGAACCATCATCCACTCCCCTCTGCTTTCAAATGAATATGAGCTTTTCCCCAAGCAAAGGGATTTAGGTAGGGTTTTTTTTTTCGTTAGTTATGGGATACTGAGTATCACGAACATATTTTCCAGAATTTTTTCATGCCATTCTCTCTCCAAATTGGACACTGCATTGCATTAATAATTAAAATGCAAGGCTTTCCTGTAACCGTTTCTTTTCACTCGGCAAGTCAGAAAATTCCCTGCATCCGGTGAAATACTTTAGTGGTCAGCAACACTGCAGAGTGCCGTTTTCCCGAATCTTTACTTCGGCTGTACTGCCACACTCGATCGGCTCCGAAGTTGATCTTTAACTCAAACGAGTGTGCCACTTTCTCTGAACAGAAGTGTAGCAAATTAGAGATATTTAATTATATTTTTAATTCTTGCTTGAATTATGTAAACTTCTTAATTACAATTTCAACATAATTAGAAAGCAGTTTTAAAAAATATAAAGTAAGTCCTTAGATTATAATTGAATTAATTGATGCATTTATTCATTTATTAACACATCCGAAGTTGCGCTTTAGAATAGAATAGAATAGAATAGAATATAGGTTTATTTCAGTATGAGCCTTTGCGGCTGTACACACATTTCCATATATCAATGAAGATATTTTCCCCTTCTTCTCCCCCCCCACCCCATAAACCCTCTCTTTATGACCTCACATGTTCAACTTTACCTCTCTCACCACAATCTATCACCCTGTTTCATTTTTCTCATAATTTTACACTTATAGCACTAGTTATTATATTGTCAAAAAGAAGCTTTCTGCACACCGCTCTCAGGCACTTTTTCTCCCGTCCCTCAACTTATTCGCTCTCTTTGACCAGACGTAATGTAGGAAGGTTCCCATTTCCCTTATTTGAGTTTCGTCCCTTCCCGCCATCCCCCCCCCCCGCAATGGCCCTCATTAGCCCCTCCATTTTTGATTCGTTCATATCCCTTATGCATTTCCGTCTAGCCTCTGCGCATTCTTTGACCAAACAAGTTGCCCTTCATTGATTGTTGATTTTGTACTTGCATTCCAAAACTCGACTAAAGTCTTTTTTTCTTCTAATGAGAGAGAACAGCTGTCTTGAGTTAATCTATATTGTTTGGTCGCCGATCTTATCATTAACGCTTATGTCAGAAGAGAGATAAGATGTAGGAGTGAAAATCCAAGATAATGGTTAGAATTAATTTTATCATAACTTCTCATCATAATAAGCCAATTCGTTGTATCTATTTCTCAAGTGAGAATTTTCCTTCGCCTCAAACATAAACCTCATGGTATACAAATTACAGTTTATCTTCAGCGAACAATAGTGAAAATCTTTCTAATTCTGAATTTCTGAAATGTGTCAGTTTTGGGCAAGAGAGATATTGTTTTTCGCCATCTCGTGTTTCAGGTGTATCTTCTGCATGCAGTATTTTCACCATTTAAAAATAGGATAGTCATTTTCGTTTCTAGTATATTTTTGATTTTTACCTCTTCCGTTTAGTAGTCTTACTCAAACCTATGATACTTATTTTTACTGTTAATTTTAATCTCGATTATTATATGACCTAAATCCTTAATTAAAAGCCGTGGCGGCGATTGGGTGGGGGGCGACTGTCCCCCTACTTTTTGTCACTTTTGCCCCTGCACTATAATCTTATGTACCAAGCGAAAGTAAACTGTCCTTGCCCCCCACTTTTTGCACCTTCCCCCCTAGTTTTGGAACCCAATCGCCGCCACTGATTAAAATCATTAATGGCAATTAGCCAATCACAGTTTCATGAAATATGATACAACCTGATGTGAGCAGTAGGATGTACCAGATGGCACATTATACTGAAAATGTAACTGAAGTTCTTATTTCACTTGTGGAATATATTTTGACAGCTCACAAGTTCTAATCATATCTTACATAGAAAGAAGTCAGTTCCTTCCGTTTGTATTTAATTAAATCGTTCAAGAGTATGCCCTCCTTTATTTGATGTATTCTTACTTACTTACTTACTTCTTCTTCCCCTTCGTGCTGTTAGGCGTCGGGGTCCTTCAGCCATCTGCTAAACTCTTCCTATCTTGTGCCATTCTCTTCACTTCCATTAGTGACTTTCCTCTTTTAGTAACCATCTCCGACAGGTATTGCTCCCATTCTATCCGAGGTCTTCCTCTTCCTCTCCTTCCTTCTGGTCTCGCCTACATTACTTGTTTCGGTTTTCTTTCTTCTCCCATTCTCATGACATGGCCATACCAGCCCAGTGTTCTTCTCTCTATTATCTCTTCAATTGATTCTACTTGAAGCTGTTCCCTGATTTTAGTGTTCCTGATTCTATCTCGTCTGGTTTTTCCTACGACTCTTCTGAGATATTTCATCTCTGTTGCTGTTAATCTACTTTTATGCTTATTTTGGAGCGTTAAGCTTTCTATGCCATAGAGCATTGTTGGTATAATTGTGGTTCTATAAATCCTTAATTTAGTATTTTCTTGTACCTCCTTTTTTCCTACTATTGTATTACTTATTTGGTTATATATTTTATTTGTTTTTTGAACCCTGCTATTTATTTCTTCTTCTACTTTTCCATCGGCTGTTATTATTGTTCCCAAATATTCATATCTATTCACTTGTTCTAGCTGTTCTCCTTGCCATTTTATTTCCTATTTGATGTATTCAGTGCTTAAAAATCTTATTAAATATTTCATAGTATATGATGTTGATGTCCTTTACCATCTGATCGAGCATTTTTATTGAGAATAGTTATTATTTGAGCAACAGATACAAAATATAATAATATACATAAAAACTACTATGGAGTAGGTAATACATAAAGCGAACAGCGGTATAAAAGAAGGGCAAGCATGACACAGAATAATGAGAGATAAAATTTTAAAAAGCTTGCAATTAATATGTCGGATTAAAATAAACATAATGAGAAATATTACCAGAAGAGAGATACTGGATACAGATATGAATAATAAATATAATACAATGGATAGTAATCTACTAATATCTGTCTTGAGGAAATGTGTGAAAATAGGGTAGAAACGAGAAGAGAATAGATAGGGCCACAAATGAAAGACGCGTGCAATTTAATGATGACCAATTGGTTTACTTTTTCAATTTTACTTTCTTGAAGAAGAAGAATGTTTGTGGGTGTATTTGTAATATAAACCTGTTGAATACAGTGTCATGGGTATCGAGATTCTGTGCGTTATCACCCCTCAAAAGAAAGATATTGATAGTTATCACTTGTTTACCGTTAGCTAATCATTCAGTAAAATTTGCTTCACATCAAGATCCACTTGTTTTGTAACACAAATTAAGGCAAATTAAATACAAACGTGGACTGCAAAAGTCATGGGAAAAATCTCCACCCCAATATGCAAGTGAGAGAAAATGAAACCGGTAAGGAAATTTTGGAAATCACAATAACAAATCTCAAAATCTATTATTGTTACTTCAGTTATTTAGTGTTTATGTAAGGCCTCTTTTGGAATACAGTACAACAACTTGGAATTTTGATGAAAATCATGCTTGAAAATGTACAGAAAAGATTTGTTTCATTTTTGCACTTTAAATTCAGACTCTTTAGGTTTTATTAAGAATATTATAATTTGTTAGACAAACTAAACATTTCTTGCCTCTTGGACAGAAGAAATATTAGCGATTACAATTGTATTTGCAAATTAATTAATGGAAAACTTGATGTACTATATATACTATCTAAAATTACACTAAAGAATCGTCACTATTCACTCCGAAATAACTGCTCTGCAATTTCTGTCATTTCTTATTTTAGACGTAATAGGTATTTTAATTTTCTTATATCCCAATACGGCCATAATTCACTGGAGTCTAATAACCTTTTATAATGAAAATAACGTGTAATTTTACTCTTAACGTGTTTCTTAGTATAAATGATTGCATTGTACTTTATAAATTTGTAATTCTTTTATTTTAATGTAATTGGTCTTCTTACTGTATTTTATCATGTAGTACTCTTGTTTATTTTTTATTGTATTTATTGTGTATATGTCATATATTATCATAAACTGCTGTAGTAGGCATATATGCTGTTTTTCAGCAGTATAATCTAAGACTTAAATATATAAATAAAACCTAGAACTTTCAATTTGGGTGCGGGACGATTTTAGAGAGGCTACATGTAAACTTAGTTCACAAGTAATCATCGTGAAAACGTTTAGGGGCGTGAGGTAAACATTTTGGGGAAGCTTTTTGGGGGTGTTGATAAACCGCTGTTCCCCGATTCTTTTGGCGTTATTGATTGAGTCAGTTATTTCGGGGCCCAATCGAAATCTGCCTTGTCCTCTGACAAAGTGAGCAGAGTTGCAGAAAGCACAGACATGCTTTACAGCGTAAAAACAATCTCAAGTATCAGTTTCACCCCCTCCCACTGTTCGCAAAACGACTAACTGTTAAGCCTTCGTTGAAAACATTTTAGAGGCGACGAAACAACGTCTTAATCTCCGATCTTATCCTCCAAAGTTCTTCTCAGGCGTCAAAAAGCCTCCACTCCTCGTAACAAAAAACAAATAAACAACAGAGGAGCGCGCCAGAGCACACTTCCAGTAAAGTCAACTCCTGCGCCGATTCGGTCTTTCACGTAGGAGGGAGGTGCGCGGGAGTGGATGCAAGGAAAAGACGGCCGGCCAGCTTTATCTCGGATGAGCGCGCGGTTCCCAGCTGCGCCGGCGAGCGAGAGCTGCGTACGTGAGTTGCTGCTCGCTGGCCGTCAGTTTGGGGTCGTATGCGAGACGGGAATGTCGTGTTGCGAGCCTTATGTTAAACCGTAAGCCCGCCGTTGTTGATGTGGATGTGAGAGAGCAAGGGTTAAAACTTGCTTCTGTGTTTATGAAGTGTGAAGGTGGTCGTGTGTGGACATCCCTGCAACTGTGACAGTGACCTCACCCCCCCCCTCCACCTATGCCTGAATGAAAACTCGATGAAGTGACAAAATATTTAATAAAGCAGCCCTTGCTTGTAGGGAAACAAAATATAACAAAAAAAAAGTGGAAGTGAATTCTTAACCCTAACCTAGTTTTTTTTATTTTCTTACAAGTTTTTTATTAAACCAAAACAGTGTTGTGATGAATGTAATTTTTTTTCTGGAAGTGCAATGATAGTTATGGAGGAGTGACATGTCGATGCAAACCTTCGCTATGCCTTGCGGCTTTGACGAAGAGTTTATCGATTTTGAATCGGCACAGTATTCTCTGTCGTGCACCGACGAGTGGAGTATATCCGAATTGGACGATGAGGCTCTGGGGATTGAAACGAAATCCTCGGGAACGAAGACAACAACAGGTGAGTACCTTTTAATATGTATTTGTTGTTGTATATCGGTGAAGCGCTGGCGGGGGAGTGCTACCGGAAGGGACCGCTGAGGGTTTCGGATAAAGCACGCGCGACCGCCGGAGATTGTAATCGCGGTTAAATCGACTGGAACTGGATATATTACAAGAAGCTAACCATGAACTGGTGTTTAGTGACAGTCTCAGGACTGCTAAGTGAATGAAAGACTAAATCCTATTCACTTTTCCCCATTTTGAAGTTGAATTCGTTGTTGGGGAGGAGCTTTGGGGTGAAATCTCACAGACGTACGCGTGTCGCTATCGAATCCACTTGTTGTACCGCTGCTCGGGGCGGGAGTAACGGACTCCGATACATCCTGGAGGAAAAGTAGAACTCCCGCGCGGCGAAGAAGCTACTTAGTTCGGCGTCCCAGTTCGCTTCCAGGGAAAGTAGGTCGCTATGAAGGTGGCTTGTGTGTGTTTACGTCTCCGCAAGCGGTGGTATCGTCGGAAGTGATTTAAATTGGTTGCTCGTCCGTCCGGAGGTTTAAAAGGCGCACCGCTGGGATGCAGCGGGTGCATCCGTGACGCATTTCCAGACCACCACCCCCACCCCCTGGCAACAAGGAAATGCAATCGTGTTTACTTGTTTTCATCAGCCACAACACACGGTTCAGGTCTGTGACGTAACGTGATTGTGTGTTAAATTAATATGCAAATATTGGTGATGAACGGAATTCGCATGGAAGATGCACAAAGGTGAAGCAATAACGTGGCAGCAAAATGGGATTGGATCAGTGTTGGTTGAGAACTATTTGGAGGCTAAATTATTGCAATATGTTCACATTACACACTGATGGGGTTGGCTTAATGCACTCCATCGTTTACAAGTGACTTGAACGACGAAGCAGACTGGTGTGTCGGTTGATTTTGATCAATATGATTCGAGAATATTTCTTCCAGATTATCACAATCAAACCCATCATCACAACTATATTGAATTCAGTGTTGTAGATCGTAAATGAATTACCATGTATAACAATTGGAGCTTGGTTTGACATAGCGCGTTTCGAAACAGGAGACCCGAGTTCGAATTGCGGCTAGGACATTCATCTTCATTGTCAAGGTTTATCGACAGGCATAGAGATGTGACGTAGAGGTGAGAAACAAGAGCATGTGAAATGTGGGGGTTTGATTGCTGCAGAGTCCGTTGCATATTTATCCGTACGGTTGTCCGATTAAACTGATCTCGAGAGCTCATTACAGCACGGCAGATTAGCCGCCGGAATGCAATCACCTATAATGGCATGTTACCAACCTCTGTGTTTCAATGCTTAGGTAACTAGATATCTGATCGAAAGCTCTGGTACGGATTTTGGATACGGTGCTGATGTCACGATTAACCTTTCGTCAGCTTTATCATTATGCATCGAAATTTCTGTTGTTATCATTTGATATAAACGTGAAACCAAATAAATTAGTACGATTTTCTTGTGGGCGTTTCGTTCCGTTCCGCTTTATGCGCAGATAGGCTAATCGGGACCGGACCTACAGTTTAAAGTGGGATCCGAACCACTGTGTACCTTCACCGGATATCGAACCCGGAACCCCTTTATTACTGCTGCGTCATCTGGGAGGCCGAATTCGTGGATTGTAAACCAGTGACATCAGATTAAAAATGGGGACGGTGATTTTTTTCTGGAAAGGCGGTGATATTTTATATACCCCACAAATAATACCAAAAAAATGTGTACATTGCGCGCCACGAGTATTTATTCAACTTTATATGCGTAGGGTAGGCGCCGTCCACCTCTCCTGCCCCCCCTCCTCTGACGCAGTCACCGTTGTAACCGTAGCGTGCTCGTTTCGTGTTGTAGTGTGTGGCCTATGTGCAGTGTCGAAAAGTATTGTGGGGGTGAGAGTGACACGTACGTCACAAATTAACTAACGATTGTGTTTTCGTAATTAATGAAGACAACCGGCCCCCGTGGCGGAGTGGTTAGCCCATCGAATATTTTCGAGACGAGACAGGCCAAAGTCTCGTCTCGTGGGCAACACTAGTCATCATTGCCAGTTTTTATGTGCGTCAGAGCCTTGTGTGTCGAGAATTAGTTAATTGAGCGATATTTGTCTGTCAAATAATTCAATAATTTGAAATAGCGAACGATCGAAGAACGAGCCGAGCAGGTAATTTGTTACCTTACTAGCGAAAGTTTCGGAGGAAAAGAAAATTGGATATTTCTCATTTTCAATCTACTCTCAGAGTCATGTTCTGGCACCTTCGACAAATGAAAGAGGAAGGTTAATAATTTTTTCACGTAAAGGAAAATACACTACGTAATATTTAAAAATACATGTGCATGCTCTTTGTTTTAGACCTGGTATTCAAATATGTTTTCTCTGTACAGTGAGATGCACAAAGTATTGCTCGGCAAATTGTCCGTGAGTGTTTCCATTATTTTTCCTCTTGCATCCTACGTGTTTTTAAGGAATGAATTTTTACGTATGCTGGCTCAGAGCTTGTTAGCATTTTGTTTCGATTTTTGAAGCTCTCATTGGGTAAAACAAAGAGACGGTGAAGTACAATTTGATTGGTAATATTTATACGCATCCTGCAATTTACAAAAAGCGTTACTTTACTTTCATTTTGAAAGTTGCTGAAATAACGCTAAAGCAACACATTGCTACGCTACATGAAATTGCAAAGATCGCCACGTAAGTGAAGCAATATATATATATTTACCATGATAATATGCAAAACTTGTAAAACGGCCTCAAAAGTAAGGATGTCGATGGTTGTGGTTCTTAGAACTTCACTATTTCCAAGCGTAAACTTGATGTGACTCTTACAAAACATTTGTTTTTGGAGTAGAAGGATCATGAAAAGGTCTACTGTTTCTTTGCAAATCTTCAATTAATCTAAAATTTAGTATAAAAACATAATTTTGGCTGACTTGCTTACTTGAGATTTAAAGACAAATTATTAATTTGAATTCTTCATTAACAATAACAAAAGTGACATAAAATGTAGGACAAGACTCTTGGCTTGGTTGATAATTACATTAGAGATGTACAGGTTAGGAAAGAGGAGGGAGAATTCCATCTTCTTCCTCTTCAGCGTGAACCCTGCCTCCTACATTCTACATGTCCATTCAAAATGTCTTCTTAGTTTCAGATATTTTTGGCTCTCCTATAGCGTAATGGTAAAGATGACCCTCGTAATGTCAAAAGGTCCCGAGTTTGGTACCTGGTGGACGTTTAGGCTTCTGTAGAGGTGACAACTATGCAAATATATATGTATATTTCACGCCTCGAGCACATGCCTTACGAGATTTTCTCTCAAATTTCCGCCAATAACATATTAGAATTGGAGTGGCAGGCCTCACGGCTGTATACAAGAAACCGCCACGTATTCGGCGTAAATGCAAATGTAGAACCTATCGTCACATACGAGAGGAAGAAGTTGGACAGGAGTTATTCAGCAACAAGCTGAATTTTAGAGAGCTGGCCGGAGTCCAGTCACGTATATGCCGTAAATTGTACAGTTTGTCTCGAGTAAAAACTATTTGGGTTTGCTCAAAGTTTTCCTCCGACATACAAGATCCGTTTGTCGCTTGTAAGTAGGTGGGTGCGGAAGTCTTTAGGCGTGTGGAAGTTAACGGGACATTTCGCGAACACGAAGAGGTGTCGTACACTGCTCCGTCTTCGCAAGAAATAATAACAATAAAAAGAAGAAAATAAAGAACAGACTGGCACAGTTGTCCGCGTCCCCGGATTCCTTCACTCGGGTTCGTCGGTTGGATTCCTGTGTGGAGCATGCGTGTTCTTTCGTACCGCAGACGTAACAAGCGCAGTCTCAAACACGGTTAAGAAACTTGTAGTGTAATTGAAGGATCTATTTGAAGTAACCTAACTCTTCGGAAAAACATGCAGTAATCCAGGTGTAGTGTAATTGAAGGATCTATTTGTAGTAACCTAACTCTTCGGAAAAACATGCAGTAATCCAGGTATAGTTGCATGGCTGCAGTGAGTTAGGCCGGAGGTCGATTTTAGAGAGGAACAATCATTTATTTTCATGGCTGCTACACTGTTTGTATTGGTTTGATTGTGATTGATTTTGATTATTTTAGTTCGCTTTTCTGCCACTTTTAGTTGAGGGCAAAGATGAAAATGAATGATGATATGATGAAATTGATGAGGGTATCTTCACAAAAAATAACACCCCTGCCCAGGCCGGGACTCGAAACCGGGAACTTTGGCATTTATGTGTTCAAAAGTAACCATTTTTTATTTTAAGGTAAGGGATTTGCCCCAAACATTTTTAAATCAATCAATCAAAAGTAACCAAGAGCAGCTTCTGGAAAGTTTCAGTCTACTATATGCACAGAAAGGCTAATCGAGACTGGACCTACAGTATAGAGTGGCATCCGAACCACTATGTTCGTCCACGGGGTATCGAACCCGGGATCCCTTGTTTACAAGGCGACCACGTTACAATTACCTCATCGGGAAGGCTAGCTTCTGGAAAGTGTTTCAGTTTTCTGGGATCACCAGATGCAACCAAGGACAAAGTTTTCTAGAGCCCGGTGATGACCACACCATCAACGTGTGCACTTAATCTCGGTATGTTTCCACGGGTGTTATTTTCATTGTGCAATTTATTTCGGGTATTTCTATTTTATTTTCTTTACAAACATGTGGTTTGTTGGTGTGCGCATGCGCGGTAGAGCTCCTTCCAAAATGACGCCATCGTTTTCATTTCCTTTGTCGTCACTCAGTGAGTTTCTTCCTGGATTCACATTATATAAGATTTCAACATTTGCAGCGGAAAGGAAAATACAACTATCCTAGAATGACGTCATACTTGTTGCAATGTGTTTGCGCACACAAATCCAGAAACAAATTCCATAGTAGAAATGGTCCTTAATACACTGTTTTTAATTTCAGTTTGATGGTGAATGATAATGCGAAGCTGGCATACTCACATTTCGGATGTAGCGTGTGCAATTCCCATTCATCCATACAAGTTTTGTTTGTGTGTGTGTGTGTCTCTTAAGGCTACTGGATGGATGGACTAACGGATATTCTCTTTCTGCCCTTTCCGGGGTTGATTTGGTTGTTTTAATTAATTTTATTTCGCATTTATGACACTTTTGTGAAGATGAATGATAATAAGATGAGGTGGAAGAAGGGACAATCACAAACATATAGTGTTTCTCCCCAATGGCGTATAGCAACATCATCGCCTGGTAAATCAAGGGGTATCGGGTTCGAAACCCAGTGGAGGCACACAGTGGTTCGGATCCCACTTTAAACTGTAGGTCCAGTCCTGATTAGTCTTTCTGTGTACAAAGTGGATTAGAACAAAAACTCAAAGATATATGGACGACACAACACGAGCGCCATGGAAGATTATACTGGCCTTGAGTCCAGACGCCAGAGCCTCGATAGTCTGCAAAATGCAGTCAGGGTGTGCTACGTGGGGCTGAGGTTGACATTTGAGTGTTTTCACTATGAGTTATCCCTTCCACCCTGCTTTTCCCAGGGATTAATCTGTATGGCGTGTCCGGAATATGCAACACCGTATACTTGAACTGGAAGCGAAAATCTTTCGAATCGCACTTCGATTGCAGCGCCAAATATGATCAGTAGATAAAACTAAGAACACATTGTTCTTCCCGCGTTATAAGCACTTGTTTTTCACAATAGAAATCACTTAGCATTTTAAAAAGTTCTTATAATTGCATTTTCACACATTAGAAGAAGCAACATCTGACTCACTTTCGACATCCATGATTTCAAACAAGTGCACAAGTCAAGTATTCAAGACTGCAATGATGCGTGCTGCATGACGCGAGCTCTTTTACTTGTTGACGTCACTTCCGACAAGACCGTACTTCAAGTTTGCTTTTTCGACCTTTTGGACACAGCCTTTATTTATAGTCACTGATGAGTTATGATAATTCATCTGTAAAGTGCAGCAGAATGATGGAAAAACTAATATTTCTACAAAATATGATTAACCCCAATAACAAAAGACTAGGAAAAAATGGCTTCCTTCAGTCAAACATAAAATATATTCGTCGGTCAGTACCAGTCACTTCAAGCTTCAAAGAGTCGCATATGGAAAGCAAGAACAGTTCTAGTGAAACTGTTTACCGGATAAGTTCCAGCCCCTGCTTAATTATTTAGCTTGCCAACCATATCAGCACGTAACCTACAAAAAAACAACCTGTGTACGCGACTGGCAAACCGGTATGCGGGAAAAGGTTTCCTTCTTCGTAAGTGGGCAATACAGCCTAGAAAGAGCATTTTTTTTTCGCGTGTTATTTCACGGGGCTTGTCATTGAAAATTAAGGTCGCCAGCCACATCGGTGGGGTTGGTATGCTTTGTGAGACATAAGTACGTTTGCTGGTGTGTCAGTCTTTGGATTTATGCCTTGTTGTCCCGTGCAAGTAGGTTACTTATGATAAAAGTTTTTTTTGAACAATACTTTAAAAGACCGCGAGTAGAACAACAGCGAAGTTCCTTTGTTCTGAAAGTCGTAATTCTTGTTTATAGGAGTAGTAGCTGATTGCTCGGTGTTGCCCGCGTATTTATTTATCTCAATCTTCTATTAGACAGGAAAGTAATTAATTCTAACTATAGTGTAAAATGAACTTGGAGTTGAACGGCATTGGGAGTGTCACTATTCATCTTAGCGACCCCGAAAACTATGGATTTCACACCAGTATCGGTAGTTTTACATGTCACCCCTTCCCACCCCCACAGTGTTTCTTTCCAGATTGCAAGTGATGTGTGTACCAAGATTGGATGAAATCGAGAGTTATGCCGGAATAAACATACATACATACATACATTTTTATATATATAAAGATAGAAAAGTGTAACAATACGGCTGTACGTATATTATTAATGGATAACCCTTAACAAAGGATAAAATTCTCCCCTGCGCATTGCACCGTGTCATGAAGGATGTGTGTGAGGTAGGACACACAAGTATCTCCTCAATTGCCCTCCTGATGCATCGTCCACACAGAAATTTCAGAGCCTCCACGTCAGCTCGCACCAAAAGTGCGGACGCTAACCATTTTGCTATGTGCAACCCGATTCATAAAATAAGGTCCCCAAATTTTCATTATAATGTCTAAATCCGCACTACATATCCCACTTTTCGCCCTGTATTTAAAATAAATAAAATTATATAAAACTAACCAACACATGATACTTAAAACCGTTCTGGTTATTCAAAATTGATTTTCGCTACAAACCAGCAACATTTCAATTACATTGTATTGTATATTCTTCTTATTTTATTATTGTAATATAACATGTATATTATAATTAATAAATGAAAATAAAAGGGATAAAAAGGGGGGGCGTAAAAATTCAGTGGAACTGACGTCCTCGGTTATTTAAAGATACCACGACATGAAGCCCTCGAAAGTATGCGGGTGGAGGCAGCGCCCCCATATTATATATTCGTACGCATAACTCTCATCGGAAATAACCACTGAGATTACTCATAAGTTACGTACGTTTGTTTATATATTTAGTTGTTGCCGGGGACAGAGAATAGTTCTTCCTGACCCGCGGTAAAATCATCCCCCCGATAGAAAAAGTACGCCACGCTTGGAAAACAAGAAAGGGGAAAAGTAAAGTTATTGTAATTTCTCAAGTTTTGATCCGCGGCAAACAGTGTTTAACAACTCCTGTTTGTTGCCAACCCACCTGCAGAAAAGAATTCGAGAGGCCAGTTGCGAGCCTAGCATTCCTCCTCGACTAACAATCGAACACCAGGGGCCGTTGTAATAGTAGCTGACTCCGCGGAATGTAGCGGAAGTTGAAGCAATCTCGAATCGCAAAAGCGTTTAGCTGCAAGAAACCAACCGCGAGATTCTGCATCATTTTCCCGTAACAAATTGCCCTGCGATGGTTGTTCGTTGCGAGCAACTTCCAAGCGTGATGGTGGCATTGCAAACAACCGATCGTTAACAGAAGTGTTTTTCAGATCATCTCTCACAAAGCATTTCAGCACTTCTCGGCACTGCTGTAATTCCCAAAACACGAAAGAACTTAGCGGTTAGCATAATGAGATTCGGATATGAGAGGTCAAACTCTGTTGTGTGGCAATTTCCGTGAAATGCCTCGACTGGTCCTCCTGTGATCGATTCTGGTGTAAGGAATGGGTGTGGTCTGGCGTTACGACTGTAGATATCTAGGACGGGAATCATATTTTTGACCCATCGCCATTTTGCAAGTATACAGTATTGGCCAAATTATTGGACTTGTTGTAAAAAAAAAAAAAAAAAAAAAAGAATCATATTACTTGTTTTGAAAATGTTCTAACTAAATATATTTGACGATTGTTATAACTTTTTATGGGAGTAAACTGTTTGTCTGCTTCGATATAATATTTTTTCCCACAATCCTTTGTTTTACTGTGTCCCACCAATAGATGGCAGCACTGTTCTTTGCATATTCGCAAAGATGCCTGGAACAATACGTACATTGTTTATAGTGTTATTTATGCTATTTTTTGGTTATAACAAAGGAAATAATATTAATTCTGGTTGTTGTAAGGGTGTTCTTTATTTGTATCTTCGGAGCAACACGTAATTTTATAAACCACGTGGTTTGAAGTTAAGAAATAAAATGTAAAAAGGATTGTACACAAACAATGATTAGAATGGGCTCAAAAAGAGCCAAAGGTGTTCATACGAAGTACTGACAGTACTTGCAGTGCAGTGACGGTGCTTAGGGGAGGGGCGATTGCCCCCCCAGCCCACTTTTTGCCACCGCACTATGCTAAGCCTTATGTATCAAGGGAAAGTGTTTTTGCCCCCCCCCCCCCAAACGCCGCCACTGATGAAATGTGTATCACAAAACATTAAATCTGTCAAATATCTCTACATAAAGTGAGTTAGTCTGTGTTTCATTTTTTCAACTAATGAGCCCAATACCAGTACTGTAGTTATCGTGTGTGTTCGATTCAAGTATATGAATTTGTATGGACGTTTTATTAACCCGTTAGGTTTTAGTTCGTTTTGCTCGACATTCCAGTTGATGCCAACCAGACAATCCTAAAGCATTCATTTGGATGCGTGTACTTAACATGCACCGGTATTAGGTATGCATCAGAGTAACACAGCGTGCAGGGAATGATAACAACCGTTTGGAGTTCAGGAAACAAGAGGGCGCTGTTTTAGAACAAAAAAGGAAGCGAACTCAGGGTTGTGACATCATCGTCAAGATTGGCTCCTCAATACTGCTGAGGAACGCAAGAACGTGAATAACATTGGTGTTCCGTACTCGGATTGGATTAATTAACTGGTGGCATGCGTATTGCAGAGTTACACAGCGGAAGGCTTTGTACTGGACACATCGTCGACTGAAATTAGCAATGCAGACAAATGCGATTGCGGTTTACATGTTCCTCTCTGCACCATACACCAATTAACATATTAACTGAAGCGGGTACTGCATATTAATTACCTTAAGTGTATTATGTTTATTTTACGTTGTTTTTCCTGTAAACTTTACCTAATCGTGGCGATGAGGATGAATTATGATTAGATGGTATTGATGAACGGTCAATCACGAATGAGTTTCCATGACCACTTCATGTTTCGAACCTTCAACCGTGAGGTTGTAGTATAGTTCATTGCTAGGCTCGTTTGATATATTTGGTTGGTTTTTTATTTATTTATACAAATTTATTTATACTTGGTTTGTTATTTCAGCCCAGACTATTGCTTTCAATGCTAACCAACACACTATAACTAGTGCAATAAGTATAAGCAATTAAGCATCGCAGAAGATTCAACAGCTATTTTTTTTGTAACGCCCTGTATTACGTACCTAAGTTGTGCTGAAAAAAGTTCCCTCCTTTTTTTCTTCAGGAGCCATCATCAGTCAATTACTCGTATAATTATACTTGCTGTGCCAACAAGTCACTTTCCTCCACTATGTTTCTGTCTTTTTCTTTCTTGCTTTGTTTCTCTATCTATGTCTTTCAACCTTTATTTCGTTGCTTCTCTATTTCTGTCTTTTCACCTTTCTTTATTTATCTATCTCTGTCTTCCTACCATTCTTTGTTTCTCTACATCTTGTCTTTCTTCCTTTCTTTGTTTATCTGGCTCTGTCTTTCCACCTTTCTTTGTTTCTCTATCTCTGTCTTTCTACCTTTCTTTGTTTCTCTATCTCTGTCTTTCTACCTTTCATTGTTTCTCTATCTCTGCCATTCCACCTTTCTTTGTTTGTCTACATCTGTCCTACCTTTCTTTGTTTCTATACCTGTTGTCTTTCTTCCTTTCTTTGTTTCTCTACCTCTTGTCTTTCTTCCTTTCTTTGTTTCTCTATCTCTGTCTTTCCACTTTTCTTTGTTTCTCTATCTCTGTCTTTCCACTTTTCTTTGTTTCTCTATCTCTGTCTTTCCACCTTTCTTTGTTTCTCTATCTCTGTCATTCCACCTTTCTTTGTTCCTCTATCTTTGTCTTTCTACCTTTCTTTGTTTCTCTATCTCTGTCATTCCACCTTTCTTTATTTCTCTACATCTGTCCTTCTACCTTTCTTTGTTTCTGTACCTCTTGTCTTTCTTCCTTTCTTTGTTTCTCTACCTGTTGTCTTTCTTCCTTTCTTTGTTTCTCTACCTCTTGTCTTTCCACCTTTCTTTGTTTCTCTATCTCTGTCTTTCCACCTTTCTTTGTTTCTCTGTCTCTGTCTTTGCACCTTTCTTTGTTTCTCTATCTGTCATTCCACCTTTCTTTGTTTCTCTACATCTGTCCTTCTACCTTTCTTTGTTTCTCTGTCTCTGTCTTTTTACCTTTCTTTGTTTCTCTATCTCTGTCATTCCACCTTTCTTTGTTTCTCTACATCTGTCCTTCTACCTTTCTTTGTTTCTCTATCTCTTGTCTTTACACCTTTCTTTGTTTCTCTATCTCCGTCTTTCTACCTTGAATTTGAATTTGAATTTAAAATTTTGGGTGCGTCAGCACTTAGGCTATTTTGCACCCGTCACATTATACGGGGTCCGGCCCCTTACCATTATAAATAACAACTCTAACGTTGCATAACTAAAATCTTAAAAGATTCTGACTTAGGTTAAAAGCTGAGGCTGTAAACGGGCACTCAGCACACGTAAGGACAAAACACAGGACAACACAGAGAATTATACTGGCCATAGGCCAGTCGCCAGAGGCTCGTTTGTCTGCAGTCTAGGGTGTAATACGTGGAGGTGAGGTTGACAATTGGGTGTGCTACGTGCCCTTACAGCTATGATTTTCCATCTATTGTCTTCCTATCTTTGTTAATCCCTGTCTTTCTTTCTTCCTTTGTTTTTCTCTTTTCCTCCCGTTTCTCTTTGAATTTTCCTTATTCATCTGTTTATCGATCGTTTTCTCTCACGGTATCCCTCTACATCTGTTTATCGATCGTTTTCTCTCACGGTATCCCTCTATTTCTTTCTCAGTCTTGTAGCATACTTTTATTTGTTTTACGTAACCCAGCACATGTGCATGTTGTCGGTACATTCGCCATTTTCATTGTAACATCGCTTTTTATATCTCTTTGGGCTGAATGCGAGGATGAGAATGAATGATGATTACATGAATTAGATAAACCTGTAATAGCTAGATAGCCAAGAAGAAAAGTTAAATATGCAGATGATTCCTTCTTGTATGTCGTACATTGTAGTGTCTGCTGAGCCATGCAATTCCGCAGCTACTTACCAACAGAAAATTTGTTCCGAATGGACAGCCGTGCAGGATGTAAAAATCAACTGTAGAAAGGCCTGGGATCGTCCTTAACTTTCACTTTGTCGCTCAAGGGCTTTGAAGTGAATGGCGAAAAAACAATGGACATTTCAGTTCTGACAGAACAAAATGGCTGAAGTTCTCTGAACTAGAAAACGTGTGGCGCAAATAAACGGTGCTGTTGACAATTTCAAGTACATCTTTGTATTCGTCCATGTACCATTTCAGTAGGCTACAAGCGCAGCACGTTCATTTTCACGAAAGTGCCTTGTTAGTGTCTACACAACGTAATGCTACTTTGTTTACGTACAAGTTATTTAAGGAACTTGATCTCATCCCGTGAAAGTTATTAATTGCTGAAATTAAATTGTTTTCCGAAAACTTACAAATATTTATTTTCTCATGGAGAGAAGTTGTAGGCCTATTCCTAATGCTAGTATCCATAAGATGGTATATGATGGCTGCATCCACAATGGACAATACGGTAATGACGTTTAAAAAACAGTATCATATATTTTTTCGTAAGAGAATGTCGTAATTTCCGTTACGTAATAGCTGTTTTTTAAATCATAACTTTGACCACCAAGAATTAGCAACTACATCACACTCATAGGTTCCTCGTAACGTTGTCTATTGAATTTGTAAAACTGTTTCTATCTATATAATAATCTTCACTTGTCTCGTAGCTTTAGTGTCTTCCCGGGTTCAATCCTACGCATTCCCTGAGTTCGTCGGAAGTGTACAAGTAATTTGTATCTCTGTTTTCCGTATTGTATGTCGCTTTTCTAACATTCGTGGCTAATTGCGACGATGAGGATGAATGGTGATCAGCAGGAACTGATCTAGGGACACCAAGGATCGTCGATGTCCGGAACATGAATCGGGTATCTTCGGCGAGGAGATGGTGACCGCTCACTGCGTCTGTGGACAGATGAGGTTGGAGAGATGACAAGCGCTAAGAAAAGTAATAATTTCTCTCTCTCTCTTTCTTTCTTCCTTCTTCTTCTTCTAGAGTTAGAGAGAAAAAGAAAGAGGGAAGAAAGAAAAATGAGAGAGCGGGGGAGATGAGGGAGAGAGAGACACCTCTCTCTTTCTTCGAGAAATAGATACATAATGTGTTGAATATTATATGCTGGCGTTCGATATTTATTAAGGGGTGTAAGAAGTGACCCTTTCTCACGTAGTACACCCTATACCAGAGGAGGGTCTGGCGTCTGAACACAGACAGTATAATCCTCTACAGGACTTGTGCTCTGTTGTCATGTGTTTGTAATTCTTGGGTGTTCGGCGAAAAAGCACTTCGTCAAAAAATAAAATTTTGCAGCGGGCAGTTCTTATGTTAATTATTTTAATAGGAAACATTACAGGTTGGATCATTCATCACTGTTTAGATTCGTTACATATGCCCAATATAAAATTATCCTTACAATATTTTCTTTAATTAGTTCAGTGTGACTTAAAATGAGCGCAAGTTGCGTATTGTTTCATTGAGAAAGGTTACTGGACCGTATTTAAATTGAACCGGAAAAAGTTTCCTGGACCGTATTTAAATTGATCCGGAAAAAAGGTTCCTGGACCGTATTTAAATTGAACCGGAAAAAGGTTCCTGGACCGTATTTAAATTGAATCGGAAAAAGTTTCCTGGACCGTATTTAAATTGAACCGGAAAAAGGTTCCTGGACCGTATTTAAATTGAATCGGAAAAAGTTTCCTGGACCGTATTTAAATTGATCCGGAAAAAAGGTTCCTGGACCGTATTTAAATTGAACCGGAAAAAAGGTTCCTGGACCGTATTTAAATTGATCCGGAAAAAAGGTTCCTGGACCGTATTTAAATTGAACCGGAAAAAGGTTCCTGGACCGTATTTAAATTGAACCGGAAAAAAGGTTCCTGGACCGTATTTAAATTGAACCGGAAAAAAGGTTCCTGGACCGTATTTAAATTGAACCGGAAAAAAGGTTCCTGGACCGTATTTAAATTGATCCGGAAAAAAGGTTCCTGGACCGTATTTAAATTGAACCGGAAAAAAGGTTCCTGGACCGTATTTAAATTGATCCGGAAAAAAGGTTCCTGGACCGTATTTAAATTGAACCGGAAAAAAGGTTCCTGGACCGTATTTAAATTGATCCGGAAAAAAGGTTCCTGGACCGTATTTAAATTTAGCTGGAAAAAAGTTCGTGGACGGTATTTAGATTGATCTGGTAAAAAGGTTCCTGGACCGAATTGAAATACTTTACAGATATAATGGTCTTTACGGTTCAGAACCCATTTACGCTTGCTGATTTTCTGTCCTGGACCGGAATTGAATTGATTTAAAATTCCTGGACCTTTAACAACCCTGATGTAAAGGCGCAAGTTGCCCACAGCGACGAGAGAGGATCCTGCAAAAATAATCGTTTTCCTGCTACGAGTGGTAGTGACCGACGCGTGTCGTTCCCGACGAAGGCCAGTTACCTTTTGCGTCGAAGAAGACGGAACGATATTCCTCCCGGACGAATTGCACGGAAAAGAACAGTGCGAGAGGGCGATCAGGAATCTCCAAATAGCCATTGAATGATTCCGTCATCATGGGGCAGAGGGGGAGGGAACGCAACAGGTGGCCTTGGTAGCTGCAGTACGTCAGCGCGAGCGCTCATGGTCGAGGCGAGGCGGTCGGGCTTGTTTGGCTGCATACATTGCCCGCGGCAGGTGCTCGGGATTGCATGGTTCTTCGCTTGGACTCAGAGGGTTCCGGGTGCTATTTATACAGCATGTTACGTTCGCCGAGCAACAGTGCGCCATGTAGGCGATTTGTTTTTCTCTTGGGGATGGCTACACTACAACTACATATGCTGTATTTCCTAGCATTCATCTTACGTCAAGTGAATATTCTTACCCAAAAAACATAATTGGAGGAGAAGGTTCTCTCTCTCTCTCTCTCTCTCTCTCTCTCTACCTGGCACCAAGGGATAGAGAGAGAGAAAGAAAGAGAGGGGATGGAGAATGCGGAAGGTTCGAGAGGAGAATGGGTTATTTTAAGTGCACTTTATGCACAGAAAGGTTAATCGGGACTGACCCTACAGTGGGATCCGAACCCGGGACCCCTTGATTACAAGATAAAGACGTTACCACTACGCCATCGTGGTTCGATGATTGATTTGGTTTATTTTTCTTCGCTTTTCTGCCACTTTTCGCCAATCACGACGGTGAGGATGATGTGATGAAATGGATGAAGAAACACTCAACAAGAACACTCATGCCCAGATCGGGATTCGAACACTAGGCCCCTGGCGTCGTAGCGCGCTGTGCTAACCACTCCGCCAGAGAGGTCGGTTAACAGTTTTTGAGGTCTTTTCACATGTATTTGACATCGTTTTTCTTACACTTTTCATTAATCGTGACGATGAACGATGATTAGATGAAGTTGATGACGGAAAATTCACAAATAACATCATGCCCAGACTAGGACTCGAACCCAGGAGGTGGCAATATCGAAAAATCGAACACTTAACAGAGCTGGCAGCAGCTTTTAATGGCAGAGGTGCTGACACAACTGAAAGAGCATGTCTTACCCAGGATTCCAACCAAAGCCCTATAGTTTCGGAGCGACCTACGCTAACTACTCCGCCACGGAGCATATGCGATTGTCCTGTCATCAAACATTCCCGTACGCTATGTGAAAACAAGCCAATTGTTCACGTACTTAACATTTAAACACGTGTTCGATTCAATGTTTGGGCATCATTTACCAGGATGATCTATGCCAGTCGAGCACATAGATAGACTGATTGGCATCGAATCAGGCACTAGAAATATATTTCGGGGCGAAGAGTCCGAACCAAGTGTCCGAGAAATAATAATAATGTTTAAATTAAAACAAATTAATTTATTAATATTGCATTTTTATTACATGAATACTTATGAAGATGGCAATATAAGTACAAGAGCATATATTCATCATCAAGTTTGCGTGTACTTAAGATCGCCAAATTTGTATTCAAACAAGGAAATTAATGTCAAATAGATATAGAATTGAGTATTTATTGAATAATAAAAAAGGATGAACTTGATTAATATTTTATGCATATTTTCATAAGTGCTAGTCTGTATAAATCTTTAATATTGATCAGTATGATCCCAATATAATAATTAATCCTTGTCTTCTAAGTTCATAGGAAATAAATAACAATCGATTATTACAACCAGTACATTTTCAGTACTTGGTAAGTCTTTCCCCCTAAATACGTCCTGGCATCGAATTCATTCATTTCGTAAAGTGTCAAGTAGTTCTGGCAACGTGGTTGTTTGACAGGCACAAACGTTCTTCTTTCAAGGTTTAGGCCCCGCTAACACCTTGTTTGGCTTTCCACTCAGCCGACAATTATAGATCTACCAACTTATTTGAAACCCTGGCCAGAAACAAGTGGCGCTAGTGTCGAATGTTTAGGAGGGGAGCTCGGGAACTCTGGGGCAAGGGAAGGGATGGCAGAAACACGTGTTTTCCCCCTGTGTTGCCAAATCTAGAAGTGGGCGTGTGCCGTGAAAGGTTTGCAAGTAAACAAATATACAGGCCGAATATTAAGTTTCGTTTCTAGACGTGGTAATTCAAATAACATAGCATGAGAGAGAGGAGGAAGGGGGACACTAAAAAGCATGAATCCAAGTTTCATCAATGTAAACAACAGGCCTCCCTTCGTTGCGGAATCTGTTGATCGCACGAAGATATCTTGCTCTCCAAACCACAATGTTGCTTCGTTCAACCAGAGCTAAGCGAGAGTTTCTACCATGGGCGTCCGGAAGGGGGGTCGTGCCCCCCCTGGAAAATGAAAGTCAACTAAAAATTATATATTTGACACATATAGTTTCATTTCAGCCACAATAATATGTGTTAATTAATGAACGAACACGATAAATTCAAATTTAAGCAATGTTTTTTGAGGGAACAACATTATTATTGGGGAAAATGTGGCTTTTTGCCCCCCTGGAAAAATACCATCCTTGCCCCTCCCTGGAAAAAATCCTGCGGACGTCCATGGTTTCTACATTTTTTAAATTTAAAGCCTATTTGTTTCATAATTTTCCGTAATGTTTCTCGCCCCCCCCCCCCTGATAATTAATTTCTTCCTTAGCAATAGCTAAAAGTTTCAATATTGTAGGAACTTCTCTTTTCACTACGTAAATTTCATGGACAATTTCTGGTCAGGGGTTTGTAAATCTTTTTTCTCTCTTTTCAGTTTTTTAAGCAATGACTCCGACCGTCCCGTTAGATATACTGCTCTCTTTAGGGGTTGATCGCGAGGATAATTCCACCCGCCTCTTTTATCTTCTTCACACTTCTCAATGATTCGTAGTAGCACTGCTGTGCACAACTTTCGACACTTTACACTTACTCAAAAACACGTCTACGCACATCAACAACACTCCTCGAATTCTTGAAGAGAGTAAAATTAGCAACACTGTGTCAGCGGAAGTGGGAAGGTCCTTGCCTGACCAGCGCCAGAGAAAACACCGGGGGTGAAAGAAGGGGTGGGGGAGGCCGGTTAGTTCGCATATTTTCCGAGGTTTCAGAAAGCTTGGTGGATCTATATCACCTTCGCTCGCCTGCAGCGTGCCCTTGCTTTCGACACGACCGATCCATTGGGAAGGAGGAGATTCTGGGAGAGCTTCGGGTGGTTGGCGCCGCTGAGCAGGGATTTCGGATGAAACCGGGGGAAGCTATTGTCCAGACCGTTATCGCTTTAAAGTCTTCATGGGTAGACAATTACCTTGCACCCAAGGGGCTTTCGGGATTTCGTTCAATCCAATTCGGACGAGCGGAGATTTATACGTAAGCATTGCTCATTGTTCAATGCTTTAAGTCTTTTCACGTCGCGTGTTCTTGTCGTTCATCGTTTGTTGTGTTCTGCTGACCTCCTTGGTGTTGTAGCCAGTGGCGTGCCTAGGATTTTCGAGAGGGTGTCGTGTAAGTGTACTTTTTTTAAGCAGTCAGTCTTCGTTTTGCCACCTTTTCCAGCCTTTGACGTTCTTTTTTATGGATTACTGCGCCAAAGGCGGGGTTATCACCCCCACCAACACCCCTTTACGCACGCCACTGGGTGTAGGTAATATTTGGTGTCGTGAAACGAGTCCTGATTTCGAATCTCTGTAGTTACAGCGTGTAAGTTACTTCTCCCTTGGTGATTGGGCATCTCTTCCTCAGGCTGAATTTGAACTGAAATCTGGGTGACCCATTTTGAAGACATCCAAATATCAACCTCTCTTCTACACCCTGGACTGCATTTTGAAGGATAACGAGGCTCTGGCGTCTGAACTCGCAGCCAGTATAATCTCTATGGGACTTGTGTGCTGTTAATGTATGTTTCTGATTGTCCTTGCATCAATTTTATTTTGTCAACATTCATCCTTATCTTTGCAATTAGCCAAAAGGGGCAGAAAAGCTACTTATTCATTCATTTCTTCTTGGGGTGGGTTGAACTAATATCAGTGAATTAAATAGACTCGGAACTTGAGTACAATACGTACGGGCTCCACACGTTCACGATCTCGGCCACTGTGGAGGAGATGTGATCAGCATAACTTACCGACCTCCTTTGCCCATTTTATTAGAGCCTGAGTGAACCCCAGAACATGGTCTGAAAAATGACAATCTGACTGCCAGAACCTGTACACCAAGAATGAATGTTCCATGTAAAAGAAGGGTGTCAATTCCTGCTTCTGTTATTCTTGTTGCTTTTCTATTTGTTTGGCACGACAGGATGAAGAATTCATGCGTCAAACATATTTTTCACAGGATTCAAACCTAGAAGCACGACCATGAAATTAGGCGGGTGGCAGAAGTTCGCGGCCGGAGCACTACCCCGTGTGTTCGGAGGTTTACGAGAATGAAGGATCTCGTTGTAGAGTTGGTCTTTGTAATCCATGTGATACAAACTGACAGTATTTGCTCGAAAGGTTAGGAATGACACACAAGTGCCCATAATGCTTTGCTTTCCAATAATGTGGCACTAGTGCAATTCTGCCCAGCCGCGTGTTTTCATGGCCGTGCCTTTAGCACCTCTTGCTTCGTAGCGGCGTACACCACGGAGTGGCTAGAGGCAGGAATGGAGTATCGCACTGGAAACAAGCTTTCGATTGCGCGTCGTGAGTGCAGCTCCAACGTTGCAGGAAAAGATCATGTTCGGGGTCCAGCATCCTGTTCTAGCGTGGATGTAAAGAAAGAGAAATTCCACATTTCTTCCTGCCGCAGAGCCCGAGGTGCCGTTTCATAAGCGAAACAGCAAGCTCGCGACGTCGACTGATTCCCCGTTGTAGCCGAAGATTCTGGCACGCTTAACAGACCGAGTCGGCCAGTGACCCCTCTCGCTCGCTCGCATCTCTTTCTCTTCCTCCGCAGGGATTGCTTCACGTCCACAGTCAGCCGGAAAATTTAGCCAACAAAATGATCCTGTGATCGAACAACGCAGTGCTGCAACGACCTTGCCATTCCCAAGACTAGTTTTTCATCGCCACTCTTCTCCCCTTTACATGTCGAACCAACAAGACGCGATTTAAATCTTACACCAGCTGCTTGCATCTAGAACTTCTGCTGCAGTACCTCGTGCTTATTATTATTAATCGGGGCCTCCCCGATGGCGCAGTGGTAGCGTCGTTGGCTTGTAATGAAGAGGTCCCGGGTTCGATTCCCGGTGGAGGCATATAGTGGTTCGGATCCCACTTTAAACTGTAGGTCCAGTCCCGATTAGCCTTACTGTGCATAAAGTGGACTTAAAACACCACCTCAATCAATTATTATTATTATTTAGCGTCGCTTTTCTGCCACTTTTGGTTAATCGCGACTATGAGCATGAGTGATGACATGGTGAAATTGCTGTAGGTATATTCACAAAGAACACCGATGCACCGGCTTGGATTCGAACCCAGGACCTCCGGTGTCGTGACGCGCTGTGCTAACCACTCCGCCACGGAGGCCGACTGCAATGCCTCGTGTGTATATGGGTTAGCACGATGCATGGGGCTCGAATCCATGATGATTGGATAGGTTATTTTACGTCGCTTTTTTGCCACTTTTGGCTAATCGCAACGAAGAGGTTGAGTGGTGAGTTTTTAAAGTTTTTATTATAAGTCCACTTTATGCACAGACAAGCTAATCGGGAGTTTAAAGTGCCCCCGTCGAGTATCGATCCTTGGTCCCCTTAATTACAAGGTGAAGACGTTACCACTACGCCATCGGGGAAGCCCTGAGTGATAATCTTACGGAATTGATGAACGGCCACTCGCGAAGAACACCCAGGTTGGGATTCGAACCCACGACCTCTGGCATCGTAGCGCGATGTGCTAACCGCTCCACCACGGCGGTCGGTACCAAAGAAGCTGCTCTGTTCCAACATCAGTGGAAATCCTTCTCTTAAAAACACACAGCCTGTGATGGAAACGAAAATGAGTTAGATAAGGTCGTACTAAATTCATTTGTTAGATATTTCTCATCTTCACGAAGAGTTGTACGACAGAATTAGACAAAGGAAACGAACATCATTTGCATTGCATTCTGTGTAGGCACGCTGTCCAAAAAAGGCAAGAACTAACGCACTTCAAACGTGCGTGCACCAGCTGATCATTTGCCTGGAACGAATGAGGAAAACAAACAGTAAAAAGCCAGTTAGAATAAGGAGCAAGTACTCAATTCTGCAAATATTCCACCTGATTCACTTCAGTCGCATTGCTTCCCGTCTCCTTCCCAGAGAAAGGAGTTTTATATTTGTGTGGAAATATTGATCGACATCACGAAACAGCGCAAGGTCAAAGAAGAGTCCGCTGAAGTACAATATGATTGTTTTTATTGGGTTTATTTCACTTCGCTTTTCCGCCACTTTTGACAAATCGCAATGGGGATGAGCGACGATATCATGAAATTGATGAAGTGACATCTGGGAGCCCTGGCGCGCTGTGATAACCACTCCACCACGGAGACCGGAGAAGTACAATACAAATCATGAAATATGATCACGTGAATTTAAGTTCACTGTATGCACAGATAGGATAATCGGGACTGGAACTACCATGACCATGTGCCCCATCGGGTATCGAACGCAGCTCTCCTTGATTACAAGGCGGCGATATTAACCTAACGCCATTTTTTTTATTTTAGAAAGGAAAACCCCTAAGCGGTAGTTTTATTCTCCCTCTCCCCCGTCTCTCTCTCTCTCTCTTTCTCTCTCTCTCTATATAGCTCCCTCTATCTATCTATCTCTCTACCTAGCTATCTATCTCTACCTCTCTCTATCTATCTCCATATCACCCTTTATCTATCTATCTCTCTACCTAGCTATCTATCTCTACCTCTCTCTATCTATCTCCATATCACCCTTTATCTATATATCTCTATTTCTCTTTATCTATCTTCATATCTCCCTCTATCTATCTATCTATCTATCTCTATATCTCTATCTATCTCTTTCTCTCTATATCTCCCTCTGTCTATCTATCTCTTTATCACTATCTATCTCTATATCTCCCTCTATCTATCTCTATTTCTATCTATCTATCTCTACCTCTCTCTATCTATTTCTATATTTCCCTCTGTCTACCTATCTCTCTATCTCTCTCTCTATCTATATTTATATCTACCTCTCTCTATCTCTATCTATCTATGATCCTTCTATCTATCTATCTATCTCTTTATCTTTATCTCTCTCTATCTCTCCCTCTATCTCTATCTATCTCTATATCTCCCTCTGTCTATCTCTCTTGATCTATCTCTATATCTACCTCTATCTATCTATCTATCTCTCTATCTGAGAAAATTTAGGAGTCACTCAGGTAACAGTCCAAGTATAGTGAAAGAATGGAAATGAAAGACGGTGTTTGTGAACCCCCAAGCAGTATGAATGTGGAAGTAGACATAGGAGGAAGGGTGTAGGTGCACTAAATTCTTTTTATCCTTGTATGGTATGCACAGCTGTAAAGGCTTATGCTTGAAATAAATTATGTTCTATTATATTCTATCTCTATCTCTCTCTATATCTCCCTCTATCTGTCTCCCCATCTTTCTCTCACTATCTCTATCTCTTTCTCGGTATGTGTCAGTTTTACACAATTATCTCATTGCGGACAATCACAAATATCCATGTCTTACCCGGGATTCAAACCCGAGACCCCTGGCGTCGTAGCGCGCTGTTAACCACTTCGCCGCGGAAGTCGTCATTGCATCGGGGAGGCCCTCAAAAATGATCACTGTAATTTGCAGAGGGAGAGAGTTAAAACTTTTGAAATGGTTTCCTGCCAATTCAATCTTTGCTTCCGAGAAAAAAGCTTTCCGCGAGTGAATTTGTGTCATCGTAGAGGGAAAAAAGAGTATCCGCTTCTCTGGAAAATAAACCTGTGGGTTTTCTGTCGCCTATGAAGAGGAGAAAGACCGACTCCTCCAGCATGTATCGATTGCAGTTGATGAATTCCACGAACTTGGCGATGTGAACTGGTAGTCTTCAGAAACGAAATGTTCCAAGAAAATTAAAGACGAGAAAATATTTTCTGTTTTTTTTCCCTGAAGCGGTGAACAACTTCCAGGAATGTTGGAAAGAGATTCGTCTCACTGTTCGAAATCTTGTTTGTGGGTGTTAGCGTGCAGCCCCACAATGCCGGGGAATCTCTGTTCGTATCCCTATCGTGGAACGGGTCTCACTTATCGGACTCTGACGTCACGATAAATGTTCTCGTTGTTAGGTTAGGCGTGTTAGTTTTAGAGATGTTAGCATAAATAATGCCTTTTTAGTAAAGCCACGAAAAACTGAAGTGTATTTATGCAACGGAGTCTAACAACGAAGGCATTCCGGGCTTACGTCAGTAGACGACGGTGTTCAATACGGTGTGCGATAAGTGAGACCATCATATGACACAGTCTGAGCCACGGTGATCCAGTCAGTAGGAGAACCGGGTTCGATTCCCGGGCTGGGGGAACTTTTTTCGATGGTCATTGCATACAGCAGCTCTGCGGTTCATCCAGCCTCTTGTCAACGGTTGCCTAGTGGCAATGGCGTCCATTGTATATGGTGCAGACTTTGATTGAGTTCGAGAACCCTCTGCGTGCCATCATGCCATGACAGATGCACAGGGCATAGTTTTACATGTATCAAGGTATAGTCTTCTTTCATACTGTCATCTTTTATTTATAGTAGATGAGGGCTTCCTAGAAAATAAATACGCTACTTTAACAGCCCAGCATTGTGGTTTCTTATTTAGCATCGCCTTAATTCTATTTCTAGGTTAATCGCGACGATTATGTTGATTATGTGCTCAATCCTTTATCTATACTTCTGCCCAGTGATGTGCGTCTACGCGTAAACAACGATTGTCTACATTCTACGTGTAGACAATGTAGACTATGTAAATTATGTAATCTACGTCGATGATGTAATCAATGTATACAACATGGCGCTCGGGTTCTTTGTATACATTTCCCGGAATTCCAGCCACCCTGTTGTACTATTACTTTAACCGCGACAGAAAATGTGAAAAAACCTTGTATGAATATCGTCCTGTCATTCGGTTGGTTGACCTAAAAAAAATCACTTAGTACAACGGTTCTCTGACTTTTCAAATCGCTATTAAAGTCACCAAAGAATGAAAAAAAGGACGTACAAATATACATTTCCTCCTTTGAAATCCCATTCTATTCTCTACTTGTCCCCTTATTGGAATTTATTTCAATTTCTACACGAGAGCGAAATGGTGCTACGAAGTACATCATAAATCTATTTCGTCCCTTTCTGTTTTAGTAAACCAAGATGCGCATGTTTGTTACACTTTGACACATCGAGCCTTATTGAGGCGTATGTTACTGGCAGAAAGCTTTCTCCTATCAGGAAGCAACAGCCAGAATACAATGGCGTTGTTTTCCATTAATTCCGTCCCTCGTCACGTTTCCAATCTATGCACACTGACTTTTCAGGGGGGAAACATGGAGAAAAGGAGAAGGAAGCATTGTGTTCTTCGTTACGTAAGAACCGCGTTAGGTATGCTTCAAGGGAAGTATGTGATGTTTTTCTCGATATTCAGAGACGAAGTTTTGCTTGAGATTACCTGCAAATCTATTGTCATTCGCTATTCTTTAGGTGTCTAGAAAATGTGTTCGGGGCGGGGGGAGCATTTGGAAACAATATTATACAACATTGTTTGTCGGGGGAAATGCTGCATCGGAAATATTTTGGAGATTGTTGCAGGCATCTATATATATAAAAATATAAAAATGGATGTGTGGGTGTGTATATTTGTTTGTTCCGGCAGAACTCTCGAACGCCTGGAGCAATTTCAACCAAACTTGGTACACGTATCACTTGCAATCTGGAAATAAATACTGTGGGGGTAAGACACCCCTGGCACCCCTAGGGGTGGGGTGGGAATTATGTAAAAATAATCGAGAACCACCGATATTAAATTCCGCACAAACAGACATCCGTGACTCTATGCAATGCGCACAACGATAGTGTTTCTCGGGTTGTCTAACACTCAGGTTGTGTTGCGAATGAAATCCATAGTTTTCGTGACACTCCCAATGCGGCTCAACTCCAAGTTGATCACCTATCGGCATGGGGGGTGAGAGGGGGTGAAAAATAAAATGCCACTAATGACCTAGATTAGTGTCGAATCCATAGTTTTCGGAGTCGCTATGCTAATTGGTGACATTCACGATCACATTTAAAATTAGTTACATTTTACACTGTAGTTAGAATTCATTATCTTCCTGTCTAATACAAGATTTATACTGAAAGAGCATTCTTGTCACGTGTCCACAAAACATTCACGTACGAAAACACTGTTCAGTGGGGACATTAGTTCCAAGTAAAGAGAAAAGATACCACTATTTTAAGAAAACTGGAATTTGGCACATTGTTGACATTCAAATGTGAAATATTTTCTACTCAACAATGCCATAGTTCAGAGTAATAGTAGAGATGGTGTATTGTTACAGTAATTCTATGTAATTCAGTGTCACACGGTAGCGTACGCAGGATTTTATTAAGGGGTGGGGTTATTTCTAAAACTTTCTCCAAATTCAACTACCATTGTTTTATTATACTTTAATTAAATAGTAATCATCACAATTAATTAATAATACTTATAATTAATGAATTAGCTGAATTACTACTAATACCACTACTACTATTATGTACTAGAGATCTACATAAATATAGTATTTACGAAGCAATAGAACAATATCACTTCCTAGTCATTCGATTTTTATCAAATTCTGGGAGAATTTTTTTTGTTTCTTTGTTACGAAATAATTGTCCGGTCAACGAGGTGAGTCATTTTAAGTGTGAAGAAAATCCACAAAACAAGAAAATATATTAAAATAAATTAAAATAATCAAAGTATGGTCACAAGCTCAAGGGGAGGGTTTAAACCCCGTAACACCCCCCCCCCTCGCGTACGCCACTGGTGTCACAACAATAAGACATTTTGGCGTCACGTTTTACGTTAAAGAAAAATCGGGACAGACTAAAATAAATGGACTGTCCCGGCTAATAAGGGACGTTTGGTCACCTTATGTTGGAGGGAGAGAAAATATCGTAAGGTCAGTAAGACAAAGAGAATGAGGATTTTCCCTGAATATTGTCTGAAAATATTCAGTTTGGTTGATATCAGAACTATACATCCAAGTCAGCAATATCGCTATATCTGTAGGTGCTGCTACTTGTGGTCGTGTGGTAGAACAGCAACCTTGGGGTGATTGGCAATGTCGTGACGTAAGATTCTACGTCAAGGCTGGCCGAACGTGCTGTTATCCTTGTAGGTCATATTTGTCGAGAATGCAAGATGTTGTCCCCAAGAAAGGTTGCAGACCTACAGTGGAACACGTCAGAAAGTTGGTTATTTGCGTACTGTTACTTGGAAGTTTGGACACAGTTGACGGAAAAGTTCGACGCGGCTTCAAAATCATCCTCTATACGGCACGCGTACGCGAACGTTTCGCAAAAGAGGTCTTGTCGTGGCCTTTCCGAGTGTCCTCCATTGAAGGCTGTGGAAAGGTCCACGTGCCAACTCGTTGGCTTATTTTCCAGTACCAGCCGTAGTCCTGGGAACGTGATGCTACTGCCATCTAGGTTTGCTCGGAACTAGAGCAAGAAAAGGCAACACCATCCAATATCGAGATGAGGCTGCAGTCAGTTAAAATTTTCGCATATTAATTATTTTACATGAATTTACGATATCTTTAGGTTGATCGCGGCGATGAAGGTTAACGATGAGTTAATGAGACCAATGAGAGAACAACCACTCAAGCCAGCGCTCTTGCCTTATTCAGGAATTGATCAGCAGGGGGTTCTCACAGGTTATCAGGGGGGGGGGGGCTTTGTAAACCAAGTCCATTTTTCAAACATTTAACAGTATTAAATGAAGTTACATTATGTGTGTGTGAGAGGGGACCATTAAGTTATATAAAGTTTATAAATATCACACAAATACTTCATTTTTCTATATGTTTTAAAACAGCTCTTTGAGTGTTAATTGGCTGATACTGAAATCATTCCACCCCCGGCCGAAGCAATGAAACTTCCCTTCGTTCCAAAAACTTGGGAGCTGTTGACGTTTGATGCAGATGCGAAGGGAATTTGCATGATAACATCAAAGTCACACATTTCTGTCTAAACGGGAGGTCGCAACAGGGGTAGCGAATGTAGAGATAAAGAAGCTCCCCTATGAAGGAACTTTCTAAAGTCTAGAGAAGAGAATCTTCTAAATACTTGCAGCTACTTAGACTTAAGTTCATAAACAAGATGAGCGAATGAAACAGCTGCTGTTTATGTTCTGGGGATTTATCCTTAAAGTTGTATGCTCTTTACATTTTCACTCTTCACTGCAAACAAATTATACAAAAACGTTTTACCAAATGTCAAAGGGGGACTGATGGCAGTGCCACGGAGAGCTGACGGCAGTTCTAGTGGGGGCCTGGCCAGTATATTATAACCACTGCACCATGGAAACCGACTGTAAAATAATTGAATACTATTCCAGTCGTTTGTATGTCTATACTCTGTTTCGGCAATCTCAGGAGCAAGCGAGCGAAAGCAAGTCTCTGCACAAGTAGTGACGAGAGACGGCTCCACAAATGCACACGTGGGAGGGAACGGGATTGCGTGGAGGGGAAAACGACTGCAGTTACCAGCTTTCGCAGCAGCACGTACTGCTTCGGTCTGGTCACTCGATTGCGCGGCCTTGCTCCACAGATTCCGGGAATAGAGTATACAGCAAGAAGTTAACCCAGATAACACTTTGCTTGGCTACTTTGTCTGGAGTATTTCGATAAAAACACCGCGCGTAACCGATTGGACAGTCGACCTCCGTGGCGGAGTGGCCGGGGGATCCTGGGTTCGAATCCCGGTTCGGAAGTGGATGTTTATGTACGTCTGTCCTGAATGAGAAAGAGAACTGAGATTGATACCAGTTTGATCTGTGGGGAAGGCTGCCGCTTGGGGGTCTTCCTTTATTTAAAAATAGATAGCGTTCTCAGTTTTGGAGCTAATGGTCCAGGGTTCGATTCCCGGTAAAAGCCCAAACATTGTAGTGTGCATCTGGCATCTTCAAGATAAGTAAGAGGCAACATGAAAATGCGAATGCGAAATTGTGTTTTATAAGGTTTGTCAATCTCTGACTGTAGGAAGTCAATAAGGGCACTTGTTTTGATTGATTTAGTTTATTTACTTCGCGATTTGTGCCTCCTGGCTAATTTGCGAAGATGGGGATGAGTGATGAAATGATGAAATTGATGAATGGACATTCACAAATAACCAAGCCCGAGCGGGATTCGAACCCGGGATCCTTGGCGTCGCAGAGCGATGTGCTAACCACTCGGCCACAGGGTCCGGCAATAAGGACACTTGTATTGGATTAAATTGTGAAATTCCCTTTGGGGGTCATGTTATTCCTCATTTAAGGTCACTTTATGCATAGAGAGGCTAATCGGGACTGAACCATAGTTTAAAGTGGTATCCGAAGCATGTTCCCGGTCCCGGGTTCGATACCCGGTCGAAGTTCGAATCCCGCACGTAAAGTGGACATAAAAAAACTCGGACCCTCCGTGACTACAAGGCTAAAATGATAGCTACCACACTATGGAGAAACCCAACTCACATTGTGACGGATACAAATAGCCGAAATGCTGACAAAGCCAGAAAAAGAACAACGAACAACAATGCGTTGCTAGCAGTACGCCGAGCATAATGGACTCAGGTATGTTGTCATACACGTCGTTCCGGTGCCGAGGAAGAAAACAAAGTCAGCACGCATAGAACAATTGCCACACACGATGTTAAGTAATCGCGTTTTGCTGAAATTTCACGCTTTTACGCAGCCCTGCGTCCTCCGCGGAGGCCAGCGGACGAGCAGCTGTGGAGCAATCGTGTTTTTCCGTTCGTGCACGAGCGGCGGCCGGCGACAAGTGACGTCACACGACATGCGCTGCGTCACGCCGGTTCCGAGAGAGACGACTCTTTCACTGGAAGGCAATTTGCAGCTTACGATCGCCTCTTTCTACGCACTCTTTCCCTGAAGGCGACAGACGGGAACAAAGAGCGTTCATTACGATCTAGTTAAAGACTAAAAATAAGTTAGAGCTACGTTTACGGCAAGGGGAACAATCAATAACCTGTTTCGTGTGGAAAAGAAGATACATCAAGGACTCTTGAGGCACCTGTCAAACAACCATCTCGCTCGTCAGGAGTCTTGGGTTCGAATCCCGGCCTGGGTACGAGGCTGTTTGTGAGTGCCCCCTAATCAATTTCATCAATCCATTGTCGCGATGCGAAATAACAAAAATCAGATCAAGTAGATTGAGTAATCATGTCAAACAGTGCCGACCTCAAAGTTTGACACAGTACGCTACATCGCCAGGGGTCCCATGTTCGAATCCGCATGGGCATGGAATTATTTGTGATTATCCCTTCATCAATATCATCACTCTTCCTCATCATCGCGTTTAGCCAGAAGTGACAGAAAAGCGAAGTAAAATAACGTAATTCAATCAACCATCACAACAGATATTATATTCCAGAAGGTCAATGGATCTTAGATTTGCACTCACTTTCTATGAAAAATAAGGCTCCGGAAATGTGGGAGAGAGATTCGAACTCTATTGATCTATTGAGAATGGCATAAACGTAACACTTGGATGGGGAGGTGAAAGAAGAGGCAACAAGTGCAATTTACAAAGTCGTATTCAGTGCTAATAAAGAGAGTGTAAGAAAAGCAAGTGCCGAGCCTATGTGCATGCACTTTCCTTTGTAAATTCCTTTGTCAGCCCGTAACAATTGACCTCTCGCAGAGGCCGCGAGTTCTCCCAGCTTCACCAAGTTTTCTTTCTCCTGCGTGATCCGTCGCTTCGTGGGGAGGAAAGAAGTGGCACGAGTGCCATATATGGCCGCTGGAGGGAGTGCGTGTGTTATTCGGAACAGCTGGAGGGCAGCTTCTTTCTTCTCGACTGTCCAGCCGGGAAGGAGATCTGCTAAACATGCCTTCATGGTTGCCAGGCGCATCCAAGTTTTTCCAGCGGACCATGTTTTCTGCCACCTGGATTTACATGCAGCTCGAGCCATCTCAATGGTAATGTGGGCACACAAATGTGTGATACTTGCGGTTAAATGAATTACGAGAACTGCAGGGGTTTATCCAGAAATTTTCTTTTGAAAGTTTGTACGTTCATATTTAGGGGGTTGTAAAGTTAGGCCTTTGTGAAAAGTTTTAGGGGGTATTGATGAAATTTGGACTATTGCACCTGCGAGAATGCAGAATATATAGGCCCAAATGGATGGACTCGATTGTCTCTTCAGCCATTCCATCTTACCACCATGCATCCTCATCTACGCAATTAGCCAAAATTGCCAGAAAAACGAAGCAAAATAAATAAAATCAGTCAATATGTTCTCAAATGACGACCTTTTTGCGGGACTCCCGAATATCTTACAAGCTCTCCCCCTTTTTCATCTTGGGGATTCATTAACATGGAGATCAGGAGCGTATATTCGAAGCTAGCTAGGATATCTGCGAAGCCTGAAGTCTAGAGAATAAAATTCAGGAGAAAAATCGATCAGAAATTGTAAATAATATTATTCATGTCAGTGAGATGATGATGCTGATTCTGGAGTTGGCAACCTGATTTCTTATGAGTTAGCAACCTTATTTCTTATGGGTTGGCAACCTGATTTCCTATGAGTTGGTAACCTGATTTATGAGTTGGCAACCCGATTTCTTATGAGTTGGCAACCCGATTTATCATGAGTTGGCAACCTGATTTCTTAGGAGTTGGTAAATTTATTTTTAATCATAGCCTAGGATCACGTGACATAGTGAGATAGCCCAGATCTTGGACTCAGTATACGTCACTAAGGGGGTATAAGTTGCGATTTATCCACACACCCCAACAAAATTTCAACACCCCATAATAATTTTCACAGGTCCAATTTAAGGTCGATTTGGCTGCAAAATTTACCCGCAGATGCCCAAAATACGAACTTACACCCAAGTCATAATTCTGGATTACCCCTGGACATGACAAAGTGACTTTCCCACTGATAGAGTCGAATTACTTTCGGAACATCTCCAGCGGAGTACGCGAGTCTGTCTAGCGAGCCTAGTGGGCGTGTAGAGCCTGAGCAGGGGGCTTAGCGATATGTTCTGGGTTGAGATGACGTCAGCGGCTCGCTTCGTTGATTGGTTGCTTCGAGAGTTGTGACTCGTTCCGAAGCTTCTAATGGATAACAGCTAAAGATGTTATGGAAATAATCTCCCTCTACCGGTAATGAAGAACATAGAAGAAGCAACATAGTACTCAGTTTTGATGAAAAACATCACTGTATTGGAAGAGCATTGGTTCGTTAAAGGACACACTCGTTGTATAGAGTTTACTACACACTTGAGTAGCACAAGTAGTAACTATCGTCTTTACTCGGTCTTCCATTCCCAGTAGTGGGGGAAAAAAACGGCCAGGATAGTATATGAGAAGGGCAAAGTACACAAAAGGTCTTAATACAGAATATGGTAACAATGAAGCGATTGTAGATACTGAGTGTCACAATAATTTTTCCTAAAAACTTTGGAAGACATCTGCTTTCCTGCGTCGCCACCATTCTCCCTCCCCACCTTCTCACACACCCAGCCAAGGTTTAATTCACGAGCTCTGGGTTCGATTCGTGGTGGAAGCTTTTTTAACCAGTTGGATTCCCACTTTAAAATACGGAAGTTCCGATTCTCTGCCCATACAGTAGTCATGCTTGAGTTTTTTTAAGTCCACTTTTAAAGTGGGATCCGAACCACTAGGTGCCTCCACCGGCAAGGACGAATTTAGCCGGGGGTCTAGGGGGTACAGCATAACTGTACTCGATTGTACACTATAATCGATGGTTAATTATTTCCTATGAACTCAGAAGGCAAGGGTTATTATTATTATTATTATATTTGGATCATACTGCTTTGAAGAACAGTAGAGTACAAAATAAGATTTATGCACACTGCTACTAATGATAATATGCATAAAATATTAAGCAGGAACTTTACTTTTCGTCAACTGGATCTAACATCCTTAAAAATTCAATTCTTTATCTATTTGACGTTAATTTTCTTGTATTTATACAAATTTTGGCGATATTAAGTACACGCAAGCTAGATAATAAATATATTCGTATACCATCTTTCTACGTAATTAATATTTTATTTAATTTTAACATTATTATTACTACTATGATTGAGACACTTGGTTCCGACCCCCTCCCCCCGAAATATATTTCTAGATACTTGCCTGTCCACCGGATACGGTAGTCATGCAATTGTCTGCACTTATTGACTTCAATAGTGATCCTATCTCTGAGAACTACGCATAGAGACGCATGCATGAAGTGATGAATGTGAAGTCAAAGCGAAATTTTAACCCCTACGGCTCTTATATTCGACCTTGAGATGATCCAGTAAGCGTTCCGTGACTCAAAAAATAAAAGAATAAATTAGACGTAATCAATAGATCGCCCATATGATGCCGAAGTGACTGCGAAACTTTAGGAAGAACCACATATCAGTCTGCATCTTAAAAGTTATTTCCACACAGTTCTCACCTAGTGAACACGTGTGCAGCCAAAGACACAAAGAGAAAGAAGTTCCGTTGGCCCTGTGCGAGGCGAAAGCATAGAATTTGCCAGGAGCAGACATATTACGGACGTTAAAGGGAGCCGTGCATTCATGAAGGACCAGTTCTTCTGATCGCCAAACCAGTCATTGAATCACCGACTCGTGAAGAAAAAAACCTGCTCCCGTGCGTCCAGCCTGGAAGAGTGCGGTTGTTGTCTTGCAAGGAGACTTGGGAGAAGTAAGAACAAATCTTGCATTTACCCCTACGTGAAAAAAAAAAAATGGTGATGCCAGGCTTCCAAAACGGTCCTGCTGCTTTGTCGTTTGAATCTGTCGACTGGTTGTAAACGAAGAACATAATTGCAATTGCATGCCTGTTGCAGTAGACGTTTTCGATGTCTGTCGACAGTATCGCACATCGTGGAGCCACACAGTTTTCCTCCTGTTTCTAAACACATTTGGAAGGTCCTAAAAGTGCTAGAAGCCACGATGTAGACTCTTAATGAGACAGAGCAAGTACAAAACTTGTAAAGCCCGCTTCAGACGGAAGCATTTCCTTTAACATTGTTGCAAGCATAAATCTAAATACTTTCAAAAATCTTATAGCAGATAGTACCGCGTGTCCACAAAAACAATCCGTGATTATAAACGACCACAAAATTTTAATTATGTATATTACGAAATTTATACCGATACCATTCGAAGGAACAGCTCAAAGAATTTTAGCGGATGTGTAATTGTTGGCGTTAACTACAACAATAGATGGCATAACAATAAAAAAATGAAAAAAGAAAAGGAAAAAATTTAACAGAAAAACACATTTTAGGATGTGAGACAACAAAAATTAATGAATATAGTCATGGACAATTTGCACGGTAATACTCATGGATCCCACTGTACAATGCTGTATGAATGAGTGTTGCAAAGAAACTTCAAATAATTATAACAAGAAGAAACGTAATGGTGGACAAGAGAGAACACACCAAAAAATCTTTCGATTGTCAATGTGTTATTGTAAATGGCAGTTGTTAGAAGCAAATTGTGTTACTGTTGATGTTTACTGGATGTTTAGGTTTGTACAGTGGGATCCATGAGTATTTTCATTAATTTTCTCTTACATCCTAAAATGTGTCTTTCTGTTACTTTGGCTATTTTTTCCTTTTTTTCATTCTTTTATTGTTATGCCATCTATTGTTGTAGTTAACGCCAACAATTACACATCCGCTAAAATTCTTTGAGCTGTTCTTTCGAATGGTATATCTGTATAAATTTCGTAATATACATAATTCAAATTTTGTGGTCGTTTATAATCACGGATTGTTTTTTTGGACACCCTGTACTTTACACGGAAGCATTTCATGTAACATTTCGGTTAGCTTTTGCGATACAATATATAATATATACGCAGCACGTCGAGTTACACCAAGGTGAGTGCACGATTTTTACAATTGAAACAACCAAAATATTCTTCCATACGTGTACAGTAAACGTTGTAAAGTATGTATTTAAGCAGTGCCATTGCTTTTGCACCTAATACCGTTTTACACGAAACGTTATTCCTCTCGGTTGAATAGTTATCGGCTTTTAAACATGTGAAGTGATACATTGTTTACATCTCACGCGGCCGCCATTACAACTGCACTCGTGACCTAGAGGCCACTTCTGATTGGTTATGCTACAGAAATACGGCCGATTCTCTCCTTGAGAAGTGCTATGAAATATGCTATAAGATTTTTCTCTTTACACGGTAACATTTTGGTCATAGCATAAATGTTAAGGAAAATACTTTCGTCCAAGGCCCACTTTAGACCAGATGGAAACGATAATTTACTCCAGGCAATACTACAACATATCAATATCGAGGCGAGATTTCTGTCAGTTTCAGGAGTTACTTTCCGTTGCGCTTGTCTTCGGAATTAAAACTCATGTCGTTACATGACTGACTTACATTATTCATCCATCCATCTATCCATTCTCAATATATTTTATAGTAGCCTTGCTTTTTAAGGCAGACAAATGTATTACTTCTTAAACCTCACACAATTATATTCGTGTAGCAGTGATTTTTCAATGCTTATTCAAATCCCTCTTGAATGAAGAAGTGAGTTAAAATTTTTGATTGTGTCGGCACGTATGGTCATTTTACAACCTTCTAAGTAAGTGTACGAGGAATAAATCCTTGTATCTAAAACCCTTACCTCAAAAGTTTAAAAAGGGGTGTAAAGGACCCCTTGAGAGAGGTTAGAAGTGCAAGTTTGTGAAGGGACGTGCACAGGACAAGCACAACACATTTAATAAACTAAGGACACACTAGGAACAACTTCCTCACAGAGAGGAAAGCAAAAGTTGAAACACCATCAAATGATTCTCAATCCAAAAATCAATTGTTGATAAAGGCCAGATCACAACCACAAGCGTTACGTATGAAATTGTGTTCATGAAGACTGTAATCTGAGACATCACATATCCGGTAACGATACGGTTGTTTCACATGTGCTCAAAGGGAAATATTACCTTGTGGAAAGTAAAAGAGACGGGCTTCTTCTTAACGTTAGGCTTCTGTACTTTGATTAAGCCGTCCTCTACGTGCGCCAAAGCCTCGCGTGAGGCTGCGCTTGCATAAGGAACGTTTTTTTAAAAGCAGATAAAAACACTTACAGTCGCTTACTCAGAATAAACACAAGAGAGTTGAATAGCCTGGAGCCCGGCAGCTACGAGTGTTTCCGGGTGAAGAATTAAGGAGTTTCTGCAACTGGTATGCCTACCTGGTCCAGCAGCTTACGAAAGAAAAAATGTTCATGCTTGAATTTGCACATGTCTTCTTTCTGCACTATCAGACACTGTTAATGCACAAAGTATGAAACGCAAACAAAGCAAACTTTACAGTTTGTTGCTAAAAGATTTCTGGTAACGTCTGGCATTTAACTTGTAACGAGTTACCATCCTCCAGTAGGTTTGATTATGTTTGATTTTAATTCCACTTTATGCACAGAAAGGCTAATCGGGACTGGAACTATAGTTTCAAGTGGAATCCGAAACACTACATGCCCCCACCGGGTATCAAACCCGGGAGACTCTGATGAATGAATCTCTGTCTTTTGTGGGACATTGACATCTTGCTTTGAGCTGTACAAAGATACATTGAGGATCACTAAAAGCTCTCAAAATAGGCAGGCAAAAAAAGGTATCGAAAAAAGGCAAATAGGCATTGAAATTCATGGACATCAGCAGATTTGCCGTTATCTTCGAATTCCTTCAAGAATAGCCTGAAGTTGATTTTAAACTCCGTAGCCAACCAGAGAATGTTCCGAAAAAAAGGCATTTTAGGGTGCACAGTGGAATCTCTTCACTACAATCAATATCATTCCCACGCAACCCCTCTAAATGAATGAGGGGTTAAAGCTTTGCTCTTCGCTTCAGTGTGTAGACCGATGTGATGGGCTATGGTTAGCTTTTTCAGATGCATTTCTCCTCCACTACAATCCACTATGCTTGTCTATTACGAACATATGCGGTAGTACATAGTCTTACATTGAAAGAGGAACATAAGTTGAGAGTATTTCAAAATAAGATCCTTAGGAAAATATTTGGACCTAAAAGGGATGAGGAGACAGGTGAGTGGAGAAGGTTACATAATTTAGAACTACATAATTTGTATTCATGTCCAGATATTATTAGAATGATTAAATCGAGAAGACTTAGGTGGGCAGGCCATGTGGCACGAATGGAAGAGGAAAGAGGAGTTTACAGGATTCTTGTTGGGAAACCTGATGGTAAGAGACCTGTACGAAGGCCAAGACGAAGATGGAGGGACAACGTTGAGATGGACCTAAAGGAAATCGGTAGGGATGGAAAAGAGTATATGGATCTTGCTCAAGTTAGGGACAGATGGAAGGCCTGTGTTGCTGCAGCCATGAACCTTCGGGTTTAAGAAGGCTAGAGAGTTAGTTAGTTAGTTGCGGTAGTACAAAGTTATAAAATTAACGGATATAATCAAAAGAAATAAAAGAAACTCTAAATCCGACTTGAATGTACAGATTTTACAGCCGATTTTTTTATTTTAGGCACTCAAATAGGCACTTCCGACTAAAATAGGCGCTATAAAAGTCGTGTATTCCTATCAAAAATGACCTGAAACGGCTTTTAAACTGCGGCCAAGGAACAAGAGGGTATTTTATGGCAAATCCTCAGCCTCCTTATTGCGAACGCGACCCCCAGCCTATTCAGAGTAGATGGATTGGCACTTCCGTCTCCTTCCCCTCAAAAGAGGGTGATGTGTCGCTCAAAAGTGACAAAGAAAAGAGGGGACAAAACCCACCAGTGTCACTTAACAGGTAAACCCCCAGCGACTTGGGATCTGGGGCACACTTTTGCATTCTCACGGTCCGCGTACCTCACCGTCCACAAGTCGTTCATGTCACTGATTCGTATACGCCGTGCACCTTGTATATTCCAAAATATGGACCAATCAACATTGTGAACGTAAAAAGAATGGACCTTGAAGGGACCTCAACGGAGTTTACAGGGGTTAGGGTGACTTCCAGCTTGGGGGAGGGGGGGGGGTCAGTTTTTAAGGAAAAGTAAGGAAGTTGCCTTCCCAGCGGATATGAATCGTTTGAACAAAGGAATGCATTCTTATACTGAAGTTTGGTGAGTTACTCAACAAAGTAACGCTTCACAATTACAGTAACTTTCCTTCCAAAGTAAAGTATTACCGTTACGGTTACCTTGTCATATAATAAGAACTTCTAAAGCAACTTTAAATACATCAGTTTAAAACAACACAACAAAGCATGTATTGTCCGAAATTTATTATGGTAACTCAGGTACCCAACTCTGTGTGTCATTTAGAATAACTAAAATGCATAAAATTTCTCTCACACAAAATTAAAAATTACAATCATTAGCAATGCAATGTGAATATTATTAAATAAATTCAAATTGTATAGCATTACCCATTGACCGTCGCGGGTCTTTTTCAGTTATTAACAGAAATAAAAACTATTTTCAATCTGTACTCTGTGAGGCATTTCGTCCAAATTTTCAAGACCGTAATTTATTACATTGTCGAACTCTTGAGTTCTTATTTTTTTTTTAGTGAAAGTGCGTATTTCATTTATACAATTTATTAAGTGTATATATTATATAAGTGAAAATGCCTGGCATTTTTCTTCTTTCATTGGGCCTCCCCGATGGCGTAGTGGTAACGTCGTCGCCTTGTAATAAACAGCTCCCAGGCTCTATACTGGTTCGGTTACCACTTTAAACTGTAGGTCCAGTCCCAATTAGCTTATCTGTGCATAAAGTGGACTTTAAAACATTTTTTATTTATTTATTTTTTATTGGCAGAGTGTCGTGTTCCCTTTAAGGGTATTTTCTTCTTTCTGGTTTTGAATGCCTGTCCTGTCCTGTAGTGCCTTTGCATTATTATCGGCTAACGAGGCTCTGGTGCCTGACACCATCCACTCTATAATCATCTATGGGTATTTATTGCTTCTTATGCTGTGCTCAACTTTAGTTACTTAAGCATACGTGTTCACGTATACATCATTTTAAAACCCGACGAAATCATATCAACTATACCGTTGAACCGCCCCACCGAAACTTGTTGAGAGCTGAAGTTGGCCGTATCCACTGCTTCTTTCCATCATCACAATTAAGCGACACACAACTGTCACAGATTTCATCCTGGCCGGCCATGTGAACCCACCGTGGAGAGCCGATCGTTCTTCTCTACGGAGAAGTATTTGGGTCAGACTTTTTCTTTTGACAAAAGGAAAGCTGCTGGAACATTTCGCACGGATTACGTATGTGGTTACCGTAGACCTGGCTTTGACAAAGCGTCATTGTGCAGTTGTTTAGAAGTCGTTAAACCAAGTGACGCAGTTTTAAAAAGGTATCACAGTAGCCAAGAGCGGTAATGTGAGCATAAAGAGGAGTTAAACAGTGTCAGTGTGCGGTAACAATAAGGCGCATTATGCTCTTGAGAAGATGCACTTGGTTGTTTAATTGTATACGTGTCGCGTGAATCTGCTGATTACCGTAATCGATGAAATCTCGCAGGGATCAAACTCAACAAGAAGCACTCTATGACTGTCTTATGCACTCAGAAGCAACAAATATTTACTTATTTTGTATTCTGTATAAATGTTTATAAATTAACAGGGAGCCGCTGAGATCAAGAACGCTGTATCAATGTCAATGTTTTGAAAGTTGTTGATTTTGTTTCGTTTTTATTTGGTGGGAAGTTATATCTTGTGTTTAAAAAATGGAACTGAATTTTTAACGGATTATTTAAGGTGAAACAATACATTAAGAAATATAAACTGCGTTTGTAAATTCTTGCAACTTATATAATACAGTAAAATCTCGTTAATTCGGACCCCGATTAGCCGGACTTCGCTTAATACGGACAGGCAAAAAGGGGGGGGGGGAAGCAGAATGCAAGGTTTTAAATGCGGCTAGAAGTCAACAATCGCATTCGTCATATTGCTCCGTAACGGCTAAGAATACGTGTATGCAACGTCCATGGAAGAACTTACCAAAGAAAAGGCAGTCAATAACTGATGAAATTCTGTTTCCCTCAGACTTTCGTGAAGTGTATAGTGTATTTGGGCCTATGCCCTTTAAATACACCATAATAAACGTGTTTTGTTGCACTTTCTAATGTTCTTTTAGGTTATTTCAGTTAATCCGAACTTTCGTTAAACCGGTCAATTTATCCCCCCATTAGTCCGGATTGACGAGGTTTTACTGTATTATGAAAAATACAGTTAACGTATCACAATTGCAAACAATTGCAACTCTGATATACTTACAGGGGACGTTCTTAGCATAAAGGTTACGGTCATAACATCGTTTCTCCGGCGATTGTATTTATAAAGAGGGATAGTTAATATTAAGAGGACTATTATTCTCTTGGTACTGTTTATACAACAGGGATCAGGTCACCCCTTTTGTAGGAATGGTCGACGCAGTGTTTTTTCCAGATTTTTCCATTTGGGGTGTGCAAGGAAAATGTAGAGTCAAAATGAGGCATACATTAGCCCTTTGTGAAAAGGTTTATGGAGGTCTTGCGGGAAATTTACGGTGTGTTAGGAGTGTGTGTGTGTGGATAAGTCACTGGGTTGGTGGCGTAGTGTTATGATGAAGCCACAAATCCTAGGTTCGATTCAGTTGGTTCATTTGGTTGTTCTGGTTCACAAATTCATATCTTTTTCCAAGCTGTGATTTATCCACACACCTCCAACACTCCATAAAATTCTCACAAAGGGCAAATGTTTGGTAATTTTGGCTATAAATTTACCCTTACACCCCCTAAGGACAAACTTACACCCCCCCCCCCCATGGGAAATTCTGGATTAACACCTGAACCTAAGGCGGTAAAAAATACGACATGAAATAACTGGTATACAAGTACGAATTTCAATAGTTTCACTCGTGAGATTTGGTCGTTGTATTTTTCATTAATTTACGTTGCTTTCCTATTCTTCTAGATTAATCGTGATATATGGTGAATTGAATATACCTAAACGCGGAAACACACACAATCCCTTCGTTACTCTTGATTTGAACCTAATATATTTTTAGTTCCGCACTACAATGCGTTAACTACACTTTGGACGCTGTGTGGTGATATTTGGGCTTGGAATCTTCGTATAGGGCTGTACATAAAGACTCCTTCTTTTAGGTAAGGCTGTATTTATCCCTATAGGGAAGAAGAACCGAATTGGACACGGTACCCCGAAAACCGTTAGGTCACGTTACGTATGTAAGTGGTCAGAGTTTTGAACTTCGGATGCGGACATAGAGAAGGGGTACATTTCAAAAGCCACCCCAGGTACTGCAAGAACCAGACTTGGTATGCAAATTGGTTGGCCGATGCTGGTTCATGTCTGGCTCTGAGAGGGGGACGTCTTAGGGACTTCCATCACCAACAGAGCAACCATTGAAGAATTTGTCTTTACTGGAAACTTCTTGCGGTGAGGTAAAATACTGTACCGGAACAATTTATAATTACACCTGCCCATGCAAACGTTATGTAAAAGATTTGTAACAGAAAAATCTCACGAATATAAATTTAATGTCAACTTATATAACAGGTACTTGTTAACCAGTTGCCATGCGGGTTGGATATCTCTTATCGTTGTTCCTGTACCAGTATTTCGGATGTTTGCTATGTTGTACCGTTATTTTATCTGTCGCAGTTGACTTCATCCGTGATTGCCTGCCATGTTTTGTACGTAGAATCAGTGGAGGCCCTCCTTAGCCTCTTTAGCTCTACTTTACGTAACTAATTGAAAAATCGTACGCGTTGACACCCGCAAGTCCTTTAGCATCGGGACTGACTTAGCAGTGAACACTTTGACTTGAATGATGCGTTGCAGATATGATATTTGTGAACGGCTTGTGTTCGTTTAATGTATGGGAATTAATTTGCAGGTGTTCCTGATCACTAACGAGTTTAGTTATCATGTCATAATGTTTCATAATTCATCCATATTCCACTGGGAACTGTCATCAATGACATATTCATCTTGTTATGTATCATTGTCAACATTTTCGAAACGCTACAATTTTTATTAACTCGCAGTTTTCAGTATGCCACAAATTCACCTCTGGAATTCCAATATTCGTTTTAGAAAAAAATAAACTCAATACACGAACGTACTGAAAGTTGGACTCACCGTCTCGTTACCAAGTGCCACTTTATTCTACTTAATTAATCATTATTCATCCTCATTCTTTTAGTTACAAAAAGGACAAAATATCGACTAGAAATAGGAATCCTGGAAATACTATCTGCCTAAGCTGTTTCTATAAAGCTCGTTTTAAGTCAAATGTATGAACAGAAAAGATAATTGGGACTCGAATCAGCGGGTATCGAACCAACCTGCGACCCCTTGATTACAAGGCGAGTGTTTTCTACATAAAAAGTTGGCGTTTGGAGGGTAAACACACACACTATAAATAATATAAGCGGCTTCCCTTGATCTTAATGTGAAGAACTTCCATTATCAAAGTGTCTTGTTAGAGTTCAGTCGATGGTTTTGGAAAGTTGCCCGCAAAGCAGTGCTAGTAGATACACAACAAGACCTTCTTGTTTTGAACTTTTTCGCAGCTACTTTAGATACAATTTACAGTGAAGAAACAACAGGATCACTAGCAGTGTACTCTAAATAATAAAACTGAATCCCATTATGTAATACTCACAGGGAACAGTGATCAGTAATGTGGATGGTAAACTCTACAAAAGTATGTCTTGAAAACGGATCCAGCAAATTTAACCAGAACTTTCACCAAAGTATTTCAGGTGTTGTTTTAAAATCTCCAATTTAGTTATTCTTGTCCAGCCGCCTTTCCTTTACACTGTACTATTCCTTTGACACATTCAGATTGTAAATCCTTACAAGGACTTCTTTCTGTCCACACAAAAGGAATTTTCATCCACTTTCTTCTTCCATGGCCTTCCATAAATTACAGCACGAAGAAAGTTGACGCAATTGCGATGAAAAAGCTATGACAACGTTGAAATTCCTTCCATTCAAGAATAGCTTTCACTGGGAAAGAATTCGTGTCAAGATTTGTCGCGTCATTGCTCCATGTTGCAGGTTCTAAGCGTTGTTTGTGCTTGCTTGCGGAGTAACGAACCTTATAATATGATTTTACATGAAGAAGGCTTGTAAAGGCTATACTTATAACATACGGATTTGAAAATTTAAGCAAGTAAAGTATATTTTGATACAGCAGTCTTATAAGTTAGCCGTTTTATCGTTATACAGCCTTTTCATATATTAGTAAGATTTAGGCTTATCTGCTTCCTTTGACTTTTAATCAACTTCATGTTAGTGCTGCCACCTATTGTCTTACTCGGTGGATTTAGTTGTAATCTTGTTTAGCATTACTTATCATAGTCATTGCTAATTTTCTTCGATGATGATGGACAGTAGGCAACATTATGGCAACATGACATTAGTTAGGCCTATATTGATTTAGCCATTTAGGAAACTGCAAGTGCTACAAAGATAAAACTTCGTGTAAGCAAGTGGGGTTCAAATACTAATTTATTATATAATTTATCCTGATTAGCGATTCGTTAGAAATCTATAAGAACCAATGGTAAATTTCTCGTATCGGACAAACGGATTTCTTCAAATTTACAGGAGAAATTACTTACCGAATGCAGTTTCTTTATACTTGTGGAAGTTCGGGGAAGTGTCGCATTGTTCATTGAATTTTGCCGGTAAATCATCTATTTTTCGATGTAAATGTGTGACCGATGCACGAAAGCTCTTGCATCCATTTACTTCCAGGTGGATGTAGCCTGTGTGTGATGACGTAATCCCGGTCAGTGTTTCCAAACACGTGTTTTTATAACTGAAGAAGGTACGTTTCCGCAAATGGTTCGTGGGGCTATGTGTCAATGGTTCGTGGGGCTATGCGAGAATGGTGTGTGGGGCTACGCATATTTTTTCTAAACCAATTTTTAACAATTGTAACCTAAACGTGACCATACCTAACCTAACCTTACCGGAAATGGTTCGTGGGGCTATGCGTCAATGGTTTGTGGGGGGGGCTACGTAGGTATTTTTGGGTGGAGTGGGGTGGAAACACTGCATGCCGAGTACGGTAGTGAAACTGTGACCGCCATTTTGCGTGTTACTGAAGGTAAAAAGAAACGAAGAAAACTTACTCGATATGTCGCAAATAGAGCTTATTTCCGTGAAATAAGCAAAATGCCACCTTCAGCAATGTTTCTCAATGCAGAATACGTAAGTACGAATATTGAAATGAAATGAACTAGCAAATTTCAGCCGTTTGTCCTATACGAGAAATTTACCGAACCAATAAATTGGGAAGATCCTAATATTCTGATTAATACCTATTTAACTGATATTATTCTGGTGCTACTTGGCTTTTCGTTGTTGTTTTTCAAGTTGAACTGAATGATCTTCTATTCCTACGTCCAGCTTATGTAACTCAGAAAGCTTCAGTAGAGATGGCTAATTGGAAAATAAACCCTTAATAAGCACCAAACTCAGTGTTTGAGTTCGCTACAGCTTTCCCTCCTGAAAAGTGTTCACTTGCGTTAGCTAGAGGTAGGTGAGTGACAAGTCGCGTGAACTACGTATCAACACCGTTGCAGTTGCAACACCAGATTAATTACCCGTGTGTTGCATCCGGTAACAAAGCAAGCTTTATAAATATGATTGTGACGACGTCCAAAGCTGTTGTGCGAAAATCCTGCAAGCGTGAATTATGTTGTCTGAGGTTCGCCTCTACGTCACCTAACCAGATTCTGAAACGGATATGAGCTTCCTGCATTTATTCTGACTAGAATTTCCCATTTAATTCCGAGCGGAACAGATTTTCCCTCACCTTTATATCCGGACGTCACTGTACGTACACTTCAGGTATATTTACCCGTTGCTTCTAATTGCACCACATTGAGAGGGTTATGGAATAGGACTGGTATGACGAAGGTTGTCGTTTGAATTCACGGTTTTGTTCCTTGGTTTCACCTCACGCAATATGAAACCTACTGGATATACGTACAGGGCACATCATAAAAGACACGTATGCATTAAAACAGGAACGCAAACGTTATGAAGTTCTCATTCCCGTATAGTCGGAAACTGAGTGGCTATCAGCATCGCTAGAAATATTTGTAGGAGAGGTCAGAAGATTGATAAAACTTGAATAGTAGAAATAATAACAATAATATATGATTATTATAATATAATAAATATAAACTAATAAAAATATACCAATTTTATTTTCAATTTATCATTATTATATCCTTGAGGAGACTTTTCTTTACTCGATCCAACAGTTGCGTCAACCGTTTTCTTTTTAAAATTATTTCTTTACATTTCGTACAGTTTGTATTGAAATGCATAGTAACTCTATTTTGTTGTTCAAGAAAAAGCTTTTAAGTTAGGGGGAAATTTTAATCATAGGGTTTACGTTGTGTGAAACCGTTTATTCAAATTTAAAAAGTATAATATGAAAACATAAATTGGTTACTACATTTTACACTCCTCTTTTTTCGATTTAACGTATTATTTCCCTTAGTAAATCTGTTCCAATACTAACTAATTGATGTCCTTTTCTTGTAACTTGAAATGAAGGATGCAAATTTCCGAAAGAAAGTCGACGGACCGGTTGCAACCCCCCCCCCCCCCCATCCCCACCCCCGACCCCTTCCCGACACCCATGAAACTGACTGACAATTGTGGGGAAATCCTGCAGGTAACAAAGGTAAAGAAACTTGAAAAAACACTGGGTTTGTACGCTAACTTAATCGTACAACATCAATATTTACAAAAAAGTACTCTATACTAATTAAAATTAAAATTTTGGGTGCGTCAGTACAGAAATAATCCTTTAAGCGACGACATACAGAAGGAACTTATCGAATTAGGAGAAAAGGTTAAAACGTTACCTTGCAAAGAAAAGCCTGAAAACTGTAGGCTTTAGGCGGCTATGAAAACAAAACACACAACCCACGAGAGAAATCCCAAGCGCCAGAGCTCAGGTAGCCTAGAAAATGAGGTTTCTGTGCATACGTGGAGAGGAGATAGCATTTGAATACCTTTTTGAAGTCCAGAGTTAGAGCCCAGACAATCCTCTAGGAAAAGAATGCACAAAAAATTAGAAGTGGGTCTTTGAACAAGTTGTAAGTCCACTTTATGCACCGGCAAATCTCAACTAGGCCTCTCCGAAGGTGAAATTCTAACGTCAACGCCTTGTAATCAAAGGGTCCTGGGGTCGATTCCTGCTGCAGGCACACTGCACTGTGGTTCGGATCCCACTATAAACTGTATGTCCAGTCCCGATTACTCAATCTGAGGATAAAGAGGACTTAAAAAAACAAGCTCTGAATCTAAGCGTACAGTTTAAAGGGGAATCCCTTACAGTGAAACTTTTCCCAGATGGAAATTGGACTCCTGTCTCTGCTAGTCCCCTTTCTAGAGTTTTGGTGTTGCTCTGCATACTTTGTTACAATTTGCCAATGATCAGATTATGCTTCTTCTCAGTTCTAACAGCTTTTTCTCACAATTGTTAACTGCTTAACAATCCGTATTCTGATCTACATGTATCGAATGTGTTTCATACAAAATTATCACTAGTGTTCGAGTAAAACTGTCACGTAACACGTCCGGTGGTATTTATTATGGTGACTCTAGCATGCTACAAATATCACCAGAAGTTGGTTGTTCGTGTATCGACCGACCAACCATCCCTATCTATGTTCTTCCTACGCTACATTCCGTTATCAACGGCTTGGACGAACCGAAATGTTTCCAGAGCGGAAATGACGCATGCAATCCTTTGCGTTCTTTTCAGAAGCTAGAGTCAGATCTTGTGTTTTCCACATGGTTCCAATACTATTGCTCTCGCTGTGGCTAAATTCTAAGTGCCATATCCTAGTACTAGACCTAGACAACTGTGCTATCAAGAGGCGATATCGGGATGGATATGTTGACGCCATATGTAAGTGTCATCAGAAGAGAGAAAAGAAGAAAGATGAAATAAGATGTTGGGAATGACGGTAAGGAAGAGAATAAGTAAGACACGGAGAGTACGATAGAGTGAGAAGTGAAAGAGAAGAACAAAGATAGGAGAGAAAGGGAAATAAAAACGAGCAGACAGACTGAGACAGAGAAAAGAGGAAAATGAAGAGATAGAGAAAGGGGAATAAAAAGAAAGAAGAGAACAGAGATAGAGATAGTGAGGGAAATAAAAAGAAAGGAAGAGAAAAGAGATAAAAAGGAAATAGAGAAAAGGAAATAAAAATAGAAAGGAAATAGAAAAGAGAGAAAAAGAAATAGAGAAAGGGAAATAAAAAGAGAAAAGGAAAGAAAAGAGAAAAAAAGAAATAGAGAAAGGGAAATAAAAAGAGAGAAAAAGAAATAGAGAAAGGGAAATAAAAAGAGAGAAGAAAAGAGGAAAGAGAAAAGAGAGAAAAAGAAATGGAGAAAGGGAAATAAAAAGAGAGAAAGGAAAGAAAAGAGAAAATCAAAGAAATAGAGAAAGGGAAATAAAAAGAGAAAAGGAAAGAGGAAAGAGAAAAGAGAAAAAGAAATAGAGAAAGGGAAATAAAAAGAGAGAAGAAAAGAGGAAAGAGAAAAGAGAAAATGAAATAGAGAAAGGGAAATAAAAGAGAAAGGGAAATAAAAAAGGACGAGAGAAGGAGAGGGAAATAAAGAAGCACACACAGATAGCGATAACAGACAGTTGATATGCAACACGTTTATTGTACTAGTACCAAGTTCTCAATTCGAGTTAGGTGAATGGATACAGTGATGGGTTTAAACCCCACTCTTAGTCTTCCTGATTTGAGGTGTGCGTCATTTTAAAAGAGGTATAAAGGTAAATTTAGCACCAAAAGGAAAATACATTAGGCCTTTGTTCAAAACTTGCCAATGAAAATTAGGATATGTTGGAAAAGTTTCAATACATCGTCTTCCTACTTTCTCTTTTGCGGTTAATCTGACTGCACAAATAAGTGACGTGAAGAAGTCAACGATATGAACAATCGCAGCGGTACTTATACTCTATTCAAAAAGGTAGAATGGGATTTTTTAAAATTTTCGTCTATAACAGTGATTCTCAAACTTTGCGAGACTGGTATTTTATTTAAAAGACAACAATTTCGCTCATAAATATATATATTTTTGAACTTTATGCATTAATTAATATGTGCCTTTGAAATTAAGTATTATTATCCCATAATCATAAAGAGTAATAATAGTTCGATTATATCTAAGCTTGCTGACAAATATGAATATTTGTTTGATGAAAATTGCTGCGCAAAGTACAATGACAGAAACACATGTCTAGAATAATTTTATGTTAATGGAAAATACATTAGAATTCCATGCTGTGAGTTGCTCAATATACGCATACGCTTCTGACCACTAGGAAAATAATAATGACAATTGGTCATTGGCAAAATACATACCTTACAAAAACATCAATTTATATTTGATGGAAAATCCACGTGTTTCTGAACGATTTCTCCAGTTGTTTACTTCCTGGATGGATACCTGCATCGAGTCGCCCCGGGGATTTTTCCCACGGAAAGGAAGGAGGAAGCTTCACCCGATTTAAAGCTTTGTTATGTATGTGAACCAGTTGCTCTGTCTGCCTTGGGCTGCTATTATTGCGAGTTCGTTGTTGTTGCTTTTGTTTTAAAAAAGGCAAACATTGTAAAAGTTCTTTGGCCTATATTATCGCAGCGCAAGTCAGTTACAAGTGATTGTTTATTTTTACTATTGATGGTAAATTTCATTTGTTTCCTGAGGGAAATAAATGCACAAAAAGCAACAATTCAGCAATGCTGTTGTCGAAATCCGTCTAATTAGTGGAAACTAATTACGGTTTTAAAAGCGATTTTAGGTCAGTTGCGACACAGCGACTGGTCTATCTTGGCTAATCGCAACCATGATGTGATGAAGGGATTCGTACCCGGGACACCTGGCGTCGTAGCACTGCTTCATTGGAGGTCAGCACATCGGCTAGTCTTGATGCCCCACTCGAGACGAGGAAGAGGAAGAGAGTCCATTACTGATCATGCTAAAGAGGGTGGGGTAGCTGATCCACCCCCCTCCCCCAGAATAAGCGGCACCATTATTAACATCACAATATTCTGTTATGTGAGAATTTCTCTCTCTCTTTCTCTGTGCTCGTTTTTATTTCCATTTCTTTCTATCTCTGTCTCTTCCCTTCCCCCTCTCTGCTTGTTTTATTTCTCTTTTTCTTTCTCTCTCTTTCTTTCATTCTATTTTACTTCTCTTTCTCTTTTCTTTCATTGTTTTACTTCTCTTTCTCTCTCTTTCATTCTGTTTTACTTCTCTTTCTCTCTCTTTCTTTCATTCTGTTTTACTTCTCTTTATCTCTTTCTTTCATTCTGTTTTGCTTCTCTCTCTTTTTTTATTGTTTTACTTCTCTTTCTCTCTCTCTCTCTTTGTTTCATTCTTTTTTACTTCTCTTTCTCTCTCTTTCTTTCATTCTGTTTTACTTCTCTTTCTCTCTCTCCCTTCCCTTCTCTCTCGCTGACTGGTTGTTTTACTTTCCATTTTTCCCTCTCTCTCTTACCTTTGTGCTCTATATTTGTTTTATTACCTTTGTCTCTCTGTTCTCGCTTACCCTTTTCTATCTCTCTCTCTCTGTTCCCTTTGAGTTCTCTCTCCCTCACTGCTTCTTTTCCTTTTTCTCTCTCTTATCTTTACGCTCTCTTGCTTTGTTTTATTTCCTTTTCCTCTCTCTGTTCTCGTTCCGTTTTCTATATCTCTCTTTCTCACTCTCTCTTTCTGCTAGTGTTATTTCCATTTTCTCTCTCTGTCGCTTTCCTTTTCCTTATCTCTTTCTTTCTTTTTACTCTTTTTTATATCCCTTTCTCCCTCTCTCTTTCTTCATAATTTTTCTTAGCCCTTTCGTCTCTCTTTTCCTGCTGTTTTTACTGGACTCCATTTAAGATCTCTTTATAGCTTATGAAGACAAGATTGCAAGATGCATAAATCCCATTTTTCTCGATACTTGACGGAGTTCAAACTAAAGTACTGGATGCTGAAATTTGTTGGACAAAACTAGTTCCGTTGGTTGTCATTTGGGAAACTAAAGATGTCTGTCTAACTTCCACTTCCACGGTAGAGAATGTGCAAGGTCTTACCTTAGCGGTTTCCTTCTCTAGAAGAAAACGAGTTTATGCTCCAGTTATTTTAAAGCCATCCACCTTGCACCGGTTGCACTGCTCCGTCCGCAAGGCTGTTCACTGCATGCGCTCCAACTAGCTTGTCCCAGGCGTTTTACTGCTTTGTTTACGTCGTTAAATAGACTGGCTGAGGCTACCTTGTTTCAGGTAGTTTCAAACAGGGACCAAGTATATAGTTTTCTCACTATTCGAACCTGGACTCCGATAAAAAGGCAGTATCAACTTAGTCTATATTCTCTTTCCTTCAATTTAGATCTCTCCGTTTATAATTGTATTTTTAAATGGGCGTTATGTCATGTCTCTAATGCAATGCAGTAACAAACTAATTATTGGTTTTATGTTTACTTTTTTATTTTAATAATGGACAATGAGATATAACCAGTAGTACAGACATCACAAGTTTATTTTATCTACTTCAGTTTTAAGAGATTATTTTTGCTTTTTCTCACAGACTAATTCAATATGACGTACTCCCTTTAAAGAATCTCTCTCTCGTGTGTCGGACATGTACACAGAGAACTAAATGCATCATATCGATTTATGCACCATAATGCATCGATTGATTCAAGTGAGGATTTCTTTCAGTCGAGATGCACTTCAATGCATCAGTTGATGCACCTTGATGCGTCTTTTTGGATGATGCACTTAAACGTTTGGTGTGAGCTACAGACTTTATGTAGCTCAGACAAAACGTTTAAGTGCATCATCGAAAAAAAGATGCATGCTGGTGCATCAAAACGCATCAAGGTTCATCAAAACGCATCAGCGGATGCATTAAAGTGCATCTCGACTGAAAGAAATCCTCACTTGAATCAACTGATGCACTTTGGTGTTTCTTTCACCACATACAAAAATGCATCAAATGTGAATCTGATTCTTTGAAGAAACTACAGAAAACACTTTAGTGCATCAATCGATATGATGCATTTAGTTCTCTGTGTGTGGGGTGTGAACTTGTGAAGCTTGTAGCCTTGTAGCAAATCAAGTGTCTGGCAAAGTTCCCTTCACAACCTTGCACTTTTAACCAGTATTGAATCCAGCCACTTTCCTCCAGGGGGGAGGGCATGTAGTAATAGGAAATAAATTATAATACTAATAAACACAATACTAATATTTTAAATTACCCCTTTATCGTTAATTTGTAGTTCAAATAAGTGTAAATTTCGATAAGACTGCACAAGAACGTCACTACTATTCCTCAGCAAACTGCTAACTAACTAGAATAGCTCCAAGAATTTGAAATTCTTTGCAACAATTGAAGCTTACATTAGAGCAGCCCTGCCGGTCTACACGTGTTCATTGTTGAGTTTGAATGAAATTGAATTTTATTACATATTACTAGTTAGCAGTTACAGAAACGGATGATAATTTAAATTCGTTCATTATTTTGACTTTTAATTATAAAGTGAATGAAGAAAAAACGAAGTAAACACGGTTGCCAAATATCTTAACTATTGTCCAAATGAACTGCCAAGTTATTGAAATTTTCGGGAGGATCACCCCCAGAATTCACCACTGCCTTCTCAAGCGGCTCTTTCCACCCCTTTCTTTTAACTCTAAGGTAAGAATTTTAGATATTCTGAAGGGTGCAAAACGGCCAAGTGTGCCGGCGCACCCACAGATTTTCTCCCCCTCTCACTCACTCACACCCACATACATAAACTGTCTAAATCCTGCTCAGCTGCTTTCTATTCGCCTACGTCCCCTTTACATTCTTTAAATTTTTATAGTGTCTATTTTTCTCTTCCAATATCTATTTTGGCCTCTATGTAACTGCGAGTCTTGACTCTTAGTTACAAAATACATGATAGAACTTACATAAGTGTATTAATATTGGTGGATACTAATGAACGATTGCGCAACAAAAATACTTTAAAATCTTCAATACTTACGATCATTAGATGTTTATATGACTGGACACTGATCCTTACAACTTTTTCTCTGTGTATTTGCGTGCGAGCATTTGCTAAAGAGACTGGCGATAGATCCAGGACCGTGTGCTAGAAATGCACGTAACAAGTAGACAAGTCAACAGAATTTGCACCTTAAATTAGTTTCTCAGTTGCCGTAAGCAAAGCGGCTTCTTAAAAGAGTGATATAAGATATCTTACAGACCGGTAAGCTCGAACAATTCTTTTGCATAACTGATGGTAGCCCAGCTGATGTTAAAAACTGATAATAAGAGCGTTACGTTCATGTTTTTCTTGCCAGTTTTCCTTTGTGTGTTGGCTTTTACATACAGTTCATGCAACTTGCATCACTGTCAAGCTTCGTTAATTCCAAAGAAAACGTAACCAAAGGTTATCTCACATATCCCATCTCAAACTGACAACAACAAAAAAAGTTAATAATTTTTCGCAAGAACATTATTATGTAAATTAGGCGTAACGGGAGGAATAAGCATCGCCAAAATCGCTGAGAGACCGGATAAAGGGGAGCACTTTGAAGAGGAGAAAGAATGGAGAAAGTTACTTTCTCGGTCTCACTTTCAGGTCAAATATTGAGGTAATTCTCGAGCGCGTTAAAGAAGACAATGTTTTTTTCTGTTAAAAAGAGGGCGTCAGTCGAATGGTGAGGGAAGGCAGACATTGTTCGTCCATTGACCTTTGTTCAAACGTCGCTGATAAGGAAGGGAAATAGGCAGGGTTGTTAAACGTCCAAGAACCCATAAATTCTAATGGGTTCTATTGGGTTCCGTTGCAGGACCGGAACCTTTTTTCAACGCACAATTTAAATTCGGTCCAAGTTGCGTATTGTTTCATTGAAAAAAGGTTCCTGGACCGAATTTAAATTGATCTGGAAAAAAGGTTCCTGGACCGTATTTAAATTGAGCCTGGAAAAAAGTTCCTGGACCGAATTTAAATTCAGTCTGAAAAAGGTCCCTGGACCGTATTTAAATTGATACGGAAAAAAGGTTCCTGGACCGAATTGGAATACTTTACAGATAAAAAGGTTCGTTACGGTCCAGCACCCATTTACGCTTCCCCTGATTTTCTCTCCTGGACCGGAATTGAATTTATTTAAAGTTCCTGGACCCTTAACAACCCTGGAAATAGGCATGGGGGTGCGAACAAGACATGGGGGTGCTTGTAGCATTCTGTATGTAAAGGCAAGCCTCAACCACAGTCTAGCATAGGTATGGAGACAAATTTATGGTAAATAAAAACTGAGGAGAGCGGTAAATAAAATGTTAGATCAGCAGTATATACCAGCGGTGGAAAAAAAAATTGGCACACACTTTTTCATTATGATAGGAAACAACATACAAGAGAGCTATAAATTGATAAACTACTTCATTTTTATATACTGTACACATACACAAGTACTTAGCTGTCCAACCAAAAAGAAAACATCAACACAAAATCACTTCATTTCTAAATTGCATATCTCGAGTGAATTATTCATTGTATGTATTTAAAGGATAGTCTTGCTGTCCAACAAATAAAATAATCACTACTGCACATACACATGATGATAGACAAAATTCATTCATGACTGAACACAAATGACACCACTGTTTCCCTTGATGTGCGGGAACAGACTAATCTTATCGCTGCTACAGCTAGCAAGTTCAATGAAACTGGAAGTTTAGTAGACATTCGGGGGAAGAAAGGAATGCAGCTCGACAGGGAGCGAAGTTTTCGAACTGAGATTATCTGCATGGGAAATCCAAATTTGCAGCGTCTTCCTGATGTGATCGAAGATAAAACGTTCTTCAGCTGCAAGTGGTAGGAAACTTTACGCAAACGTATCGTTACAAATCGACAGTTTGCGCGCACAACCTCTATTGCCGGTTTTTGCGTGTTTTCTACTTAATTTGATGATATTTCACAGTTATTTCGCGAAAAAGCGTTCGTTTCGTGAAAAAGCACACTTTTCGCATTACTTCTCGAATAAAACTCATACATATTTCATCATTGGGGGTGTAGTTACGTGCAGAATGTTCAAAATTGCATCTTTTTTTTTTTTTTTTTTTTCACATTTTGCGATTTCGCGCATCGCGAAAATTCAATGTCCCTAAGCATAGGTAAGAGTTACTAATTGAGGAAAAGTGGTAATACGTAGAGGCCCATTAGCTCCCGACGTGTAAATGCAGAATGACAATTGACCTGAGAGGGCACCAAGGCACGGAAATCCGCGTTGTGCGTAGGCAGGCTAATCGGGATTGTGCCTACAGTTTAAACAGGAGTTAGAACCATGTTCTCTACACGTTCCTACACCATCAAACCCGAGAACACTTAATCGCAAAAGTATTATTTTCATTTTCTAATAGCCTACCTCCGTGACGGAGTGGCTAGCACGCTATGACGCCAGGGGTCCGGGGTTCGGATCCCTGTCTAGGTATAGATGTTCTTTGTGAGAGTGTCCATTCATCGTATCAACTTCATCACTCATTCTTATCTGCGCCATTAACTAACTGTGGCAGAACTGCGAAATAAAATAAATCAAATCATTCAATCATTTTCTAACAGGGCTCTGGGCCACCCCGATAGCGCAGTGGTAGCGTTGTCGCCTTGCAATCAAGGGGTCCCGGGTTCGACTCCCGGTGGAGGCACATAGTGGTTCGGATTCCACTTTAAACTGTAGGTCCAGTCCCGATTAGCCTTACTGTGGACTTGAAACACCAAATCAATCAATCAATCAAATCTAACAGGGCTGATCCGAGAAGGCATCCACAATTCAACCTCATTTCCTCGAAGTACACGTACGTACACCCCGGTGACTGCTTCTTGAACGCCAGCAAGGCTCTGGCGCCTTAACCCATTGCTAGTGGGATCATCATCTGTGGGTCCTTATATGTGCTAAGTACCCCTTTACAGCCTCATCTTATAACTAGGGTATGGAGATTTTATCCTCGAAGACACCGTAGTTCTAGTTCTTGTTAAGAAATCTATGGCTGTTGCATTACTTTTAAAAATTAAGTGAGCAAGCTTTGAACAAAAAATTTTATTTTCTTGTTAAGACTCTGTCCTTAGTTTTGTTTTAGTGAAGAGGGTGGCCATAATATAACAATCAAAACCATTTGATTAGATGATGATGAATTATGATTAGACCTCGGATTTTAAGTTCTTAACCTACTTTTTCCGTGACAGGTATGTAAGAAATAGTAAGTTATGTCAGCGTTTCATTTAAAAACACAACAACTGATGAAGTTTTATAGTACCTAAAAATAACCTATTTTGCTTGTGAGAACCTATTTTAGGTTTATGCACGTAAATCAAGCTTTTTTTTTAGGTTTTTGTATATTTTCAAAGGTTTTACAGGATTTATATGTCACACACAGGCATTTGCTTTGTTTGGTCATGAAAAAAATTCAATGACGAACGTGTTTGAAATGTACTCTCTGTCGATTTACCTTCCTACAAGTCCATGGTGATTTTTCAAAGCTCTAAACAAAGCAAAATGTCTGGTGCCACTGTTACCTACATGAATTGGTCTGATCTGTGTGGTCTTTGCTCACGTTCGCGTCACTTCGTTGCTTTCACGCCTTTCAAACTAACATTGCAGCATTGAAGTTTGCACCACTGACTATGTTTTTGTTGAAAGATTATTTTCAGCATATAAGATGATCCTCGCAGACAAAATTGCGGAGTTTGACTGTGGATAACATGAAAAGGATTGTTGCCTAACTATACGGCGAAGAGTGGATTTTAATAGCAAATTTCCAACGGTAAGTTCTGCCATTGCCGTAGGGTTAGGCAACACGCACAACGTTATGCAAGATAGTGCATATTTCAGGATATAGGTGTCCCATTTTCATTGCCGGTGACTATACCTAATCAGCATTTTTCAGGAATTTTGAACTATTTTAAGTTTTTTTGAACCTACTTCAGGATTTTTCGAGCCTAACTTAAGATTTTTAGGGCCTGTTTTAGGATTTTTAGACCCTATTTTAGGGTTTATCGAACCTATTTTAGGATTTTTAGACCCTATGTTAGGGTTTATCGAACCTATTTTAGGATTTTTAGACCCTATTTTAGGGTTTATCGAACCTATTTTAGGATTTTTAGAACCTATTTTAGGGTTTATCGAACCTATTTTAGGATTTTTAGACCCTATTTTAGGGTTTATCGAACCTATTTTAGGATTTTTAGAACCTATTTTAGGGTTTATCGAACCTATTTTAGGATTTTTAAAACCTATTTTAGGGTTTATCGAACCTATTTTAGGATTTTTAGACCCTAATTTAAGGTTTATCGAACCTATTTTAGGATTTTTGGAACCTATTTTAGGGTTTTTCGAACCTATTTTAGAATTTTTAGACCCTATTTTAGAAACCTAAAAGCACACTTTTTAGAACGTAAAAATCCGAGGTCTAGTGATGATATAGATGGTGAAATTGATGAAGGAACACTCACAAAGAACATCCACGCCCAGTCCGGGATTCGAACCAACGACCCCTGTCGTTATTCCGAGCTGTACCAAACACTCCGCCACGGACATCTGCTGACTTCTGATAGATACACACACTCGCTCACAAACATTAAAGTGAAATGAAGGTTATGAGATGCCTGTTGCTGCATTTGAATATATTATTGCCGAATTACATCAGAGGTTTTAAATTGTGGCTTCTTAAACCTGCAAGGAGACTGTGTTTTCAGTGCAGATATTCACGTTCATATCACTCCTTGCAAAGTTCCTAGCCACACCAATAAGTAAGCACCACAGAAAAGTCACTCAAGCATCCTTTTGGAGGAAGCATTCCTAATATATCAAGAGCCTCTCTCTCTCTTTGCCGGGAGCAAATGAACTTGTCACACCACAGACCAAATGGCAAATTGATGTTTAAAGATCACATCTGAAATGCGCACATTAGTTGACCTTGGCTCTGGATGATAACTCCTCGTACGTAGATTGTGTAAAAGTGCGCGCGCGGCCTTCCCACGGACATCGAGTACTGAGATTTTGGAGGTCACGATGTGTACGCGTTTCCCAACATGCATAGCAAAATTGAGGTCACCAATTGGCCGGGTAAGCAAATGCTCCAAGATGCCAGCATTATTCTTTTTTTTTTTTTCCAACGCTTCTCTTTTGTTTTTTCCATCTCTTCTGAAATCACATTCGGATGACGTCAGTATGGGCGTGAAGCTTCTTTTGCCAGAATTCCATCTTACAATCGCACACAGTGAAGAAGGTGGCGGTTTGGTGTATTATCCTGCATGTTGCTGGAATTTCGATCCACCCAAAGCACAACTGGTTTCGAACCGTTTATTTGGCACACACTGAGGCCCGGGTTTGAATCTTGCAATTAAAACAGATATCTGGTTTCGTTGAATCGTTCATTTTCCCACTTTAATGATGATAAGTGCAAAGATTTCAATTATCGCCAAATCTGCGACTATTTGAACAGATCTGAGTCTGAAAACCAGTGGCGTGCCCAGGATTGTCAAAAGGGGCGGAGGTTGCGCATACTTTTATACTAGCCAGTCCATATTTTGCCATCCCTGCATTTTACCTTTTTTTTATTTTTTGGAACAGAAACAGGGGCAACCCCCCTCCCGGACACGCCACTCCTGAATGCTATACAAAGAACGCATGTTCCTGCGCAATGTAGTTTTCATGAAACGAATGGGGTCTCTTTATCGTGTCACATGTAGTATGAGAAACTGAAATTTGATACCTAGGATGCTGGACAAAAAGTAGCAAGCAACAGAAATAAATAAATGCGTGTTTTTGTGTGTATGTGCGTGTTTGGTTAGTTTATGAGCTGGGTATTCACTAATATACGTACTTTTGCATTGCTCTTCGCATAAAAGGGAGTGTATGAAAACAAACTACGGTGTTTAATCATTTTGTAATAATATTAAGGGTTTTGTTATATACTACAGACAGCCAATTTTGTTGGAGTACAGAGACAATCGTTTAACATGTGTCTCATAAAGTGGTAACGTCGTCGCCTTTAAATCGTTGGGTCCCGGGTTCGATACCCGGTGGAGTCACATAATGGTACGGCGGAACCACTACAGGTCCAATCGTATAAGTGCGTAAAGTGGATTTAAGCCTGAATCACACGGAACTGGATTTCTAGTAGGAATGCCCTAGTTGGCGCTGGACTGGCTGTTTTCGCCTCACACGATACTTGTTTTGTTACCGTACTTGTCGATAGACTTTTGTTTCCATAAGACATTGCGCAGAGCAGACAATCTGTCAAGATGGACGAGCAATTTGAAGAATGCTGTAGGAGAATTACTGCTTTGTGCTTTTATGAAACATTAAAAAAAGAAAAGTAAAGACGAGAGATTGGCTCGAAAAAATATAGTAATCAATGCGTACCGAACAAGCTTTTTAATTAACTCGGCTATACATATTCATACATGAGATTCGCAGGATTCATTCACAGATCAAACATTTAATTTAATACACTTGTAAGTAATCATAAGGATTTTCATTTTCGGCTAACATATTTGTCACGTACACATCTCATCGCTTTGCATAAATACCTAAATATTGACACGAATGCACTGCACATCATCGGAAACCACAGACAAAGAACTCACCTTTGCAACTCACAGATTATCTTCACTTGTCCAAAGTCTGCTCTGATTTTCTGTTCCACTGATTCGATGAAAGCCAGTAGCAATTAGAACATGTCCTATTCCTCCAAACCAGTCAAGCAGCCAGCCAGGCGGCCATCACATCCGGGCAGGTAGCCAGTTCAACGCCAACTAACTGGATATCCAGTTCCGTGTGATTCGGCCTTTAAAGCAAAAACACAATCACCAAGTGTCTCATAATTCGTTTACTTAGCTGAATAAATTAATGTATGCAAATGCCACTACAGATCTTCGCAAACCGTCACACTCAGTGCACAATAGGCTCCATGAGCATAATTGAACCCTGGGTTGTCAGTGGGAAAATAAGTAAAGCTGTGGTATTCTTGATCTCAGATCAAAGATAGTCTCTGGTGATTTGGAATCGTCTTCCGAAATCCATTGGCTCTTCTACACGTGGCGCTTTCACCTGTTGCTTGGTGCGTGGGCGTTAGTGGGAAGGATCTCCAGCAGAGAAGCTTGCAAGGCTTGTGGGTTTCCGTTCCCGCAGAGTGTAGTACTATATTTCGTTCAGCAACTGAACGTGGCTGCTGAAACTATATTGTTCAAAAGCCACAGGCTGGTAAAGCATATTGTTCCACCGGGATTCATGCTTACGACAAATGTCCCTTAATGGTGCTTCATTGATAAGGATTCAGTGACGGAGTAGCGAAGTCAGAGGTCCTAGGTTCGAAACCTAGATTGGCCTGTCATTTCATGAGTTCATCATTCATACACATTGTTGTGATCAATCCAAAAGGTGAAAAATAACTTAAACAATGATTGTCACATTAATTAGTTTCAGTGCCTTAAAGAAAATTTGAAAGCAAATTTAAATGATATATATTCATATAATTGTTCACGAACTCAGTGCTTCAGATAGAATCTTGTGACAATGCAAATTCAAAAATAGGGTTTACGTCACCACAGTATCATCAGCCCCTTGCTTATTTTGATTGTATTTTGCGTCGCTTTTCTGCCACATCTGACAAAGCGCGATGATACAGGATGAATGAAGAAATTGAGAATGGGACACATGATTCGAACCCGAAACCTCCATGAGCGTAGTGGTGGTAACATCGTCGCCTTGTAATCAAGAGGTCCTGGGTTCGATACCCGGTGGAGGCACATTGCACAGTGGTTCGGATCCCACTTTAAACTGTAGGTCCAATCCTGATTAGCCTATAAAGTCGACTTAAAAAACAAAAATTCAATAAATTCAAACCTAAATCTTCAATGGTGAGATCGTGAGTCAGACACTGAACTTTAATTAATTTACTTCTGAAGCTGTGTCTGGGTGATAAACAGATATTTTTTTCTAATTAGCTCTGTTTTAAATGTGATTGGTTTCACATGCGATAAACTAATTGTATGTATACAATAACACCATAATAGATCAAGTGAATTTCGTTGTAAAGTTTTGACGGAAATGGCACCTGATTCTCTTCGTTGGCCGCAGCCGACTGCCTAATATTTTACTCCTACCTTCCCCTCCCCCCTTTATGCAGAAATCGTACACTGCACTTAGTCCCAGGCCAAGCGTGTGTGGATGTTCCCAGTTCCTACATACCACACACATACACAAACAGACAAAGTCTCTGCCCACGTTGAAATGTGGTCACTGGGTCAGGATGGCGACCATTTTTTGGCATGTACCGTTGGATGTGACGTCAGGGTACGTTGAAACTGAAATGAGCCGGAGGCAGCCACTGTGAGTACCGCGTGCCGGCGTGTTTGTCACAGACGTGCGAGCTTCGCGGCGAGATTTTCACACTGTGGGACAGGAACGGTACGGTCGAACGTCGACATGCTACGGCTTTACATAATTATGTGATTGTTAGTGCTTGTTTGTTGACAAGTTTTTCCTTCGCACCCCTTATTTAACACTAATGTGGTCATGCCATGACTTTACTTGACTTGAAGCTCCCCTTCTCGCGTGTTATCACCTTCAAATCATTATAATATAATAATAATAATAATAACCCGTGGCTCTACAGCCCGTAAGACCCTTAGCCTATCTCCCTCCATTCTCCCTCCCACAATCCTACCTAGAGGTGTGGAGATCTTCAACCAGTCATGGGGTGACGTGTGGTCAGCACGTCGAACCCCCACGTGTTATAGGAGAAATTATATCCATGACTGGGTTACGCTACTCACTCGTAGCTCCCCAATTTCCTAGCGATGGTGGGTTGCCACCGGTCCTATACACATGCCGAGAACCCAGGCGGACTCGAACCCATGCCGTCCCGCAGTCGGAGCTCAAAGCACAGCTCCTTAGACCGCAAGGCCAAGGAGGAGGACACCTTCAAATTATTACGGAGTATAATTCTCCATTACGTACGTATATAAATAAAACATTTTTTCTGGCCTGTCGAGGAGTTGCTTCCCCATGTGTCACCGTCTTTTGCCGCCCGGAAGGTAGTCTTTTGCAAGTGGCTCCACGGGATACTCAGCCTCCTGTCAAATTAACATATGAAAGTACACTGGTTATTGATCATTTAACTTCAACCATGTTTGGGCACAGAACGATTTTAAATGGGTGATATTCACCAGCGTACGCAGGATTTTTTCAGGGGGCGCTGGAATTGTAAAGATTGATATTACATGGTAGCACTCTAGGAGCCAGGGAGGATACACAATAAAATATTTCTTAATTACAATCTTTAAGCTTCGTTTTGAAAGTTGTTCAAAGACAAAAATGGCAATCATGAGTGAGGTTTGCACAACTTCTTCTGGTTTTCCCAGAGTTCTCTACTTCTTTCAAAAGCTCTAGCGTCCGGACTCACATCCAATAATCCTCTGTGGGCTCCGGAATGTGTTGTTCCTATATGTTTGTAATTGTCCGTTCAACAATCTCATCACAATCATCTTCATCTTCGCGATTAGCCAAATGTGGCAGAAAAGCAATGTAAAATAAACTAAATCAATCAATCAGTTATTTACAGCTTTCAACTGGAAATTCTGATTTTCTCAAAATTTCGGAAAAGGCTATAGCCCCATCAGCTCCTCACTCATGGTAAACGACCCGCATTCATAAGTCGAGCACGTTGAGTGCTGGACTCTAGACTCACCAGCCATGGTCACAGGTTCGAGTACTGGCGTGAGGGTAGGGGTTTCTTATGTCTCTTTATAAATTTAATTAATAGCCATTTTTTCTCATCGTCGCGATTGGAAAGTGACATAAAATAACGGAGGTACAGCCATGGTTGTATCAATTCCATATGGGGCCGTTACAACCCAGAAGTCCGTGGAGGCACATAGTTGTTGATCCCACCTTAAACTGTAGGTCCAGTCACAATTAGCCTTACTGTGCATAAAGTGGACTTAAAACCAACTTAATCAATTAATGAATCAACTCAGAAGTGTTCGGGACTGTACAAGTCGCAAGTTCAAATCCGGCGGCGCCCATCCTGAGATTCTTCCTTGGTTTTCCTCAGTTGCGCAAGGCGAATGCTGGTATGTTACCTTTAACGAAATCCCTCACGTTTAACATAATGACACGGAAAACGGCGTCAATTAAAACAAGTAACGAAATGCATGAATGGCCAAAATTGAGAATGGTGACGTAAAATGGCTAGAACGCAAGTTACGCGGTAACTGTTGCCGAAAACCTTAAATGTGCTCGATGCCTATAAGAACAGTACCGTGCCACTTTTCGTATAGCGACTATATTACGGTGATGGTTGCGTTACTAGCTTCACTGCATCGAAGGAAGAAGAGAAGTCGCTATGTTCCTCCTTCATCGTCCCCAAAGCAAGACGCCGTTGCTTGATCTACCAACCCAAGGTTTCCAGGACACCGGATGTTGAAAGACACCCACGCAGCCCAAAGATTTTTTTTTTCCTCCTTCCTTTTTTAATCCCCGTCGTCCTGTCTCGCTTAAATTGATTCACTGATGAGGGAAGATCCCCATTGTTAACCAGCAAACCACTTTAGCGTCTTCAGTCGGGAAATTCGTATTGCTCAGATCTCCCTAAGGATCAAAATCACCGCTCTATGACGAAGCAGAGTACGGCTTCTTCATCCGAAGAAAGCAAGGATGAAGGGTGAGGAAGACTCCACAAGTATACTAAATACGAATCAAGAAGTGGAGCTGAATTTCCACTTCAGGTGGAACAACTCGAAACTATTTATATCCACTTGCCCTTTCGTTCATATACTCCACACAGTCTTTCTCAACCGTGTTTCAAGTTCTACTGGTACAGTTTTTCTTCAAACATCATCATGAAAGTCAAAATAATACAGTTGCCAATATTTGGAGTGCAATAATATAGTTATCCATTTCCCGATTAGTGTCAATTGGAATTTTTCGGTGTTAAGAATGCAACATGCTAGTAAAATTTCAGCACTTAACAAATTAATTTAATGATGTTGATCTTAGAAAATTACTAACAAATTAATTTAATGATGTTGGTCTTAGGAAATTACTAACAAATTAATTTAATGATGTTGGTCTTAGGAAATTACTAACAAATTAATTTAATGATGTTGGTCTTAGGAAATTACTAACAAATTAATTTAATTATATTGGTCTTAGGAAATTGCTAACAAATTAATTTAATGATGTTGGTCTTAGGAAATTACTAACAAATTAATTTAATTATGTTGGTCTTAGGAAATTGCTAACAAATTAATTTAATGATGTTGGTCTTAGGAAATTACTAACAAATTAATTTAATTATGTTGATCTTAGGAAATTGCTAACAAATTAATTTAATGATGTTGGTCTTAGGAAATCACTAACAAATTAATTTAATTATGTTGGTCTTAGGATATTACTAACAAATTCATTTAATGATGTTGGTCTTTGGAAATTGCTAACAAATTAATTTAATGATGTTGGTCTTAGGAAATTACTAACAAATTAATTTAATGATATTGGTCTTAGAAAATTACTAACAAATTAATTTAATGATGCTGATCTTAGGAAATTACTAACAAATTAATTTAATGATGTTGGTCTTAGGAAATTACTAACAAATTCATTAAATGATGTTGGTCTGAGGAAATTACAAGGTTTCTTTAGATCCAACTAATTTAAACCTTATTTTATTTTTGTCAACAAGCCTATACATAATCAAAGCGACCTCCGGGGCGGACTGATTAGCACAACTTGCTACGGGTTCGAATCCCGTCAGCCATCCTCATCTTCGCCATTAGCCACAAGTGGCAGAAAAGGGAAGTAAACTAAATCAAATCAATCAATCAACATAATCGAACTATTACTATTCTTTATGATTATGCTGTAATTTATTTATTGATAAATATCACGAAGGTTGAGGACCACTGGTCTATTATACCTTGAAGTACCTCAAGTTCGGATATTATTAAAGGAATCTGGCTTCTGCTATATAATCATGTCATGGAGGTAAAATTTTAATTAATATAGTAGTGACAGCAGCAAAGGAGTTGGAGAAATCAACGTTGGAGCAATGAGAAAAATATTTAGTAGCAGTGATGAAGTGCCCATGACTGAAGCTTCCTTGAGAGAATATTGTAATCAAGAGTTTCCGAGTTGGATTCCTGGTGGTGCCACATTCAGTGGTTAATGCATGACTTAACAGGGGGCGTGTTTTCATCTATTTCTGATTTTAAAAATTCTTCCAACCTTTTCTTTTTTCTTCCTCTAATCCACCTTGCTTGCCGACATGATCTGGTGGTCTTTTTGTCCTCTCATAAGTTTGTTATTGGGAAAGGAAGCAGTGGTTTATCCAGCATTTAACTTTTGCCAGCACCCCTTTAAAAATTCTCACAATTCTCAGGATTAATCATATAGCATTTTCTGGCAACAAATAATTTGTTTAAATAAGCGACAAACAAATGACGCTTCACCAAAACGAAAACTTCTCTCAGTGACCGTGCTTGTTTGTGCAGAGTTACTAAAGAATTTGGGGGAAATTACCAAATTTACTAACAACCAAAATGATTAACCAAACGTTTCCTTAATTCAAATAAATATTTTTTTTTCCCGCGTGGACATTTTGGCGCTAAATTTACACTTGTGTCCCTCCTGAAAACGACCTTACACTCCCCATAAACTCCTAGAAGGGAGTATGTGACATCCATCCACTTTCCTAAGTAGCCTCGGAGTAGTAGCATGACGCGTTACAACGCCAGGGGTCACGGGTTCGAATCCCGGCCTGGGATTACATCAATTTCATTGTATCATCACTCATTCTCGTCGTCGCGATTAGCGAATATTGGCATAAAACAGACGCTAAATTACAAAAATCTAATCCATTTCCTAAACAGTCTCTTTCGTAATGGCGCAGTGGTAGCGTCGTCGCTTTGTAATCAAGGGTTCCGGGTTCGATACCCGGTGGAGGCACACTTTAAACTGTAGGACCAGTCCCAATTTGCCTTGCTGTGCATAAAGTGGGCTTAAAACTCCAACTCAATCAAAAAAAAATCGTTTGAATCCAGAATATCACATGTCTATCAGCAAACCATTGAATCCTTGTTACTTAAAGAGAATAATATTTTTATAACTAAATTTACTGCACATTTTATTGAAGTATACGCTCTGTAGTGAAGTCTGAACGCAAACTACGCTATTACAATTGGCGTCCGCTGATCTATAAACTTAATATGAGTGTTGACTCTATTCGCACTATGCAGTTACCGTAACTCCAGCATTTCAAATACTAATAAACAAATACATACGGTGTAGGGTTATTTGAGAGAACTAACGACATTCCCGTTCGAATCCATCTCTTTGATTAGCACCAGTTGCCAATTTTGAAAACAACAAAACGGGGCAGCACAGCTGCAGCCCTACCGGGATAACCAAATAACCGGAAAAACAGTGAAATTACCTTTTCGTGTCATGTGATATACTTCTGCCCTAATTGCCGTCGCTATTGATTTTTCATTGTTCGCCTTTCGTGCTTCACTTGTTGCGCGTTCGCTACCTTCATGCTTTCGCGTTTCCATGTTTGCCTCCTACTAATTGCCGCGTCGTGTTACCCAAAGCGTTGCATTTGTTTGCGTGCGTCTGTATGTTTGATTTAGCGCGGGCGGTGGGTTCACTTTGTAAGGATGCACCGGCCGTAAAAATTGCCATCTTTGATTAGCTATTATTCCTTTCGTTTTCCCTCTCGTAATTTCTATTTACTGGTTGCTTATCAGGATGTGGTTACGGCAGATGTAATTGTAGGTCGAGTATCGAGTTACGCCCATTTCGTATGTGAAGCATATAGCATGCAATGTGAATTGTCTGGTGCTTTGAAGTGTACTTATTTGCATTAAAATCACAGGCCTGTCGTAGGTTCGATCCTCACCACCCGCAAAATTTGTTCATCTGAAGACGAGAGAAGAGATGATCTCTCGAAATAAATATAATTCAAAGCACTAGGCAATGGATAATGTCCAATCAACACTGCATGCTAATATAGTACCATTGTCAGTAACATAAAGCATATGCGTGTAGTTTTGTGAGCCCAGTGTCTGTAGTAAAATATGTATTCACTTGCAAACAGGTCCACCTGTGCAAGGACATAAATTTTGACAATTAATTTGGCCTCCTCGATGGTGCAGTGGTAGCGTCGTCACCTTGTAATCAAGGGGTCCCGGGTGGTTCGAATCCCACTTTAAACTGTAGGTCCAGTCCGGATTAGCCTTACTGTGCATAAAGTTGACTTAAAACACCAAATCAATCCAATCCAATTTCGAGAATAAATTCATATACTATGCCGTCTCTCCCTGTCTCTCTGTATGCATGTTGTGCTCTATAAGTCCATGCGATAAAAGAACACGTAAACTTTTTGGCTCCAAATGAAAGTGTTTTAAGGCCGGGTACAATATTGTCGCTTTGCTGTTGTATCCTCAGTCATAAGCCACACTTCGGCCAGTTAAAATTGGCTCTTCGCAGTTAAGCCAGGAAAGTTGGTAAGACCAGACGCACCATAAGTTGCTAAACCGTTGTGGCTGTTAGGTTTGGCAATGCAGTACAAAACAAATCGTCTCCATGGTAACGAATCTTCCTTGATTCGCTGAAGGACTAACACACTCTCTTCCTATCCGTCTCCAAAAGTGACAAGTGTTCAATGACAGCTCGGAACTCTTGCAACTGGGAGAATGGATTTCTGGACCGTCGGTGCATATCGCGTGATCTGGAGCTTATTACACCAAAAGCTGGCTTTCAAAGGAAAGTATGGTACAAACTCGCTTACTAAATCATCTAAATGTTACAGTACTCACAGTAGTTGGAAATTCCACATGTTCTTGACTGTGGCAGTCGCATCTATCTGTGTTGAGTAGACTGAACGCTACTACAACCAGGCGATCCATAGTTCCTGAAATGGAAGGAACAAGAAAATGTCTGCAGAGGCTTAAAAAAAGGATTTTATTGGAATCTAAATAAATAAAGTACTACAGACCGATTGCATTAGTCAAGACCATTGACTCAAATGCGCATGCGCTAACTGGACGAGTCCATTGAAAAAATAGGAATGGCTTTGGTGCAGATACAGCGCGGCAATCGTATTTGTTCCACTTCAAGAGTTCTCGTTACGTGTTGTTACAAACATCAGAATTCATAACCACAAAAAATGGAGCTATAATAACGAACTGAACGCATTAAAAATAAAATTATGATCTAAAACTAAAGACGTGCATGTTTCCACTGTTCGACCACGAAAGACATGCCTAGCTCGAGCGGACGAACCCATTCACAAAAAGGGAAGCAGAAACGTTAGTTTTAGAGCAGTGTTTCACTTGTGTGCGTTCAGTTCTGGTTTATTATTCCTTGATTTTTCTCTTTAAGATCTGTGATGGTTTTTAACAACTTGTAACAAACTCTCTCGAAATAAAACAGAGATGATTTCCGCATTGCACTTCCAGCCACTCTATTTTGAGAGTGAACTCGTCCATTTAGCGCATGCGCTCTTGCGTCGATGGTCGTACCTGCTTCACCTTTTGCGATTGGAATCGTCCGTTCGAGCTAGACTCGTCTTCCATGGTCGAACAGTACTCATTCATTGTACTATTGTGGTGCGATAATGTTCATTACAAATATCGTCAAGATATACACAATTTCGATATAAGAGACTATTATCTAGAGGCGAGACCACTGGCGTACGCAGGATTTTTCGGAGGGGGCTGGAATTGTTAAGGGTGGATATTACATATCTGCGTAATAGAGGCGGGGTAGAAAATATTTCATAATTATCATTTTACCCTTCGTCTTAAAGGCTGTTCAAAGATCAAAAAATGTAATTGGGGGGGCATTTTAAGGCGGAGTTTCAGTTACCGCTTTGGTTTTCTTGAGTTCTTTGCTGAAAATTTTGATTTTCTCGAAATTTCGGGATGGACTGTATCTCCATTAGCCCCCTTCCTTGCTCTACTTACGACAGTGGGCACGATCGAGCTTCCCGAAACCATCCTTGAGGTTACTCCTGGAAATCCGAATCAAATATAAAGGTCGAGTTCGGAAAAATAGAAGCCGACCTTCGGGGATCGTCCTCGCAGCCCCCCTTTTGGGTCACGACCCACCTGTTGAGCAACCGTGCTCGGTCGGTTATGGAATGCGAGCGATACTTTTCTCCCCGCATGTAGCGCACGATGAAGAACGAAACCTGTCACTTTTCATCGCATCTTCGTCTCCTTCTTGAGTACATTTTCCTTCTTTCTTTTTCAACCGTCGGGAGACGCCGCCCGCCCACTCTCCCCGACAAAAGAGGACAACGGGTTTTAACAATGGAGTTTTCGTGTTCTCGGTCAAATTAAGACGGGCTGGAGTAAAGCAGAGGTGGGGGGTTCTTTGGAATGCCCGCTGCTGACCCCAACTTCTTTTTTTTTCCACGCCATTCGTTCGAAGAAACATCTCCGCTGCGTTGCCAGGCGCGTTCGTTCTCTTTGTGTGTTTATTGGCAATCTCTGCTCGCTGCAGTACATGCACAAGCAATTTGGGGACTCGCTCCTAACCAACAACGGAAACGTTCACAGATCGGTTCACGTCAATTGAACGGATTAAGACTTCCTCGGTCTCCGGGCGATTGTTTATTTTGTATTCAGGGTGTGAAAATGTTTTAGATTGGGGTAAGGAAGATCTTAATTTTTAGACACACACGAAAATAAATAAATAATGCCTCGGCGGTCTAGTCGGAGGGCGTCTGATTGCAACGCGGGAGACACGGATTCGATCCCGGGGTGGGTGATCTAAGGTCGGAATATTTCCGCCCTTGTCCCCGCACAAAGCGTCTCTGGGGCTCACCCAGCCTCAAATCAATGGGTACCTGGGGGAAACCCTGGGGTGTAAAGGAGGCCGGAGCGTGGTGCTGATCACATCACCTAATATAATCTGGAGTCGAGAATGTGTGGGACCTATCCACAAATCCTCCAAATGTGCTGTTATGGCACGGTGCTACATGCAAGGGGAACTTTACCTCATCAAAAATAAATAAATATATGATTTACATAAGCATTAAGTTATCACTAGGGCTCGAAAGTTGAGGAAAAATCATTTTTTTTCCTAGTGTCCGAAGACGAGGCCCAACATAATATATGTTTATTTTGGGTCATTGTAGGCCAGAAAAAGGTGGGTTTTATTTGTCCTTTTTTGCCTTTTTCGGCGTTTTTGGCTTATGGGTTCTTTTTTTAGCCTTTTTTAGGCTTTTTTTTGCAACTTCACCTTCTTTCGACTACGTTTTTACTGCCCATTCTCAATTTGAATCATCATCAGTTCATCACCTCTTAAACATCCTTTCTGTAGTAAAGAAATAAAACAAAATAAATAAATAAATATATTTGAAGCATCCTTGAAACGAGAAAAAATCATTTTTGGACGACTGAAGCAGGTACGGTACAAGGTCCTTTAACCGTAACATGTCTGGAAGGTCGCGCTGTAAGTGGAAACTTTCTCTTGTTTTGAAGCTTCCAGTTTTTTCGCACTGTGTGCGCCATACCACCAGAATTTTGTATTTTTTATTCATTAAATGTGTAATTAAAACTGAAGTTATTAATTTGTATCACATTTATACGTCTTTTTTCCGTTTTTAGGTACTTTTTTGACATTTTTAAGTCTTTTTTGGCAATTTATAAGTCTTCAACTTCCGAGCTTACACATAAGAAACAAATTACTAAATATTTAATATATATTTTTAATTTTTGTAACTAATTAACTCTCTAGCCTTCTTAATCCAGAATGTTTATGGCTACAGCAACACCAGTCTTCCATGTATCCCTATCCTGGGCAAGATCAATCCAATCTTTTCCATCCTTACCGATTTCCTTTAGGTCCATCTCAACGTTATTCCTCCATCTTCGTCTTGGCCTTCCTACAGGTCTCTTACCATCAGGTTTCCCAACAAGAATCCTGTAAACTCTTCTGTCCTCTCCCATTCGTGCCACACGGCCTGCCCACCCAAGTCTCATATACGTATATTATTATTCACAAAAGAAACTCATTCGTTATATTTGGGGCCTCCCCGATGGCGTAGTGGTAACGACGTTGCTTTGTAATCGCGGGTTCGATACCCGGCTGTGGTGCATTGCACACTTGTTCGGATCCCACTTTAAACTGCAGGCCCAGTCCCGATTAGCCTATCTGGCATAAAGTGGACTTTAAACAACAATCCGATTGCTTCAATTCAATTCTATTTGTTACCGTACTTTTATAATCAGATATTTATAAAGTAGCAAACTACGTTATATGTATTATGTTTTAAGTTTTGTTTGGTTTTTGCTTTCTATTAATGTAAATCAATTAGTTTTCATTGGTTATTCAAAACGCAACTTTGTCTTGCTTTCTTTATTTACTTTAATTTTACCTGGACATGGGTATTCATTGGCAGTGTCCCGTCATTAATTTCATCATATCACCATTCATCGACATCGTTGCGATTAGCCAAAAGTGTCAGAAAAGAGGCGCTAAATATCAAAAATAAAAATCAAGAGAGAGGGAGGGAACGCACATAAAAAAACGGATTTGTTTGAATTAGCAAGACACATTTGGTTGGATACTTTTGGTAACTGGAAATATTTGTCTCCGGAACCTATTGTTTGGTTATTCCAAACCTAACCTTTTTTCTCATCTCTGTGGTGTTGCATTGATGTACAAGTCGAGCACAAAGGTTTGTTTACGAGGGTTATCATCGTTGTGCATAATATTGATAACGATTTCGGTATTATCAGCATCGATATTTTTCATGATACCGACGCTCCGATATTTTTAAAATATCGATGTGTCCAAATATTGCACCCGGGACCCCTTCATTACATGTAAACGACGTATGCAAATCTAGATGGACGTGTTCCTAACGGTTGTGTGTGTGCGAATGGACACACAAGGTGTAAAGGCACTCCTACCACGCGAGCAAAGACGGCAAGCATGACTGTGAAGTATCTTCACCTACATTCACATCCCCCCCCCCCCCCGCTGCTTACTTCTCGCCCCCCCTTCTCCCACGCAGAGAGTGAACGGAAGAGGAGCGTTTTCGCAGGCACGATGAAATGCTTCGCTTGTTCCGTCCCGCCTCTTTTCCTTTGTGTGTCCGCCAGCTGTTTTGACAGCGACTCTGCGATTGCGTGATTCCCAATAAACGCCACATTGTTTCCGAGTCAGAGGTAGAAGTCAAAGGCACGTCGAGAGCTTCCGTGCAGCAAACGCACGCTATATACTTGTCGCCTGGTTCAGACGTAGGGGTTGGACACAATTCAAAACGCAAACGGGAAGATTGCAGCGCAGTGTGTCCGATTTACCGATAATTATTAGGGGAAATTAATTAATCTAATAAAGATGGTTGCGATTGGGGGGTGGGGGTGGGAGTTAGAAAATATTTAGACGGGAGAGTGAAAATGAATAATAGGAATTAATTGAAACCACTAACAACAAATTCTTAACACAAATACATTAACTCTATTTTAAATATCCTTGATTAGATAGCATTTTGCACTTTACTTAATTTCGACCGCTCTTGGAAATATCGTTGACTAGCAATGCCATTGTGGTTATTATCTTGATTTGATCTGATTCTTGTTATGTAGCGTCGATTTTTTTGCCACTTTTGTCAAATTGTGACGATGAGGATGAGTGAGATACTGACGAAGGAGCACTCACGAAGAAAACCCATGACCACTCTGGGATTCGAACACGAGATCCATCAGCCTTCACTTTTACATGCTTTCTAAGGATTATATGAAACTCTTTGTTAATAATTTTACCTGCTAAATCCTAGCAGGTGAAGTTGTCACCTTCTCACTTAAGCTTTTGCCGACCTTCGTGGCGGAGTGGTTAGCACAGCGCGCTACGACGCCAGGAGTCCCGGATTCGAATTTCGGCCTGGGCATGAGTGTTCTTTGTGAATGTCCATCAATTTAATCATCACTCATCCTCATGTCGTCGCGATTAATCAAGAATGGCAGGAAAGCGACGTTAAATAACCAAGTCAGTCAATCAGTTAAGCTTTTCTCGTACTACCATATGCCTTTCATACAAAGCGTTGTTAATAATAATGCAGGTCTTTCCTGTCCCATAACGCCTTTACCAATAGTTATTTTATTTTTAAAAAAATCTACTATGCAGTTATGCCATTCTTCATTATGGGCTCTTTCCAGTTGGTTTATATGCTGTTTTCTCTTGTAATAATGTCGGCCATCTTTCGCGAGGTCTATTTGCAATTCCATACTTCCCTCTCACGTTCTTTCCAGTAGTTCTATCAAATGATACCACTCTTCTGTTTCGTTGTGGCCTTTGGAATGTTTTCCAAATGATTACTACATTCTGTTACAGTGGTCTGTGGAGCCAGCGAACGAAAACAAGTCCTCTGCGCAAGTAGGACTCGGCCAATGAACGCGTGCGAGGGAAAGTAAGTGCATTGAGGTGAAAACGTGGCTGCAGCTACCAGCGCCCACTCGCTTTCACCCCTTCTCTGCCGTTATGCGCGGCCTTGCTTCACAGATTCCCGGGACAGGGTGTACGTAGTTTTTCCTATCACTTTGTGCAACATTACAAGTCTTCGTCGGAACTCTGGTCATGAAAGAACCTTCATCTCTATTCTCCAAAGGTTCTTTAGCTCCAAAACGTCCCGTTGGTAATATATAATTTGAAGGCACGCCTTTCAAAGCACCATATGCATAGGCGTTTATATCATTCCTTAGCTACACTTCTTGCATTTTTACACATCTCTAACCACCTTGAGATGGCGATACTGCAAACGTTAGCGAAGGCTGCCTCACATTATAACAGTTGTGCATTTAACGCAATAATGCACACAGACAAACGGTTACGGTAACAGAAATATGAGCCAACTGCAGGCAACACAGCAGCGCAAAACCAACATGCAAAATTAATGTATGCAAAAGCTAATTAGAAAGTTGTGTTCATTTGTATGCAACGGAGCAGCTCGAGTGAACGTGAAAGTTCAGAATAGTCGAATTATCTTTTCTAGTTGAAGATATTGTGTTGCAAAGGGTCGTGGTATGTAGCAAGCTCTTGAGCGTCGTGCAGTATTTCTCACAGACCAGCGATCCAGACAGTCCTAATTGTATAAGTAAATACATGTATATAGTGGCTACTTTGTGTTTTAATTCGTTTAAATAAAGCAATAATGTTTCGTTAGAAACAAACGTAAGTACTCACAGCTCATTACGCTAATTGTTCAGCTACAGAGGCCTGCATAGGAAAGCGGTTTAATCTTTATGTTTTGTAAAATTTAGACGATGCATACTTTTATATGCTCATTGTTGCAGTGCCTGTTTGTTTTCAAGAAAGGTTTAGCGTTCTTTTGGCTTAGAAGAACTTCGGTATCGTTGGTCAAGAATAATAACAAGAATTTCAAAGTGTACATTCTTTTAGTGCTCGTCTCAGCTTTCAAATCAACAACAAAACTAAAAATGGATGTTGTTGAAGTACACAGAGAAAACTGAATGCATCAAATCTATTTGATACACCAGAAACACATCGATTGATGATGTATTTTTGGGCTTTTTCCAAGGTTCAGATTTAGAGATTGATTGATGGATTTATGTATATCATTTGTAAAGGTCGTGACCTAAGTGTTACCCAGTTAGAATTTCTTTCCATGCCAAACTGTAGGTACTTGAATGCATCAATTTTTCCTATTTTCGGCACCTTTCTCTATGATGCATTTAAACCTTTGGTCGGAGCTACATGCTTTATGCATTTTTGTTTCAGCCGATACGTTTACTTTTCTTTGTGTAAATGCATCAACTGAAATAGAAAAATGCATAAAGTCTGTAACTCAGACTAAATTTTTAAATGCATCATCGAGTAAGATGCAGGAAGGTGCATCAAAAAATGCGACAATTGGTGCATTAAAGTACAGCTCGACATGGAAAGAAATACTGACTTGTATCATATGATGCACTATTACGTTTACAAATGATAAACAAAAATACATCAAACTGTAGACCTGATTCTTGGCAAAGGCCAAAATACACACACTATTAGTGCATCAATCGATGCGTTTATGGTTAATCAAATAGTTTTGATGTATTTGGTGTATAGGAAGCTGAAATTTAGACGAAGGAATAGTTTCCAAGTCATCGCGTAACATTAAAGAGACAGAAATTATTAAAGTTCTTGAGATTAAATCGCTACAACAATTACATTGTTGTGTAGCCAATAAGGTAACAAAGAAGCCTCACTTCTCTTCTCCCCTGCATTCGACTTAGCCCTCCTTTGTTGTTTGGTAAATGTAACGCCATAACGTTACCCCTTGCACACAAACCAAAGAGAAGATAATAGCATGAGTATTCACAAGGAACATCCTCCCCCCTCCCTTCCCCCCTTTCAAAACAAAAACAAGGTTTTGTGAGCTTTCTCTTTTGTTCCTAAAGGCCTCTAGAGAGAAAGAAATACACAACATGTAATTGGACGAGCAGAGGGGCAATGCCAACACTAATAGTACCTTGATACGAAAAAAAAAATGTCCGCAACATCCCAAACTGCAGCATTTCATGCGCCAACTTTTTTTCCACATTCCAGAATCGCTACGTGAAAAACAACATTGCATTCTCCAGTAGCGTAGGAGAGCCCGGGGGATGCAGTGAGCTCCAGCGAAGGGATGGCGGGGGGAGGGGGGAGTGGCTTTTGCGGTTCCATCAAGCACGTATGCTGGCAGCGTGGAAGAGCCATTGCAGGAGGGGTCCGTTTCGAATGTAATAACGCAATGGGCGAATACTTAGTACGTGGAGAGGCGAACAGTTATTATTTGGCGAGGAAATGAAGTTCGCGTCAGTCAAGTGGGGTGTTGGGAGTGATGCAAGAGATGCGTCTGTGGGAATTGGTCATGAATTCCGAATAAAGTTTGCCTAGAAAGCGCACACAAAAAAGGCAACAATGGATGAGTTCGAGAACAATGATGATGATAAGCGCAATGTAGGTGCCGAAAAAGTAAAATACACCTTGAAGTCCGCTTCAGTCATACTTAGTTAAGTTAATGAAGAAATACACCTTTACCAGTGAATACATTACGATTACTATATCGTTAGCAGAGGTGTCGACAGTGTATGGTGAGGAATACTGAGCCAAAGGGGGGGGGGGTTATAACCCACACCAACTCCCCCTTGGGCACGCCACTGGTGAGGATAGGCTTAGGTCAACCGTAAAATGGGCGTGAAGGCACCCACACAGTCAACCTCGCTTCCACGTAGTAGACTCCTGTAACTGCAATATTGTATGCCAGCGAGGCTCTGGCGCCTGGATGGACTCGCAGCCAGTATAATCCTTTCCGGCGCTTCTTTGTGTTATGTGTGCACTGGCGTACGCAAGGGGAAGTTGGTGGGACTGAAGCCCCTTCCGAAATTTTGAGAAAAATAAAAAAAATCAAATTAAAGCAGTAACAAACGTAAGTGGTAAATGGAAACTTCCCTTAAAATGACTACCGATCAAAGGCGCCGACTTTGGGGGGGGGGGTGGGGGACATAGCACCTTTTGGCTTCCCCCAAATTCACGATGAAAGACACATTTTATATACATTTACACATATAAAATATTGTTTATGCAAACCTTGCCCCTTCAAAAATGTACCTTGCTCCCCCAAAATTTATCTTAAGTTGGCGCCTCTGCCCCCAATTACCATATTTGTCTTCGAACAACTTTTATATTATATCTCGAACCCCCAGAATGCAGCTATGTAAATCCACCTTTACAATTCCTGCCCCCTCCGAAAACAAACCCTGCATACGCCAGTGTATGTGTGTGATGGTCCCTTCATCCCTTTCATCTTACCACCGTTCATCTCCATCGTCGCGATCAGCCGAAGTTGCAGAAATGCGATGTTAACCGAGCTAAACCGATCAACCAATCAATACCAACCGTGGAATAGTCTTAACGCACTCTCAGTACAGTCACGGACACTTCTCGGTTGTAACAATCCCATTTACTTTCAATGGAATCGTTTCAACCCAGAAGTGTCCATGACTGTACACAGAACAATGATAGACACAAAAATAAAAATAAATAATAAAGAGACAGGAATAGATAGCGATAGAGGGAAGCAGGTAAATAAAGAAAGAAGTAATGAAAGAGGCCACATTTTTTGTCATAATTCACAGTCATTTCCTATGTAAAATCAATAAAAAGAAAACACTGTCGATCTGAGACAGGCAATAGGTCAGTTTTCTTCTTGCCATTATAATGTCTAAGATACATCAGGCTCCCTACACGATACAATAGCTGGCGAGGTTTGTGTTGCAAGAAGAAATAAACGCAACTCTGTATTCAACGCTATAATGTGTGTTAACATTGTTAGATTTATTCTCCCATAAATCGAAGTGATTACGAAACAGCACGAAATCGTTCTCGGGATCTTGCGTAAAGAAAAAAAGAGAGAGAAGAATCGAGAAAATGAATCGATACAGGAAACGATACCTTTGAATCCTGGAAGTTTTATCTCGATTGTATTTTTGCATAAAAGAAGCAGGCTCATAGTGATTACCCATTCCTCATTCATCACCCTGACAAGGCACGGCGAAGTAGGGCAATAAAACCGCAATACATCAAGAATATGTTCGTGCGTTTATGACGCCAGAGAGCTTCAAGAATTTACTGCGCTCCCACTGCTCACGAGGCAGCTACACACGCGCATGGGACGCTTTGCTCACGTCGACTTTGAAACTTCACTATCCATTTCCTCTGATCATCCTACAGGGTGCAATGAAATTTATAAAGACGGGTCCGGTACGATAACGTACTAAGCACTAGTGTTTGGCAATATATCTAGACGATATATCGCGATATTGAAAAAATATCGACCATGCGATATCAACTAGATGATATATCGTTTCGGCGATATGTATCGTAGCCACGATATAGTACATCGGGTAGGCCATATTTTATGGTGCAGACGATAATCGCCGATATCACGATACGTAAAAAATATCGTATCGTATCGTCTGTGACGATATTTTCTTGACGATATATCGCGATATCAAATTTCCGATATCGTCCATCCCTACTAAGCACGCATGAATCGACGGTTTGAAAAAATGAAAGATTGTCATTTAGTACCCTTCACGGCATTTACCAGAAAAGCAGGGGACTATTTCCATATGAATGTCTAGTTGGGTCTGCGTACTTCATGGAAGTCAATTCTCTTTCATCCTTCAAAACGATCACTATTTTTTTTTTTTTTTTTTTTGCTCAACCTTGAGGCTGGGTTGCTTAAATTGTTTATTTCGATTCGAAGAAATCCTATCGTTTTTTCACTACTCTAGTTTCTTCGTTATGCTTTTGTTTCCTTTGCCTTCGTGTTTATATACGGCAACACCGAAATTGCCTATGTTATCTTTCTACTTACTTTGTCGCATTTCTCCTTATGTTCCTGTATTTTTCTGTATTTTATTTCTCTGTAGCCGTCGCAATTCACGTCTTTAAGGATTTCTTTGATATGCGCAATTCTAAGCGTGGCAATTGGATAAGTATTTAGTGAGTTTCTGTTTTTCGTCTTTCTAACACCTTTGCCTAAAGTATCACTTTCGGTGCCTACTTTCAACTTTTCATTCCTTTCTTGTATGCCTTTTACTAGAGATAATACATTTCAACCCCGTCCTGAAACACACCATGCATACTGTTTCTTGCTATTCGTTATTGGCTCGATATTGAAAATCACATGTCAACAAATTTCAACTTTGAAAATTTTACAGAGATTAAACATTGTGTGATTCTTTATAAATCTACCATGTTGAATCCAAAAATATGACCCATTTTTCAACAGTACCCTCAGATTTGCAGTTATTACTATTACTACATATTTACATATAATTCAATACAAATTAAACATTTTCACAAAGTTAATATTTAATACAAAACGCTTAAACAACATATTATAGTGGCATGAAATAATACATTTTACTGGAAATTAAGTATTCTTTATATCATATGGTTTGAATGGCAAGTAAAATATATGTAGTAGAAAAAGTAGAAGACAAGAATCGCTTAAAACCCATTTTCCTTTGCATGCCGTCGTATCATCTCTTTGAAGGAACCAGCTGTAGTCCCCATCATGATGGATCCTAGTTCCTTCTATAACGTTGTTCCATCTGCAAAATGTATTGATGAAATGGTTCTCCTTGTTCATCACTCACTTCACCCAGGTTTTCAGGGAAAAATTAAAATAGAAATGCAGGAAGTGAATTTTGAGACACATCCTGCATCCCAACTTCTTGTAATTTTGAAGAAGGTTACGTACTAGTTCTATTTTCTTCTTTCTTGTTACCAAGAAATTCAAAACACCTTTAAATGATTCCCATGCTGCAAGTTCGTTTGGAGTTAATGTTTCTAAAAAACACCGGTCATTCATCACTTTTCTAATCTTAGGTCCAATGAATAGTCCTCAAACCAGGGAAAATTGTTCGTAGATATTTGAAACCCTCACCCGATGTGTCCATACCTTTCACAGAGTTCTTCATAAGTCCCAATTCAATGTACAAAGGAGAAAGAAATACATTTCGAGGATCAAGTAAAGGCTTAAATTTTACATTATATTGCCCTGGAGTGAATTCCTTTCTTCCCGGCCATTCTGTCACTTTGTAGTGTTGTTGAGTATCACGGCTGTCCCACAGTCACAGCCACAAAAAACAAGGATGTTTAGTGAATCCACTCTGCATTCCAAATAAGAGACCAATTACTTTAAGGTCTCCGCAAATATGCCAACTACAGTTTTCATATTTAATGGCTTCTAAAATATGGCACATATTTTCATAAGTTTTCTTTATTGCTACAGAATGTGCTACAGGTATAGAGGGAAACAGCTTTTAAACTCATTTTAGAAGCATTAATAAATAAGCGCCACTCTTCAGTATTATGTGTGATACCTAATTTTGACATCAGCCCATTTACATCACTGCATGCACAAACATCAGAATCTGTGACTGTGAAATATGGCAACAAAATATTATTTCTGTTTCTAAACACTGAAACCATTGTAGCTTGATTCAACAACTTCCATTAATAAATAAATTAGATAAGACAAGTGAGGAGGCAGTAGGTATCATGCATGTAAACCTAAGAAGTGTTGACTGCAGTCAATCTACATATATCAATAGCTATTAATAAAATATAAGAACATTAAAGTGCTCAGAAACCAGACGTGATGGACAAAATCTATTACATATTCGTAATCAGCGTAAAAATCTTAGTAATAATTATCATTCTGTTTGTCTGTACAAAAAATTGTGTTGACATGTGAAATTATCTCGTTGCGTCAGTATAGACATTAGAGTAATAACACATAATAAAATTACTGACAGCAGTATTAAACATATGATACTAAATAAAATACTAAAATATGCAGACACAATCGATTACGTACTAGTGTCTATTTTTTGTAATTTAACGTCGCCTCTCAAGCTTTTGGCTAATAACGGTAAATGTGAAGGCTTTGAAATATGTCTATTCGGTAGGGTGGCTGACTGCCATGCGGGAGACCCGGGTTCGATTACCCGGGGTGGGTGATCTAAGGTCGGATTTTTTCCGGCCGTGTCCTAAAATAAAGCGGCTCTGTGGCTTACCCAGCCTCATAAATGTGCCTTCATGGCACGGGGAACTTTACCTTTACCTTGAAATATGTGTGAGACTAGACGCAATGCCATATATAAGATTCGAAGCTAGCATCTCTGGCGCTAATGCTTCACGCTAATTTTTGCGCCACGGTGGATATTTCAATAGCAAATACATATACAAGCTGAGGATCTAAAGACATGCTCAAAGCAAACATGTGGAAACAAGTACATTGACACTGGAAGTGAGATGATCGGATAGGGCAAGTAATGCAGAACTTAGAACGCTCAAAGCAACAGTTGACAAACGAAACTGGAGATGGACTGGTCACACATTAAGTTTAATCGTGCAAACAAGATTCCAAGACAAGAGCATCCGAGTGTCTCCCAGCAGGAGACGAAAAGAGACAGGGTGTCCAAAAGAAATGCAATAAACATGGCCAGTTACGAGCTGGGGTCGGAGTGCAAATGTTTAAGTGTTGGAAATCTTGGTACTTCATTGGCTCCCAAGACATTGTGACCATGCATCTCACTCATGCTGTAACTTTAACGTCGTTACCCAACGGGAGACCTGTTGCAGCAGTGTTGCTAACTTGGGTTGCAAATTCATCTTCTAGATTGATTCTTCCTATCGCTTTGTGAGATATGAAATCTACCCGTGGAAAGTAAGAATCGAATCAAAGTATTGTGAGTAAACTGTTTTAACTATTTATTTTGACTGTTATGTGTGTTGCCTAACTCTACGAGTATTTCAGGATCTAGGTGTCTCATTTTTATTGCTGGTGACTGTACAATTAAAGATGAAGGGAAAGGAATTACCAAGAAGTAAACATTGTAGCCAGGATAAGTAGAGTTGGGAACGTAAGTCCAAAGAGTGATGACCGAATTGGTAAACCGAAATTGTGATTTGGTTTATCTGAAAGATCTATATCTTGGTTGATTGTCGACAACACGGAAGTACCAAACTAGCGCTCTGGCATTCTTCATTTTCGGACATATTAACAAAGTATCTAGAGACTTCTTTCACCACCGTTAGGGTATATAATTCCTCGCTCAAGTATCTGAGCTTCCAGCGTAGAATGACTACTTCTTCAGAACGTGGAGAAGTGAAAAATGGGTTATTAATCGCCAGGCGTCCGGATGCAAAAATTACTTCCCTATCCTTCATAATGTAGAATCGAATTCCTCCGGTGGCTTCAAGGCTGAGCCGAGGTGATAATTGATTCAAGTGGGTCTGCGGTAATTAATTAATTAGGTTCAATTAATCAGCCTCGCTTAATGACCCGTGAGCTCCGCGGATTTCGTTCACGATCGCTCCTTGCAGTGCGGGGTGTCGATGTCGACGCGAGCGCCCTCGCACGTCGTTCGACGGAACTGCCAAGGCTTCGCCTCGCGTGTGCGGACAAAGGAATGAACGCAAGCGTCAAAATCAGGCGTAAAGAAACACATGGTAGCCATTGTTCCACTGCAGATTTAGCGTTCTCACATCAAATCTGGGTTAAAACAGATTCTTTACAAAGATACTATTAATGACCCAATAAAACTATTTTTAGAAGTGCCTGATGGATGAGGAATGCTACAATGATTGTTTCTTGCTGAAGGTTTAATAGTCAATAGACAGGGTGTTTCGAAAGTCTAAACACGTGTCACTGTACTGCGGATACTGTTTATTATGTTTTTGATAAAAGAAGGCATTATTTTTTGATAAGAAGATCGAATCGCTGTGCTTACTTTGAACGGACTGTCATTGTAAACCAAATTAAGGGGCCTCGCAACAACGTTCAATCACTGACTCTTATGTTGTACGGCATCGGTAATAACAAGCATGCCGTACAAGTGTTACTGGACTCTCAGACCAGCTTCCCTGCGATTCCAGAGGAAAATATACGCGGCTTATAAGGACGACTACTCCTGCAAGGAGCTCGATGTTGACTACACCTACCGCATCCCCAGGACACCCGTGTACAGGAGATCCATGCCGACCTCACGAGACGGTGACCCAGTTTCTTCGTACGTCCACGAACACATCATTGGCTGCTGTCACTTTTCTTGAAAACCCTTACGAGAACCGAATGTAGGGTGCCAATTTTATTGGTGGTCCTTAGAAGGGTGAAAATTTTATTGGTGGTCCTTAGAAGGGCCGAATCTAATCTAGCCCAACGATCACTTCGGTCATCCATGCGGTACGCATGGTGGTAATGTAAGAAACCAAGAGTCGCTAATCTCTAATCCTCCACTCGAGTCCGCGCAAGACTGTCGTCATCAGAGATGCCAACCCTAGCATAATGGAAAAAATGTAGCATAATTTACAAACTTGCTTCTCGGATGGAGAAATTCACTTCACGATATTTTGAGAAATTAAAAATAAAATTACACCCAGATCTTATTTCTTCTCCAACCACACCTTCTTCTCTTCATCTTATCTTTACTGTCCCCAGTTTACCTCACAAGGTACAGTTCATGACAAGAAATCGGTAGAAAGTTGTGAGTCACAAGTAAAACAAATGCCCCGCTTTGTAGTCGACGAATCATCTCAAACCTTCTCTAGTTCAATGTTGAACTCATCTCGGAAAGTAGATGCATAACTTGCAATTACAATCATCCGAAAAATAATTATAATAATAAATTACTATTATTAATTATCAATAATAGTAATAATTCGTTATTATTTTAATAATTATAGATCCTAGCACAATTTATCAGCATTTAGCATAATTTCACAGATACAGCCCCTTTTTTTATCTGGAGGTTGGCAACACTGATCGTCATCTAAAGTATCCAGGAACACTCAATGACTATCCGCTCTTTACTTTAGGATTTTCAGGACCTCATCAGGGTCAACGCCGGCCGAGCAAAATGAAGATTTTTGGAAGGACTGTCCCATAAGCCCCCAACATCCCCACTCACTGCTACCCTAGTTCCTGTTGGCAGGCCTCTGACCAATCCGAATAAACTAACCGCTCCGCTTGCAACCATAGTTTCGGATAACACTTCTTCGCCATATCTTATTTTATTGCACTTAGAATTTCAGGGGCACCGACTCGACACTCCAGTCAATCATTAGTAGAACTGCAATACAAATCTGAGTATTGAATGCAACTCCCCCCCCCCTCCATAAACTGAAATCGTAAATACGCCACTGATTACATGAAAGAATTCGGCTGTTTTTCTGGAGATGAAGAAATGCCCGTTCCTTCAGCAGTCAACACATTCCAGGCGTGCGCTCTGGTGAGTCAGCTGGATGCATTCCTTTGTTCTCCATGCCTGTGTGTGCTTTTGCCCCCACATATAGTAGGTAAACATTCTTGGACCAAAGTTCATCGGTATTTGTTTCGTTCAGTCTGTCAATTCGCGAAACAGTTTGGTTAAATATCACGATAATTTAATGCAGTATATTGAAGTGGAATTTTGGTATCAGTATGATGATGGAGAAGATTTACTTGCACGCAAAAAGGACGTGGAAAAGATCGCCCCAGAAAGATAATGGAACGCATTTTGATTAACTTTGCTTCTACAAGTCACAGTTGAAGGTCAGTCCCAATTAATCTCTGTGCCTAAAGGAGCAATAACTACTAATAATTCGCAAGCTTCAAAGAAAGAGGAAAGGGAAATGCATTTGCAAGAATATGCGATTCTTTCCACAGCCAACTGGATAATATCCACGAGTATAGTTCGTATTTTGTCTTCCGTGGTAAATTAGCCGTAAAATTATCTATGCTCTTTTTCTTCACTCATTCCTTCCATCATCTCTTTGCAACTTTCTCTTCTGTTCAAAAACTTTTCCTTTCTAAATAATGAGCTTTTTTGTTCTTCTCTCTTAAATAGCATTGAGGTCCACTTTCATTGCAAGTATTCCAGATATATGACAGATGCAATTTGTACAATAATAACAGGATATGCTCATGCAATAATTATCCAATACTTATTTATATCTGGTGCAATAATGAGTATAACTGTCTCTAAACAAATTACGGCTATGGAAAGACTGAATAAGTGTGAATATCGTTTATCTTATGATATTCGCAATAAATGCGTATACGCAACTATAGTTGCTAATGCTGTTTATATATAAATTAAATAAACTTGCCTACTTTGCCATACAATAATGGAATTTAAGATTGGTTCCTGCAGTCCCGTAACATTGCATGCACAAGTGGATCTCCCCGATGGCGCACTTATAACATCGTCGCCTTGTAATCATGGGGTCCCGATTTCTACACCAGGAGGAGGCACATAGCGGTTCGGATTCCACTGCTGTAGATCCAGTCCCGATTAGCATTGCTGTGCATAAAGTGGACTTAAAATACAAAATCAATCAATATGCTCTCGCCATTACAAGTAAATCCTTCAGTTTTGAAACAAAGTGTTGTTACAATTACTCGCTTGTTATTTAGCGCCGATTGAAGTGGGGACAGTCCTCCCCCTTCAAACAAATTATATACATATAATTCGGTTTAAACTCTCTACGCTAGTTCTGGGATGTAAGGGGGTTACCTTTGAGAATGCACCCAAAAGTGAACCTCACTTCCACGTAGTTTACAGCGGTAGCTGCTGTCTTGCAGGCAAACGAGGCTTTGGCTCCTGGACTTACAACCAGTGTAATCCTCTGTGCGGACTGTGTTATGTCATCCATGTATGTTTGTGATTGTCTCTTCATTAATTTCATCGTATCGCCATTCATACCCATCGTCGCGATTAGCCAAAAGTAGTGTAGTAGAAATGCGACGTTAAGTAAACTAAATCAATCAATCAGTCTACGTTAGTTGAAACACTAGAAGTTATGAAAGCTTCACAATTACAAACTTGTAAGACTGTCAAAGAACTACCGTATTTACCTGCGTTTAAGACGCGCTTTTTTTCTTTAAAATCTTATACGCCAATACTTGGAAAGAAGGAAGAGGGCTACTAGCATTTCACATTTCATTTCATGGAATGTGAAAACTAAGACAGTGGTTAAATCATTTAAAGAAGTGTGCATTAGTAATGCGTTGGATGATCCAGAGGACAATTTGTTGTATGTGAACTCACATTCTGATTTTAGAAAGGTTTCAAGTGGCTTTTCACTTATCTCTGGAAATGAATGTCTGCGTTTTGACGATGAAGAGTAACATGTATTCTATCCTATTTAGTTTAGGCAAGTTATTTGTTTAAAGTAGACCTACATGTTTTCACGTCCAGATATTATTAGAATAATTAAATCAAGACGACTTAGGTGGGCAGGCCATGTGGCACGAATGGGAGAGGAAAGAAAAGTTTACAGCATTCTTCGTGGAAAACCTGATGGTAAGAGACCTGTAGGAAGACCAAGACGAAGATGGAGGGATGACTTTGAGATGGACCTATCGAATATCAATAAGATTGGAAAAGATTGTATTGATCTTGCCCAGGATAGAGACAGATGGAAGGCTTGTGTTGCTGCAGCCATATACCTTCGGGTTTAAGAAGGCGAGAGAGTATGTTAGTCAGTTAGACCTACATATTTATATTTGAAGTACTGTGAATTAATTATAATATTCAGTGACAAAGGTTTTTCCTTTAAAACAAAAATATACTACCTTGTACGTCGATACGCCCGGCAAATATGGTATACGTTTTCTTAAACCGTGAGTAGTCACATAAATAGATTCGTGCATTTCAAAGGGAATATGGTTCTCTGTTAGTATTGTATTAGTAAATTGAGATCTTCGTTTGGAATGGACTCGTTGATCTTTCATAAAGTAACTCAATTGCTATTCCAAATCCCTTCTTGTTCGAGTTAAGTTTAAAACGTTCGTACTACCAAGAACTGCTTGTGCAGATTGTAGTGGCCACACTTACATATGCTTTCAAGAAGTGCGTGCTACAAGATTGCGTGCTTGCGTGAAGAAAACGCGCTTCTTTTTTGCTTCCTCCCCCCGTCGGCTTCGAAAATCGCCCGCTGCCGCCGGAGCTTTTTTCGCGGCGCGTGATTGACAATCCGAGTTTGCAAGGTGGGCGGGTCCGTTTGCAGCCACGTTCGTTCACCTTTGTCCCCCCACAGCAATCAGCTTTGCATTCGTATGCACAGAACGGCAGCTCGCGGTGCAGCAGTTCTCGAGAGTGCATTTGCCTGCCTCGCTCAAAGCTTTGCGCATCTGCACCAAAGGAGAGAGAGAGAGAGAGAGAGAGGTAGGTAGTTAAGGTGTATCGGCACGTCTTCCGTGACTGACCATGGGAAGTTCAGTTCACTCCATGATGAACTGGATCATAAAAGTGAACTACTCCCAAGAACAGTCCAGTCTTTCTCTGGTTCCATTTCAGTTATTACAACTCTTCACTTGCGACACGCATGGGCGTCGTCAATTTTTTTAGAGGGGGGGGGGGGAGTCAAGCCATTGTCAATACTTGAATAGTACAAATAATAGCAATAATAATTATTATCTTCCTGATTATGAAGTTTGAGTTGACTTCTTGTTTTAAGTCCACTTTATGCACAGTAAGGCTATTCGGGACTGGACCTACAATTTAAAGTGGGATCCGAACCACTATGTGCCTCCACCTGGTATCGAACCCGAGACCCCTTGATTACAAGGCGACGACGTTACCACTGCGCCATCGGGGTTATTATAAACTAATGCAAATATACCAATTTTATTATTATTGGGACCTTTTTGGATTGATTAATTTGCTTTATTCTACTTCGCTTTTGTGCCACGTTTGGCTACCTTGCGAAGATGGGGATGAGTGATAGATAACATGATGAAATTGGCGAATGGACATTTACAAACATCTATGCCCAGGCCGGGATTTGAACCCGGGACCTCTGGCGTCGTAGCGCGATGTGCTAACCACTCCACCACGGAGGCCGGTGGGACCTTTTTATTCGATCTACCACATAAGAGAATATTCACTACAAGTTGTGTTTTTCTTTTTTTTTTTTTGACATTTCATGTACGGTTAGTGTACTGAATGCTTAGTTATCCTACTTTCTTATTAACTTTTAAACACCTTTTTCAAAATAAACTAAAAATTAGGAGGAAATTTTAGCCATTGATTTTGTAATTTACTTTGCTTTGGTATCTTGTTCGTTTACAACAGCTAATAAGGATGAAATGCACGGACAAAGAAACATACCCATAATTCGTAGACTGACAAAAGCGGTTGTCATAGTCCTCATGAATTCCAATGATTATTACCAGTGTGCCAAAAAAAGTGGGGGCAACTGCCCCCCTTGCGCACCTAATCGCTGCCACTGATAATTACAGTTGGTATGAGGTCCAAAAAAAGGGATCGTTGAATTTGCACTGCGTGGATTGCTAGTGTTCAGTCTCTTCGGTTCATTGATATACGATTCTTTTTCAGCCAAGAACGATTCACTGAGAACAGCTCGCGCAGGGAACGGATGAACCATTCCCTTTCTCCGTCCTTTCACGCACACGGATCCGCCTAAAGGGCTTCTTCCTTCTTGATGTTGTCCAATATTGATTGCACGGCATGCAACGAGCATAATACAAGCCTCCGTAAACAGGTTTCCTTTGAAGCCATTATCAAGACCCACTCTTGTGTTAAGAACGTGCTGCTAATTGACAGGACGAAGCAAAGAATCGCTTAATAATGCTTGATATGATTTATGATTAAGCACTGTACAAATGTCATGCAGTTAGCAACATTGTTATTTATATTTCTTCTCTGCAACATCTACATCCGGTGCGCATCTAAAGAGATAAAATCTGGTTTAATGCTGTGTAATGGATCCTTTAATAAGCGAACGGGTAATAAAAACAACATGTAATGCCATGATCTTTACTGTTCTTGATCTGATCATCATGTTACGATTCATTGGTTTTAACTGAATCAGCTCACTCTAACTGTGAAGTATTGAGGTTGGATGAGACACAAAGTTGCGTAGTTCCTCCTGGCAAATACTACCGGTTTATCTCCAGTTTTGATTTTATGAAGGTAATGTTTCGCAATTAGCCAAAAGTGGATGAAACGCGAAGTAAAACAAATCAGTTCAATTAAGGTAATGTAAGTAAAATGTCGACTTTCATCATCCCATTTGCTGGATTTATACCCTTTACTTACTTCATCTGTATACCTCTCGACCTCGGGTATTGAACACGACACAGCCAAGCAAACTCAAAACCCCTTGACTACAACCGCAAATCCCTACATAGTACTCGAGAGCGAACGACAGTCAGTTTTCAAACTCAGTGTTGTCACGTTTAGACATCCAAATGCAGACACTTACTCGGTTGGAAATAGCCAAAACAATAGGTGCTGTTAACAAAACATGTGTTTAATTAGACCACAAACATATGACTGTTCACCAGCACTGGCTTTTGTTAGTAATTTTTCATTAAATGGGGCCCATTTGCTTAGGTTTACCAAATAATTCAGTCAAAAATTACTATTTTTTTATGGAAATTCCAAAAAAGTACAACCAAATGTTTATGATTAATTCGAACAAATGAGTTTATTTCATTGTTATTGTTTTTCATTGTTGAAATATGAAATCAAAAATTATGGTTTGCTATAGTAATAACTGTTATATTGTTTCTTTCGTAGGTAAGGACTCGTTGTTTGTAAGCTGGTTTTGAGTTAGCTGTTAAAGGTAAGTTTACAAGATTTGATTGAATGTTCTGTTCAAGGTACATATGATCATTGCCAAGTTGTTGTTAAGTGTGCTGTGTACCCAAGTTCAAACTTTTAATTATTTGGACATTTCGCTAAAGGAAACTGACAATGTGGTTGTAATTCTTGACAACTGGTGCTTCTAAAAATATTGTACATTGGTGAGTTGTATGCTCGTGAAGACTTCTCATATATTCGCAATGTTTCTGTAGTTAATTTTGCGTGTAAAAGGAATTGACTATCCGCTAAGCAGAATAGGATATTTTTCAATGTACCGATGGTCCTTGAGCATTCAGAAAGTCTGTGCCGAGGTCCACTTTATGCATATTATCTAACCTCGAGTTCACTTCTAATTTTACGTAGAATGTGAATCAAAAAGCACTGGTATGGAAGTTTTGATTAATGGAATTCCACACTGTAACAGTACTTCCTTTAAGTCATCGAACTGTTGATATTTGTGGTTCCTTTCGTTGCAAGACCGAACAGGAAACTACAGCTCTTTGAGCACAGACAATAGCAAGTCCAAAAGTATAAATGAGAGAAAACATATATACACATCTTTTATATTAGTTAGCAAGTAAGTTCTGCAGTCAAAACGGGTCCATAACTGTCGAATGCAAATGAGCTGCACTTCGCCTCTAGTGACGCATGCTGGTACCCTCTATTATACTTCGCATTTGTATACGAAATATTTTTTAAAAGCATTTCTATGTCAAGTTTACTCATTAAGCATTTTCATGTTAGAACTTACTAACAAAGCATCTTCGGGATAATGTGCGAAGCTATAAAGCATTCTTTGACTTTGTTCGGAGCCTTATTTTAATTATCATATTATGAATATACATGTGTGAGAGTGTTGCAAAAAAATAGTGATGCTTGTCTGGTCTTGGAGGATGAATGACATAGTTTAGGGTACTCGATAAGGTAAGTTCTTTGTTTTCAAGAGCATCGAAAAGGTCTCTGGTAGAAAGGTAAGTGAACTGAATATTTTTAAATTCATCTTTGTCGACACACTGTTATGAAAAGAATACAGTTTCTTCTTCAGGAACAAGTTACCGATTCTGAATGTCATGACATGTATAGTGACTTTTCCTTGATGCGAATAGCAACCCTGAGTGTAACGTTTATAGTATTTTGTACTATCCATAGTTTCGATAAATGCGATGTTGGTGGTGAAATAATCAAAACAATTCTGCTGTTCGATCCAATGACATGGCAGTTCATGTTCCACATCCTTCCTTTTCTACCAATCCAGTTATTCGTCTTTCGCGGGTAATTTGAGATGTAAACCCCAAATCCTCTGGGTCCCTTCTCAGAGTCTATCTGATAGCTTGGTTAGTGCTTTGGCCTTTCAATGGAAAGGTCTCGAGTTCGATTCCCAGTGGCTCATCTTAAAACTTAACTTCAGTCTCGATTTGCAGATTGGATTTTGGAGATATTTTCCCCTTTCTCTGTTTGCGCTAGTGCCAGATGTTGTACGTGAAAGCAAATGGCAACGAGATAGCAAGACTACAACTGTGGTAATGTTGAAATCGATCCTCTTTTGTTTAAGCAAATTTAACGCCAGGTCATACCTTACCTTACCTTACCGGCGTTGTCCAATGAGAGAGGCAACTTCCAACTTGCAGTTGATCATGTGATTCCTTCTCCGCCCAATAGCCGACCGGTTCTCTCACGGCCTATAGTAAGTCAAAACTTCACCTTTAGACGGGAAAGCGATTCAGCAACTGTAGATATCTCTACACACAATTTACTGCAAAACCCAAGCATATTACCATCAGCTTGGTTTGAGCAGTGCCTTGCTACAGAACTGTTAATCTCATCAGGAATGCCTTTGTTGGGGTGGGATCAATCACCTTTGACAACAACAACTAACAGACGATAAGCATTTCAGCAATACAACTGTGTAGTAGTACTCTGCTTGATAGACCTCTTCATTAACAATGATGACAAGCAAGAACCTCTGCCAAATTAAGCATCTAATACCTCATTAAGCTCATTGAGAGGTCGCGGGTTCAAATTCTATGACCGGTCATCTTGATTGAAGTGTTTTCTGTCGGTCAATCCAGGTAAATTCTAGCACAGTGGAGTCAATGCTTCATTTTCCTTGTCCAATTTCACCCGTCGCTCTATCATCTTCGCCGTCGCGATAAGCTTACCGGTACATGAAAACGGCGTTAAGTGGATCAACCCAGTGTTTACTACATGCCTGAGCTTTGTGAACAGTCTCCGAGACTTTTCGACCAGTTTGATAAACATTGTGTGCAAGAAGAGGAGGGTTTAAACCACACTAAATACGTTAAATTGGCCGTGTAAACACACACACACGCACTGGCCTCCAAACTTCAGCTGCCACATGGTTCAAGTAGGACAGACCTTGCGTGAAAACTCCACTGCAAACCAGTGTTGCCATACGAAGGGAAATTTCCCTAGGCGTGACAAGAATTTGAGGTGAATAAGGAAAAGATCAATTTTATGAAAAACGTCAACATTGCTGGGAAATTAGAAGATAAACTATTCAATTCATGATTAGGGTGTAAGGCCCTCACCGATAACACAGCGGTAACGTCATCAGCTGCTAATCAAGACAAAGATGGAGTGCTGGGTTCGATAACCGGTGGAGGCGCATGGTGGTTCGAATCGCACTTTAAACTGTAGGTCCAGTCCCGATTAGCCTATCTGTGCATAAAGTAAACTCAAAACAAACTTCAAACATATAAGTGTGATTTGATTTAATTTTTGTTATTTAGCGTTGCTTTTGTGCCACTTTTGGTAATCGTGAAGATGAAGATGATAGGGTGACATTCATGAAGGGACACTTACAAAGAACACAGGTCTGGATTAGAACCAGGGATCCCTGGCTGCCAATTCTAATAATTAAAATTATAATTATAAGATTAATTAAATACCTAAGTAGTGTTGATGGGGCAATGTGTGTTAACCACTCTGCCACGGAGATGGACACATTAAAATGTGAACTACGTTTTTCTTTTGTTTTTTACATATCCCCACCACCACCGAAACGAACTATAATCACAATTTTAAATTTGGCATTAATATATTCCCATTATTATATATTTTTTAAAATTATTGCAATAGCGCGACTAGTATAAACCCAACATACAGAAAGTTTTTCAATTTTACTCGAAGCATAGAATTTTCCCTCAATAATGTTCATTATCTGTTATTCCTTCCTCTTTGCAGCCATATAATCAAACTTAATATTTATGCGAATCAATGGAAATGGTAATAATTTTCCTCCTCCTGCTGGCAATAATAACAACAAATAATAATAGATAGTGCATAGGTAATATTTGGATGAAACGGGGAATTCGTGACCTTTGGTTATGGCAACACTGCTGCAATCCCATCTGTGTGGCGCGATGGTGCTGCCGCACCTTGACCCAAAACACGGAGAGAGAGGAGAAAACATGGCGAGCCTCCGTCGGCGCGAATTCTTCACCTTTCATTTTCCCACAGGTTTTTACCCCTTATGTGATCTTTTCGGCTTTTCGGTCACTTAATGTGCTCGGCCATTTTGGGGGATCCCCGCTGTTTTAAGAAGATAAAAAGGATCAAACGAACCAGCGAAGCGTTTCCAGGTGGAAGGGGGAATGGCGGAAAGGCCACCGGAAGAATTGCTTTTAAATCCTGTTACACTAAACAAACTCGCATTTGTTTTCGTAAACGTTACATTTTTCATGGACGGAGATATTCCGTGTTATTTAAATGACGAGGTCGGCCTGTTAGGTAAGGTTCCCTGTGCACTTTACACCATGCCATGATGGCACATATAAGAGGGGTGTGGGGCATGGGCGTCCGGAAGTGGGGCAAGGGGGGCCGTGCCCCCCCCCCTGGAAAATGAAAGTCAACCAAAAAATATGTATTTCACACATATAATTTCATTTTAGCCACAATAATTTGTGTTAATTATTGCATGAACACCATAAATTCATATTTAAGCAATGTTTTTTTAGGGAACAACACTATTTTTGGGGAAATTTTGCCTTCGTTTCCCCCCCCCTGGAAAAAAATACCTTCCTTGCCCCTCCCTGGAAAAAATCCTGCGGACGTCCCTGGTGTGGGAGTAGGGCCCCACACAGTCTCGATCTTCGCTCTATTTTGGAGGTGTGATCAGAACCACGCTCCGGCCGCCTTAACCCCAGCCCCGTATATATTTATTTGATGCTGAGTGAACTCCAGAGTCGCTTTATGCAGGGGTAGAGTCGGAAAAATTCCGACCTCAGGTCCCCCACGCCGGGAATCGAACCCGGGTCTTCCGATGGCAGTCAGACGAAATACCGACTTTTGTTTTATATAAAAGGAAAACTCCTCAGCGGTACTTCCCTCCGTCGTATAACACCCATGCCTTGCCCAGAATTCGAACCCAGGACCCCTGAAGTCATAGCGCGCTGTTTTGAGTTGGTGTTTTAAGTCCATTTTGTGCACAGTAAGGCTAATCGGGACTGGACCTACAGTTTAAAGTGGGATCCGAACCACTGTGCCATGTGCCTCCACCGGGTATCGAACCCGGAACCCCTTGATTACAAGGCGACGACGCCACCACTGCGCCATCGGGGAGGCCCACATAGCGCTTCGGCCGACTAGAGCATCCTTACGTAGTGTGCTACAAAATTAGGCTGTTGAGTTTGAATTCTGAGCAAGTCATTGGTGTTTGTGTTAGTTGCCTTGACCACTCCTTCTCATTCCAAATATACACAAGTAAGTTAGTTTTTAATCTTGTCTTTAAGTCCATTTTATGCACAGAAAGGCTAAGAGGGAGTGGACGTACAGCTTAAAGCAGGATCCGAATCGCTATGTGCCTCCATCGGGTAACGAATCCGGGATCTCTTGATAACAAGGCGACGACGTTACCACCACGCAATCGGGGAGGCTTGACATTAAAATTATCAAAACGGACTATAGCAGCAATGTTGTTTGGTTTATTGAAATCAAAATTGTGGGTGCGTTCAACACTTAGGCTTCACCAGTCACATTATACTGAGCCCCAATTTGTGTTTCCGTACCAAAAAGCGGCCTAAAAACAACAAACGAAGCGTTCAGCCTCTCACGTTGAAACTTGATACACTCACCTTGATTCAAATACCACGTAACTTTGTAGATATTTGAAGTTAACACTAATAGAACTGAATTTTCTTATTAATATACATAGTTTTCTGCCTATGGGCAAATTGCGACCACGAGGAATAATACAAATTGGGCAAATCTTAGAAAGGGGCACTCACAAAGAAGCATTCGTCAGGTCTGGACTTGCAACGCGGAAGTCGGCCAATCAGCGCACTCTGTCGTTGAAAGCAGCGACGCTAATACCAAATTGGATTCCGCAAAGCATACCGTATCAAGTTTTGTTTCAACATAATTCTGTTTTCATTTCGTTTATTGAAACGTTTGCGTGTATTGAAGTAAAAACACCAGTACTGAATAACGCGCAAATTGTGCTTTTTCGTTACGTAACGACATACTAACCAATCACATTGCGTAATCGTGACAATCGCTCAGTAGAACTTGCAATGGGCAAGTGTAATGAAACACACGATTGTCCACGTGAAAGTCTCATTCTTAAACTGCCACGAATCGGAGCGACAGAGTGCAAGAGGTAACTTAACATTCAACTCGCGAAGCAGTGCAGATACAAGAAAAATCAACGAGATTTTGAGGAAACCAGGTTGAACTAACTCGGCATTCTTAATTGGAGAAACATGGAAAGCGAGTGACGTAGACGAATTACAGAGCCCGTGTTCGGGAAGTTGCTGTGTTAAACTAGTTCGAGGTTTATCTCAGATCCTTGAGTTAAACGATGAAACATTCCATTCATTTCCACCGTGCCAGCAATCCAAAGTCTATCCTTACATGAACAAACTGCAGTTGAATATTTTGCTCACATCTGACCTACAATGCCCGTCTCACACATAATATCATGTAAAGGACCTTATTAAGTTTTGCTACCTTGATATTTTGACATTTGTCGGTGTCCATGGTGGAATGGTTAGCACACCGCTAAGACGCCAGCGGTTCCGGGTTCTAATCCAGGCCTGGGCGTTCTTTGTGAGTGTCCCTTCATTTATTTCATCATATCATCACCCATCCTCATCTTTAATTAGCCAAAAGTAGCAGAAATGCGAAGTAAAATAAACCAAACGAAATGAATCAATCACTATTTTGACATTTACCAACTTTCATCGTACTTGTGCACTTTATTCAAGCTCGTATATGTTTTCCCAAGTCTCCATACACTTATTTCAGAGTAATATTAAATGCAAATGATCCCCTAATCAGTGGCGTGCCCAGGATTTTCGAAAAGATGGGGGTACGTGTACTTTTTTTTAAGTAATCAGCCCCAATTTTGCCGTCTTTTCTTACCTTTGACGTTCTTTTTTAGGATCACTAAGCCAAAGGGGGCGAGTATGACCTCCACCAACCCTCTCCCACTTGAGCACGCCACTGCCCGTAATACAGGGAAGAAAACAGAAATTACCCGACCGGCATTACAAGGCGACGACTTTACCACTGCCCCCACAAGGGAGATCCTCAAAACTAAATCGAAAATAGAGCACGCTAGTGTGAAGTGGCTATCGTTGAAAATTTGTTGGAGCAGTTTTTGCCGCCGCAACCGAATTGCGCACACTTTAGATCCAGGATTGCGCACAAATCTCACTGACCTATTTTGCGCACAGATTTTGACCGAACGTTGCCACTTTGATAGCTTTAAAGTCTGTGCGCAAAACTGTTTTTGTCTTTAGACAAGAAGAGAGAAAGAGAAATTAGAAATAAAATAGTAAATAATACCAATTTACTCAAACTCAAAAGTTTATTTATTTTTATTTATTTATTTAAAAGTGTTTTTAAACTGCCGAGAACAGCTTTTCAGCCGTAATACAGCAGTATTACATGTTACAAGGTTACATGTTACAAGGTATCCAAAACCACAGTATTGTACAAGAGAACATTCCAAAATATTTAGCAAACATAACTTAAAACTACAAGAATTTTAAAAATGTTAGGTTAGGTTAGGTTAGGTTAATGACTGCAAAAACACGTGTAAGTCTACACACACACCCACACACACACAAACAAACACAACAGAATGCTTGAGAACATTTTACATCTGACAACATCGCCTCATTTTTTGTGCGCAATCCTGTACATTGTGACAGCTTGTCAACGGCTTATCAGATGCCACTGATAAAACCGGAAAAGTGTGCGCAATCCGGCTGTAGCCAATTTTGCATATCCATACATTAGGGTGACAGGCAACGCTCGAACGTATACATTCGAATATCATTTTAATGTGACAATGATCGAAGGCACATGTATGTAAAATATCGGCCTTGGTACTTTCATCCCACAATCATCTATTTCACTTTTACACTATACATTGGTAAAAATAGACCAAACTACATTGGAGATGATGACGTGTGTTCACTTAAGTTTCAATTTCACTACATCTTTCACTTAAAGATCCATACATGAAGGCCCACTACCACCGACAAAATAACGGTTATACGTGTACTACTGGGCTTCGAGCGTATACCGCTCGTTTTGCGTGTTCGAGCGTTGTTCGCGAAGAAGCTCTCAATTCCGTACGCTATCTCGAGCGAAATCTTCTCCCTGCAGTACTCCATCATAGACGCAGAAATTTCCAACATTGGCAACATTGAATCAATTGACGCCACGAAAGTGTCTTATTTCGATGCATTCTGAATTAAGTGCGTATGAATACAAAAGGCCGAAATGAAACATATTTTTTTTTTTTTTTCTGAGGCACGTGAGACAAAGTAGGAAACATGCGCATGGTGCAATTACAGAAGAACCTACAATACAACATCTTTATTGACGAGTGAGGGTTGTCTTGTTCTGGACACCTTCCAAAGTATCTGCCTACGATAATTCGCCCCCCGAAGACATACAGTGAGCAGGGGCATGCGTACAGAAGTTGCAAATTGATACCCGACCACATATGAATGATGCATGTGGGTTGCAGGATGTGGACTTGATCCGCTTCCTCCTCCCCACCTCCCCTACTTGGCACGCGAGCCAGGTCTTCAGGTGGCTGCTGGAAGCCCAGCGTGGACAATGGAGGCAGCGAGCAACAGGTGAATCTTACGTTCCGATTCCGTTTGTTGCTCGGACGGCGTCGCAGTAAGAACAAAAAGGAGAAAGTTGTTTTAGTTGACCTTAGTTGTCGAGAATACATATGCTGGAGGACTCTGCAATGTCATGTACGTGGTGTGACCTTGGCGTTCTGGGGGAACGTATTTCGCGGCTGCCAGCTGAGAGACATGTACATATCTTTGATCTTGCCGTTTCGCACTATTTGGCTCTCGGTTTCTTTTGCTCTCAGTTCTTCCAACGGTTGAGCTATTTATTCATCTACTCTAACAGTACTCCAATGGACTCAGATGAAAAATTTGCAGTTGGATATTGTCCATTGTCTAGTGCTTTAAACTATATTCTAACACTTCGTTTCGAGAACCTCTTTCCTCGTCTTCAGGTGAAATTTATTTTGCTAATGGTGGGACTCGAACCTACGACAGACCTGTGATTTTTACTACAAAGTAGTTGTAGTCGCAGGTCTGTCGTAGGTTCCATCTCGATCATCGGAAAGAAGACATTTGTTAGCCTGAAGACAAGAGAAGAGGGGTGCTCCCTCAAAACTTAGTGTTTAGTTTAAAGCACTAGACAATGGATAATGTGCAATTAACATGCATACTAATGTACTGATTTGGTTTATTTTACTTCCCTTTTCTACCACTTTTGACTAATCGCGAAGATGAGGATGAGTGATGAAGGGACGCTTACAAAGAACACCATGCCCAGAGCCGGATTCGAACCCTTGACCCCTGGCATTGTAGCGCCCTGTACTAACCACTCCGCTACGGAGACCGTCAACTGTTGTAAGTAAGTAAATAAACTCACTCCTTCCTTTTATGGTACTATGCTTCCCTTGCAAATACCTGAGCATGTGTGCTGAGATTGGGACGGGGGGGCTCCATAATCTAACATTAGGTTTAGTACATACAGTTTCAAAAGTAAGACACACTCGTTCTATGTCATTGCAAATAATACACATTTTTCCAACACCCTTTAATTTCCCTGTATGTTCTACTCTCATATATTGTAAATAAGCTCTATTGTGCTAACAACGGAGTCAGCAGTCGACAGTATTGTTCCAACTTCTCCATGCTCGCCTTTCATCAGCGGTAACAACTTGCCACCACTGTTAATTAGTACTTCCTTGCCTTTTAACTCCGCTAAGCTTTAACTCTTCTCTTGTGAATTGAAGCAAAATTATTGGAAAGGTAATAAACGTAGAGAAAAATGTTGAGAATGATGTATTTGTGTCTTTGTGGTTGTATCCTGAGGATGTTGCCCCAATCATATGTAGTACTGCTGGTGCTTGTTGCACTGCTTTGATATGTGATTCTTATCTGTGTCGATAAATAAATATGGAGAAATGCCGGAATCTTATAAAAACGATGGTAGATTTACCTTTAGTTGGTCAGATAATTCGGGTAATTTATTTATTGATTATTCAAATCTTCAGTGTTCCAATAATGCTAATATTTCACCGAATGGTCAATGGCTATTTTAGTATCGAAAGGGCTTTTTATGCTTATAAAATAAAGGCTTTTAAACAAAAATAATTATTGCATTTAAAGAGTTCTTAAGCTACATTAGTTTAATAAAAAAATAGTAGATTTATAACTTTTAATTTAATTAAAAGGTTAAAAAATACCGGTATATTTGATGGTATGGAGGCGATAATTTTCGGTGATTTTACTAAAGAAGAAGAAGTTGAAACTGAGTTCTGATTGCACCGCCTTTCTTACCGACCCTTAGTGACAGCTTTTCTTCCGGAGAGCTCGCTTCTGTTTGGTTCGAGTGGCGGCCATGCTGCTTTTTCTTCTTTCAGAGATCCTTTTGCGATCTCGCTTGTTCTCCAAGCTCCGCCTGTTATTATCAAAGGACCCAAAGAATGAATATGTCTTTGAAGGGAAGAGTTCCGAACGTGAGGGCAAGAAAGCGAGAGTCAAATACCGGTTTTTCTGCACGACTGAAAACTTACTTCCCCTGTCCATCAAACACCATTATTCTTTTTATATCCTGGCATCCAAGAGGAACGTATGGGGAAGAAGAAGCGTGGTGTAAAGCAGTAGCTGAGGGAAAGGTTTCGACAATTTATTTTAAAATTATTTTTCTACAAAAAAAAAACTTCTTTGTAATCCATTTACAACTGGACGTAAGGAAGGTTGAATTCAATTTGATCACACGCCACGAGTTGAAAATACTAGCCCTATATTAATAATAATAATAAATTGCAATTTTCTGTTGATATCATTTTAATTCATTGATTGCTTTTAAAATTCTGGGCACGTCAACACATAGGCTATTTGTGCCTGTAACGCCTTAGTGCAAGTGCAAAAAGGTAAGTTAAAATCAATTGCTAAAACTAATATTGTCATAGACTACTAACAATTACAGCCATACTGGGCACTCAGCACATCTAAGGACAAATACCATCCCACAGAGGATTATCCTGGCACCAGAGCTTCGTTGCCCTTCATGAAGCAGTTGCCTTGGTGTAATTCAGGAAGTGAGGTTGAATTTGGGTGCCTCTTATCTCACCTCTTACACCTCGCAATTTTTGTTAAACCGAGAAATTTGTATATAACCAGTATTCAAATTAAGCTCAAAATTAAAATTGAAATTTCAGTTCTTGTCGATACGTAAGTAGCATGTAATAGCAAAAATGATTTTCCTTGCTTTTCTCACCGGTGTAAATTTATTACACCAGTTTTCCAGTATTATACAGGTTGTAACAAATGAATATCAGAGTTTTAAACGTTTCGTAAGATTATGGAAGTAACTCCAGCCGGTTGCTTAAAACTCCGATGTTCATTTTTGTACACCCTGTATGTGTTATAAATGGTTGCAATATTACTGCAGTAGACCTCCGTTGCGGAGTGATCAGCAAAAGGCGATACGAAGCCAGAGGAACCAGATTCGAATCTTGGTTAAGGCATGGATGTATCATCGTGTATGTCCTACCATCCATTTCATCATTAATCTACATGGTTGCGATAAACCCAGAGGTAGAAAAGCGACAAAAAATAACCGAAGTGAAAAAATATTATTGGTATTAACATGTTGTTGGTGAGTTATACAAGTCGAAAGCTATACAATTGGCTTATTTCTTCCAAAGCAGGCTTCGTCGCCTTTAAACTATAGGTCCAGTCCTTGTTAGCCTATCTGTGCATAAAGTGGACCTAATAAAAATAACTCAAAACTCTTCCAAAGCAGACAACATTCCACTGTTATATTTCATATTCCCGTCTTAAATGTGACATGCTAACATTACACGCACGCTACAGATCAATCAAAAGTTGGTCGAGCTTCATTTCCAAGACCTTATTTTCCAGTTGCCCAAAAAAAAAAGCATTGAAATACCAAGGCTGCGGTGGCGAAGTCAGCGATGTGCAACAACTTGTGAAAGAATGGAGCCTTGAAGAGGGTGGGAGGATAACTAGAGCTTCTCCTTGCGTGAGTAATGTTGTGTTGAAGCAGAAGTTTCGCAACAGGAAGTGAGTCGAAGGTAAATGCCCAACAGGAAGACGTGATTGACAGACTGTTGGCCAGGCTGCCTTGGCTGCATGGTGTACGCTATGTTCTTAACCAGGTAAGGAAGGCATCAGGATGAAATTAAGGAGTTGTGTCGTGTCTTAGTTCGTCTTTACTTCAATTGAAAATGTCATGTCACCTTTTTGGCTCTAACTCGAACTTAGAAAATGGGATGTCGTCGTTTGTAGGCAACCACGTAGTATACCCTGGACAGCGTTTTGCAGACTAACGAGGCTCTGGCGCCTATAACTGCAGCCACTGTTGTCGTCCATATATATGTTTGTTGGAGTTTCTGTTCTAAGTCCACTTTATGCACAGAAAGGCTAATCGGGACTGGACCTACAGTTTAATGTGGAATCCGAACCAGTATGTGCTTTCACCGGGTACCAAAAACGGGACACCTTGATTACAAGACGACGACGCCATCGTGATTGTACTTTCATTCATTTCGTCTTATCACCATTCAACCTTATCTCCGCGATTAACCCAAACTGACACAAAAGCGGAGTCAAAAAAGCCCAATCAATCAATCAAACTTAGAAAAATAAACGTTTCTGAAATTTAAAAGGACTTCAAACTGAGATGGGTTCATCATCCCACACTTAAACGTGGGACCAAAAGCACTGCTATGTGTCCCTGCTGGGAATCAGGCCAGAGATACCTTAAATCAAATCAGTAGCTTGTCTAGGAACCTGGGTACATGGTAAGATCATAACGCGGCCAGGTTCGAACCTTGGGCTTGTGACGTCGAAGCACCCCGCCATGTATGCGAACGCTACCCGTTTGGGTAATCGGAGAGAGTTCAGTATCTTACGCCCAATATTGGCGTATATACGAGTGTTCTCCGTGGCGGTTTTGTTAGCACAGGCCTGGGCGTTCTTTGTGAATGTCCCTTCATGAGTTTCATCGTATCATTACTCATCCTCGTGAGCTCCTGCCTGCGTAACCAAATGGTTAGCACTCTCGCCTTCGGTGCGAGGGTTCCCGGGTTCGATTCCCGGTGGGAGCCCACAAAATTTCAGTGTTGACCCAGCGTCGTAAGGACAACTGAGGAGCTACTTGAAAGCTAGAACACAGCGGCGATGGGACTCGAAGCGCTGACCACGCGTCACCCAATGAAAAAGCCGCTCTGGAATTGGAGTTATTACTCATCCTCACCGTCGCGATTAGCGAAATCTGGAAAAAAGCGACGCTAAATAACACAAATAAGAAATATTTTCGGTTCATCACAGCTTAAGTAACTGCGTATCCATTATCGGGGATTATACTTAAATCATCTGTTTGCAAGCTTTGTTCATTGTATCTGGGTACATGGTAAGATCATAACGCGGCCAGGTTCGAACCTTGGGCTTGTGACGTCGAAGCACCCCGCCATGTATGCGAACTCTACCCGTTTGGGTAATCGGAGAGAGTTCAGTATCTTACGCCCAATATTGGCGTATATACGAGTGTTCTCCGTGGCGGAGTTGTTAGCACAGGCCTGGGCGTTCTTTGTGAATGTCCCTTCATGAGTTTCATCGTATCATTACTCATCCTCGTGAGCTCCTGCCTGCGTAACCAAATGGTTAGCACTCTCGCCTTCGGTGCGAGGGTTTCCGGGTTCGATTCCCGGTGGGAGCCCACAAAATTTCAGTGTTGACCCAGCGTCGTAAGGGCAACTGAGGAGCTACTTGAAAGCTAGAACACAGCGGCGATGGGACTCGAAGCGCTGACCACGCGTCACCCAATGAAAAAGCCGCTCTGGAATTGGAGTTATTACTCATCCTCACCGTCGCGATTAGCGAAATCTGGAAAAAAGCGACGCTAAATAACACAAATAAGAAATATTTTCGGTTCATCACAGCTTAAGTAACTGCGTATCCATTATCGGGGATTATACTTAAATCCTCTGCTTGCAAGCTTTGTTCATTGTATCGTCAGAGAGGTCCATTAATTGTAGGAATACCGTTGGACAAGTTTTTGTTTTTTGTGCCTTTACATTCAGCGTCTGCGCTTCTATGGCGTCTTTCACGAGTGTTTTCCCATCTCTCACGTGTCAGGACGCTTACATGACTGGTATGTCCCCTCCTTCACTTTTCCTTTCACTTTTGTCGTCTTAATCCCACCTACAGTTCGGTGCGGTGTTTTCTTTCATTCCCTTCCCCCCCCCCCCCATCCCAGATTGTCTCCATGAGGACACGCATCCCCCCGTCGGGAGGGGTGGAAAAGGCAGAGGAACCCAGATTGGTCTTGACGTCAAGCGATGCGCGGAACAATGACTGCAACAGGGGAGCGAAGAAAAAGATCCCCGCCTGTTTGTCGTTTAATCGATCAGAGCGTAGGCAGCGCGGCATGCGAAGGGGCTAAGTGTTGCCAGGTTGTAGCCATTTTTTCGCTTCTGATTATTCATGTTTAAGCGGAAAGGCTTCGCGATGCAAACACTGCGTAAATAAAGCAATGAGCGCGCTGCCAAGTGTCTTTGTGCTTAGGTAAAAAATTCTTGTAATAAAGCCGGTGGAACGTCACATATATTTAATTCTTTATTTTATCTCATAGCGAAACTCTGTACGTGTTCGATCCTAGTTTATAAATAAATTGTCAAAAGCCGTGACGACGCCACCCGGGTGTGGAAAGAGGAGGTGGACGCGCTCAAGTCGACCAGTCAATCCCTCTTGAAACTAGAAAAGGTAGCCCAAGTATTTTCTGCATGGTCTAATTCCAAGGAGAAACCCCTCTCAACCTCTCTGTCTCTCCACTCATATTTTTTTTTTCTGGAGCTGTCACTAAATAAAAGTACTTCATGGATTTCCGTCAGTGCTTTTTCTATTGTTTATGAACCCAGCGCTCTGCTTCATACTCAGTAGCCAGCTCCCCTATTTCCCGTACAATGTTGTGTCATTCGGATACGTCTATTTTATTGCTGATCCAAATTTCGGTCACTTGCATCATGACGAACAACGTCAGAAATTGGACTACGTGTTGAACTGGCCTCGTACATGCATTTTGGCCATGTGAATTTCTCTCTCTCTCTCTCTCTCTCTCTCTCTCTCTTTCCCTCCCTCTCTCTCCCTCTCACTCTCCCTCTCTCTCCCCCTCCCTCTCTCTCTCCCTCTCTCTCTCTACCCCTCTCCCCCTCTCTCCCCCCTCTCTCGCTCTCTGTCTCTCTGTCTAGTTTTAAAATCATGAGGAGCTGCCTCCTTGCGCACATTTGGATGCTTTCGACCTCACTTTAAGCAGTAGGTCCAGTCCCGATTAGTCAATTTTGGGCAAAAGTAACCATCTTACCTTGACGTAAAACCGAGGGGTAGGTTGTTATGTCTTGACTGCAGATTAAATCGGGAATCGGTACTTTCCTAGCAAAACAACAGCATCGACTGTGCATTTTTAGGTCAGGACAATGAACTTTCACTTGGATTTAGGCAACAAGGAGAAATTCCATGTCTTCAATGAGTGCGTCAACACTCGAGATCCACGTGGGAGAAAGCCGCCTGCCCTCTTGTACGTGAAAGGTCCCGTAAACGGATTTTTCGTAGCCCGGCCTTTGGAAGGAATTCTTTTAAATTCTCTCGAGCTAGAAACGACTGTGGAATAAACAACAGACATGGGATCTTCTCTTGTTAGAGGATCACTACTTCATCTTGCTACAGCATGTTCTTGTGAAATCGGTTCAGTGTTATCGCGATTATCCTAGCGCGTATAGAGCCACGCATGACAATTAAATAAATATGGTTGCCTATGCATTAGGAGGAACATTCTAAAAACGTCGTCCAAATCATTACACATGCGAGAAAAAAACATTCGGGTATAACGTCACTCGGGGAACAGATCGTGCATTATTTATATAAATTCATTTTTGAAAGTACTTATCATTTAACATACATCCTCTTTTTACTGAAGCGAGGGCCTTCCCGATGGCGCAGTGGTAGCGTTGTCGTCTTGTAATCAAGGGGTCCCGGGTTCGATACCCGGTGGCGGCACATAGTTGTTCAAATTCCACTATGAACTATACGCCCAGTCCCAATTGGCCTTAGTGTGCATAAAGTGGACTTAAAACAAACAAGACAACAATGAATCAACAATGTACTGAAGCGAGATTACACCGAGAGAGACCCTCAGTCAATTTCATAATAAAATTTAATTTCACCCGTGGAGGCTGGTTAGGATCCCAATTTAAACTGTAGGTCCAGTCCAAACTGTGCATAAATTGGAGTTAAAAAACAAGAACTCAGTAACTTGATTTCACTGCACTTTTTTGCCAGTTTTGGCTAATTGCGACAATGAGGATGAGTGATGATATGATGAAATTAATGAAGGAAAATTCACAAAGAACACCCTTACAGAGGCTGGAATTCGAATGCGGGACCTCTGGCGTCGTAGCGCGATATGCTAACCACTCCGCCACGGAGGTCTGCTTGCCAATACTCACTCACTAATAACATAATACATACCCCGTGGCTCTACAGACCTAGAAGGGCCTTTGCCTACCTCCCAACTGCCAGTCTCCCTCCCACAATCCTACCTAAAGGTGTGGAGATCTTCAACAGGTAATCGGGTGACGTGAAGTCAGCACGTCGAACCCCCAGCCGTTATAGAAGATTTCCCAGACCCGATTACGCTACTCGCTCGTAGCTCACCAATTTACTCACGATGGTGGGTTGCCACCGGTCCTATACACAGGCCGAAAACCCAGAGGTTGAACCCAGGAGGACTCGAACCCATGTCGTCCCGCAGTCGGAATCCGAAGCATAGCGCCTTAGACCGCATCCAAACTGAACATTACTTCGTAGATCTAAATTTTGATTACTTTTTGTGCATAATGTGGCGAACTTGAGTGCAGGTTTGTCAAATCTTTTCAGCGCTAAGTGATTGATACTGTAGGCGAATCAATTATACCTGAGGTTTGGTTCCAGATCCCTCGATTCTCACTGCGCGAAATGAAAGCATTGAACGGAGCTGATAGGAGGTGAAATCACGGAGATGAAAATGAAAGGAAATGATAATTAGATACTGTAAGCAATATGGAGCGAGCACTAAAGAGTAATAGAGAACCGTAGGCCAGAGGCGTGCGTGGCACCTTCCCGATAGAGTCCTCCGATGGAAGGAGGCAAGGGTAAATGGGATAATGGGTCGCGATTATGCGTGTAATATCGCGAGTCCCTGGCAACTCTGCCAACGACCCTGCGCGCCGGGGGTGGACAAGCAGAGAAGCAGCGGTCGTTCAAATTACCTCCCCCCCCCTCCTCCCCCCACCAGGTTCCTTCAGTTCCCTCTTCATTCTCCTCTTTTTCATCTCGTAGCCAGTAATTTAGGGAATGGGATGAAAGAGGCGGAAAGAGAAGAGGAAGATGAGGTTCGCTCGGATGGGGGCGGAGGGGAGGGAGGCTTAGTTACAGTAACCTCCCCCTCCTCCCTTCTTATCGTTGTAGAGTTACAGCGGGGGAGAATTGGGGTTTCTTCTACATGGGCAAAAGTCCATATAATCAGCAAAGTGATTGGCGAGGATTTGTGCATCTAACTCTGCGGATGGCTTTTGATGAGGGCAGGGATTTACAAGTGTGTGTGTGGCGAGAGAGATGCTTCTTTCTTCCTTGGAGGAAGTGGAGGTATCGTGCTCTCTCGACGATCAGATCTGATTGCGGCCGACGGCTAATCGACTTCGTTGTGAAGTGGTAGATTCCGATTGAGAGGATCCAAGGGGAGGGGGTACACCTTTCCTTCGCACCTACTCGCTACCCCGTCATCAGTAACTTAACATTTTAATCAGGTGCATCATCTGAGTCCAGATCGAGATCTTGTTTGTAACTCGAGATGGGAACAAGACTTGCTCATCGACACGAGAATCAAGCTTCGATGTGAGACCTCGGCAACCTTTATGAATAAACTGTAGATCACTACTACTCGACTAAGAATGTGTGGTTAAATGCTCCCTTCATCCAAAGCGAGATGAGCTCAGAATAAATCAATACCCTGAATCCCTCACATGAACCAACACTCTTTAACTTACCGTGAAAAAAAGATACACGTAACGCAGGCAAAAACCAGGCGAAACTTGCCAAAGTAGAGAAACGAAGTACAATGTGGAGCAAGGCTGCGCATAACGGAAGAGAAGAGAAGAAAACGAGTGGGTGGAGCACAGCAGTACGCGGTGCTGCAAAAGGCTAGTGGCTGCAGCTGCGTCCCTCCCCCCCCTCTATGCACTCGCTTGCACTGTCTTGACTACTTGCGCCGAAACCTGCTCCATAGATTCCCGGGACACAGATCCAAAAATTCCGTGACTCATATTGCCGGTACACAGTGATACGGATTCCACTTAAAACTGTAGGTCCAGCCCCGAGTAGCCTATCTGTGCATAAACTGGACTTAAAACACAAACACAATCAATCCTGTCGCTACACACATAAAAAAAACTTTATTTAGAATAGTTTCTCGTAATAAAATATTTGTTTAAATGAGCAACAACAAGCAAGTGATTCTTCACCAGAAACAAATTGTATTTTCGTGTACAGTTGCTTAGAGTGAAGAAAAAAGGGTCAAAATTGTCAAATTTCTTAAAGGTTACTAACGTTTTTGTTTGCGGTTAGCATAACGAAGCATGTTTTGTTAATTCTGTGTGGGATCCTCTATTTGTTCATATTCGCTTGGCTCAAGAATTATCTCTTAAAATTCTAACTCAACACCGTGACAACTGATGACCTTGTACAGGGTGCTCTTAAAAATCATAACCAAATTATAATTCTCCCCGAGAAAAGACGGGTAGAGACAATGGCAAATGAATTACCACAACCAAAAGTTTTCCACACAAAGGACCTTATGGCAAATCATGTATTTAAACATGGGAGCTAACATCACAATTACAATCGCACTTAATCAAGTTTTGAGTGTTCACTTCGCATGTAAAAACTGATAACAAGAAGGGAAAATGAATAGAATTTGACCGTTGAAAAAGGGGTTATCAGAGGTGAGCTTTTACGTAATTCTTGGCACGTATCGACTTTTTTAAAATACAAAAAAATATGATTATAACATAAGTAATACATACTGTAATTAGAGCAAAATTTAGTAATAGGTTTGTATGAATCCTAATATCTACCAAACATAACCCAGAAATTGAAGAAAAAGTCCAATAGTCACTTACTGTAATAGATTTATATTTGAAAATAGTTTTAAACATGACCATTTTTTCCCTAGAGTAGGCCTATTTTTAATATATAATTTCTTTGGTAACTACTTGTAGTAACATCAAATTGAACTATATAATCTGTCAGAACACATTTTAAATTTCTTCCTTCTCTCCTTTTCTCTTTGTTCAATAATCCTGGTTTTAGTGCACTACTACAAGAACGCAGTGGCGGATCCAGAAGATACACATGTGAGAGTTGCGAATTTCAGTTGGGCACCTCACCTCACCGGGAATCCATTCTGCCCTTCGCTTGCACTATTTTGTATAAACAATACTGTAAACAGGAACCAATACGTTCTAGAAATGAGCATTTCTTTATTTTATTTATTTGGGGGGGGGGGGGGGGGAAATATGGGGTCAAGGGCTGGAATAGATTTTTATTATTTTATGTCGTCATTAACACAATTACTCTCATTGTCAAGGTAAACAGAACCATCAGATATGAGAAATAAAATCAATGAACAAGAAAACAAAAAACATATTCTCTCAAGTGGTCTCGGGTTCGATCCCCTTCTGAGGCATCTTGCAGAGTGGTTCGGATCCCAAATTTAAACTGTAGGTCTATATTCCGTTTGGCTTACCATGAGCAAAAATTGGGCTTAATCAAAGTTGTTAAAAAAAAATATTAAACTTGATGATTAAAGAAGACAAAACATTCTAGTCTTAAAAAATATTAGGAATAATAATGTATCCAAAAACCTGGCAGTTGGGAGGGGCGATCGCCCCTATTGCCCTCCCCGTGGGTCCGCGCCTGCAAGAACGTTGGTTTTTTTTTCCAGAATCAGTAAATTTTCCCGCCATTTCCGTGACTTTTCCAGGTTTTCCAGACTGGTATACACCCTGAACGTAGAAGCTGAAAAATGCAACTTAAAAATCAGGTGTTTCATTTAGCATGAGGACAGAGAGCAAACAACCGAAAGCTCCGTTATCCAAACCTTTGTAACGAGCCTCGACAATTAACCCGCCACAGTCTCTTCCCAATGGATCTAACAACCCAATACAAACTACCCGAGTCAAGATCCCGACAAAGCATTGATCGATCCATCAGATCCGAGGCATCGGGAGGCAGCGATACGCATTGATGAAATGGTCCAGCGGCTTGACGGCGAGAGGGTCTGGCGAGGGGAGGATGACAGATGGCTTATTTCTGCTCCGCGGAGAAGACTGACTCACTTACTCACATGCGCTCTAATGTGGAAGGATATGGGACGGGAGACGACGTGTTCCCGGCGAGTTCCCAGAATAGCTTTTGACTAATCCTCCTCGTTCCCGGAATGTGGTTTCTTTGTTTTGTCCTCGGGATGAGTAGAGAGAGAGAGTACTCAAGACAATTTGAACAAGGTTTTAGCCTATTGTTAAATCTTGGTGAAAACTACTCTCGACTAGACAAAACCCCTAACCTAACCAAAAGCTTCGTGATAAAAATAAGGTTAACATATTGAAAAGAACTACAGGGTGTCCGAATTGAAACGCCCTAATTTTGATCGACTGTAGTACCGCACGTATTTAATGCATTCAAAAGATTTATACAACAATGAATACACATAAGTATGAAGTTTTGTCTGTGCAATCAGTAAATTTCTATGTGTGTCCCACGAGTGGCATGGAGAATTTTGAGGCGATACTCATTTTCTCTCCAGGTTGCCTGCAGCATCTGTGGTGTAACTGTCTCAGTAGCAACGCGAATCCTCTCACGAAGCTGTTCCACAGTTGTCACTTTTGTTGCATAGACCATGTCCTTAACATACCCCCACAGGAAGAAATCCAGGGGAGTAATGTCAGGAGACTGGGGTGGCCAAAAAATTGGACCACCTCTCCCAATCCATTTTTAAGGGAATTTCTCATTCAATATGTTCCGGACTGCCAAATGCCAGTGTGGAGGTGCTCCATTCTGCTGGAACAGCAGTTTTTGGTGTCGATGTGTTATCTGAGGGAACACAAAATTGTTTAACATATCTGTTTCACTTTTCACCACCTGGAACGATACAAAATAAACGAATCCTATCTATTCATTACCTATTTAAAATTTCCACAGTTAAGCTACCATATACCACCTATCACACTGTTCTTGTCTGTATATTATGTTTAATATAAGCATTTGAAATTAGGGCGTTTCAATTCGGACACCCGGTATTTTGCTTATATTTCAAAGGCATGGAGTAGTGTATTTGTGTATACCTGCGAAGAATATAGAAAACAGTACTCTTGTACAGTCAGTGGCAAAATTTATAGTAGACATACATATTCTTCCTGTTTAAAGAAATAAACTGCACTAATGTTTTTAGCATTTTCGTTTCAATCTCGATAAACTTTGTATTTCGTGAAACAAACTGAATTGGCATGGTGATAAGACAATTTATCTACAGTTATCTTTACACGTAGCTGTACCAGAGCAGTGTAGTGCAAAGAAGGATATATATGTATGTATGTGTGTCTGTAAATAACCACAACTGAATATGAGAGTTTCATATTTTTTATGGTTCACCCCACGCTTGAAACTATAAGTTGAATTTTGCTTTGCTCGTGCTTGCGTAGATGAAAATCATTTATGTAAAGACGAACTGTGCTATTATATCAAACCATATACTTGCAAGGTCTGCTAGCCTATTTGTCGATGTAAAATTAAATGTTTGCATTATCTAAATTTAACACTAAGCACCAGTAATCACTTCTAATTTCTTCGATTTGTTGTATGTTAAAACCGTGAATCCATACCGACCCCCCCACATAAAACTTGAATAATGCAATATATTCATAATTGTACAATCACGGTCAGTTCTGGATTGTAACGTCCCATTATTACCTTCATTGTAATCGTTACAAGCCAGAATTGTCCATGACTGTACAGCATGTCGAGGAGATAAGTTTAATAATTATTAAATTATGCACTATTCCGATTGAACTGTGGAAGAAAATATTCTACCGACCTCGTGGCGTAGTGGTTAGAACAGCAGGATACGACGTCTGGGATCCCGGCTTGGGCGTGGGAGTTCTTTTGAGTGTCTCTTCATCAATTTCATCATATCATCACTTATCGTCATCCTCGCGATTAGCCAAAAGTGACAGAAAAGCGAAGCTAAATAACGAAAACTACGATAAAAATAATAAGAAAAGATTCTGCCGAATGTTAACGAACGGTATTCACTTTACACTTAACAAATATACTTTACATTGTCTGGGAATTGTCACAAGAGTTCCACAATCCTCGCCCTTCGATATGCAAGTAAGGAAAACGCCGAAATACTAAGGCATTTCCCAAACCTAACTCGAACGTCTCAGTCTAACGAATGTAGTAGCTATAGCTCATGGATGCTTACTTGTTCTGTCCTCGGAAGAATTCGTGAGAGAGAAGATTGTACTTTTTTTACATTGAAACCTACAAATTTGTCAGCATAAAACTAGATTTCAATATTAATTTTTCTGCATTCATCACTTACACATTGTACATAACTGTTTACTTTATGCGATAGTCAGTTGTTTCTTTATAGACATGTACGATCATACATTCACGGTGGAGGCACATAATGGTTCGGATCCCACTTTAAACTGTAGGTTAAATCCTGATTAGCCTTACTGTACACAAAGTGGACTTAAAACATCAACTCAATCAATCAAAACTCACACAGCATGCGCGTTCATACATTCATATTAACACAGCATGCGCGTTCATACATTCATATTAACACAGCACGCGCGTTCATACATTCATATTAACACAGCACGCGCGTTCATACATTCATATTAACACAGCATTCGCGTTCATACATTCATATTAACACAGCATGCGCGTTCGTACATTCATATTATAAAGTAACAATGTAACTTTTTTTCTTGTTGCAGCGTCCACAGCGAAAGCCTCTTGGTGCAGAAACAGTGCTTATAACCTTTCAGTTTATGCATAAATACATACGTATTCCACAGATCTGCGATTTTTTTTAGGAGCGATAGTAGAACTGTAAAAATCCAACGAAAGGTTTAGGTCGCGAAAAGAGATAAGTTGCTAAGTCTCCTCTCACGCTCTCCATATTCGTGCCGGGATATAATTGAGCCAGTTTCATAATCTGGTCCCACATATTATCTTCCCACCCCAGGGAAACCATCTTCTCAGGTACTTGCTTCATAGCAGCTTCTGTGGCCTTCAGGGTTCTCAAGGACGCTGCACGATCAGTGCCAGTTGCGTAACCAAGACGCTCGCATCATGGTTTTAATAATGACCGCGACAGAGTTCGCTGCTAACGTACTTAATAAGTTACGAGCAAATCCTACACTTTGAGGATGTACATTTCATTCTGGAGTATAAGGAAATGAGCTGGAATATTTGTCAATTAAAACAGGATTCGGTAAGTCCGAAATGTCGACTTTGGAGCGAATGTTAGAGGATCATATGACTCAAATCAGCTGATTATTTCGATACATTTTATGAGGAAATGTGTACAGGGAAGCAGTGATAAGAAAGCAGTGCCGTGTTGATATCTAATAGATCTTTCCTGTTAATATTAGGTTTGATTTAATTTAATTGTTATTTAGCGTTACTTTTCCATCATTTTTGGCTAATCGCGACGATGATGAGATGATGAAGGGACGCGCATGCATAGCACCCTATAGTACTGCAAAACCTCCAGCGATATTTGGCTTCTGATTGGCTGCCATTCCGGAAGTTAATGCAGCGTTCCTTCAAGTTAACGCTAGATGGCAGGGTTCAAATTAACTGTGTAGATTTCAAACATCCATTTCAACAAGATAACAAACCCATTTATACTAAGGTTGAAAATTTAGCACAATTATTTAAATCAATGTTTTAGAAGACAGAAATCGGAACTCATCTTGAAGTGAATGATTTTTCTATTGAAAGTCACATCAATGCAAACATTGTAACTACCAATGACAATTGAGAGAATTATGTATGTTCAACGTATATCATTTTAAACATTATATTTATTAAACGTATATTTCTTAACATAATTTCGACAATCTGATTACAAACTTTATTACTATATAATCACAAATCTTATTTTTCCATACGAAGAAACAAGGAACAATGGACACGGAACAAACACTTCCGGTGCACACAGCCAATAAGAAAGCTTTATATACCTCTGGTTCTGCAGCACTATCGGGTTTGTAAATACGCGAACGGGATTCAAACCAGAGCGCGTTGCGCTAACTACTGCGCCACGGAAGTCGGCTGTCAGTATTTGGTAGCGAATGTCCAAGGTTCAAACCCCCATTGTCTGTGAATTGCCACATTTCTCGTGTATCCTTCTCCACTGGTTAAAACTGAACAAGTCTTTTCTTATTTTTTTCCCTAACGATTTCCTCCATCTCAATATAATCCACATACGTATTTGTTTTTTGAAATCATTTTCTTCCGTTCTTTCTTTCTTAGTTTCAGCTGTTTGTTACTCTTGCCTTACATCAAGTATCCGTGTATTTGAACTCATCATCTTAAGTCAGATTTTTACAACACTTTTATATGTCACCTTTAATTTTACAAATTGTAGTTTTCTTCATGTCTACATTTATATGATGAAAAATTGTACACAATAAATACAATTCCTGTGCATGTTATTAAAATTCAAGAGAAGCCTCCTGATGGCGTAGTGGTAACGTCGTGTCCTTATAGTCAAGTGGTTCTGATCCAACTTTGTGCAGATCCGATTAGCTTGTCTATACATAAAGTGAACTTACAACAGCAAGTTATCAACAACAGCAAATTCAAGATGATAAAGAAGTTTATTCAGGAATTCTTTATCTTGAAAGGCTTTGCGAAATATCTCCTTTTGTTGCATGAACTGGACACCATTACTAACAGTGAGATTGCCAACCACATAGAGAGTCGTGTGATTATTTTTATCACGTTTCCATAGCAACCAGTTAACCCAATCACAATACATTATGTAATGCTACGATACGGAAACGATTTACATTTAAAATTGGATCTCTCTCCTTTTGCAACGTTATTTGTGTCACAGATTCGTTCACGGTTGCGGATTTAAAATAAACAGACGCCTCGGGAGATGAAAGACAAAAGAAAACTAACTGATGGACGTCTGAAAAAGTATCTTCCCTGTTCTTTACCTTTTCGCGAAACGTGTTAGTTGATTTTGGCCCACTCTGGCCAAATGTGGAAACCGTGAAGAGACCACTGACCTCAAAGGTTTCCGAAACTTTCCTGGCCCCATTCCATCGTGGCCCTCCTCTGGAGTTTTGGGTATGAAGGCGCTCGGATTCAGACGTTCAGACGAGCTGTTGGGACGCTGATACGAACAAGGAACAAGGAAGAAAAAACAAGAGGTTAAAAAAAAAACTGTCACAGCCTCTACGATTCCTGTGTTTACGTTTGAGGTGAAATTAACTCAAGGTTTACAAACCGCAGGATATTCAACTGGGTTCCCTCATTAGTCACTGTCAAGCTGCAACACTGACGGAAGCGTGGTCATATTTAAAAGTTAATTTCTGCTGCCACCAGCTGGCAGGTGAGTAAAGTGTGCGTGCGTTTCTTTTGAGTTTGTCAGTCCAGGTTTGTTTACATGTGGAAAGGCCATTTCCTGCCTTACATGTTGGTTAATATCAAGATACATGGATTTTCTGCACCGTGTTGTCCCTCTTGCATGTCATTGGTATTTAGGGTTTATGAAACCCACACCACTTGATTACAAATCGATGACGTTACCAGTACACCATCGAAGAAATCAAGCTTATGAAAGAAGTCAAAGAGTCGAACCTACAGTGCTCTAGTACCTTTGTTACGTGGACTTCGATCTACAACCATTTTGGTCAACGGTGAATTGTGAAAGAGAGGGCTATCTCCGTCTTTATATTCATGTTAAATAAGCATTGACAATTAACTTATTTCGTACTTCAATTGGGATAGGCACTGCAGAGAAATGCTCACCAACATACCTATGGCACAGTGGTAGATCCGGAAAAGTATGAAGGGAGGGACCCAAATTTCTGAAGTCGCTTATTACAGTCCACGCGTTCATTATATCCCCAGCGATTAACAAAGATAGCGGTACTCTTTGTTAAAAGAAACACCCAAGCGGGCTGTTTTCTCTTGAAGTAGAAGCAAACAAACTGGAGCAGGAAAGCGATGTTGCCAAATTGAAGAAGAGATAAAGAGGAAAAGCAGAAGGAAATGGTAAATAAAAAGAAAGAGAAACAAAATTAAAGAATATGGAAAGAGAAAAGAAATACAGATAAAGATTAAAAAGGAAGTGTTTATCGAGGGGGGGGGGGAGAGAAATATCCAACTCTTACATATTAGGCCTTAATTGACACGAGGGTTCTGGGGGGGGGATTCTGAATTAAACGTGGGGGGCAGTATCCAACTCTAGATCTTACATTATGGCTGGTATTTTAGTTAGAGGGGGATTGAACATTAAATTGAGGTTAGTATCCAATTCTTGTGTATTACTATTGTCTTATCAGTGGCGGCGATTGGATTCCAAAACTGGGGGGGGTGCAAGGTGCCAAAACTGGAGGAGCGGAGCAAGAATAGTTTACTTCCCTTTGTACATAAGGTTTATCATAGTGCAAAATGTGGGGGGAACTCCCCCCACGACCTCCTAAATCGCCGCCAGTGATTCTTATTATGTTCGTACACCTCTAACGAATCACTGCAGCTAGGGATGGTACCAACAGGAGATCTTGTATAGTTCAAGTGTTCACTCATTGTTGATAAAGTCATTCTACAAGTTTATTCATGCAAATGACCTTGTGTTTACTTATGCAAGTATGTTTGAGGAAAATTACAAAATAATTTGACTGCCCACGAGTCTTGCCTTTGATTTTATTGTAGTTACTTAGCACGTTTGGCTAATCGCGACGATGAGAATCAGTGATGATAAGATTAAATTGATGAAGGGGCACTCACAGTCACAAATAGCACGCATGGCCAGACCGGGATTCAAACCAGGAACCCCTGGCGTCGTAGCGCGCTGTGCTGACCACTTCGTCTCGGAAGTCGGCAAGTCTACCTTTTAAATATCTGCAGCAAGTTTTTCTATTCTCTCTCAATGATGATGCTCTTGATGTACACAAATGATTCTCAACATCCCAATATGCTAGGATTAGTTATTTGGCTATTTCGCAACTTCAACCTAGTACAGATTTGCCTACATATTTTAGCGGGCGAGACTTTTTTTTTCGGGGCCCACTCCCTAAATTCGCCCTTGTTATGGTATACTATTCTACTCTATCAGTGCACTATTCTTTCTCTTCTCACGTCTTTATTATTCCTTTCTATTGGTCCCCTTTCTCTTCTCCTTATTTGCTTGTTCCTGGCTGTCTTATTTTAAACGCCTGTGCCTTCTCTCTCTGGTCAGTCAGTGGCGGCGAGGGGGGGGGGCAATTGCCCCCTTACTTTTCGCCACTCGTGCTCCCGCACTATGCTAAAACTTATATACAAAGGGAAATATACTGTCTTTCCCCCCCGCCAGTTTTAGCACCTTACCCCACCCCCCGGTTTTGGAACCCAATCTCCGCCACTGAGAGTACATCCATTAACAGCAAATGCAAGAAAATATTCTTGTTATTCTGTGCAAGTAGTCTCTCGCAGCTTCTTATTTGCCTTTTGTCCCGCAAAGAATAACACTGTTGCTTAGTTTTATTGAGCAGTTACGAGCTTTCAAGTGCATTGCACAAGTTGATAGAAAGTATTGTGTTAGAGGAAATCGTTAAAAGAATGAGAACGGAACTCGTTCGAACAACCGCCATTATCTTTTAACTGGTGTACGTGTTTACAATACAGTCCCCATGTGGCGTAATGCAATAACTCGCCTAACAGCTCAGAGTGTTTGACAGCGTAGTGCAAATTACATTAATATGTTTCACAATGTACACGGTAACATAGTAAAAAAGTAAGTACATGGGGCTATTGGGAACTTCAAAAGAAAGGAATGAATTGTGTGCCGAAATAAAAGAAGAAAATGGGAAATTTCAACCCACAGAGTGAAAGATGTGGAGGGAAAAAAGAATCGTTTGAAAGGAAATGAAATGTTTATTGACAATGCAATTGGAAATGAAAAAAGGGCACGTAAAGATACGTGCTTGAAGTTAACTAAAGTTAAAGTACCTTTGCTAACATGTAAATATTGTATTAAGGCAAAAGAAAATCATGTGCAGCAAAAGGCCAAAATAGAAATAAGTAAAAAATCCTTCCTCAGAAGATAACTACATGTTTATCTTCTTTTTCACAGCGTAAGCAAACCTGAGATTTTCCCACGTTGAAGGGTTTGTTGGGTCAACGGCTGGTTCGTTGTAATCCTTCGGATTTAGATCCATTGCTGGAAGTAGTGTGTGAAAACTAACGGTTGTGTTCTTGCATGCTTGGTCTCTCCATGGGAAGGGAAAATAAGCACTTTTTTTGTGTGTAGCATATTGACGTGCTTTCCAGAAACATAGCTGCAGATCAAGTACTGCACAGTTTCTACTACAGAGTGTCCCAAAATAATGTTTACACTCTTTGAACGTTAATAACAGAGAAAGTATTACAGATTATTTGACTGTACTTTTTGGGTTTGAAGCTGCAGTGCCTGCGTTGAGTGTGTCTGTTGGCATTCTGTTGTTTTTAGTTGAGTCACAGCCCGCCAGGTGGCAGGCATTAGTGCACACAAAATGGAAGAGGTAAGCAATTGTCCTTTCTGGAAATGTAAGAAGTGTTGAATATCCACCCATATCTCCCGATTTAACACCGTTAGAGTTCTACCTGTGGGGAACTGTAAAGAAGAATGTGTACGCCACATTGCCACGGACACTGGATGACATGAGACGTGCGATTGAGATTACCTGCGCTTTCCTTCCCGTGGAAACCACATCTGCTGTTTGTCGATGTTCAGTATTTAGAAGAGAATAGAATATTTTATTTTATTTTTGTGCGAGCCATAGGCTGTACGCACTACATAGTTTTGATTTTTTCTACAATATTTTGTTACATTTTTTTTAAAACCGTCTCTTACTTTGTCCCCTAAATACACATTCTTCCCCTCCCTCAACAGTTCTTCTTCCAGTCTTTCTTCCTTCCTCCTCTCCCCACTTCTCTTTTCCTGCACTCTCACCAAAAACGCATACATTTTACTTTACACACACTTACACTATAAAGATGGCTCGTCTGGAGCATGATCACTCATTTCGCTGCCTTCTCTAACAGCTTTCCCCCGCCGTTCTCTTCTCCCAGGTATTTTCCCACTTGCCGCCTCGTTTCCTTTATCTTTATTCTGTCGTCTACCACTTCTATCACCTCCCTCCCTGTTAAGTTCATCCATTTGTCCCTTAGGTCACGTGTAGGAGGGCAGTTCAGTAGGATATGCTCGTCCGTCTCCTCCCCATCGCACAAAGGACTTATCGTTTCCCCCGCTTCGTTTCTCTTTCTTAGTTGTTTCCATCCCCCTAATCTGAACCATGCCAGCGCGCATCTTTCATTTTTTCCCACAACCTTGATATCTTTCGCTTCCCCCCATTCTCTTACTCTTATCTGTTCCCTGATTGAGGTCTTTGTTTGGCAGTCTGCTATTATTTCTTGTCTGTCTATGTCCAGTAACCTGTCTCTGATTTGCAGATAATGTAACTATTGCTGCCAATGTCGGTCATTTTGAACATCTGTAACTTGAAGGTGTGCGACACCAAAAAAAAAGTTCATACTTGCTGGTAAGAGTGTTCCTGTTATTAACGTTCAAAGAGTGTGAACACTGTTTTGGGATATTTATAATCGCGACGTTAACAAACACAAGCATTTATGACTTGGCTTCGAAACGCCTTACAGCAACCGCTGGACGACGAACGGACTATCTCAAGTCTCTACAGTATGCGTCTCCAATTTCTGTACGTTTCCTGAGAATCAACATGTTTTTATACAATTATTCCAATTCCCTCACTGGATCGATGCAAAATTCTACCATGGATTAAAAATAAGCTGTCTTTTCTACGCTTTGCTTACTGTTTATCAACCATGCAGCTGTTGGCCAAAAATACCCAGAAACTGATGGAGAAGACCGAAATATCTCGCAAAGAGGTTTCACTCACTCCGCCTGGCTGGATCGAGGTGAGCGAAGAAGCGTCGGTCGTGGGAAGAGAAGGGGCTCGGAAAATGGGTCAATGTCCGGAGTGACTTCGCACTGGATTTCGTCATAAGAAGGCGAGAGATTTCTTTGACTACGATGCTTGAAGTCATCATTGTTTACAGCTGGGAAGGGTGTGCCTGGTTTTGTACCTTCGTCTTCTTAAATAAGAGTAATTCTAGGAAATCCTGCATAAGATGTGTAATGCAGTCAGGCACGTATCTTTCGGTGGGGGGGGGCTGAACCAGGTGTCTTAGAAATAATAATAATAATAAATGTTTAAATGTAATTAATCGTATTATAATTCTATTAGATTAATTAAAATAATATTAAATAATTATTATTGTATTGTTGTTATTACATGAATAGTTAAAAAGATGGAATAAGAATATAAATATAACAGCACGTATTTATTGTCTAGCTTAGAAGTAGTTAAGATCGCCAAAACAACTGCACTGGGATGGAGATTAATGTTAAATAGATAATTAATTAAATAATTATTGAATAACAATAAATGGAGATTCAAATGACGAGAAGTAAAGTTTCTCATTAATATTTTATACATATTATTACAGCAGCGTCCTTGAATCTTCTTTGGTGTCGTCATTCAAAGTCGTAAGATCCCAATTTAATCCTTACGTTCCAATAATTTCTTCGGAAATAATAACCTTGGATTACGCAATAAGTGCTAGACAAGCATATTTTCATTATTTATTTTTTGTAATTGATAAGTCTTTTGGGAAGGGGTCCGGACCCCCTGGTCAAATACGTCTTTGAATGCAGTGGCTAATGTTTAACTATATTGCTTTTTCAAAACAAATATGACGGCAGACTTTGTAACATGAATTTGCGCGAAGAGCCGAAATGCTAATTGGCTCGTTTAACACTTAATGTATTACGGAAGTGGAACGGTAATGTGGAAGGGTATGCGATGCCACAGAGAACTTGAAACGGTTTCGAAAACAACTCAAGGACGACTCGTAAGCTATCGTGCTGTTGTAGTTTCCTAGTTTGAGCCATATTGTTCGAATTATATTCGAGTTATTAAGACATCGTGATCTTTCGTTTTTTTGATGCACCGTTGAACTGGCACCGTTTGAGTAGAAGGTGCAACACTCTTAGACAGTGTGGTCTTACAACGAATGCCCCCGCCAAACTTGCGAACTAAGGTGCACAGTCATTTGTTTCATCCTCTCGCTTCCCCTTCTCTCCTGCCTGTGAGCCCTGCGACTACAGTGCCACAGGGGCATTCTTATCTTGGTCAAGCTGTACAAATATGCTTGGTGTAACAACACTCGTTTTGGAGTTAATGCGAGATTAGCGTTGTTCAGCGCCATCTTTGGTGTCTTGTTTACCCCATTTGCAAGCATACAGACCTTTAACACTCGATCAAGTGTTGTGTTACACCAAGTGTGGTGTGTTCCCAGCCTTCATTCTCAAAAAAAAGTATTTTGACTTCCAATATGCAGTGACATCATCATTCTGAGTATTTTTGTATACTGTGCATGTGCCACTCTAGACCCTCCTTGGCCACGCTTCTACAATGTTTCTGGCGTTCTATACTTGCACTGTTTTAAGTAAACAAAATTTCGTACTATAAACAGGAAGCAAGTTGGCGTCCATATCCTAGAGATTGAAGTATAATTTTGCAAAAATGGTGATTCAGGGTTGGAATCAGGGGCGTATATTCTAGGCTAGCTAGGCTATCTGCGAAGCCTGAAGTCTAGAGAATAAAATTCAGGAGAAAAATCGATCAGAAATTGTAAATATTATTATTCATGGTGATGATGCTGAATCTGGAGTTGGCAACCTTATTTCTTATGAGTTGGCAACCTGATTTCCTATGAGTTGGCAACCTGATTTCTTATGAGTTGGCAACCTGATTTCTTATGAGTTGGCAACCTGATTTCCTATGAGTTGGCAACCTGATTTCCTATGAGTTGGCAACCTGATTTCTTATGAGTTGGCAACCTGATTTCTTATGAGTTGGCAACCTGATTTCCTATGAGTTGGCAACCTGATTTCCTATGAGTTGGCAACCTGATTTCTTAGGAGGTGGCAACCTGATTTCTATTCATACCCTAGGGCCACGTGACATAGCTCAGATCTTGGCATCAGTATACGCCAGTGGTTGGAATAGATGATTATTACTGTATACCGTTATGCCTACTGCCACGGAAAACTGGACGATCGTGTATGGCGAATCCAAATTTAAACTTCACGTCCAATTCTGATTACCCCATCATGACCATAAACTTGGACTTAAATCAAACTTCAAAAAATGTTTCCTGTCGCCTGGCTTATTAAACTTGCTGATAAAGACAGAACATTTGAGTCTTCAAAAAAGATTATACACAATAATATAGCCAAAAGCATGGTAGTTGAGAGGGTCGATCGTCCTTGTCGCCCTCCCCGTACCTGTCTCCACATCAGATACATTCTCAGGTTGTTTGCCTCTTCTGTAAAACCCTTCGGAACATGAGAGAGTGACTGGCGTTCAGAATGCAGAAGTATAACGTTTCACGAGAATAATGAACGACAGCTCCTGAAGTGTTTAGTTCTCTCAGGGACCAAAATTGGCTTATTAACGTGGGAAACCCGACGTTTTACCTACTTCTGTAGATATATAGAATGGTTCAAAAGTTTCCTCGGACAACACTGTGTTGGTGTGATCAACCGCTTCCGTGGAAGGTTGTTGTTCCCTTGTGAACAGCTACACTGAAAGGTTGATTGGCACCCGTGTCTTCGGATTCGAGGAAACGTCTTCCTTTTGGACAAGGTACAAGACCTCTGCACAACAAAAATGTTGTATATCTTGGGCAAATTAGTCACGGTGTCCGGTGTCCTTTCTCGAGTTTGGTGGTTCAGTAATAAACAGGAATTTTCTACGCCAATAAAAGTAGGTAGGAAGTCAGGAACCATAAAAGTTTGGCCCTCATAATAGGAACGCATCTTTGTGACCCTAGTGACGTCGTTTGCTTGTTATTTACGTCAAAGTGACGTGTAGTCCAAAGTGTTCGGTGAACAAGTTCAAATGTTGCACACTATTTTTGAGAGTTCATGTCTGAAGCTTAAACGATATATTCTTATGTTGTACTTTATATTCTACTGCACTCGATGTGCCTACAAGTTTTGCATGCAATGATATGTTTTTTTTCAACCCAATCAACATTGAAATACTGTTTGCTAAGTCCGAGTTTTTTCTGGTTGCTACGACACGCCATATGTCTACTTCGAACATTTTGGGCGTCTATTTTGGAAATAAATGTATTGCATGTGACTGCAATTTCCTATGCAAATTTTCTGAGTTTTCTTTCTTTTACGTATTGTTAGAAAAGAACCTCCCTTTTTCGTGCTGAAATTCCAATCATAATGTGTCTCTTAATTTTCGGAACAGCATACTCTGAGATTTATTCTGCTTGCAGTTTTTAAATGGTTATTTCCTCTTGAGTGTATTTCAATTTACCATCCATTTAGGATTTAGCACCTACATCCGCTAATGTATTTTATACACCTGGACCTCCCCGGTGGTGTGGTGGTAATGTCACCTTGTAATCAAAGGGTGTCGAGTTCGATACCTTGTGGAGGCACATAGTGGATCCCGCTTTAAACATTACATCTAGTCCCGGGTAGCCTATCTGCGCGTAAAGTGGACTTAAAATAAAAACTCAACTACATCTTATGAAAAAATTTCAATATGCTGACCAAGGCAGAAATTTATTTTATTATAAAATATAAATTAAACGTAACGTTTCAACCTTCTAGCTAGGTCTTCTTCAGACTCTGTACCAAGTACAAATGTAACAAGGTACAAAACAGGACGATATATACACAAAAATACTCCCCTCCAGACTATTTAGAAAGTTACATTCTAGCAGGTGTCAACTTTACTTTCACTTGAAAGTGAATATGGTTGGACTCTTTATCTCACGCTCTATTTCCTTCATTCTTCTTCCTTCTTCTCTCTTGTCCTTTCCACTCTTTCTAACACCTTCTTCCATTCTTTATTTATCATCAGTCCCTCATTCCAGTTCATTGTGTCTTCTTCACCTTTCTTCTCTATTTCCTTGGCCTCCTTCCATTTTCTCACTAGCATTCTCTTCTCCCTTCCTATCTGCTTAGCCTCATCCCACTCTATGTCATGTTCTGTTTCTCTCGTGTGTTTAAATATCGCATTTCTCTCTCTCTCTTAAGTCGTACATCATCCCTATGTTGTTTCAACCTGTCCTTCAGCCTCTTTTTCGTTTCTCCTATGTACACACTCTGACATTCTTTACATTTCACTTCGTAGATAATCCCTTCCTCTTCCTCTTCTCTGTTTTCCTTTTTCTTGTTAGCATTCTTCGCTATTCTTAAGATGCTTCTCCCTCCCTTCCTTGCCCGCTTTCCTAAGCACTTTGCATATCTTTTCTGTGGTCTTCCCCATACTCCTTATTCCAAACCTCCTATCTTTTTCTTTCTCTTCCGATTCTGCCCTGCCACTTTTCTTCCTTCTTCTGTTTATGTCCAGTCTATCCTCCTTCTCATAGCCATTCTTTTCCAGCTGTTTCCATAGGCTATTTATTTTGCCTTCTTTTTCACCTTCTTTTGTGCATATTTTCTTGATTCTGTCCTCCATATTCTTTATAAAATTTATTTTTGTCACCTCACTTACATCACTTCTTTTGTGGCAGAATACTTCTACTGCACACTTCTTCTGATGCCAAGCGGTTTCAATTTCTTGTCCTCTCTTCCTTTTCATCAATATATCTAGGAAGCTTAATGAAAGACAGGTTGAAACAACATAGGGATGATGTACGACTTAAGAGAGAGAGAAATGCGATATTCAAACACACGAGAGAAACAGGTCATGACATAGAGTGGGATGAGGCTAAGCAGATAGGAAGGGAGAAGAGAATGCTAGTGAGAAAATGGGAAGAGGCCAAGGAAATAGAAAAGAAAGGTGAAGAAGACACAATGAACTGGAATGGGGGACTGATGATAAATAAGGAATGGAAGAAGCTGTTGGAAAGAGTGGAAAGGACAAGAGAGAAAGAGGAGAGAAGAAGGAAGAAGAATGAAGGAGATAGAGCGTGAGATAAAGAGTCCAACCATATTCACTTTCAGGTGAAAGTAAAGTTGACAAGGGAAAGCCACCTGCTAGAATGTAACTTTCTAACAGTCTGGAGGGGAGTATTTTTGTGTATATATATCGTCCTGTTTTGTACCTTGTTACATTTGTACTTGGTACATAGTCTGAAGAAGACCTTGCTAGAAGGTTCAAACGTCACGTTTAATTTATATTTTATAATAAAATAAATTTCTGCCTTGGTCAGCATATTGGAATTTTTTCATATCATGGAAACAAGGCTTAATGGTGTGATAATTCAACTATCTTGTACACCTGTAGCTTCATTTTTAGTCTTCTTCCTGCAAAATCAAAGCATTGTACTTGTATATTTTCTTGCAATACAGTGAAAGAGGCTGTATGTTTCATTTGTTTGTTGAGGAAAATGGCAACAAGTTCCAGACATATTCTTTAAATTTTGTGGCAGTGTGGGCTATAATGTTCAATAAACGTAATTTGGCGATCAACATGTTCCCTCCCCATTCATACGAAACAGACTTCAGCAATAGTACATGTTATTGCATGCAATCAGATCCTGTGCTGTGGCCTAGGTGACCAAGCGCGTTGGTGCCTGGACTTGTCATCGAGAGCTCCAGTTTCGAATCCCCGCGTGGTCATGGGTGTTTCTTTCTGAGTGAACTGTCACCAGTGGCGTGCCCGAGAAAAGGTTGGTGGAGGCTATATATAACCCCTCCCCCCAGTGCAATGTTCCTTGAAAAAAAATAAAGAACGATGGCAAAATTAGGACCGATTACTAAAAAAAGCATAGGCGTAACTTGGCGGTGACAAGGAGGGCGCATGCCCCCCCCCCCCACAATTTTCAGGTTTATTACAATTTACAAGTTAATGGTACTTTTGTTAACCTCCTGGAACCTGAGGAGCAAAAGTAACGAGTAATTTACAGTTATTTATCAAAATAGTCCTGGATGATATATGTTTATGGGCTTGAACAATTTTTGATTCCGACTCCCCGCCCCCGTAAAAGTTAAGCTCCAAGTTCGATTCTGCTCCGCCAAAGTAAGGTCCCATGTTACGCCTATGGAAAAGAGTATACATAACCCCCACTTTTTCGAAAATCCTGGGCACGCCTCTGCCTGTCACGAATTTTATAATTCATCCTCATTGCCGCGATTAGCTTAAAGGGGAAGAAAAGCGAAGTAAAATACAGATTCTCTTCCTTTAGTGGAATGCCAAGAGTAAAGACCTGGCTACATATTCCCCAAAACACTATTATTATTATTATTATTATTATTATTATTAAGTTCCCCTTGAATGTGAACGGACTACTGGTTATTCCATTTTCATGCAGCTCTTGTAGCCGAAGAAACCAAATGACTAAGCAAAACGTTCGAATGGAAAGGAGTTTAGCGGTGTATGATCAGTTGAAGAAAGCTTGTGTTGGCAGGAACTAGGGATTATTAAATGAGCACAATATATCTTTCGTTTCCCCAACACCGAAGCGACGGAAAGGGAGGAGGAGGGGGACTTCTGCAAAGGCAGTCCTAACATTATTATATAGCGGTTCGTTTGAAGAAGAAGAGAAGATGCCGGTTCCTTTCTTTTTTGCCTCAATGGCCCGCGGAGGGTGGGGGAGGGGGGAATTCGTTCCTGTGATCTGTGGCCAACACACGGCGGCTGAGAACGAAACTGCAGGTGCTGCTTCCCCCCTCCCTTCCCTTCCGAGTCGAGTGCTTTCTCCCCTTCCCCCTTCTTGTCTATCGCTAGGTCTGCTTTTTACAAGTTTGGCTTTCAAAGGAAGCAGCTTGTCTTATATCGCGCAATAAAAGGACGCATAAGACTGAACTTTATCAGGATTTTAGTTTAGTCACCCTACTTGCGTCCCATAAAGGATTGCTTTTTGAATTTCCATTAATGTTGCGGCAGGCTCGTCCGTGCCTCAGTGGCGGATTAAAGAGCTCTCGTTGGGTGCCTGTCGTTTGTCGTCTCCTTGGTTCATTCAAGATTTGTATTTAGTTTTAGATGTAGTCTCCGGCGGGTGATTAACGTCTGCTATGGCGTGCTCAGGATTTTCGAAAGGGTACATTGTAGTAGTCAATTCTCATCTTTTCCTAAGACATTCTTTTCTTAGGAATGCTGGGACAAAGAGGCTGGTTACGACCCCCCAACCCCCACCTCCCTTGGTCACGCCACTGGTAAGGATGTATTTAGGGGGTTCACCACCCCACGAAAGACTTAACAAGTACAAAATTTAAATAATGAAAGCATGCTTGTTTAGCATTTGTTGCATAATCCAACTTATTGGAGGGCAAGGATTATATTGGGATCATACGGCTTTGAATGACAGTGTCAAAGAAGATAGATTTATGTACGCTACTACTTACAAGAATATGCATAAAATATTAATCAGGAACTTTATTTTTTGTCAATTGAATCTAACATTCTTTTTTGTTATTCGATAAATATTCAATTATTTATCTATTTAACATTAATTTCCTTCCCAGGGCAGTTGTTTTTATGCAAATTTTGGCGATCTTAACTACACGTATGCTAGATTATGAATAGGCCTACGTGTTGTTATATCTATTTTTAACTATTCATGTAATAATAACAATACAATGTTAATTATTTACATATTTTAGTAAATATTATTTTCATTATTCTAATAGACTTGTAATATGATTATTTAAATTTAAATATTTATATTATTATTATATTATTATTTCTGAGACACAGACTCCTGGTTCATTACCCCCCGAAATGTACTCCTACATACGTACCTGGCCACAGGCTTAAGAGTCGAAAGTTCAAATCCTGTGGCAATGTTTGTCTCAAAATGAAAATTGAAACTTGCTGTGAGTTTTTATGTCCAATGACTTGATTCAATTGCTGTCAGTTCTTATTGTGTGAACCCTGTATCTTGATAAGCCATTTGCATTTATGTAGATAACGTTTCTAAATTCTCCATTGTGAGATTTCCACTTTACTAAGTTAATTTATTCAGCACCATCTCTGTCTGACAACAAACTGGCACCTTCAGATACAGTTATGATTTCTTCATTTTATACATGAATATTAATTGAAAGTTGACGTACAATTAAACGAAGCGTGCGAAATCTGTGATAATAGCACATTAGCGCACCCAAGCGTGAGAATCATGAACCAGTATGATATCACCACAGCACAGATGTTCTTGTCTCCTTAATATATCAGTAACCTTGAATTATTTGTCGTTTCGTATATTTCTATCCCTATCTTAACAACAATGGCGAGACAATACAATATGTACGTACCTTAGAATTGAACCACTACGTCCAAAATACTATGTTTTTTATCGTCAGAATCGACAGACAATCTTGCATGACCACGACAATGTTAGGAATTCATAAATATGTATAATTCTCATGGAGTTTTGAGGGGTGGGACTCTCCATTTTTTCAATGGTGTGAAGGAACCGTCCACAGAGGCATGAGAGCTACTGCCGTAGGTCATGTATGTAGATTGTAAAGGCCGCACGAATCTCGCTGGTAGAGTTCAGTAATGTTTTGTAGTATTTCCACTCCGTGTCAAGCACGGGAAGCCACAACACGCATGGTTCAGTGACGTTGGAAGGACGCCTGGATTTCAGTTCGTTTGAGGGAATCACGCGTTTGTTCCAGAGACATCTTACATGCCGTGTGGGGATTCTAGTTCCCTACTTCTGGGGTCATCACGACACTTGAATGATATAACAATATAATAATGTTCCCTTAGTTACCAATCATAATTGAAGATAAGTCAATAGTCTTCCTGAAAATTTATTCGATATATTATACGGAATGGTGAAGAGCTTGTTAATCAATGAATTTAATCTTAGTTGTGTCTTATTGTTTGGGTCCGATTGTACGATAATGACAGAGGCACGGAAAGTATAGTGATGTGATGAATATTCCACGTGTAGGAGAGCTAAACTTAGCTCGTCTCTTCAAATCTAACGTCCATGACGTTAGCTCTCGAACACTGAAAATCTTCTCCAGAACTGATCTGATCGTTAACTCGTGTGAACTACACGGATTTTCGTATACACTCAGTGGTGCCATCTTTCCGAGGAAGAAACTTCTGAATTTACTGCTGAATAGCATAATATATACAGTAAATTGCAAAAACATGTGGCAATTTAGCTGAGATTACTGCTATTTTTATAATTTATCTAATTAAATCAAAATTCAGCCAGTTTAGATATAGTCTCGCACAATATACTACTGCATGAAGTACTGACACATTACAAGATATGTGTGTGTTCGTGTCCAATTCATTTACATTTACATTAACGCAATCCCAATGTTCCATTGTTAATCAATATCAAACTTACAGGGGCCTCCCCGATAGCGTAGTGGTAACGTCGCCTGTATATCAACGGCTAAAAATCCAACAAAGTATACCCATTGCTGTCGTGAAAAGGAACAGTGAAAATGAATGTCAGCGTGAAATGATATAATTTTCACACATACATCATTTTAGTCAAAGTAATTTGCGTCAATTATTATAAAAAAATTATAATTACAAGTAAGACTGGTATAGATCATTGCAGAAACACGATAACGTCAAAGTGAATTAGTGATTTTTTTGGGGGGGGAATGCCCTCGCTCCCCGAAATTTTGATAAAATAAGAATTTTCAATGAAAGGCAGTAAAGCGCTTGGGAAAAGCGGAAGTGGTTTTGACCCCCAGTTGCCATTCTTATCTTTGAGTACAATTTTAATGGAGTGAAAAGCTCCAAATATTCGAAATACTTTATTGTGCATCCCACCCATTCCTATCCACCTTTACAATTCCAGCCTCCCGAAAAAAAAAAAAAACCTTCTGATTGGAGCAATCTTCCTTCCAAGAGTGCCTAAACGAGGAACAGTTGAAGATAGATCCGAAACAATAGCCCAGTATGTAAGACAGATGATGTTATGAAAGTGCAAGCGAACTTCTCATTTTCGTCACACGCGGATTTCCATGTTGACCGAGTATTCTAGCTCTAGCATAGGGTTCTTTTCAGGAGCGTATATTCTAGGATAGCAAGGCTATCTGCGAAGCCTGAAGTCTAGAGAATAAAATACAGGAGAAAAATCGGTCAGAAATTGTAAATAATATTATTCATATCAGTGAGATGATGCTGATTCTGGAGTTGGCAACCTGATTTCTTATGAGTTGGCAACCTGATTTCCTATGAGTTGGCAACCTGATTTCTTATGAGTTGGTAACCTGATTTCTTATGAGTTGGCAACCTGATTTCTTATGAGTTGGCAACCTGATTTCTTATGAGTTGGCAACCTGAATTCTATTCATAGCCTAGGACCACGTGACATTGTGAGATAGCCCAGATCTTGGACTCCGTATACGCCACTGGTTCTTTTAGCAGTTTTCCGACATGTTTTGACTATCTCTTTCAAAGAAAACGAAAGGACATATGACATCTCAGAGAAGCATTAGCGCCTTCATTGTTCCGTGCTGTGTAACTTGTCGTCCTTGCTTTTCTGGTCACGAGTTTTTTTATGCGTTTCCTGGGATATTGTGCAGTGACAGAGGTGAATATAAACGAGTCCACTCCAGACATGCATATACGTGAAACTATTTGTCGAGAAGAAGGGATCGCTTACTCCAAATTATTTCCAAAAGTGCAGTTTGGATCTGATTACCTTCAAATGGTTTTCCTGTCGAGCCAAGAGATGCCGTTAGTCTTGCGAATGTACGTGACAGACATAAGTCACAGACAGGAAGAGAGTGGAGAGAGCTTCAGCGGGACATGGCTTTCCTCGGAATGAGATTACATGCACTGTGGAGCAAGAAGAAGCGAATGTGAAAGTGTGTCCGTGTAAGATGATGCTACCATTCCATCTGCTGCAGGCGATTCGAATATCAAAAGACAATTGAGATGTTTCATTTCTGTCAAGAGTAAGAGTGTTGTCGAGACGAGCCTTGCCAGTGTCTCGTTCTCGGTCTCGTATAGAATAGTCTCGGCCTTCCTGTGACCGTAACCCGGTAAATTGTGAAATTAAATGTTAAGAAATAAATTATGGCATATGTGTAGGCTTGTTAACAAACATAAAATCAGGCTTAAATTCTAGTTTGTTCGGAAAAAAGAACTTACGTCAAAAAATGCAATTTTGCAGCAGGCAGTTCCTTATGTTGTTTTAATAGGAAACATTACAGGCATGATGTTGCATCATCACTGTTAAGAATCTGCACACGTGCCCAGTAAAAATAATACTAGTAATATTTTTCTTCCATTGATTCAGTTTGTGACTTATGTGTCTCTTTCTCGAGAACTCTAGAATTTGTTGTCAAAGACTGAGTCTAATAAACCTCTCACGGCCCGGTAAAATTGGTGCCAAGGTCCGGTACCAGCCTGCGATCCGGCGGTTGAGATACACTGGTATAAATAACATACAGGAAGTGTCACTGCACAAACTTTCACAGTGTATACTAGTTATTAAGACAGACAGCTTTTCTCAATAACATTTTTCTGTTGAGCGCTTCGTTTCGACGCTACGAGCCCTCTAAAAACGATATTTTATCCTGAATATATATGGAACGACGCACACAACGAGAACAATTGTCACAAATGAATTGAATTCGTACTTACTAAACAAAATATATGACTTCTCTGTAATGATTGATTGCCTTAGGTTATTTACTCCGCTTTTCTTCCACTTATGGCTAATCGCGACGAAAAGGATGAATCATATGTTCAAATTGGTGGAGGGACACTCACAAATAACCTCACGCCCAGACCATGACTCGAACCAGTGACCTTTGGCGCGCTGAAGAAATAGCAAAGGTAAGTAAATTTGCCTTTCATGAAGTTTTCGAACGAGACCAAGTCACGAACACTCGGTCTCGTTTCGTTTTTACATAGGTCACTCTCGTTTTAACATAGGTTACTCGTTTTCACATAGGTCACTCTCGTTTTCACATAGGTCACTCTCGTTTTCAGTCCATCTCGTCTCGTAAATGCCACGTAAAAACGGGAGGACATCGCGAAAGGTAACGGGGTCTTTTTCCATTTTCTAAGGAAAATTGGGCGTTTTCTCTGCCTCCACTTAAGCAAATGTGTCAGATTTTTTCTCCCTGTGCCACGAAGGCGTCTTGGAGACAGGTACGTCTGCAAATTAATTTCAGCCAGCTTCGGAAGAGCCTTCGCATGAAGTACCCCACAGGAGAGCATCTCAACAGCGTCTCGGTTGCCATGGCGACCCTCGCTCGGGTCCTCTCCTGTCCTTTCCCGAGTTCAACGCTTCTCCGTGTCTCTATCTGAGAAGCAACACTTTATCACTCTGGCCTTGGGACACCGGCTGCTTTGCATACTGCCAGACCAGATAGGCCGTGCAAGACGTAAACATCTATATGTTAGGTGTCACGTTATTTGTGCCACCGACTGAGATAAAACAGGAGAAAAAAACAATGTTTCAAGTACTTGTCTATTCAATGCTTGATCCTTACCTATGTGAAAATATATTCCTTAAGTTTGGTATAACTGCTCGCTGTCCTGCATATAGCTACATCAGCACAATTTATATGGATTCTTGGTGACACAATATCCGATGTCACTCTATAAGGCGAACTAATTATACGCACAAACTTAGTATAATTATATGCTAAGGCGTTATGCAACAAGGACACGGTAGCGATCTTGGTACTGAAGTTCCCTACCTTGCCACCACGGCGCCACGTTCGGTCGATGTCGACACAAACTCATACTGCTCCATCATCTGCAACAAGACATATTGGTTCGTTAATGTTTTTGTTTTTTTAATTCATATATCTAATGCGGTCAATAATTTATAAACACCCTGTGTATTTAATTTCCTCAGAGACACGTTTAACCTTCCCAACGATTTATTTCCTTGTTAGGAAGTTATGACAGTGTTTTAACTAATATTTTTACCTCTTTTTGAGAAGAGCGGACATATTCCAATGTTTCAAAGGGAGTCCTTAGTATCTCCTTACCTTTTCATTGTGTTGTGTTTGTCCTGCGGAGGTCAGTTAACAACCTTGCACTTTTTCATCTTTCTCAAGGGGCTGCTTACACACATTTTTTTAACTTTGAGGTAAGGGTTTTAAATAAAGTGTTGTCAAAAGACCAAGAACCCATAAATTCTAATCCGTAATAGGACCGGAACCTTATTTCTAGGGTGACCATAATATTTTGACCCAAAAACGGGACGTCTCAAGGAAGTCAAGTTACCCTCTCCTGAAAAATCGGAAATCATAAAATTATTATTATCATTATTATTATTATCATTATTATGATTACTAGTAGTTAAGCTAGAAAATATACAGGGTATTCATAAAGTCCCGGTACCATTACAATGTACATTACATTTGTAATAGTACCGGGACTTTATGAACACCCTGTATTAGCATTCACCAATGCATTAGGAATTTTCTTTTGAGTTTGTGTCGAGACGTAGGAATTTTAATTATTATACGTACAGGCCCCCATTGAAACTACATGTATACTTCTTGGTCATACTTATTCACTGCTCTAGAAATAACGGAACACGCGCAAAACAATAAAAACCGCGACGAAATTGTAGCATTTGGATTGTTATGTACAATTAGCCAAAAGTGGCAGAAAAGTGACGCTAAATTTAAAAAAAATAACAAACAAATAAACAATAACGATTTCTGTGAATAACTTGAAACAGTGTTTCCATGACACTAGTTTAAAATATGCCATCGACTTTTTTTTAGCATGAAATTTAGTATCAAATATAGATCTAATTTTCGAGCTAACTTCTAGATTCTCATAAAACGGGACATATTGATGATTTTAAAAATATGGACAGGATGACCGGGACACGTCTCCTATTTAATTCGGTCCACGTTGCGTATTGTTTCATTTCAATACCGAACTTGGACCGTATTTAAATTGGTCCGGAAAAACGTTTCCGGGACCGAATTGGAACACTTCAATGATTCTTTACGGTCCAGAACCGACTTACGCTTTCTGATTTCCTCTCCTGGACTGGAATTTAATTTATTTACAATTCTTGAACCTTTAACAACCATGGAGATTTTCCCCCTGTATATTCTCCTAAACTGGCCAATCTACTTTTGATTCACCCTGTCCCAATTAGAACGTGAAGTAGCTGATAGAATTGGCGTGTTTACATCCAGGCTGGAATAACATGACACGGCATTCCAGCGAGAAGGAACAGGAAGAGCCGTAGTGGAGCGTTCGGTAGCGGAACAGGTTTTGACGTGGCCGAGCTGCGGCACGTTCTCCCAAGTGTCCAGGATCCGCCTCTGTCCTCAAAGCATTCGTCCTTGCCCGAGGGGAAGGCGTGTGTTCTGCATCGGCCACGAGGGGGAGAAAAAAAAGATGATGCTAAAAATTGTCCTGTCTCCATGCGGTGGATATCGAACGGGTATTTGTTGGGTGTGGAGCCGTCGATGCTGGTGGTGCCTTAGTGCAGTGGGGAGGATCTGTGTGGTGCAGCGGGATGCAAGGATTCATTTAGCTTGCAGGTAATCGGATGCTTTGTAGTTCCGGGAAACCTGATCGATATGGATTCATGAGTCTTATCTGTGTATTTGTGTGTGCTTTCATTCAGTGTGTTGTCGTGGATATCTACATGAGGGCGTTGCAACCCACATGGCTTTTTCTTCCAATTCTGGCTAATCGTGACGATGAGGATGTGTGATATGCTGAAATTGATGAAGGGACACTCACAAAGAACACCTATGCCCAGGCATAGGTCGTATCTAGGATCTATGGCGTTGTACGGCGCTGTGCTAAACACTCTGCCATGTAGGTCGGCTATAGCCCAATAGTGTTCGTGTCTGTGCACACACATATTGTTATTCTAGGGTTTGCATCAGTGTCATTTTAGCGTATCATTCCGTTCTAAAAGCGCTAAGTAAGCAGTGGCTTGCCCAAAGGGGGTTGGTGGAGGTCATAACCCTCCCTTCTGACCCAGTATTCCAAAAAAGAAGAACGTCAAAGACAGGAAAAGATGGCAAAATGTGGGCTGACTACTAAACGAAGTATACTTAACCCCCCTTTTTCTTAAATTATGGGCACGCCACTGTAAATAAGACTAACGCTGAGATGGCCCTAAAGAAAATCGGTAAGGATGGAAGAGATTGGATTGATCTTGCCCATGATAGGGACAGATAGGCTTGTGTTGCTGCAGCCATAAACCTTCATGTTTAAGAGTGCTAGAGAGTTAGCTAGAAAAAAAATAAAGATAACATATGGCGACTTACTTTTTCGGTACTTTCGTTAGAAATACGTTACAGTAATTACATGAGTATGTAATGGTAACAGTACTTCGTTACTTTACGTTAACACACGCTACAGAGAGGTGTGATACTTGTGTAAACAATTACATGTCCTTTGTATGACACGTTACTTTTGGACGCAAAGTAATTGTAGGACGTTACTTCGTTAGTACACTCTAAAATATTTCAAACTGAGTTGCCACCAAAAGTGGTGTAACAATATAACTGGTGTATCACAACACCGTAATTTGTGTAGCACAACACCTAATCGGGTGCTGAAGGCCTCCACATTTGGTGTGGTGTGATAGCGAATGGTGTAACAGGACACTAATAATGGTGTTAAACAACGGCAATTCCGCGTTAACACCAAAAGTAGAGTTCTGTGAACACCACTTTTTGGTGGCAACTCAGGTGCATATTTTTTTAGAGTGTAATTTAACAATGTGTGCGCAGCATTCATTCACTAGTAAGAGTTGCATCCAAACCACAAACTCAGATTTAGGCTTGCCAATTTCAAATCGATATCATGCGTTTTTGTACTGAATATATATCCACTCGTATTTAGTGGACGCACACATGCTTACGCAGTTTCAGTATAGTTAAGGGCTCCTTTATAAATTAACTTAATTTGACGTTAGAATGTCCCAACTAGCGCGTTTCCTGCTTTCACCACAAGCCTGTTTCAGGTTTGTCGTTATAGCTGATGTTACGTCACGTGTTCCGACGTTTCGCAATGCACACACCTAGCAGAACATTACTTAAACATTATTTCCCTAACGGGAGACAGGTCTTTATATTCATGCGACATGTTTCTTGTGCATTTCAAACTGTTTCTGACATTATCATCGTCGAAGCTTAGGACACTGGAACGCAATTCTCGTATGCATATTAATGGGTTTCTTTTGTGCTTTCATAGCATATACGTTGTGGTGTATCTTGATAATGATTCTGTTTATCATAGATTGAAATTATGGTATAAAGTAGTCCAAGATGATTTTTGTTTACGATTTCACATTGTAAATCATTCTGTGATTGAGAGTTATGTTGGTAATATGTTATCAATTTAGTCCCTGAACCAAAACAACGTGAAAACGCTTTGGTCTTAATCGCGACGTCTCGTGGCCAAAGTGGATTTAAACTTTCCAAACAAGATGAGATTGTTTAAGGAAAATCTATTGTTGTGATTTTAAAGTAAATTACCGTACTTGCGCGTGCCCATTGAAAACACAGTGAAGGGACATGTGCCGAAATAATTGGCGGTTGAAATACTCTTCTTCATTGGATTGGCTGGCATTTTTTCCCCGTCGAGTATGTAATTGGTAGTTGTAGTTTAGACAATGAAATGTTTGCTCCATCTAATACAATATTAGTAATCTTAGCCTATAATAATTGAAGTGAAATTGTGTTAACATTGGATATTGATTATTTTGTTTTTGTGGGACCGTTACCCAGTTTCTTAGTTAATTGAAACATACCTCTTGCTTATTCAAATGTGTACCTATGAATATCTCATGTCCAGGAGCGTATATTCTAGGCTCGCTAGCTAGGCTATCTACGAAGCCTGAAAACTAGAGAATAGAATACAGAAGAAAAATCTATTATGAATTGTGAATAAAATTACTCATTTCAATTAGATGATGGTGATTCTGGAGTTGGCAACCTGATTTCTTATGAGTTGGCAACCTAGCCGCCGTTGGCATGGCGACGATACTTCCTTGAAGACACCGAGAAAGATAAACATTTGTGTGTATCCATTTATACACGGTGTTCAGTTCCTCCTCCTTCCATAGCCACGTGTCATGGTGAGATAGCCCATAGCTTGGACTTAGCATACGCCACTGCTCATGTCAGTTGGAAATGAGATTCAAATTATGGTAATTGTTTTCGCGTTTAATTTACTCAGACAAATATTCACATTATTGTAAATTTGTCGCATATTTTTATGCATATTCCATATTTAATTGCATCTTCCCTCTCCCTTATTTGTTGCTATTTTACATGTCTATAAACAGTTCGTTTGCTTCTCTGATGTAATATTTTTATTTTTCCTCAGACTATAGTTTAGTTCGCTTTAAAGAAAATATATCTCCGCGATGGCGTGGTGGGTATCGGCTTGTAATCAAGGGATCCCGGGTTCGATACCTAGTGGAGGCACATGGTGGTTCGGATCTCACTTTAAACTGTAGGTCCAGTCCCGATTAGCCTTTCTGTGCATAAAGTGGACATCAAAACAAAAACTCGGGTTCATTTTAAAGTGAGGTTTACATTGTTCAAGTGCATGTTAAATAAATAGCAAACACTAATCTGAGAAAGCGCAAAACATATTACTACATATTTCCAGAGCAAGAGCACGAAACCGAAAGCAGGTTGGGTAATTGGTTGGTAGGCTGAGGGGGAAGAGGAGGGGGGAAGCGACTTTGAAGCTGTAATCTTATCGTGGAAATAATGAACATATTTTTCGTCTCTATTTTAAGATAAAACGAGGACAAACAGAATACTTCCTCCGTTGTCTTCTCCCTGACGGACACTCGGTGCCGTTGACCTCACGCATGGCGTGTAAGCTACTTTTGCCAAATGCCTTCTGGCCAGTTTTCACTTTGTGTGCGACTCGGAGAGAGTCGACAGTGTCTTTTTTTTTCTGTTTTTTTGTCTTCAAATTCCCTGCAAGATTTGCAACATTCTCTGCCTGTTGTTCCGCGAGATCTCTTGTGATAAGAAATGCGTTGATCTTAAAATATGAGACATCGAAATCCCAAATGAACACAAGAAATTTCACCCATGTTTGCCGCTGTCTTTCGGTGGGTAAGACTGAATAATTCTACAGTGTATTAAGATGGTTACCTTCTAGAAAATCCTGCTCTCTGCATAAATACATTTTCCTGAAAATGTGCTTGTAACTCGCCCCGCCCCACCAATACATTTTAGGTATTCCTATTTTTACTAGCAGTGGCGGCGATTAGGGGGGTGAGGGAGCAGTTGCCCCCCACTATTTGCCACTTTTCCTCCCGCACTATGCTAAACCTTATCTGCCAAGTGAAAGTAAACTGTCTTTGCCCTCCCAGTTTTGGCACCTTGCACCCCCAGTTTTGAAACCCAATCGCCGCCACTGTTTACTAGGCCTTAGGCTGTACACAGAACAAATCGCTACAAAGACTCCTACATTGTTTATCATTCCTCTACTTTTCTTATTTTCTGATAGTAGTTCAAATGTACTTCCAGAATTCTTTGTTCATGTATCGAGCACAGTTTTAAGATTGATTGATTGATTTATTTATTTAATTTATTTTACTTCGCGTTTTGTGCCTCTTGGCTAATTTGCGAAGATGGGGATGAGTGATGAAATGATGAAATGGATGAATGGACATTCAAGCCCGACAACCAACAACCAACCAAAAACAACCAAGCCCGACCGGGATTCGAACCCGGGACCCTTGGCGTCGCAGCGCGATGTGCTAACCACTTGGCCACAGGGTCGGGCACACTTTTAAGAAAGTAAACACATTTTTTGCACAATAAAATTTGTTCACTATATTTGATTTGGCTTATTTTAATTCGCTTCTGCGACTTTTGGCTAATCGCGACGACGAGGATGAGTGATGGAACTGATGAAGACACACTCACAAAGGACATCTATGCCCGGACCGGGATTCGAACCCGGGACTCCTGCCGTCGTGACGCTGTGTGCTAACCATTCCACCACGGAGGTCAGCAATAAAATTGGTGAATATATACTGTGCTCATTAGTGCTTTTATTGTTCATATTTTGTGTTGAGGGTCAACCTCTCTTCCACTTATACTGCATTTTGAAGACTAACGACGCTCTGGCGTCTGAACCCACAGCTAGTATAACCCTCTGTGGGGCTTGTATAGTATCCTCCACGTTTCTGATTGCCCCTTCATTCATGTCATTCATCCTCATCTTCGCGATTAGGCAAAGTGGAAGAAAAGCGAGGTACAATAACTCAAATCATTGGATGTATATTGAATACCTTGAAAATTGCACACTCTTAGCTCCATATCGTACCATTCTAATTTTATATCAACTTTTGTCCTGTCTTGCCTCTGTACATATCTTTTATATATAACTAAACACAATTCACAGCCTGTATTGTAAGGCATGGTGTTGCTAAATGAACGTTATCAGTAACACATGAGAACTTTGCCCTCCGCGCTTTCTGCTTATGTTTCAAGCTTATCAATTCAACTTTGGCGGCTTTGTGATAGACAGTATGATGTCAAAACTTAATTATACTTAGTTAATAGTTCCAGTAGATCCACGAAATTGCTTTGATATTATGGTTTGGCACCCAGTAATACGTAGTCTAAATTTAGCTGTGCTGTTGAAAATTGTTTTTCTTCTTAGAACTTGTTTCACGTGTAGACACAACCAGACCTAAGAAGATATTTTTTCAGATTTGGTGACTAGTGCCTTGAGTGTATCCAAATCCAAAGTGATAGTGAACAACATATTGTCTACAAGTTGTGGTATTTTTACTGAATAGATAATTATTCTTATAAATTGGGCTAAATATAGTAAATCATTATTGTGTCTTGTTTAATCAGTAAAATATCTAGTAATTATTACACTTAGCTTAGCTCAATTTAGCTTTATGTTACATATTACGAGACTGTGTGTTTGCAGACAAATTTTTAGTTAACAGTGTTCAAATAAATTCCAAACAATGTGAAAGATCTACTAAAACTAAATATATGTTCACCCTAACTACAGGTTAAGTGTAGGTTACTGAAATAGTTTAACTTGATTCTGTTAATGATTGTTTTAACTGTCACAAGGTACAACGAATTTTCTTCCCTCTCCAAAATCGCAGTGGGTGATATGAATAACAGGAAATAAGCTGAAATTCCATTTTCGGCCCCGGATGCGGTGTTTATATATGTTGGGATTTGATTAATATTTTTTTGTAAATTCTTTAAACTGCCTCCCTGCAATAACCCTGTATGTACGGTCACCGCCAAGAAAAAATGGGGCATAGATCCTGAAATTCTGGCTTCCCTGCAATGCGTTCGACATGCAAACTTCAATAACAGATTTTCAATGGCGAGTTCTCCTATCATCGTAGAGTGAGGCAACACACATTGCAGGGAAGCCAGGATCTAGGTGTCCAATTTATATTGCCGGTCACTGTACAATATAATAGCGAAGTTACTCTCACAAAAGCCTTGTAGAAGTCTATGAATTCGTTGAATTCTTGCAAATTACTAGTGCGACTCCTACAAACTGTGGCATTCTGAGGATGTATGCATGTTCTCGATGCTACAGTGGTATTCACCCAGGTGTTAGGCGCTGATTTACAACCTTGAAGCTCGAGCCGTAACCCTTTTCCAGTTCGGAAATTCCAACAACATAAAAATCTCTGTCGTTTTGTTCTCGCGCGCCTCCCGCTGTGCCCTTCTCTTAACCCCTCTGGACTTCTTCAAAGTTGTCTGCAACCTTTCTTCTCTGTTTTCCTTTTTAAAAAACGACAGAAGGCACATCAATACTTTTCTCCCCTCTCGGTCCTCTCATTTACAACCGGCGTGAAGGGTCGCAACGTTGCTAAGGGCCAGATTCGTATTCGTTCGCGTCGCTTGCGGAGGAGAGGGAGTCGATGCGTGCTGTCAACCGATTTTGGTCCTTACGCTCATCCGAGCTTCACGTTGACGGTAGCGACGTACTAACCTTGAATAATAAACAGTGCTGGCCAATTGGTGGGAGGGGCAGGCTGTAGGGTCGAGAGGAGCAATACTGACGTAGCTCTTCTGGTTAGAGGGTAAAGGGGGGCGGACGGAATTGAAAGATTTGCGGCAAACGACGAGACACACAAGCGTAAGTGGTGCCAACTTCTGAACAACTGTCTCCACTGCTTGTCCGACAATCAAATTGAATTCTTCCACAATAAAATGGCTGTAATTTGAATGTTACTGCAGTTACGTAGTCTAGATTGGGACTGGTTGTGGAGTTTTAAAATAAAGGAATGGCTTCAAATGTTTTCATGCTTTTAATAACTTGGAATTGTCTGCGATAGGCTAAATTATTTCGGGTTCCTTCCACCGACGCTCTTGTAACAGCGCAGCGCGCATGTGAGTGAAGTAGTGAGTCGTCTTCGCTTACCTGTTGCTAAGCCCGTATCTCATTACCTCTTCTGCTAGCTCCCTTACCAGCAGACTGAAATTGTGGCGGCAAATAAATTAGTTCTTCTGCCCCCCTCTCTTCCACCCTCCCTCCTTTCCGTCTTGTGATCCTGTCACAAAAAAGTCATAAAAAGCATATTCAGTGCTTAGTTTAGACTAGGACCCCCCCAAATATGGATGCTCTGTGGGGAAAAGTTTGAACCTAATTTGAATTAGCTGTTAGTTGACGTGTTACGTCGGTGACGGAGTGGTTAGGACAGCAGAGGTTCCCGGTTTGGACCCCAGCCTGGTCATAGTGTTCTTTGTGAGTGTCCCTTCGTCAGTTTCGGACCTCCCCGATGGCGCAGTGGTAGCGTCGTTGCCTTGTAATCAAGGGGTCCCGGGTTCGATACCAGGTGGAGGCACATGGCACAGTGGTTCGGATCCCACTTTAAAACCAAATCAAACCTCCATCAATTTCATCATACCATTACATATCCACATCGTCGCGATTAGCCAAGAAGTGGCAGAAAAAGCGACACTAAATAACAAAACGCAAATCAAACATGTATTTCAAGGGGTAATCGCGAACAGCTAACCAATCTTAAACTGGAGTTCTAGTCCTGCTTAACCTATGTATGTTGTATGAAGTGAAATTAAATAAGAAATGGAAATGTTCTTGTATTTTCTTCAAGGATATAATCACATTTTTCGACCACAACCTGGCCGGCCATCTTTTGTTAATCAATGTTCAAGGTATCGATTTTTTATCCACATTTTAATGGAAATAAATAAAGGCGTATTTCAGGAGTGAAATCACGATTGTGGCCCTGCCCCCAAGGATATAGCGGTTAGATAACAGAACCTTGATTCAGATCTTGGTAAAGCATTTGTGTTTCTCATTTCCTACATTTTTTTACATGCCATTATTATTCCACCTCATCGTGGTTAACATGAGTTGTTTATTTTTACAGTCTCTGTCACATCTCCTCTAATTATTTAAAAACACAAGTAGAAAGAAACAAAATAGCATCACTAAAAGTGAAGCAACCAAATGCCTTGCGGCTGAAGAATCTGTTTTGTCTGTCTGTGTGTAAACTTCGCGGCCGCGAGATCACCATCCTAGGCACATGGAAGGTAGTGTCATCTGGTAGCGAAACGGCATAACTCGTCATAGGAGCGAAGAAGACCAGTTGGTTGCTTAGCAACGGCAGAGATGCTTATCACTGAAACTTGGGGGGCTAATTGCAAGCGAAAGAGATGCCAAGTTTCAATTAAAAGAAAACATATGGTAAATTAATAAGAGGCGCCACTAAAAACTCACGTTAGTTCGAGATTATCTGTGTCAGTGTAATGCAAATAACCTGAGGAGGAATGTCTCAACACTAAACTGTTGCCAACCCGATTTTTAGAACTTTTTTTTCCAAATGAATTGCGTTTGGGGATAGATATATATATATGCACTTGAGGGTAAACGTTGGCCAATTTTTTACGTTTTACGTGCAAATTACGTGGATGAATAAGATTTTGTGTGGCTTTCCCCAAGCATTCGAAGAGAATAATGGGTTTGTAGTGCCAACAGACCCACCCTTGTTCACATTTTCTTCGTTTTTTCCATCTTTGCCGTTTCGGTCAATATGTCGGTACAATTATCCGACGTTCAATCAAGCAGTTAAGCAATCACTTTAAGTGGCTTGTCGGCGCAGCCAACTATACCACAAAAGGAAGGTAGAGGAATTAAAAAAAAAATTGATTGGTTGATTTGGTTATTTTACGTCACTTCTCTGTGACTTGTGGTTGATAATGATAAGGTGAAATTGATTAGGGGACAGGACGCAACACTAGCCCCACAGAGAGAATTATACTGGATGTGAGCCCGAATGCCAGAGCCTCGTTAGGCTGCAACAATGAAGTCCAGCGCGTGAAAGAGAGATTAACATGTGGGTCACCCCTTACACCACTGGATAAGGATAAGGATAATGGAATAAACTCACACAAAGAAATAAGCACAGAACAAAAAAATTGCGAAAAGGGAAGTGAAAATTTGTAATAATTAAAGGAATAAGGAAGACAACGTGATTTATTTGTTTTAGCACCATGCATCTGTCCGTTATATTATTTCGCTTTCCTAGGTGGCAATAAAACGTAGTGTAGGACAACAGTATAAACCAGGAGTTTTGAAACTGTGCGACTAGACAAATACAATAAGATGTAGCAAGGAACACAAGGTGCATAGACAACACTGCAAATTTTCAGTACTGTATATTTCGTACAATAAAACACATCATATATCCCATCCGTATCTCACTACAATTTTTCTCTAATGCAGTTCTGCAATTGCATTTTGATTTTGTGGTTTTCAATTCAAAACAGTAAAAGCTAGTAATATGAATCGAATTTGGTCCATTTTTTTGCAATGTTGGTTTGATTTATTTTTTGTTATTTAGCGTCGCTTTCCTGCCACTTTTGGCTAATCGGGACGATGAAAATGAGTGATGACACGATGAAATTGATGAAGGACACTCACAGAGAACAGCCATACCCAGGCCGGGATTCGAACTCGAGACTCCTGTCGTCGTAGCGTGGGTGAGCAGATTCAAAAGATTTGGAAATTCATGGTATAAACTTGTATCAGCAGTGGCCAAGAGGGGTTGGGTTGGGGGTTGACAGATTCCCCCTCCCGTGATCCAGTATTCCTATATAACAAACAACGTCATACGTCAAAGGCAGGAAAGATGGCAAAATGAGGGCTGACCACTAAAAAAAGCGTACGTACCCCCCCCCCACACACACACACACACCACCTCCACCTTCGAAATTCCTGGATACGCCAATGAGTGCACGTGTACATTACCTGTCCGTTTATTCCATGACATTCACACACGAATTGACAACATTATTATTACTGAAATAATCCATGCGTTTTCGTTTTCAAAATAGCGTTGCTTACAACCCAGATATCAGGCTCAAATTACCAAAGGTGCGGCTGCCAGAATTGCAACGGGTAATCAATACCCAAGCCACAAACATAATGTCGATGTGGACCTCGCAACTGTTTAGTATTCCCCGAAAGATACCTGGAGTGCCTGTGCTCTTTGCCTTTGAAGGGCCCCGGAGGGGGGGGGGGGGGGTGGAGTTTGCACGACAAAGTTAATGCAGCATTTCTGGGCCAACCTCTAGGCGTGGCCTACTCTGGTTCACTACTACATCGAGCGATTCGGCTCTTTTTATCTTTGGTTCCTCGTCTTCATTTCCTCGGCGGAAATGCCTGTTGTAATAGGCTACCCATAAGATTAACAGCTGTGACGTGCCTATTTAGATAATGTTTGAAAACAAGAAAAACGATTCCCAATTAGCACAAATATTGGCTCTTGAATTGGAAACCTTGTATCTGAAATAATAGGTACCAAAAAATGTGGATAAAATGCTTATCGAAACCAAGTAAACACAAAGCTTTTGCTCAGTCAACAATATATGTAATCCATCTAATTAATAATCACACAGCCACTTCTTTGGTATGAATCAAACATAACAAAGCAGTTTTGATTCATTAATTTGCTTTATTATACTTCGCTTTTGTGCCACTTTGGCTAATTTGCGAAGATGGGGATGAGTGATGATAGGATGAAATTGATGAATGAATACTCACAAACATCCATGCCCAGGTCAGGATTCGAACCCGAGACAAAGCAGTTTTGATTTCGGCGAAATGTTTACATAAACACATGGACAAATATAAAGAAACTTTACTCTCTTGAAGGACCAGACACTCTCAACCATGTCTCTCTCATCTCTTCCATGAGAAGATCTGTGAAACGTAGCTTGGGACTATATTTTCAGCGTTGTACCACAGGTTTGTGGTTGTGCCTTAGTTCCATAAATCACTGCAAGAAACGCTTGGAAAAGTTTGTTCAGCATCAAAGAAAATGCCGACCGACTCCATGCGTTTCTATCTTTCTGTCCTGAACTATACCTTACATTCTAATTTACAAAATGCCGGACAAGAAGCACATACAGTAAGTCTCTGCCGCATCAATTTTACATTATTCATTATTTTCGACAGGGTTTGTTGCTTATTTCATAGCTTGTAATATCTTTGCAGAATATTATATGGTCCTACATCTGCTCATTCAATTTTTATTATCTATTCAGATGCTTTCACATTGCTGATTTCTGTTCTTATCTTTGTTTGTATCATTCCTTCCACATACCTTTCTTGATTGTTAGTTTTCACTCCTCGTTCTGAAAACTGGCAGTTCTTTTTTCTGACTACTTTTGTACTTTTTCCCTCATTCACTCTCCCCCACATATTTCTCGATTACTATTACATTTCGTTCCTCTTTTCAAAGTCCGTCATGATTACTTTGACCTCTACGGATTAATCTTATTGCTTCCCACTTTTGTCCATTGTCATTCTCTACACATTTCACGGAGGGCTTCCCCGGTGGCACAGTGGAGCGTCGTCGCCTTGTAATCAAGGGGTCCCGGGTTCGATACCCGGTGGAGGCACATGGTGGTTCGGATCCCACTTTAAACTGTAGGTCCAGTCCCGATTATTCTTACTCTGCATAAGGTGGACTTAAAACACCAAATCAATCAATCAATCAATCATACACATTTCACGGATATTCTTCACTTCCTTTTCGACTATAAGCTTGTATTACACTTATTAACTTGCAGCGTAAAGATGTTCATGTCCGCAACCTATTTCACGATCATCTTGCCGCGCTGCAAGTTGGTGTTATCTTTCTGAGCCCATTTACCGCTATTACTCAATCATCTCATCATAATTGTTATTTTCGATTCATAATTTCCTTTTTGTGATGTATTATATTTCTTGTTCTTACGCGTTTTGTTGTTGTTCTTTGTGTGCAGCCTATTCTCTCTTTGTGATTGCAGTTCCTGGCAAAGAACATCGTAACGTGGGCAGCAGCCTTCCTTGACATGAATCATTCTCTAAAATGGGAATCGGGCAAAGCAACTGTTGTCCTTCTTCTTCCCGGTACGCAATTTCATCCAGCCATGTTTGACAAGGCCATGCGACTTGTTTAGACAGTCTTAAAAAGAGATAACATCGCTGTCTCCACGGAATCTGGAGGGTGAAAACGTGGCAACGTGGCGTGTGAAAAGGGGTTTGAGAAGAGCAAATGGCTTGTGGCTCCTTCGGCAGTTGGAGACAGAAATTCCTTCTCCTTTTGAAACATAACACTGACAAGACACAGCGACCGACTCGGCAGGGGCTACTGCTAACAACAGCCAGCAGACCTCCCCTCGCCCGCGCACAAGCCACGCAAATCCCTATAATTCACCCCCAACCCTCGCTGGAGCCATTTGAAAGCGACTGCCCCATCTGGTGACTGGAAGGAAAAGGAAAGTGATTCGGTCTTTGGGTTGAAGCTTTATATTTCCTCAGAACCAAGACAAGCCGGCTGCTCTAAATTGAGAGCCACTTCCTCTCCACGCTAGACCACTTATTGCTACAATGTTTACATCGCATTTCAACAAACCCTCAAATGCATACATAAAAGTTTAAGATTACATTAATTAAATCCGATTCTTAATTAATTTTGGTAATGAAAATGGCATAAAAGCTATCCAAGATTGTTTAATACCATGTAGCATTACTGAGCAGAACACTATAATACATTTTATTTTGACTGTTTTCGTCGCTTTTTCTATCTCTAGATTAATTGGCGAATTCATTGTGAGGAAAAACGTTGTAAACAGAATAATTTACTCACAAATCGAAATTGCCATGAATGCCGACATTTTCAAACTTGGCACACAATTCTTAAGAAAAGAAATAAGTATAAAGACAACAGGGAGCAAGAATAGGAAACAGACAATCTTCTTGCAGAACTGAATATAAAATAGTGAAACGAAAAGGCTAAACAAGGCAGTAAATTAACCTTCTCGCTCCTTTCCCGCGCTGGATTGCATTCTTGCAGGCTAACGAGCTTCTGGTACCTGAGCTTTTAACCAGTAAAATCCTGTGTGAAACTTGTGTAGTATGATTGTCCTTTTATCAATAATTTGCCCTCACACTATGCTAAAGTAAGTATGGAAAGTAAAACTGTCCTTGCCCCCCCCCCCCCCTTCTTGCACCTTGCCGTCCTAGTTTTGGAACCCAATCACCGCCACTGGTCAGAAAAGTAAAAATCTACGTTGATTTAACGCAGAAATTTTCGAACGATGCCAATCGAGATTATAAATGCTAAAGCAATAATAAAAAAGTAAAAAGGGACGATAAATCCTTAGAAAATAAACAATATTTTGATTGTACGTATACTCTCTCTCTCTCTCACACACACACACACACAGGAAAAAAAAAGCTTGGTCGAAAAGTCCCGCGCAGCTTTTCCCTTCTTCCGTTCAGCTCGGGCCACAAGAGAGCATGGTCCACTCTCCCCCTCCCCTCCTCGCGGGAGTGCGGTGCACACGAGTCGCGGGTTTGCGCAGGTTTCTTTCTTTATCATTTTACTAGATATAAATTCTAAAGGAAGTGTCCAGACACTGGTAAATAGTAAAAATCGGATTATTGTTTATTTCTCGTGCGGATACCATATTATAGAGAGGGCGAAAGAGTAATTTATATACACATAAGTCATAATGGTAGAGAAAATGAAAAAGGCGTTCTAAGCCATAAATTTGTCATGCGAATTGTTGGGATTAAATTGGACCAAGGATTGTGCGACACCTACATTTGCTTCATAAAGTTAATACCTCATGTCCCATGTTACACTCTAGCGACATATCCTTCAATGTAATCGTGACGTCACATGTGGCGTACCCGCTGAGTGAAACGAACGGTTGACAGGTGGGAGGAAGCGGCGACCCGCGAGCAAGCAGGCATCTTGCAAAGTAGAACAGTTGAGCATCCAGACGACGCGCGCAAGCGCAGACCCGCAGCCTCCAGCGATACGTTCCCCCTCTCCTCAGAATCAAATTACATGCAGAAGCAGACCAACACGTAAATTGACGAGAAGTAAAGCGCCAGACTGAAAAAAAAGGGCAACGTGTTTCTGCGAGATAAAGACTGGGGGGAAATACATAATTGAACTCATGTTCCGTTGCCAGAATGCAAACTCAATGCATGTTGGCAGGTGTATTGCAGTTTCATCCAACATTCAACAGCTGGTGCTACGAACCTGTTCCGGTCTTTGAAGTTGACCCACACGCTTGTATTTCACTGCCCTCACCTCTGGTTCTGGTGTTGTGTTTCACAGTGCTGTGATAAGGACAAAAATTAATCAAAGGCAATATGTTTCAACATATACAAGTCGTATTAAGGTATCTATGGATTTTTCTGAGACTTGGGGCATGAGAACTGGGTCGTTACTAATCCACCACTATACTTGTAACTCTGGGCTGTAACCAGTGGCGCTGCTGTCGAATGTTTAAATCAAGGTGAAGCTTGTAGTTCGCATATATTCCGAAGGCACAGATATCTTGGCGCTTCAGTAAGCGTTCTTCCGACTGTATGCCGAACCTTGGGGTTGGCTGGGTGGGGTGGAGGGATGTTCCTATAAGATACAATGAAACACCTGAGAGGATACTTTGTGAAAACTTTGATACCCCTCACTTCATGTACTAATCGCCATTCGATTACAGACCTCCCCGATTGCGCATTTGTACAGTTTTCGGCTTTTAATCAAGGGGTCCCGGGTTCGATACCTGGTGGAGAGACATAGTGGTTCGGATAATCGGATCCCACTTTAAACTTTAGGTCCAGTCCCGATTGGACTTACTGTGCATAAAGTGGGCTTAAACAAGCCCAAACCCGTCCCCCTTATTCGATTAACTCATACACCGCTTATTTTTGCAATGCTTTTCCTGAAACAAGCTGAAGACTGTGGCAAATGCCAAGTATTTATTCCTTAAATTTGTTGGAAATCTAAATTTCGTGTTTTTTGCAAAAACAGAGTTGGGCAACGTTCAAGCACGAGAACATCTATGCCTTTTCAAGAATGGGGGATGTGAAATTAAACAGAAACGATAATGCTGATTTTTTTTTTCATTGAGTAATATGAGTAACAAGAACAGAAAAATTATGACCACGTGCGAGTGTATGTCCACCTTCCTCTTCTTGGCCGTGATTGCTTGTTACGGTGTTGCAATATGCGACGTGCTAATTAAAGGCAGCAAAGCAGAAAAACGCCAAGGTATGCACACAACAGAGCAAGAAGAGTGGCGTGTGCAGTGTGGCAACGTCTGCCGGGAAGAGGCGAAGGATCAAGCAGCTGGCGAGAGCGGCGGAGGGCGGGGGGAGCTGTCAGTCAAGCATGGCGAACCACGGGGCACCTCTGTGTGGCACCTTGTGTTGGTGGTCTTCCTCAAACACTCGCGGAAACGGAGCGGAGCGGAGGAAGGGGAGGTGGGAAATAAAAGGAGAATGATTGTGTGTGGGAAGGATTTCAAAGTAGTGCAGGAAGTTGTAGGAATGGTCTTAGGAGCATTCTCCGCGTTATGGTCTTTCCAGGATTTATGAACGACTCGTTCTTTCTCACACATCTTTCAAGGATCAAGATTTATCTGTGCTGCTTTCCAAACACTTGGAAAGCCGAAGACAGGGATCATGGAATAGATCTATCGGGTGTATACATAAATACGTCTGTCGTATTCCGGGGCCGACCTCCGTGATGGAGTGGTTAGCACAGCGTCAGGGGATCCCGGGTTCGAAACCTTGCCTGGCCTTGGATGTTCTTCGTGAGTATCCCTTCATCAATCTCAACATATCATCTTCGCGATTAGCCAAAAGTGGCAGAAAGCCGAAGTAAAATGAACCACATTAATCATATTCCAAATTGAAAATTCAATCAGAATTCAAGGTTTTCCAAATTTCAACGTCAAAAGCTTCGTAGAGTACATAATTTATCCCAAAATTTTTAGAATATTTGTTGCAAAAATATTACGAAAGTCAATAGTTTTCACCACGTGTAGTGAAATTAAATGTTACCAGCCAGTACTACCACTGGCGTACCCAGACGGTAGCAAATGGTGCTACGGCCCCCCTTCCGAATTGTTTATAAAATTAAAAAAAATCAAATTAAAACAGGAAAGATCTCGGAGAAAATCCAAAATTAACATTTTTTTAACAGCTTTTAAAACGAAGATTCAGATTAATTTGAAAATTAAACTCCTTACTGGCATGGCGATAGTCAGACTATAATGGTATTTGGTATGAAAGGTCAAACATATCTTCATGTGACGTCATTTCCTTCTTTACCAGATGTTGAACATGGACAATGGCAAGAGTTAGTTTCTGCATAGAAATTAAACCGCTACGACGAATATGCAACGCATTTATAAATATTTCATTGCAGCTGTTTGAATGAACTCGTGCTATAATTAATGTTTCACGCTTGTGAATAAAAAATGCAGAATCCACTTATAATTTCCAGTACCAATAATTCTCACAGAACTCAAGGAATTCCCGGTCATTACACACTCTGTATCTTATCGTTATCATTTATAAAAATATGAGTACTTGCTAGAGATAAAAATATAAAGCGCGAAAAGTGTGAATAATTTCTGGAAACAACAGTTTATAATGTAATCTTGTGAGAAATTATGAAGAGAAGCAAACAAAATAAAGTCAAATGAAATTATGAAAACTGAAAGCAAAAAGAAACAATTTTTCATACACTGAAAAAAACAAATTAAGAAAAGGAAATTATTGTTAAATAAGGAAAATACAAACAGTGCAGAAACATTAATGCATAATAATGTGAACGAAAAGAAATGTATCTGTGATGACGAATATGGTGACTGCTTCGCTAAGACCTATGCACAAAGACCAATTTCACAGTTGTTCGGTTCAACTGTAGGTCCAGCACCGATTCTGAGCACAAAATGGTCATAAAACAAGCTTTTCCAAACTAATAAAAAGATTTAATTTGTTAGATACACTTTCCCGTTATTTTTATGGTTAGCGAAAAGAGCTGTGGGTTTTCCAATCCGTAACAAACACCATTAGCCCGCGGACACCCCTGCGGTTCACCCTCCACAGCGATCGAACGGGACGAGGGGGTCGGCAAACAGCCGGCAGGCAGCTTCTGGATGAAAGGGTTGATTTCGAGTGTTTCACCCGCCCCTGAGGAGCAGGGAGGCAGAAGACAAGGGGAATTTGCTGAAATGAAGACCGAAAATTGAAATTAATTGTTGAATCCGCCACAAAGAGACGCGTGATTCACAAACCTTTGCCTACATTTGTCATTTGATAATGTCCCCTTCTTCCCAAGCGCTATTACACGAGTTTTTAGCCGTGATGGAGTGGCAGGCGCTGAACTGAAGACTTCTCCCCCCTACTGATTGTATTGGATCATCGTTTCTCTCTCGCTTTTTCTCTCTGCCTGACTCTCGCTTATTTAGTTCCCTTCATTTTCTCTCTCTGTTAATCTATTTTAGTTTTATTTCCTTTTCTCTGTCTCTTTCTTCATGATTTTTCTTCCCTTTTTTGTTTTCTGTCGGCTTGTATTTATTTTCCTTCCTCACCCTCTCTCTTTTCTTTTTCCTCTCTCTCTCTCTCTCTTGCTTGTTTTCTTTTTCTTTGTCACTTTCTTCATTTCCCTTCCCTCCCTCTTCTCTCTTTCTCTGCTTTATTCCCCTTTTCTCTCTCTCTCCGTGACTTTGTCATGATTTCCCTTCCTTTTCTTCTCTTTCTCACTGTTCCTTATATTTTTATTTTCTCTCACTTTCGTCATGATATCCCTTCTCTCTGTCTACTCATTTTATTTTATTTTTCTCTCTGTCACTTTCGTCATGATTTTTCCCTTCCCTCCGTCCCTCTCTCTGTTTTTTTTATTTTCCTCTTTTCTCTGTCACTTTCGTCATGCTTTTCCTTCGCTCCCTCCCTCTCTTTTTGCCCATTTTATTTTCTATTTCTCTCACTTTCGTTATAATTTCCCTTCCCTTCCTGTCTCTCTCTGCTCCGTTCGTTTTAATTTCCTTTTCTCTCTGTCACTTTCGTCATGATTTCCCTTCCCTCCCCCGCTCTGCTTATTTTATTTTATCTTTCTCTCCCTGTCACTTTCCTTATGATTTCTCTTCCCTCTCTTTTTCACTGCAAGTTTAATTTCCTTTTCCTCTCTCTGTCACTCGCCATGATTTCCCTTCCTTTTCCTCTCCTTCAGGCACACAAATTATTTTTATTGGTACTGTAAATAATAAAACGTGAGCCTGTTGAAGAACAACTGATAATTCTTTATATCAGTACAAGCTGCCAATGATATGTTATCTACAAGTCAACGTTCTAGCTGTGTCCCCAGCTGTCAAGTTCTCAGCCCATCATCCTTGTCCCAGCGCCTGGATGCGAGATTTGTAATTATGGCTTGTAATTGTGAGCAAGCGTCGTCGTAATTGATTTTCTTCGCCACGTCACAATGTAGCCAAGAACGGCCTCATCACTTCCACGAACACATGTGTCTCAAAGCTCTTCGTGCCACGCACGAACATCAAATGCAAAGCTATTTTCTTATACAAAGTTGTACTTTAATTTTAATTACTATTGCATGTTGTCTGCGAGCTTTCAGAGTGACCAGGTTAAGTCCATTATCCTCGCGTGATATACACTGTAAAACATTGACTGGAAAAATGACAGTCTAGAGACCATCAACTTCTGATGCCATCTACCTGTCTGCTGGACGTTCGTCGACATATCCGATCGTGCCTATCACCTATTCCCTAATACAATAATATTCCATATATATATATATATATATATATATACACACACACACACACACACACACACACATATAAAGCTTCGCTTGTAACATGTTTCGAGTTATCAACTTAAATAGTCCGACCATGTGTGTGTGTGTGTATGTAGCTATATATACGTATATAAAAGTTAATTAACTTGAAGGGGGGAAGAGAATGCCATTTTGTATGTTTTAGTAGGCAGCCATTTTGAAGGTCATTTGAAGGCCACTCAAATTTTTAAAATGGGAACCTATTTTGTTTTTGTTTAATATTTTTATTTCTTACAAAAATAAAGAACTTTTGTAAAACCATTTTCCCCAATCATTGTTAATCAATATTTAAAAAAGGTAAAGTGCTCCCCTGCGCTTAGCACCACGCCATAAAGGCGTATAGGGGGTTGGGAGGTAACGCCCCACAAAATTTCTTGATCCGGTCGTGAGTGGGGGGTGATGTGATCAGCATCACGCCCCTGACCGCCTTTACCCCCCAGGGTTTCCCTCAGGAACCCATGTCATTCGACGCTGGGTGGGCGCCGGGGCCGCCTTCAACGTTAGGAAAGTTCCCGGATTTGAACCGACCGGGGATCGAACGCGGGACCTTGAGCATGGTAGTCAGACGCGTTACAGATAAACAGATAAACGTATTGTAATACATACATCTGTGGTATTATTCTACATGTCGACGCTGACAAGGGTTAGCTGCGAGCGGCTGAATCTCGCCCGCTGAATAAAAATATTATTATCATCATCATCATCATCATCATCCTCATCGTCATTAATTCGCCCCTTCCATTGTAGCCATTGCTTAGCTTAATGTATTGATTACAGCCACACAATTCGCCTACACATATTCCACTGGAAGGAGTGGGATTATGACCAGTAGCATCTTTTATGCATATCCCAGAAAAGTTCATTCACTGCAAAACACTTTCATTTTTTGCTCGAGACTGGAAAAAATGCCGTTCTAGTCACAATGCTTTATATGTACCTTTCCCCGTCGCTCTTCCATCGGGTGAACCTGTTGCTTCGCGGTCGTCTTCATTTCCCAAGGAGCAACAATTTGTGACGCAGCGCTCACGGGGGTGTTTGAGTGGGCGTTCGGATTGCATCCTGCGAAGTCTTTCTTCCCCCGCTCCGACCACACTGCATCAGTCTTACCATAACAAACTCGGGAGCCGAGGCAGCGTGGCGAGAAAAACTACTGTAAGCTTCCTGGAAAACTTGTACAACTACAATGACAAATGTCACGTCACGATGATGTTCATTCGGTCGGTCTGGCTGGTCATCCACATTGCGATCATTTTGATTCCGCGAGAATTTTGCGCTTGCAACCCCCCACCCCGCCCCTTCTTTTTTTCCCATCAGACGTATTATGAATAACAGTATAGTGAAGCATTATTCATGGCAGGGTGGCCACTCTAGGACCATGATAAAATTCAAACATACAATTAGGAGATGTTTTCTCTATTTCAACCATGCGCGTGCACTCCGGTACAGCAAGGCCAGCAGTGGTGGCACACAGCATAACTGTTACAAATTAATTCTTTAACTTTTGGTTTCTCATTATTTCTTCCGGGTTGCCTCAACAGAATATCAACCTGCAAGCGTCCAAGTTTCGTCCTTTTCCGATATGGGGCCATCAACACCATCTCGTGGCCTGTTGACAAAACATCTGCGCAGTATCACCACCCTGGCAATGCCATCAGAAACCCGAAAAATACCCCGGCGACCTTCAGGGATCCAATGGGAGGTCCAAGTGTGCTGTATACTGTCAGCGATGTAGCATATCCACCAAGCTAGTTAAAATTTATATTCATAAATAAACTATAAAGTTTCAAAACACAGGAGAAACACAAAAATATGATTGCTGACATACGGATGACATATTCTATGTGAAGATAAACGTTTCCGAGCGTGCGGTCTATTAACACAGCTAACATGTCCATGGACACATCCGCCAAATAGAGTTGGTAAAACTCGCTGGCCGCTGTCACACTTTTTCAAGCGCTTTGCGAGGTGAAAAGTTATGGCTTTTTAGGCGGGCGAATTTCTATTTGTTTGCTTCAAAAACTTTAGTGTTAGCATTGTTTACTATTTATTACGGAAAGAACTACGTAGTCCCAAAGTGGATTTGTGAATATTGCAATATGTGAAAATCTTGAAAATTGTTTGAATCATCCGCAATCGTCTGTTGCATTAAATACGTTTGACAACAGACAAACTGAAATTCAAAAAAATGAACAACTTCGCCAGGACATGCATCTTTCCCTTAGACGTTATGGAAACAGTATCAGGTAGAGTGTTATTTTTTTCATTATAACGTACCATGTAGAAGCAATGAATTCTTGGTTTTCTTAATTTTTCGGGATCTGCTTCCCCAACGGAAAATGTCACCGCACGCCACTGATTTCAACCTTATGTATTACCACTTCCTCTCATTACCCACACAAATATATTAGCACTATAATGGGGCCGGGTGTGAGGAGAAATGCATTAGGTTTATGGGACCATTATTTTATTCGTTCTCATGGGAATATCAAACATCCAATGTCGTAGAAAAGTACATGGACGGAAAAGGACACGTCGAACTATGTCACAGTAGATGGAAAAGTCGAAACTCCCATTTGATTAGCCGTAACTTGAAGTTGAAGTTAATTTTCCATAAAGAATACATGGGATTCTGTAAATAATTATTAATCGTATTTTGCAAACATCGTGTCTAGCTTACTAATCAACTTGAAAAACAGTTTCCACTTGCAACATGGAGAGAAATTCATACTCTCTTGCATACTAAACCCTTTTTTAAATAGCAGTGCCCAATCCAACGATATTGAAATAAATGCCCAACTAGTGCGTAATTGTCCTTCCTCGCCTTAATGGTACGTTTTCAGGTAGAAGAACTGTTTTCGTGAACTTTCGTATTGAAGCTCAGTCTTGTTAAGATAATATAGCATATACATTCTCCCCGTGAGTAAAAGAATTCTTCACAAATTGTGCACCGAGAGCTGTAAAATAGTAAGACAGTGGCAACGCTGCGTCAAGGCGATGAGTTAGTGGGAGGAAGCTGCCATGGCGTTGCTATGGTAACTGACGAAAGTGCTTAACGGAGTACAAGAACGTCGGACGAGGTATTTTAAAGCTATTAATAGTTTTGGGTTCAATGCTTGCGGCTTGATTCGTCCTCTTACAAGTCATTCATTACCACCCCCTTCCCCTTCTTCAACCCCAACGCCAACCTGGTTCTACCTTTGTACGCGGTAATTGCCAGAAATTAGGGAACATGTTTTAGCCTACGCTTGACAGAAGCACTTTCGTCCGGCAACAAATACCTTCAGAGAGCTTTCGCCACTTGTGGAGTCTCTCGACTAGGTAACGTGTGTTCTGTTGTTCACTGTTTGACACTGTTTCCATCTCGTGAAGCTTCATCCTGCATCAAAGCGAACGGAAAAGCTGGCTGCGGTTTTGCTATTTTCGTATGATGCACAGGACAAAATTTTCGCACGGTGCCCCTCCCGTGTAGGCAACCAGAAAATGCAGCAAAGTTAACAGTCGCCTGCCCTCCAGGATAAAAATACTTTAAGTAGCTTTTCTTCGTTCACTATGCAGCTGTTGAAATTAAAACGATCGACATTTTGCGGATCCATTCCTAATTTTATTTGTTTAAGGATCTCAGAGGACAAGACGATCATAAAGAAATAACAATCTGGATGTCATTCCGTGCTGTAAGAGTACCTTACTCAATTTAAATTCTGAACATGTACAGTCACGCGTACATGTTATCTCTCTTCTTCTCTTTACGGAAAGAGATTGCGGTTGTGAGTATTTCAGGATTTAGTTGTTCCATTTTTTATTGCTGGTGACTGTACGTTGTAAGTTTCGAAGACACCTTCTACTTATGTATCTCCATAAGTAATACATTGTATTTAGTGCTTAAATTGTTTAAGTTATGCGGAAACTCACACGCGTCAATTACATAGAGATAGATTGAAGAAAGTGTGTTGAAATCAGAATGCTAGGAGTGAAAACTAACTTCATTTTTTTAAAAAAATTATAAAGTAGACATTCCCCCAGTTTAATATTAATAAACCAGCAAGTGAAATTACATTTGTCTACGGGAAATAATACGAAATTGAAATGTTAGGAACAATTAAATCCGTAAATATTCAGTTCAGGAGACCGAGAAACATACATTACTAAATCCATCCATTATAAAAATATTTTCGAGTAGCCTCCCTATTGCTCTGTTTGAAACAACCATCGAACAAATATATTAATTGCTTAGGAACAATTGCAGATACAAAGACAAAATTTGGCACGCCAATAGGTGTAACATATTCCAGCTTGTTGCAATATAAACCAACCTGATTGGTCAGTTTGTTCAAGTATCCGCAAGGAATGAAATATTGATTTGCGACTTCCCCATTATCATTTATGGATATCAAGGCTGCACAGTTTGGATGCTTTGAGAGCCAGACACTCGTTTTTCGAATTCTGCCGAGTTTTCTTTCAGATCTGTCCCTCCTAATAGTCACAATTCATCTGTCTCTAAATTACACAATAAAGAAGAAGAGAGTTTCAAGATATGAGCTTTGTATTCCTATGTCGCTTTTGTCACCTCTGTAAGTTCATCACGACAAAGAAGATATCCTGGAGAAAGAACAAACGCAACGAAACGCTCATACCATTGGAACCTAGGAGCCCCAGATCTCGTAGCCAGACGAGGTATAACTACTGCATCATTGTACCCCGCAGACGTCACAAGTCTGTTGGTTGTGTTTTCGGAGAACCCCGCCAAACCAATGGCGTCTTGCGTAACAGGCCTTTCCTCCCATCGGCACATCCGGTGAGACTTAACACCCACATTTAGTTCCGGTGCCGGAGGGGTCAAGCGTGGAAATGCCACTTTGTAGAGCCGAGATCTTTTTTTTCACTCGCGGCGTTTCATAGCGAGAGAGGAGAGGTTCGCTTCCTTGTGCGTTGCCATGGCGCACCAGCCTTTGAATCGTCACACTGTGACGACACACAGGTGGCGAGTGACGTCAGCGCACAGGTGGTTTCGCCTGCGTCTATTGTCGGCGAATTTCCCCCCGCGGAGACTTTTATTAAGCATCGCCGGCGCATTGCGTGGGGGTCAATTTTACTGAGATAATGCAATCTCCTTTCCCTGTAAGATGAGGAAGATTTTCCTTGAGTAGGCAAGTAATAGGGAGTCAGATTTCAACTCGGAAGGTCGCGGCGTGAACTTCCCCTTCGCCATTTGTTTTCCCTGAAGGGCCTCCCTGATAGCGTAGTGGTAGAATAGAATTGTATTTATTTCAAGTAGAAGCCTTTACAGCTGTACATGTCATACGAGGGAGGAAAAAATATTTATTTCAGCTATCGTTGTCTACTTCCTCTCTTCACCTATTGGAGAGTTCACAGTCACCGAATTTCATTGTTCTCACTTTCAATGGCTTTGCACTATTTCACTAAATTCTTAGCTAAATGATTCCTCTTTTACTCCTTTTGTGGTTCGCACAGCACGCTACGACGCCAGTGCTCCTGTGTTCAAACTCAGACCTGAGCTGGATGTTCTTTCTGATTATCCCCTCACAAATTTCATCATATCATCGCTCATCGTCACGATTAGGCAAGAGTGACAGAAAGGCGACGTGAAATCAAATTAGCTTCTCAATGTTAGTTACTTTCCTCTACCACCTTGTAAAAAAGCGGTTCCGGGTTCGATCATCTGTGGAGACGCATTGCACAGTGGTTCGAATCCCACTTCAAACTGCAGGCCCAGTCCCGATCAACCTTCCTGTGCGTATAATGGACTTAAAATCAAAATTCAAAAATTGAAAATTTATTTTCCTGCAGCCCTTCCAGGAGTATATTTGATATCAGTTCAACAGTATAGCGACGTAGAATAAGAAAAGTTCCTGCAGCTGATGTACAACTGGGAAACCAACCATACTTAAACAATGTCATTTCTGTCCTGATACGTATGCTGTATTTGCACCGCTCCACAGTCACCCTTCCCTGCGAGATAGATGACTGAATTCATCAAACCGTCCCCTTCTGATTTACGACTTACCGAGTTACATAATCCGCGCTGCTTGATGGGGCGTTTGCCAGTAGCAACCAACTCCCGACAACAAATTAAATGAGCAATAACCTTGACATTACCTCGTCGTACTTCCCACTAATTTCGCTCATGCTCTTCCGAAACGTTTCTTCACGCCGTCTTCTGCTCAGCTTTTACGGATTTTCCGTGACTTTTCCTTGTTTCGTCTCCCGTTTCCTAGTCTACCTGAAATGACCTTGCGCCGAGCTGTTCCGGGTTAAAAGGTTTTACATGGTTGGCCTTGAACGAGTCTTCCGTATATGGCATGTGGAAGATAATAGGATCTGAACCAGAGCGACTAAGATGCGTTTGCAGTTATCAAATTGTAAATTCTGTTCATCTTTCGTTTCACCTAATATTTAATACTGTTCTGGGATATAGCATGCCATTGTTCGTTACCGAATTCCATCCACTAAACACTTACAAAAGCCAATTCTTCGGAAAATTTTAAATATCCAACCTCTTCACGAGAGACATAAACTGGCGGACCAGTGTATGGTACCATCAGAAGTGACCGCCTTCTTCAGGAAATTCCCTTCTGAGTGCCATCTCGCACAACAAGAAGCACTCAACTTTTCGCTTCCCAGAAGCCGAGGTTATGTCTCATGCAGCGTTTCCTGCTCTACAGACTACCCAGCCAATTCAACAAGTTAACTGCCAAATGGATATTTTTGAAAATCAGGCACTTTCCAAAAGGCTGTCGATGTGTAATGTTCTTTATTGGATGTAATGTGTTGTTGTTCTTTTCTAGTGTTATACATACTAGTGTAAAATAAATAAAGGAAATAAATAAAACATATTTATGAGAACTTGTCGCTGTGTGAGGGATAGTAAGGGCAGATCTCTATCCTACCACCACACTAGCCCCATCTATGTGTAGTTCGCTGCACTTTTTGGCTCTCTTTGCACAGAAGCGTCTAGGTGGTTACACGGTGCAACACAGACTCGTCTACATCGTTGATTTGGTGTCAAGTAGTGTATTTGGTGTATACACTACGTTCTGGAGCGGTGTAGCGTGTGGTGTATGATCACGTGGTGCGTGAATGAACGTTTAAAGCAGCAGACAGGCATTTGTTGAATCTTCTGAACTTGAACACCACTATTTGTCCACTTGGTCGAACGTCATTGACTTGCACCAGACTGACACCGGGACACACCTGCACACCTGACACCTGGTGTCAAAATGTGTAGCGAACTAGACGGGAGAGACACGTTGCTATGATTCATTTTTCGTGTAATTATAGCCCATTTTCATATATCGCATGCCCCCACCTTCCCATTTAAAATACTAATGTTGAATGCAAGATTGCGGATTTCAAGATGACCGCCATTTTTTGATAACGTACCACATCGGGTGTCCTCCCTTTCCTGTATCATGTTTTCGTGTGTTCCATTCCTGTTTCACCGTCCGTAAATGTTTTAGAAAGGTGTTTCCGTACTTATGGACCACCCTGTATTATTGTTACTTCAAGTAACAAGGGGGAAAAGGTTGAAATTTCGGAACTGTAACAATTAAAATATGATGTTGGTTTCGAATATTGTCTTTATTTTCCTTCTGGTACACTAAGTGCAACAAGTAATGATTATTTTTGGAAGGGGGGAGGTGCAGTTACGCACCAATTGTGCATTTATTTCAATATAAATATATATGAATAAGATTTTTTGTAATCCCATGTATTCCTTATGGGGAATCAACTTCAACATCAAGTTACGGCTAATCAAATGGAAGATTCGACTTTTCCGCTTGTCAAACATATCTTCAAACCGTCCTCTTTCCGTTGATATCATTTTCTATTCCATTGGAAGTTTGATATTCCCAAGAGAACAAACCAAATAATAATTCCATAAGCCCAATGCATTTCTCCTTGCCTCCTACGGCCATCCTGGCACCTAATATAACAATATCACGTCACGTGCAAAAGTTGGTCTATGTGGGCCGGAACCAGTGATGACATCATAGAGGGGCAGGCGGCTCAGTTCACAGCCAAACGAGTGCACGAAAGAGCCAGATCTGGCTCCAAGTTGGCAACACTGCCACGGGGGAAGACCTTGGGAAGAGGCCCGTGGGAGACTGCCCCGCATGCCCTTAAAAAGAAATTCGTAATTCGAACCCAGGACACCTGGTGTCGTAGTGATAACCTCTCCGCCACGAAGGTCAGCATCTTTACACTGGATTCCAAACAATTTGGCCAAGACGCTTTTGACAAGCACTGCCCCGGAAGTAATGTCAAATATGCTGTTTGAAAGATAGAAATCGTCAAGTAGTTGTAACTCCCGTGTTGTGCGTGATAATTGGTCGGTTAGTTAACTTCGTTTATTTTTACCGTTGTGTTAAACGCGATGGGAAGGTGATAGATCGGTTGAAGGAAAGACACCAGGAAGTGGGAAGCCGGTCTTCTCCGTGGCCTTGGTCTCTGAAGTCATAGTCGCCGTTTGAAGATGTGTACGCCTATACGACGTCTACTTGCTGTTGGGACGTTCAATAATTTTAATTCAAAGGGTTTGGTGTAGCTGTATGCAAAAGTTTCGTTCAGTTAAACGCGAACAAATGTCCTGATAAAGTTTTTTCCTATCAGGTCTTCCCTCGACGCTACCAATCCATAAAAAGAGGGCATTTTAGTTTGCATGTATGCAACCACGCGGCACACATTCAGTGTTACCAGTTATGTTTATTTTTATTGTTTTGTTGGGAAAGAACAGAATTCATAACAGATCCAGCACAAGGCTCCTTCTATAGCTTGAATATCTCTACATAAAGTCCTATATTTAATGGAAAATCATCAAAGAGAATAAACAATACTTGTCTGGATAGTGACATACACATACAAATTCACGCAAAAGATGTCTATTGTCCATTAACCTAATAAGGTAGAAAAGTGACGTTAAATAACCAAAATACAAATATATAAGTATATTTTTGCACGTCGTATTATCATTTTAAGAATTTTGCCCGGCAGGAAAATGATGCCAGCCGCAACCGTGAGTGTGTTCTGCGTTGTTGCATACACGCACAATACACATTCGAGTGCTTGTAGCGTTGAAAGAGACGCACTTCAAGAAAGGTTGTTCTCCACACTCTGGACACTTCTGAGCTGTAACAACCCCATTAATTTTCAATAGAATCGTTACAACCCAGAAGTGTCCGTGACTGTACGAGAACACCCTGTATATGGCAGAGCCTTTCAGACGACCTTAGCATGGCGAAGGCAATTAGTACGGAAAATAGTGAGTGTCCTTCAACTACTAGGACGTGTTTTTCCACTAGCATGTTGAGTAAACACAACCCATCTGCGCCACATTTCCAGAAGGGTAAATCACCCAACAGCCGCTACCAGTCTGAGCGAAGCGTCAGCTACACACGTCTCCTTCCAGACACTTCAATCACTTGATCACTGAATGAAATTATTTTCCCATTTATTTATTTATTTTAGTAGCACGGTTAGCGAGAAGAGCGTCAGAGGGAGATTTATTTTTGTCCCGCCATGATACCCCAGTTCGATTCCCGCTATCCCCTGTTGTAAGATGCTGGTCGACACGTTTTGAAAACCTGAATTTGAAATTTGTTGAAGTACAAAGCCATCCAAAATATGCCTATGTTCCAAATTTAGAACTTCAAAACCTTGCCGGGGGGGGGGGGGGTGGAGAAGCATCAATTCTACGGTATTTGTCGCAACAAAAATGTATGCTATTCAATAATACTGCTATTTTTGTACACAAATGAATAGATATACATAAGACAAATGCGTGCTGCATGTACTATGTAACTGTGATATGCTCCCCTAGAATATCAAAAGTGACATATTTTATATGTTCATCAGTTACGGATTACTCTAACGAACTGATTAATAAGAATAATATAATAAATAAAAGATTAGATTACAGAAGACGTGAAGCGCTCATCCCAATTTCCCTCAGGTTAATGAATATGGTAAGAACTAGGGAAGGTTATGTTATACTATTAGGGTAAAAACACGGTGAGGCACAGGGACCCTTGCTCATCGCACGGAGTCCGGTCAAGCCATAAAAATGTCAGGATATAATGAATGAACCGGCTGTCGGACAGGCACATTGACCGCCATCGCACAAGCTTGCAAACGACAACTCTGTCAAAAAAAAGTGGGGAAAAGGGTGTCTTCCAAAAAATGGAGAAGTGACCTTGAGTGGACCAATCACAGAGCCTTCTACTTGAAACAAGGGACCCAAGAGCAAACCGTGTTTGTTCTTGGGAACCTCTCGCGATGAGCGGGGCTCCACTATGTTTTTCCCCATTTAACTCCATGGTTTTGAATTACCGGAAACTTGTCCCTGCGAGTTTCTGGCGATGTGCTTCACTGTGTTTTTACCCTTACTCATTGATCACGTCCCGGGTTCGATAGCCGGTCGAGGCACATTGCAAAGTGGTTCGGATCCAACTTTAAACTGTAGGTCCAGTCCCGAATGCCACTGTGGACTTAAAAACACAAAATCACTCCCTGACTCTTGTGAACGAATTAATTGAATTATTTTACTTTGCGTTTCTGCCACTTTTGGCACCTTGTTCATTCATTGTGCTTTCCTCAATATAAGTTGAAGAACTGTAGGGGAAAACACAAGCAAAGGGTAGCGTCTACTGGCATCAGTACAATATAGGATTCACAAAATTGGAAAATCACTTATCACAAATGCTTCTGTTCAGCTCTGAGAAACATCTGGACAATCATGATTCTTTCTTCTTTCAGCAGTTTTTCTTCTGCCATTTTCATTGGTCAGGACGATATCGGAAATATGATATGATATAATATATCGTCACAGACGATACGATACGATATATTTTCCGTTTCCACGATATCTATATATAGTCAAATATCGTGACGATATATCTCTGACACGATATATATCGCCAAATATCGTGACGTTATATCTCGCCAGAATATCGTGACGATATATCGTCTAGTTCCAAGGACGTATTTAGGGAGTCCAGTGGGTCCGGAACCCCGGAAAGACTTACCAAGTACTAACATTAAATAATCAAAATATAATTATTTAGCATTTGTTACGTAATCGATGGCTATTTATTTCCGCTAAACTTATTGGAAGGCAAGGAATTTGGTTCATACGGTTTTGAAGGACAGTTACAAAGATTTATGCACACTACTACTCATGATAATATGCATACACTTTTCGTCAGTTGTAATAAACAATTAAATGTGATCACCGTACAATTATTTTTGCCTATTACAATTGGATCTAACTCATGTTTTTGTCAATCAATAAATATTCAATCCTTTATCAATTTGACATTTTCCTTGCCAGTGCAGTTGTTTTTACACAAATTTTGGCGATCTTATTATTTATTTATATATATATATATATACACATATTGGGGTGTAAGGGGCGGCCTTCTTCTAAGGCGCCCAAAAGTCAACCTCACTTCCACGTAGTGCACCCTGGACTAAAGACTAACGAGGCTCTGGCGACTGGCATTATGGCCAGTATAATTTTGTGTGTGTTGTCCTGTTTTTTGTCCTTGTGTGTGCTGAGTGCCCGTTTACAGCCTCAGCTTTTAACAGAAGTCAGAACATTTTAAGATTTTTAGTGATACAACGTTAGAGTTATTTGTAATGATAAGGGGCTGGCCCCCATATAATGTGACGGGAGCAAAATAGCCTCAGTGCTGACGCTCCCAAAATTTTAAATTCTAATTCTAATTCTAATATACACATATTATTTTACCATGTTTTTACCTATTCATATAATAGTAATACAATATTAATTCATTTACATATTTAATGAACATTGTTATAATTTAATCTAATTATTCTAAATTTTTATTATTATTATTATTAACGAGGCTTGGTCGGACCCCCCCCCCCGAAATGTATTTCTAGATACGTGCCTGTCTAGTGTATATCGCCTGGACGATATATCGTCTGGACGATATATTGCCCAACACTAGTGGTCACATTGGCTTGATTGGGTGGTTTAATATTCCTACACACTATATAAAGCAGTAGAATCATGTGGGTAAAGTTTTCTTATTAGTATTCAGCCCCTTCTCCGAGTATTGAGCCGAGTAACAAACCTTATACGCGACAACAACTATTTTGTACACGATAAGGTTTTGCAGATTCCAGCAGCGAGAGCAAATGCCGTACACGAATTGCGCTGGGAAACTGTTTCTCTCTTCTTTCTTTCGGGCAATTGAAATTTGTTACTCTGTGGAAGTGAAAAACACGTTGGTAACAAGGAGAAGGAAAAAGATCACGTTGCCTAGCAACGCGGAGCATCTGGAGAATTTCAAAGATGAGATCGAGAAAAGCGCGAGTGAATGAACCAAATTCAGGGTTGCGAAAGGATGAGCTTGCTCTTCATGCATGTCTCCGCTTAGTAGCAGAATTGTTGTCCTCAGTCCAAAAAGCATTATGTGCACTGGATGACAGTGGCGTGCGCTGACTTTTATTCTTGGGGAAGCAGCCCCAGAAAAATTAAGAAACTTAAGGTTTTTCTGCCTTGAAAATTATCTTTAATAAGTGGTTATTTGAAGGTGAAAAGTAGTATTTCTCTGTCTTTGCAAACTCATGTAATTTCTTCACATAAATGTCCTTTGCTTTCAATATTTGCAAAAGATTTTTTCAAACGATCATGCTCATGCATAATATGTTTATTATTCTGTCAGAAATCATAGTTTTTGCGTCTCTACTCTGTTCGAAAGCTTTTAATGGTAATGGTTAAATATCCTTTGCTGATTTGCCTCAACGCTGACCAATACAAAAAAATCGCTGTACGTAGATATTTAACTGTACGGTTTGCAACACTACTGTAGCTACAGCAGCAGACCTTACTGTTGGTACTGCGATTGCATTTCAGCCCCTGCTGATTGGGGGTAAGGTATCGTGCATAGAAGCTGTTCTGTTATTGGATGGTTCATGGGCGTGTGTTCTAAGGCGTCATGCTTTGGGCTCAGGCTACGCGACGCGCACAGGTTCGAATCTCCTGAAGAAAGCGTACGAATTTTCCCAGAGATTTCGTCCTGTGTATGAGACCAGTGCTCACCCATCATCGCGATGAAATTGGGAGTACCGTAACCCGGTCATAGAAAATCTAAAACAACGACTCGGAGGTTCGTCGTGCTGACCTCACGTTACCTGTACCGGCAATCGGTAGGTAGGCACTGGCTCTCACGGACTGTTACATCAGTCAATCAATTATCGTAATTCATACCATTGCTGCGATAGCGATCATAACGGTGTAAATATACGACGTTAAATTGAAAACTAAAGACAAAGAACTGAATTTCGAGAATGTGCTATGCGTGCAAAGTGCAACCGAAACACTTGGTTTGTTGTCAGTATCATTATTGGGTAAGTAAATACATAAGCATGTGGGAGGGGTCATCGCTCTTCCCGTAAGGCTGTATGATTAAACGTTCTGTCGTCCTCTTTTTGTTGCTAGAAGTTGCCATTTGTCACCAACAATACTGAATGGAAAGAGGGTGTAAAAATACATTATAACATTTCTCAACAGTTCAGTTATGTTTGAGATTTACATTCAGACATGAATTTGACTACAAATGCCCATCCATCCAGCTGCCCATCCGACAACAACAATAGAGAGAACTGGTTTTAAATTGTTAAAAAGTCACTCCAAAATGGCCGTCGTTGATCTGGAGCAAGCTAATCTGCTTTTCTTTTTGCGAGCACTGTCAAGAAAGCTCACTCAAGTGAACGCAAGGACAGTGCGTATGTAACCGAGGGGTCAGTGACCAAAAGAGAGGAAGTGATAAGTTGTTGCGTCACGCTGCTCATTGCGTATCCCACAGTTACGTCACTTCTCAACAGTCGAAACCATAAGTAATTGGTTCACTAAAAATTACCTGAAGATAAAACCTAAGAGAAAGTAATCAGAATGAAAACAAAACAATAGTAGTAACAAAAATGAAGCCTCTTTTTCCAAAGGTGTACCTATCGTTAATAAATTGTCACTCATGACTTGTTTCAACTGAACGCAGAACTTGTACTGGCAAAACCACATTTCAGTCAGATTAATCCATCCCACATACGGTTTCATCTTCTCTAGTTTTGTGCTTTCAGGCTTGCTTGTAGTGGGAAGAAGTATGATGATCATCATCACCATCACCACCACCACCATCATCATCATCATTATTATATATTTTTATTATTATATTATTAATATTATTATTATTCCTTATTCACCACAGCCTACAAATCCTCTTTCTCCTTTTCGGCTCCCAAAGCATGGAATGCATTGCCTGCAAATATCGCTAGTGTAAAGGTAAAAAGGTAAAGTGTTCCCCTGTGCATAGCACCACGCCATGAAGGCGTATAGGGGGTGTGGGGGTAACGCCCCACACTTTCTTGATCCGGTCGTAAGTGGGGGTGATGTGATCAGCATCACGCCCCTGACCGCCTTTACCCCCCAGGGTTTCCCCCAGGTACCCATGTTATTCGACGCTGGGTGGGCGCCGAGGCCGCTTCCACCGTTAGAAAAGTTCCCGGATTTGAACCGGCCGGGGATCGGATCGAACCCGGGACCTTTAGCATGGTAGTCAGACGCTTTACCGACTTTTTTTTTTTTTTTTAAAGGAAATACCCCCTATACGGAAGTATCCCCCACCATTCACTCTTTTTCTCACTTTTACGCTTTTCAATTCTTACATTTTTCTTTGTTTCTTATCAACTGGACAAACACAAATACCCATGCCTTACCCGGGACTCGAACCCAGAACCCCTGGCGTTGTAGCGCGCTCTGCTAACCACTTCGCCACGGAGGTCGACACCGACTGAGCCACCGCGGCCACAACACCGCGAGTGTAAACAACCCATTAGATCGATAGATTTATTTTCTTTTTGTGCGAGCCATAGGCTGTACGCACTACATATTTTTGATTTTTCTACACTATTTTGTTACATTTAGTTTTCTTTTAAGCTGTCTCTTACTTTGTCCCCTATATACACGTTCTTCCCCTCCCTCGGCAGTTCTTCTTCCAGTCTTTCTCCTCACTTCTCTTTTCCTGCACTATCACCAAAACACGCCTACATTTTGCTTTACACACACTTACACTATAAAGATGGCTCGTCTGGAGCATGAAAGGTAAAATAAAAGATCTGCTGTTAATGGAATAATGGCAGAGTCGGGGCACATACTGAAGGTATCAAGTCACTCACTATAAGGAATTGTATTATTATTACTATTGTCTTTTGTATTTCTAGTTACACTTTTTTTTGTATGCAACTAATTCCTATGTATTTTTTTCTTTCTTCATTTTTTATTTTTTTATTTTTATTATTATTATTATTATTTTACGTTTAGCTTTCTGCTCCATAAGTTTATATCATCTCATATGTATTATCATATTGACAAGGGTTAGGTGGCAGAGCAGCCCTTGACTGAACCTCGCCCGCTGAATAAAGAAAATTTATTATTATTATTATTATTATTTGGCAGTTTCGTGTGCCAAACAAGGAGTGTCCAACGTAAATTCTGACTAAGTCTAAGATATGGACTACCTCACAACAATACGTGGTTCTAGGCTGTGAAGGAAGAATGAGACTATAATTAACTCGATTGATTGATTTGATTTGGTGTTTTAAGTCCACTTTGTGCACAGTAAGGCTAATCGGGACTGGACATACGGTTTAAACTGGGATCCGAACCACTTTGTGCCTCCACCGAGTATCGAACCCGGGACCCCTTGATTACAAGGCGACGAGGCTACCACTGCGCCATCGGGAAGGCCCTATAATATAATTAACTCGAGAACGGCAGCTAGGTTGCAAAACTTTTAAGAAATCAGGGTGCCAACTACTAAGAAATCGGGTTGCCAACTACTAAGAAATCAGGTTGCCAACTCCTAAGAAATTAGATTGCTAACTTCAGAATCGCAATCATAACCTTATTGAAACGAGTATTTTTTATTTACAGTTTCTAAGCCATTTTTCTTTCTGTATTTCACTCTCTAGGCTTCAGACTTCGCAGACTAGCCAACCTAGAATATACGCTCCTGAGGTGAATACTTGTCGCCAATCCGATTTCACTTGAGAGATCTTTCCAGAGGGGTTTAAGAGGTCACCTTTTCTATGGCAACCTCGTTTCCCTGGACTGAATTATCCAGACTAACAAGGCTTTGCCGTCTGGACCTTTAGCCACTATAATCCTATGTGAGGGTCGTCTTGTGTCGTCCCTATATGTTTGTGATTGTCCCTTCACCCATCTTATCTCACCACCATTCATCCTCATCTTCGCGATTGGTCAAAAGTGACAGAAAAGCGAAGTAAAATAAACAAAAAAATCACTCAATTGTAGCTGCTGTAAGAACCTGCATTTACAGCGCAGAACGGTTATTTTGACAAAATCCTGTTTTCCTGCTGGCTACTTCGGAGAGGAGGGATTCTAATGTTGCCGATTCTTGCCAAAATAGGAGGGGGCAGCAGTAGGCCTAATTGGCTGTTTGACCGCAAAATTTCTTTGTAGTAAACGCGGTAACAACGGGTCACTGCTTGGAGATAGCGTGGTCTTACTGTAGAATCCATATCTAGTAGTTTGTGGAGGTTGTTTCTAGACGAACAATAACGCATCTGAACTCGAAACCAAACCAGCGAAAACAATACGAAATGGAAGCGGCCTCTGAAAATTAGGGTTGAGCTTATGAGTACAAACACTGTGACACGATTAGTAAGCAATCTTATGTTGCATTTAGGATCCCCTTAGCTTTCAGTAAATTGGTGCGATTTATATGTGGACATCCTGTATTTCTGTTGTCGTCCATATTTTACAAGTCTACAAACCGAGAGTAACTAAATCGGTTGCATAGTGTATTCTGAACTTGAGAGTTCCTAATTGCATTCGAGTCTTGCATTTTGTCAAAATACTCTCCGCGAATAATTCGTTCGCCTCCCGTGGGAAGCATTGCTCAGTGCGTGTACGTTCTCCACGCCATCTGAATTTTCGTTTCGTCAAATAACTTCCCCCCTGTAATCCGTTCCGTAGGCTGCTGCTGTCAATGTAGGCCAGGGGAGAGGGAAGACGGATGTTGGTGGAAGCACGTGCATTGACCAGAGTGTTTCTGGAAGCTGCCGCGTGGTAGCGCCACTTCACGGGTTAGCAGGAGCCTGTTGCCAATTCGCCGATTGTGTTTCAAGCTCTGGCAAGTCGCCGCCGATCAGGAGTGGATAATTTCAGCGATAACTGATTAATGAATGGGGATTAACTAGTATTAACTGATTAATTTGTAATATTCACGCGAGATTCGCGAATAGAAGAATCAAAAGTACACATTCGTACTTACAGACATGGACGTAACTTAGCGGGGGCAAGGGGGATAACTACCCCCAATTTTCATGTCTACTGAAATTCACAAGTTTAAGGGTATTTTTGTTGTACCTGAGGAACAAAGAAATAAATAGTATTTTTTATGATTTCTGAAATGCAACAATTATTTAGCAAAATAGTTTTGGACGCTATTTCTATGGGATGGAAACGTTGATTCAAGTTACAGATGTGGTTGCATTGTCATAGGTGTTCTTTGTGAGTGTTCCTTCATCAATTTCATAATATCATCACTCATCTTCATCGTCGCGATTAGCAAAAAGTGGAAGAAAAATGACGCTAAATAACAGGAAAAGAGGAAATATCGAGATTTCCCTGGCTTCGGATTCCACTTTAAACTGTAGGTTCAGTCCCGATTAACCTATGTGAGAATAAGACAAACACTTTGAAGCAGTGCTGTATGTTTAAATATACGTGTTTATTTAGATTTATTTTGAGTGTCCTATCCTGAACACTATTTTTGAGTCAATATTTGTTCATTTGTAAAATCTATAACGTGTTATAGCATTTTCATCAGTAAAATCATATACGATACAATCTCAAAATCTTGTTTGAAATCATTGTTTATGACAAAAGCCATTAAAACGTAGTGTTGCCAGGTTAAGTAATGCATCACTTTCCTGATACATAAAATGTTGGTCTCAATGACCTTACGTCACTAGTTACATAGCAAAAAATACACCATCAGTTAAGGATTATTTAGACTTTAGCACGGAAAAGTTGTCTTTCTGGTATAGTAAAACGTTAGTTTTTTATCTACTGCTGCTTTTGCAACAGCAAATTCTCATTGCGATAAGAAGCTTGTTTCAAAGAGCACCACTTCGTAGTAGTTGCCTTCCAAACACCAACTTCTTCGAACAAAGAATATGCACCAGTTATAAAAGACAAGTCTGACGTAAATTCTATCTTGCTTCATTTCCTTATCACTTTGTAGCAGCTCTTTTATTTCCTTGTCCTCACCCCCTCCTCCTTCTCAGTACACAAATGAAGTTTTCCGCTATTTATCTCTCCCCCCTCTTCGATATTTGCATCCGTAATTTTCCTTGTTAACATTGAAAAGGAGAATACTAAACATGACATTAACCTTGGTTCGTTCCCAGCTCTTTCGCAATGCGAATTTTACGCAAGCAAGGAAACTTGCTTCATTGCATCAGATTGTATGGATGCGTGGCTAGGAGTAATCCTTGTCTCTAAATACAGTTGTCAGTATTATTCTATTTAGCTTCATACGCCTACAGCACAGTGAAGTTCGTTTTCTCGTGTGTTACTGAAAAACATATTTCTACAGCGTTAGCTATTTTCCTATCTACCAAGATGGCAGCGTGACTTGTGGGAACAAATTCGTTTTGGAAAATTCCTCTCCTTTCGAGAAATCTCTATGATCTTCCAAATTATGTTCATTTACATATCTTTAGAATTACTTCCAGAGAATGTGCGTGAATGTTCGTGCCGTTTGCTTTCGCTATTGTGTAGGAGCCTCCCTGATGACGTAGTGGCAACGTCGCCGCCTTGTAATAAGTGGTCCCGGGTTCGATACCCGGTGGAGACACGTAGTGGTTCTGATCACACTTGAAACCGATAGGAAACCACACTAAGATTTTAAAGAGATTTTATTTTTTCAAAATTTGGAAGGTCATATCGATTTTTCGGAAAGAAAGGTATTTTTGAAAAAGACTTTGCTGCCGCAGGGGTAAGCCGTAGGTTCAAGCACGGCCTTATGTAGATGATATGTTAGATGACGAAGTGAATATCTTCACAATAATGCTCCTCAGATAAGACATCCAATAGAATTTGTTTTTGTTTCTAAGTTTACTTTATGCACAGAAAGGCTAATCGACACTGAACGTACAGTTTAACGTGTTATCCGGACCACTATGTGCCTCCACCGGGTATCGAACCCTGAACATACGCTTAATAGAACTGATAAAATTAGGTTTTGATGGATTTTAAAAAAATATATTGATTTAATTTCCAGAAATCTGTTTATATGTAACTAATCAGCAGAAACCTAAAGAAACCACATCGGGTATAGTTTCGTAATCCAAAGAAAGTATATTGTCATTGCTGTTGTTGCAGTTTGTTTATTTATTTAATTGAAACATAAGAGCCCTACGCCGAATTACAGTGTTCAGTATGGGATGACACCATTACATAAACAAGATCATAACTAAGAAAATTAACAAGAAATATGAATGACGTAATATACATTTTACATTTAATAACAATCGTGAAAAGAATTTAATTATTAGATTATAGTCTCATAGGAAACACAGGCAATACAATAAAATGACGCTGAACTGTTACAAGCTGAATGAAAAAAAAATTTTATGAACAAAACAAAACATACAAAAATTCAGTGAGTAGATCTAAAGTGACAATTACATTTAAATAGGTCTATGCTTGCGTTAGTTTTAGAAACTGAATTAAATAACTTGCACATTCTCCTCATGGGTTCAGCTTCGGCCAATTTGGTTTTTCCAAAGAGATTTGAAAGAGGTCACTTCTGGCCCTTAACATACTGTTTGGTACGTAAAAATTTACATTCGACAGCAAATGAGAAGAATCTATTTTACCATTAATAAGTTTGGAGAGGAAAGTTAATTGACTTATTTGCCTTCTTTCGTCGAGTGACGAAATATTAAAGATTAGGAGTGAGTTTTGGATATGTACCATCAAGTTTAAATAGTAGATATCTGAGAAATTTATTTTGAAGTTTCTTTAATTTTTCGATATCTTTGTTGAATTGCGGGTTCCAAACAAGATAGGCATATTCGAGTTTAGATCTCTCTAAATTGATTACCCATTCTCATTATAAACGCAGTGTGAGTATAAGTCATGCACCTTCATAGGAGGTAATATCTTGACACACTAGACATCAACTATTGACCTCAATTAACGTCTTTCCACTGAAATATTTTTCGGAACACCGAAGAACTGGTCAGTTTTAAGGTAAGGTTGCCGGGGAAAAATTAAAAGCCCTTACAGAAGCCTGTTTTCTGGGGAAATCCCAAGATAATGCAAAACAAATGCACAGTGTTCCTTAGTGTCTTTGCCCTGGAGAAGATTGCGTACGGACAGTTCGAGTCCCAGTACATGTCCCCTTGCATGTGAACGTCTGCAACAGCGTAAGCAAGTCCCGACCACTCTGAAGGCTACCGTGTAGAAGGAAAGCTTTCATGGTTTCTTCGCTTCCCTTCTTCTCCCCTTGAAGATTCGGTTTCCTCAACAGACCGACTCGCGTGACTCCGCACGCATGCACGCACCTCAAATCTCACCGCTACAAATTCTAAATTGTTTAATGCGTCCCTTTGTGTGTGCACGTCTACTTTTTCTCTATAGACGTCTTTTCGTACAACCACAGACGTTATCAGTCTTGAATAAGGCAATCTGGGATAATGTACATCTATGGGTGTCGTCGCCTTGTAATCAAAGGGTTCTGGATTCGATACCCTGGTTCGGATCCCACTTTAAATTGTAGATTCAGTCCCGATTGGCCTATGCGTCCATAAAGTGAACTTTAAAAAGTCATATTAAAAAGTACGATTTGCAAGGATGCACTTTTATGTCGGTGGTCAAGATAGTGGGGCTTGACTGCTACGTGAGTGATCCGGGCTCAATGGGTAACCTCAGGAAGGAATTTTTCAGGTGGTGTCTTTAATCGGGCTCTCGAGCTCAATGGGTACCTCGAGCAACCCTGTGGAGTGAAGGCGACTGGAGCGTGATGCTGATCACTAGGGCTCGGAAGTTGAAGACCTATAAATTGCCAAAAAAAGACCTAAAAATATCAAAAAAGGTCCTAAAAACGGAAAAAAGGACGTATAAATGTGATCCAAATTAATTAATAACTTCAGTTCTAATTACATATTTAATGATTATGCGCGGCACCTCCTTATCTGACTTGAGATCTTTTCAGGCGTGTGGTGTCTGGTACACCGTGCTGAAAGCTTCAAAATAAGATAACGTTGCCACTTACACCTTCCAGACAAGTTACGGTTAAAGGACCTTGTACCGTTCCTGCTTCAGTCGTCCAAAAATGTTTTTCTCTCGTTTCAGGGATGGTTCAAATATATATATTTCTTTCTTTTTTTATTATTTCCTTACTACAGAAAGGATGTTTAAGAGGTGATGAACTGAATGATGATTCGAATTGAGAATGGGCAGTAAATACGTAGTCGAAAGAAGGTAAAGTTGCAAAAAAAGCCGGTAAGACCTAAAAATAGGCTAAAAAAGGACCAATAAGCTAAAAAACGCCGAAAAAGGCAAAAAAGGACAAATAAAACCCACCTTTTTCTGGCCTACAATGACCCAAAATTAACATATACAATGTTGGGCCTCGTCTTTGGACACTAGGGAAAAAAAGGATTTTTCCTCAACTTCCGATCCCTACTGATCACACACCTTCCCTCCCTATGGTAGACATCGAGAATGTATGTGGCTTCACGGCAGAGTGAAGCACAAGCTACTGCTTTGCCTTTTTTCTACTTCATCCCAGCTTGCCTCTTGTAACAAAAACCGAGCACCTCACTTCTCTACCAAGAGGGAAAACCCTCTGGCGCTCTCGTCGAATTTTCAACCCTAAGGGAGCTAAGGTATCGTGGGCGATGCAATCAGCTGCTTGCAGTGCAATCCTGCTGCATTATTCAACACATCTTCGTCAACCTTACTCGGTGTATCATCACGAACGAGGGAAACCGTACATAGCGAAAGCGACACATGATATTTTATTAGTAATAACATAGTCACCTTGTAATCAAAAGGTCTCAAGTTTGATACCCGGTGGAGGCACATAGTGGCTCGGATTATACCACTTTAAACTGTAGGTTCAGTCCCGATTAGCCTTTTTGTGCATAAAGTGGACTTAAACGAGCAAAAAAACAAAAGTAGTGCTTGAATTATTTTGACAAAAGAAGAGAGAAGGTATAAATGTGGCAACTCAGGAGCTCTCGGTGAATGAACATTTTCGTCTACGGCGAGTGCGAGAGTAAACAAATGACTGCCAACTTTAGTTCGCGATTTGGCCACGGTCTTCCCCTTCTCGGTACGACTGACTGCACTGGGAACAAGCGAACACAACCAAAGCTTCTCAGACATTGTCATTTTCCTCAAATCCTGAATCATAAAATCATGGCAGCTTTCAGACCGCGCTTCGGTGGGAAGCGATGATAAAAATGCACAATTTATGGATGTATTTATGAGTTTATTCTTTGTGCAGCTGAAACAGGCGTTTAGAAGGGATTAGCATGCACTGTACGTAGAGACTCCTCAGTTTCTGTATATTTAGTATTTTATGATTGCCATCTACTCATGGTTTATTCCTGACGACATGTATAAAGCCGAGTTATGGCGGTGTAGGAATTCAAGACTGGGAGACCCAGCGCCGACATGGCGACAAGCCGAAGGCAACAGCACGTATCACTTTTCTGTCATGATATTATCTTCCTGTCTCAGTCCCAAGTTTTCTTTTTTTCATCTCCCCCATCCTCTTTCTTGACGTTCTGAAAAACAGAAAAAGGATGAAAAAGAGGGAAAGAAATGGTTTCTATTCCCCCCTTCCCCTTCTTCGTGCTCGACCATGTCCGCCCCCCAACAGTCGCATGCAGAAAAGCAATTTATTACGAGATCTGACTGAAGGGCGGTAAGCGAATGGTTTCGAAAATGGCTGGCAGATGGGGGTCGTGTCGCGTGTCTTCCTTCCACGGGGACAACGAGATGGAGTGGGGAAAGGGGAGAAGGCTATGGGGAAAGGAAAATCTCTGCAGTGTGGAATTATCCACGAGCAAACTTGCCCGTCAATACTCGGGGATTCTTTCATTTCTTAAACTTCAAACGTTAATCATTGACAAGGAAAAATCTTAATAACCAAATGTTTGAGATTGAAAATTTTTGCCAGTGCATACATGTTATACTTAGAGAATATTTTTTGGCAGGCACGTACTATATAGAAATATATTTCGTCGAGAAGTGGGTTCGAACCAAGTGTATCAAAATAATAATATAATTTTATTATTTTAATTAAAATGTTCAAATTAATTAATATAATATTTCTATTACAGGAATAGGTAACAAGAAGGTATAAGAACAGTGATATAACAGCCCGTATTCATTATCTAGCTTCTCTGTAGTTAACGTCGTAAAAAAAGATCTGCCCTGGCAAGGAAATTAATGTCAAATAGATAACGAATTGAATATTTATTGAATATCAAAAAAGATATTAGATCTAATTGACGAAAAGTGAAGTTTTTGGTAATATTTTATGCATATTATAATAAGTGGTAATAAATCTGGCATGAATCTTCTTTGGTACTGTCATTCAAAGTCGTATGACCCCAATATAATCCTTGCCTTCCAATAAGTTCGGCGAAAATAATTAACCCTAGATGAAACAACAAGTATATTTTCATTATTTAATTTTAGTTACTTTCTTATTTCACTATTTTAATTGTTTAATTTTAGTAATTAGTAAGTCTTTCGGGGGGCTCAGGATCCCATGGACCCCCCTAAATACGTCCTTGGTTTTTGGATCCCACTTTAAACTGTAGGTGCAGTCCCTATTAGCCTATCTGTTCATAAAGTGGATTTAAAACAACAATTCAATATAAAAAAAAACTATCCAGCCTCGTTATGAGCCGAGTCTAAAAAGGTTAAAGTAATCCTAAACAAAGAGAACATTAGTTCATTCTTTCCTTAATTTACTTGCAGTTTTTTAATACTATGTTAGCTTTCATTTACTTTCAATTTCTTTGTTCCCGTCGTTTCAAAATTCCACACTTGTAACATCTGACGTCAATTCTGGGCTCGAATAGCATAAGAGCGCGGGTTAATTTCAAGGATATGCTCATCTTACTGGCCCTTCCACTCACTTGCTGTGACGTGTAGAAAGCACGATCATGTGAGGGCCAATCACGTCGCCTGTCTCCTCTCATAAATTACTGGTGGCACAGCCTGGCCGGGTGCAGACAAGCTGGAAACTGCGGAGGCACAGAGACAGTACAATGTTAAATAAATAATAAAAAAAAATAATGTAAAGCCAGTTTTGTGTTTTCGAGTACCTCCTTCCATGTCCATCAAAGACCTTGCATTAACAAAGTTACAAATATGTTACAAATATTCAACGTATAATTAAAATACACAGATTTCTTGGGTACACGGAGTTCTGATTTCTCGATATTCTCTCATTTCTACTACAGGGTGCCTACCAAAACAATAATCCAAAATTCTTGACATTTTGTTGATCTTTTTATCGTTTTTCTTAACCTTTATTTATTCGAACCCTACTTAGGTAAAGTTGGAAGTTAGCAATTAGGAAAATAAATATTTATTTAATGAAAAACCCCTCGGAAAAGGTCAGTTAAGATGAAAACTGAAGCTGTATTTAAGAAGACAACTAGACTTGCTCTCTCTATTAATGCATCCAGGACTGCACTTGGCAGACTAGCGAGGCTTTGGCGCCTGGACTCAATATATATTTGTGATTGTCCTTTCATCCATCTTATCATACCACCATTCATCCTCATCTTCGCGATTAGCCAAAGGGGCAGAAAAGTGAAGTAAAATAAACTAAATCAATCAATCGGTGATTGGAATAGCAAAAATTCTTGATCACAAGTATAATCTTGGCTTTTTATTGACTTCTTGACCTAATTGTTGATTTCTTTACTTTTTTCTTCACTTCCATGACTGGTGGACACCCTGTACCAGCACCTCAACATCCTGGATTGGGGATATCAACAGAAATTGAACCCGCCACCGCCACTAGAAAACGAAGAAGCTCTCTTTTTTGTTCTCTCCGCATTTTTCAGCGCAAGAAAATTTATAAACACAGCTGCCGAAATTGATCATCCTGGGATAGATTGCATGTCATCAACCTGGCAGAGGCCAACGTTCCCTGAGGGAATATATAAAAAAAAATGAATATATTCTCGCCTGAGTTATAACAGGTCTGACTTCGCTCGGGTAGAACGATTTGTTCAATACACAAATTCGCGAAAGGATGGAGTGGAGTTATTGATGAATGACTTGCCCCACCCACGGCCCCTATGTAGGTTAGACGCTCAATCTTTCTCCCCTGAAAGTAATTACATGCGAACATAATGCCTGCATGTAAAATGATCATATGGAGGCGGTTTCGAAGGTACGTGCCTAGTATTTAAACCTGTTTTATCATTATATTCGATGATAAGACGACCCAGTCAATGCCAACGTGTGCTTTCATTCTGCAGTTTCGATTGGTGTCAAGGTAAGCTCTGCTTCAGCGAGTGAGGGAGGAGGGGGGGGGGGGCAGTCGGCATGCGAAGGACGATGAGATACAAATGCTTATTAGTGTTATTATTCCTACAAGAATAACAACTCACTTTGCATACTTTTTTGTGTAAAATTTGACGAAAAATTATCTGAACGATGATTTCAAAGTTGAAAATTAAATTACGATATTGGACTCCATTATATTCTGTCCTTTTGTCGCAACTATTATGTAAGCAAATAGATCTCTCAATATATTCTAAAATTGTCTTCAGTCATTTTCCTATTATTTTCACCTTATATATGTATGTGTGTGCTATGGTATGTGCGCAAAACTTTTTAGAAGTTATTTTTCACAACAGATATCTATGTCTAGTGTATTTATTGCCTGTGGAATTCTTCTACAAAGTATTAATATATTTTCTTTTCTGTTACAGGTAACGTAACCTTCGATGCGGTAATATGTAAGTTTAAAAAAATAGTTTTTTTGGTACGTATAAAACAGCTTTATTTTGATTTGGAAAACCTTGAAGACAGATCCTAAATATAATTTCAAAGTGCCAACGCTAAATATGTATTGTTATTAATTACTGGTTGTAAAAATTGATTTTGATCCCTTATGAATAATTTATGCGATGCTAGATTAATTTCATTATAGTTTCGGTATTCTCGATGTCTACTCTCGCGAAGAGGCAAAATTCAGTTATAACTTCAGAATCACCACGCACCTCCTCTTCATCTTCACGGGATTCTTTCTTGTTTCCAATATTATTCGCAGAAATTTATTTGCAACCTCCTCTTCATCTTCACAGGTTTCCTTGCTGTTTCTAGTATTGTTCACAATAATTTCCTTGCAACCCCCTCTTCATCCTCACAGGATTCTTTCTTGTTTCCTGTGTTTTTCGCAGCAATTTCCTTGCATCCCCCTCTTCATCCTCACGGGATTCTTTCTTGTTTCCAATTTCCAGTATTGTTCGCAGGAATGTCCTTGGATCCCCCTCTTCATCTTCACGGGATTCTTTCTTGTTTCCTGTATATTTCGCAGCAATTTCCTTGCATGTTGTTCCTTCGCAGGAATTTTCATGCTGTCCTTTCCAAGCTGCATGCAAGCTATTCATCAACGCTTATTATAATTCTTTACAGAAATTATTTGGCATTTGCTGTTGTTTTCCTGTAGAACAATTCATTCGTAATTGCACAATTTTTCCTAATGGTAACGTAATAACAGTTCTTGCTATCAACCAATTTACAGAGGTTCACATTGTTACTGTCGACAGAAATTTGTTATCAATGCTTGTAGCTGAATCAAATTTGATTTATTAACACAAAATGAGAAAATGACAAATTGTGGACAATACTATAAATGGAATCATATAGAAAACAATTACCTATGTGGTGACACTGATTGCTGGAAAAACCCAAATTATAATGTTATAAAGCATTTAAGTCTGCCACCACAATGCGAAATAAAACAAAAAATTCCGAGTAATATGTTTATGCATGTTTATGAATGCATGTGCGGATAGGGAATGTGTATTTAATTAATCGAACAGTCAACAAATCACGGTAATGAAACCTCCATTATTCATAAATTAGCCGGGTGTTACATGCGTCACATTTAGCGTGTATACAAGGTCGGCCTTCCATATTTATCTTTTCTTGTCTGTCCTTCGCTTGTTATTCCGTGTGCGGTCCACTTTGCTACTCACGAGTCTCCGCTCCCATTTTTATTTCATTTTTATTTCGACATCGAAAAATCTGAATCATTTCGGCACATATACAAATGAGAGTAGTTCACTTCATTGAATGTTTAGTGTCTTGTACAGTAACGGAAGAGTTTTATGGCTAAATACTTCAACATAGTGCTTCTATTGATACAGTATATGCACATGGACGCCAGGAACGAGAGACAAAGGGACTATGCCATAAATGTGCTCACACTCTCTGATTAAGGGGCGGGTCAAATGCCTTGAAAGTTTAGTCTGGGAAAGAACAACAACATTCCACTTTATTGATGCGTACAAAATAGGGTTGGGCCCAGACCCTAGAAAATCCCATTCGTGTGCACATTTAGTGTAATTTTCGGTAATTGTGAACATCTCATACCTCTAATGCGGAAATGAAATTATCATTTACACCTTGTAACGGAAGCAGAACCTAAAAAAAATCACAGCCCTTCATACCTACGTTTGCGAATTGAATGCACGTAGATTTGCAAATATTGGATTGCATATGAAACACTGTTGGTCCAACATTAGAATAAATTCTGCAGCCTTGCGAAAAATATATTATTGTGTACACTCAACTCACTTAGTAATGCGGCAATTTGTTTCTATACACAGCATATTTGCAGAAGCTTCAATTCAACCTACAAGTGTATCAATATACGCCGTATAAAACACACGTTATTACTAACTTCGTTGCCCGTACAATGTTATAGTCCTCATTCAGTTGGGATAAGTTTTAAACACCTCCACTTTGCCACTGACACAACCAATTATATGCTTGGAACTTTCATCTGCTTGAAAATGTGTAATTTTTTTTAAGAGTGTAATATTGTTTATTACTAGCGATAAAATCATATTATATTGAATCTCTAAGTCAATATATTAGAGGGAGCAACAGCCCAATTGTCTTAGGCCTAAAATATACCGGGTGTCCCAGAAGTCTTTCCCTGATTACAAACTTTATTCATATCTGCTATATGCAAGGTACAGATGTGAAAGTGGTGCCAAAATGTTGGAAAACTAACCAAGTTTTTGTTTTTTTGTTGCAGGTTTGAGTAACTTGGCTGTAATGTAGCAGTGTTAGTGCCCAGAAAACCGGAAATGTTCACAAATCAGGAAAAAGCTCAGCATGTCCTCTGATTTCACGAGACCCGGTCACCAATAACAGTGCAGAGGAACTTTCAAATGTACAGAATTCATTCGTCTAGAATATCTGCCATCAATAAGTTGGTATTTAAAAAATGGAATTTATCTTCATTCCCAAATCCTGTCAAGTCCAAGAAACATTGTATGGAAAAATGACACCCGATGTCAAGAGAATTAATTCCGGATTCCTTGGCACTGACACTGCTACACTACAGCCACATTACTGAAACCAGCAACAAATAAACTTGGTTAGTTTTCCAACATTTTGGCACCACTTTCACATCTCTACATTGCATATAGCGGATATGAATAAAGTTTGTAATCAGGGAAAGACTTCTGGTACACCCAGTATTTCACACATATAGTTTAATTTCAACCACAATATGCTATAAGACAGGGGTTGTCGAAGGAGCGAAATAAGATCGAACGGAAGCAGTTTTCTTTATGGGGTGCCTTGGTTGCACCCTCCCCGGAATAACAAAGCCTTGCTACCCCCTCCATGGAAATAAAAACCTGCGGACGTGCATATTACATAAGTGAGAAAGACATTTTAGTTCTTCAAACATGATCGAAACTTGGAAGCAGTTAGGAATATCTCCGTTGCTAGGTGTAGAAAACTCCGTTTTCTCAAGTGACCGACGAAGGGGCTACAAAAACAGGTAGTCAATAGTTCTCCGAGAGAAAATATTATTTTCCACCCCGCTCTCTCCCTTGTCCTCTCGGCAGGAGGCCAAAGACCTTCTAGAGGGGGGGAGGGAAGCAAAGAAGTGTGAGTTCCTCGGCTATGGATCGTTGTCCGAAAGTTTACTGCTTTATCCACTGTGCAATCAGACGGTATCTACCGAGTTCCAGATTCGAACTGTAACAGGAAGCAAAAATGCAAGGTAACTGTACGTACATGTTAAGTGGCCGGAACATATTATTTAGCTATCCTTTTCCTGCCTTTTTTTTTACGCTGTTTGGCTATGTCGCCGTGGAACTAAATGAATGGATAATAATGACAATCACTATTTCATCGTTGGCGTAGTTTCCGTTCTGTTCTAGGTTTTTTTTTGTTACTTCGCTTTTTGTGCCACTTTTGGCTAATTTGCGAAGATGGGAATGAGGGATGAAATGATGATGATGATGAAATTAATGAATGGACACTCAAAAACATCCATGCCCAGGCCAGGATTCGAACCCGGGACCCCTAGCGTCGCAGCGCGATGTGCTAACCACTCCGCCACAGGGACCGGCTGTTCTAGTTTTAGATGTCATAATAATTTATGCCAGTGTTGCCACCTTAAGGTAAGTTTTCTATTGCAAGGAAATTTGGACCGAATTTTAAGCGAAAAGGGAAATTCGATTGAAATGTCAAAATTTTCATTTTCATTAAATATATATTTATTTTCTTAATTGCTAATTTCCAACGTTATCTAAGTAGGGGTCGTATAAATAAAGGTCAAGAAAAGGTCATGAATTTTGGATTTGTTATTTTGTAGACACCCTGTGTGGGTCCAGTCCGTAAGCTTCTGAGCAAGAATTGGAATTTCAAAACAACCTGTAGCTTCCAGGTATACAAATATTTTTCCACGAATGGACGCCAACGAGTCATTTGTATCTATTCTCTTCAGCAAATATGATGCTGCTTTCACCGTAGCATATTCCGAAAAGTACACGTTTCTCATTACTTTACGCTGCCGCCAGAAATATTTGTAGAAGGGGCCAGGCCATAGATAAAACTTGATTAGTACAAATAATAATGACAATAATAATTATTATTATATTGCAATAATAACTATTATAAGTTATTAAAAATATACAAATTTCAATCCAAATTTAGTGTTATTATTACATAAATCCACCGTATGAGTGAATATCTAACACAATTGTTGTCCATCATTTTTCTTATATTTTGTTCAGTTAGTGTACTGAAAATCATTGTTATTGTATTTTGTTCTTAACTTTTACACAATCGTTCAACAAAAGGTTTTAACAGTTTGTGGTAAGTTATACTCAAAGTTTATATTCTGTGACCTCTCACAAAGAAAACTATAAGTTTTGGAAGCTGTGGATCCTTTTATTACTATTATTAAATGGTAGAATATAAAAATATAACCTAATCTCTATATTATACACTACACTTTTTTCGATGTAACGCAGTTTTTACTGTGGTTATAACTTTATTTCTGTTATTAACAATAATAATGTAGGATTTCGGAGATCATTTCAGCCCCCTTAGCCCTCCCCCTGGCTACGTGCCTGACTGAACCTGAAAAAGCCACGAAGTCGATATTCATTTCAGAAAACGGGTCAACGTCTTTCAGCCGTCAAACACCGTTACATCGGAGGCTAACCAGTTCCTGAGCGGCGCTTCCTCCGTTTCCTGTGGAAAGGGAGGAGAGGGGGGGGGGTCCCCCTCTCCTCGATCTTCCGCCGGCTGTTGCCGTGCACCATGGTGGCCGTGCACTGTAAGTAAGTGCCATCAGTTGCTGTGGCGAAAGAAGGTTTCAAACAGATTGCCTTGAAACGTGTAATTAGGTGTGGGTACGGGTGACATTGTCGGACGACAATTTACCAAGAGCCGTAGCAATTGGAAAGGTGAATGAAATTAAGCACGATTTTGCCCAACACCTGTTACCTTGCCTCTCTCCACAAAATTCATATTAAATTCAAGCAGATATTTTCTTCATTATGGGTCTCGTTCACTTTCTCCTGGTTAGATCCATCACGACCATAAAATAAGAGGGGTTTCTACCGTTTTAACGTAGAAGAGGAAAACGTGTTTTGCGATGCGAAAGGAGAAACGAAAAATTGTAAAAAGAAAGCATAGTACAAAAGTGGAAGCGGAGTTAGATTGACAGACTGAATAAAGATTTCACAATGTGTGTCTGAGATATGAGAAAGAGGGGAGATAATGATTGAAGCAAAGGAGTAAAGCTAGACAATGAAGAATATCTAGAAATGTCACCATGTGCATATCGTAACTGGATTAGCGTGATAATAGCAAAACAATATAATCAAGTAACAAATATGCATTTATTTACTTAATGTTTCAGATACATCACTCTAAGACGTACTACATATTTGCACAAAAACAATCTGGCGATTTAGTGGCGTGTGTTGAGTACAAAAAGTGGGCTATCTCACATTATTGTAGTGTTCGAATTTAAAAAAAATTGTGTGGGGGAGGGGTCTTCCACGTTCATGTTTTGGAATTAAAAATGGAAATCAGAATAACCAAATAACAATAATAATAAAAAATATTATTATTATAATCCAGGATCATTAAGATGAAAATGTCAAATAAATGAAGAAATAAAATATATGTTCAGTGGACTGGGTAAATAAGGAAACGATATGAAATTACAATCTGGTTAAAACAATGCGATAATTTTCATGAAAATATTTAAGAATGCGTTTTAACTAGCGGTGTTATAATAATTTGGACAGGATATCGGCTCCTGAAGCACTTTTATCTTAATGGAACACTTTTATGCATACTTTAACCAATTTTCTTTTGTATTTCAGGATTTGCACATAGTCTAGAATATACGCTTCTGCTTAAGATACGTAGATGGCAAATATCTAAATTTGGGAGTAGCTGTTATACATGTCTTTCTGAGATTAAGCAGTGATCGGGAAGCGATCAATACTTTTTTTAAAAAAAAAAATGGACAGAGGAAGCTGCCGAGAGTACAATTAACATGGGAAGGAAGACAATAATTTATTTCGCGGTGAAAATGCAAGAGGACATGGGAAAACAATGGCTCTCAAGCTAGGCTTTCGACCGTGACAACGTACATGCGGCAAAAGGAGAAAGTTGGCCTGCAGGTAATGAGAAGCGAAGTAAACTAAACAAAAAGAAAGTCTCAAGTGGTGCAAATGTGAACAGGGAGTGATGTAACGAGTCGTTTCCAAGGATCTCTTCGTCACATCAGCAAGACTTTTTCGAGTCTGCCTGCTGGTTTCTTCTCAGTACAGTCTAATATTCTTCTTACTACATTCCACTTCCTTCCGTAATGTTATATACAGACTACAATTTGCAATAATGGAATTCGATTTATGAGCACAGGATTTTTTTAAAGAACAACGAAAAGTTTAATGCTATTTCATAAAAAAAAAAAACAAGAAATGTGCGAGAATTTGTGTATTTGTTTATAAGCGTCGATTGTTTTCCATTTTTGGCTAATCGTGGCGATGGGGAGGAGTGATTAATAGATGAAATTGATGAAGGTATCATCGCAAACAACAAGATGGCCAGAACGGGATTCGAACCCGGGAACTTCGGTAGCCACCGAGCGCAAATGAAAATGTGTGAGCATGTAAGCCCCCTTTTTTTGTTATCATATTCCAGTCATCACACTATTTCTATATTGTTATTGCTTTTATTGTTAAAACTAACAAACTATACTGGTTGTTTTATTGAGTGACACGTCGTCAGCGGATCGAGTCCCATCGGTGCCAGACCGATGCCTGTTTCTTCTTTTCAAGTAGCTCCCAAATTTTGATACTCCCACCGGGAAACGAACCCGGGATCGCTAACCATTTTGCTACGCAGGAGCCCGCATTTGTTGTTACATATTAATAATATTATTGCAAGTTGTCAGTCCCAATAACTGAAAATATAATTTAAATTGTCAGATATGCGGAAATTGAAGCTTTGCGTTTGGAAAAGTGTTACAAAAACTGTTAAAAGCTCGTCAACTAGAGCAAACAAATCAGTGACGTGTTTATACTGTGCGTACAAAGTTCTTATAAAACGTTGCTTGGTACACCTAACGTTAAGCAGTGCAATATTATAATGGTGAATATTGTTTCCCCCAGCTCTAGAATAATTGGAAGTGACTCCAAGATAGAACATGTATTGCCAGTCCCTCTTCTCTTGTGATATTGCCAAACGAAATTGTTAGCCCGTGCATGCAAGGCATCTGGCAGACACTACATGTTAGAATTATGTAATTAAAAACAAATTACACTAATAAAAACGTGATATTGTATGCATTATTCTTTGGTCCCACACAAGCACATGCACACAGAGTTAATCACTTTCAAGATTGAATACGCGACAATCATTCGATAATAAAAATTGCGAAGAAAAATGACAACAATTATTTCGCGTAACTCTAGTCGAGCGTTGATGAATGCCTTTTAAAGAGCGTTAATATCAAATCTTACATTGTCATTTAGTCTATTACCAAGGAGAAAACCCACCTTAAGACTTACGTAATAAACAACAAAATTGCTCGGAAAGTGGAACAAGCAGAATTCCTGGCTCCCACGTTTAAAAGCAACAAACGACACGTTTTGCAAGTTATTATTGTTGTCTTCTTTTTTTGAAGAAAAAAACAAAAAAAACTGAAGGATAAAAATGTGGAGGAGGAATAATCTTGTCTCTTTCTGCTCTTCTGTGCATTTTATTGGAACGGAATGGAATGTGGCAGTCATATCTCTTCGTATCCCCCCTTTAGAAGTGAAAGTTACTCCCCCTTCCCTCCCTCCAGGTCTCGCATGGTTGATTTCAATTGGCACAGCGTGCGACACTTGGAAGTGAAAGTTGGCCAGACATGGCTGCTTGGAGTAGCTTCTAGCTGAGAAGAAATCAAAGGATCAGCCGACAGTCATCTGTTACATCCTTCCTATTTGATTTCGGACTGCCCTTAAAATGACCTTGAAAATGTTAACAGTAGATCCCGCAAGAGGATGGAAGATGAATGCATTCTTGTTAATAGGGCTGAGATTTTCATGACTTACCATATTTTTTTGGTAAGGGTGATGTGTTCCCTAATCATATAGAAATTCATATTATGAACAAACAAATTAAATTAAGGTGCTTTTTAAGGGCATATTTGGACTTTTCTGCTTGATAGAGCATATTTTGATGGATTTTCGGTCATATTCAGCATATTTTCGCATTTCAAGAAATATTCAGTCATTTTCGAAGTCGATTCGATCTTACTCCCATGTTTACGCGAGAGTTTTTCTTTTGTTTTTGTTTTTGGACTGCAGCAAGATCATTTTTATTTGAAAATTTAGATAAATTATTCATCGTGCATTGCAACTCAGGGCCCATAAAGTGAACTAAAAATAGTACATTTGTGATAATATCTCAGCATTTATAAGGGCATATTTTTCAAATTATAGTGCATATTTTGTACAATTTTAGGTCATAAGAATTCTAACCTTACTCATTAATATGACTGAAGAAAATTAACACCTAAAAGAAAAATAGAGTCCCAGCTAAGACCGGCTTAGTACATATATATACGGCATATTTTTGAAGTGAGGACTGCTTGTTTCTCTCAAGTAAAAAGAGGAAGAAAAAATTAAAAATAGTAAAAAGCAAACGCTTGAAACATGCACCAATGAGAAATGCTATGGTTCTGAATATATTAAGAAGAAAACAAAGTAATCTATACAAGCAGGACAAAGTTGTCGCTTAATATTATTAATAATAATTATTATAATAATTCGCGATGGCGTAAATGTTTTTTTTCCGCTAGCACATACAATCATGGACATTTTGGATTGTAAACTTCTGTTCAGATAAAGTGGCACATACTTCAACTCTAACCTTATAAGCAGGGAACGGATTTATATGTAGTAAAAATGTGCTAAATATGTAAATACATATTTAGTTATTTTTACCAAAATATGGAGTTAAATATGGACTTACTTTTTTAATAATGCAAGGCCTACACGATCTACATAAAATATAGTCTCAGCATTGTAACTATTACCGTGACTGTCTTGGAGAGAAACCAGAATCGAATCCCGTATGCGTGTTACAAAGTTGTTCCTTTTGGCACTGCAACGCGAGAAGGACTGCTGGACTTGGGACTAACTCTCTTCTAACGTTTCCAAAATAACGTTTGTAACAATCAGGAGCCGATGCTTAAGCCCTCATTCTCCATTTGTTGACAACAATTGTAAATAAACGGGAATTTCAAGTGTTTTACAACAGCAAAAGCAAACAGTTGGGAGGTGTTAAAAGAAAAAAAAACATTGTTCCGATGACAGAAAACTTGTAATTAACACAATTGGATGACATTAAAAAGCTCGTAAACTTTCGTTTGTTCAACGTCGCTTTGTCAGTTATTCGCAAAAAAATCACCCAACTCTTTCGGTCAGACGAGAACATGCAGTTATTGTGCGAATATGGAGTATATGTTGAGAAAAAACCCGAAATATGGAAATAATATGTAAAAATAACTAAAATATGAGCCAAAATATAATATATGTACAAATATGGGGGAAAAACTGAATTTTTCGGATTCTACATGCCATGATGTGCAAACATAATACAAAATATAACAGATTTCAGCTTCACACATTAATATGTGGTTACATACGAGTCCCTGTTTATAAGTGTATGTACATTGCAGTCACTTCTGTGCATGAAGTGGACTTAAATCGAAACTCAAAACTGAAACTCAAGATAAGTATAATATTGGACCTACGGTGGACCCTGTGGCTGAGTGGTTAGCACATCGCGCTGCGACGCCAAGGGTCTCGGGTATGGTTGTTTGTGAATGTCCATCCATTAATTTCATCATTTCATCCCATCTTCGCAAATTAGCCAAGAGGCACAAAACGCGAAGTAAAATACAATAAATCATATCAAAATATTGGACCTGCAGTTTTTTAGGTTGGGTTCGAACGGCAGACGCCAGTCTGGATACTAAACCAACATAAATTACAAGGTAGAAGAGATCTCCAGCGGACTATGAGATCAAATTAGCCTCGCATCACGACACATGGATCATTGTCAACGTAGGGGATAAGCAATTTGAGTCGACATAGTAAAGACCAGTACACAATAATACTTTTGAATGTTGGTAGCACAAATAACCATGACTAGGCTTACGTTCGGTTAAATTCGAAACAATACCAACGTTCCATTCTTCACTGTTTTCATGTCAGTGTTGGCAGAGAGTCTTTGCAGCTGAAAGACTTTTCTATGCTGCTTCAAAAACCAGTTCTGCGAGTTGGGAGCGAGACTCCGAGCGTGGGAATATGGACGCCAAGGAGGAAAATCGTATGAGACATTCCCTGTCACTTCGGAGCTCTACACATTCTGTGTTTATTATTACATCTCCTCTTCCTGTTTCTTAAAGGGGGGAAATTCTCAATTGTAACAGTACTGTCACACCATTAAATTTAAATGCGTGCTGGATTTAAGTGGTAAACGAAGGTGAGAGAGAGAGTAACGCGATATGATTTGCATGTTCCTGTGTATTTTTAGTTTTCAGTATCACACGTTTCCATCTCCGGATATAAGCTGTTGGTAATAGAATATAGTATTTAATGAAGAAGTGATCGATTGATTGATTTGGTTTATATTGCTTCGCTTTTCTACCCGTTTGCTAATCGCGAAAGGTGTATATGGGAGAGAGGGGTGAAAGTGCTTGAGAGCTGTGTGCAGAATGCTTGTTGCTGACTCAATATCTAGTGATATTTGTGTGAAGAAAACCTGATAAGGATAGATTGTAGTGAGGGAAGAACTCATAATAGACATGAAAGGAACATACGAACATAAGGAAAGGGGATATGTAAAAATCTCATAGGTGTATGGTAATGTATGCACAGCCGCAAAGGTTCATACTGGAAATAAACCACTATTCTGAAGGGACAGTCATAAAGAACAACCATACTCAGGACGTGATTCGAACCCGGGATCCCTGGCGTTGTAGCGCGCTGTACTAACAACTCCGTCACGGGTGTCGGACAGAGGTTATCGAGAACGAAAGAAAAGCAAAGAATCCTTATTGTGTTCAAGTAGTTTAAAATACAACTAACAACTCTTTCCATAACAGGGGAATTTCCCTATGAATTTCCCATTCCCCTCTGGTTGCAAATGTTCGGTCGGTCCTAATGTGTGTGTGACGAATGCGTCCCCCCTCTCCTCTAGAAGAGAAAGAGAGTTTCCCCTTTCTTCCTCCCCCCCTTTCTCTCGGAGGAAGAAAATTACTTTTTCCAATTCTCCACTGGAAAATTTTCAGATAACATACACTATAAACTTACGGCTAAGCATGGTGCAGATGCCGGCATTTTCGTTCCGTAACGTCCCGCTTATTTTCATTCAGACAATTGTATTTATATTGCATAACGAGTGATTATCACAATGCCAGAGGCCCCGGGTTTGAATCCCGGCTTGGCTTCGGGTACTCTTTCTAAGTATCATTTCGTCAGTTTCATATAATCACTCATCCTCATCGTCGCGATTAGCCTAAATGGAAGAAAAACGACGCTAAGTAATAAAGAGTTTACATGTCTCTAGTCCTATTCGCAAACACAAAAACAATCGGTCACCCTTTCCTTATCGAAATTTCGTATCTAATGTTTGTGTTCAGAAGAAATAAAAACTATATTTCATGCTTCTGTGCTAAAATCTTAAATTTATATTTGGTCGACGTGAACGCATATTTATCGAGTGCTGCTAAACAAAGCAATGTAATGGCGTGGAGTTGAGGCGCGCCTTTCAGACAGGAAGGTTACCGCGCTGGAAACTGCATCTGCAAGTTCCAGTGCAACCACCTACAGACCGAAGGCCAGTTGCCTTTCGTGCTGCGCCGTGATGACGTCACGAGTGGCCTTAGCCGAGTCTCATCGAGCCTCCCCAAACAGAGAACTGATTCGTGCGAGACGTGCTATTCTCACGGCGCGAGCGATGCTGCCAGGTACACGGGTTTTGGCACGCACGCTTCTGTGGCCCAACATGGAACTGCATAATTCCACTGGAAAGGCAGTCGCGTGGGTGAAAATGGTGAGCTTTTGGGCTGCTCATGAATATATTACCTTTGCCTTATTGCACCATGTGTACAGTCACCGGCAATAGAAATGAGACACCTATAATATTTTTTTATATAGAACCCGAAATATTCGCTTCCTTGCAGGGCGTTATGTGTGTTGCCTAACTATACGGCTATAGCAACTTCTACCACCGCCGTAGAGTTAGGCAACACGCATATCGCCTCGCAGGGAAGAGAATATTTCACGATCTAGGTGTCCTTTTTTATTGCCGGTGACTGTACGTACAGTACGTCTCGATTTTGATTTTCAAATATTTAACGTCGATTTTCTGCCATTTTGGCTAATCGCGACGATGAGGATGAGTGATTATGTGAAATTGACGAAATGACACTCGGAAAGAACACATGCCCAAGCCGGGATTCGAACCCGGGACCTTTACGACGTACTACTTTAGTTACGGGAAAGAGAGACCGACTTTGTTTTAATTGATTTCTTGATTGATTTCCTTTATTTTACTTCGCTCTTTTATGCCACACCCCCCCTGGAAAATGAAAGTCAATCAAAAATGATATATTTCACACATATAATTTCATTTCAGCCACAATAATATACTCGTATGTTAATTATTGCATGAACATAGTAACTTCAAATTGAAGCAATGTGTTTTGAGGGGACAAGACTATTATGGGGGGAATGTACGTTGTTGTCCTCCCCCTGGAAAATAATACCTTGCTTGCCCCTCCCTGAAAACAATCCTGCGTACAATGTGTCTTCTCTATACACTATTTAGTGTAGGAATGCAGTGGACTGAGCCCCACTATAGGCACAATCCCTGTTAGTGTACTAAACAAAAGTTTTACGTAGCTCTCTCTCTATCTACATGCTATTCAGAGAAGGGTAGAGTGCAAAGGGATGCCCGAAGTGCTTGTGAATCCCAATAAAATAACAGACGAAACTAAAAGTTCGTGGTTTTAGCGTTACCGTGACACAGAAGGTACTGGTTCTGCATTTAATATGAGCATTCCCAGTGTACCGTGTCCGTAGTGAGTTTCCCACTCACGTCACTTCCTTTCGAAACCCGACACATACACACACACAGAGCGAGACACCTATACGAGTACAGGCAGACACAGGACTTGTTCTGGCCTTGATGTTCAATCTGCAGAAAGAGGTCCGTTCCAATCAGCAACAGGTTGAAATAGCACGCTCACCTCTAAAACCTAAATTGAATGTGCGTCACTTAGATGCGGGTATCCACTCTCTTTCCCCATGATTGGTGGCCCTTTTTTTTCCGTCCGTTATTCCAAGGCAACACCGACTGGAAATGGGTCGAAGTTGCGTTGCAAGCCTACCGGGGGAAAGTAGACATTCTCTGCCCAGCGCCGCCATTTCATGTAGGTCAATTGTTGCCTAGTTTAGCGAAGAGTCTGTCAGTTCTTTGTCCATAACGCTCAGACAGAAGCGTTCCTTCTTTCAAAACGGAACCACCAAGCTCACTTAACTAGATTACATGTTATTTCGCTGAGTACTCTCATCTCAACACTTCCATCGGCCTTTTTCTATATGATCGTTGTTTCCTCTCGTTGGAATCACTCTTAAGATGAGAGAGAAGGAAAACAAGGGAAAATGCTGCGTTCTACAGTCAAAATCCTGTTTCATTTTCCGAATGCCTTTACCCTCATTGTCTCAAACTTGGAGTCCCGCATCGTGCGGTCATACTTTGGGCTCCAGCTACGGGACGCGCGCAAATTCGAGCGTCCTGGGAAAAGCATAACAATTATTCTCCTGAGATTTCTGCCTGTGTGTGGAACCTGTGACCATCCACCATCGTGAGGAAATTGGGGAGCTACGAATGAGTAGCGCGTAAACCTACAACGACTGGGGGGTTTGTCGTGCTGACCACACGTCACCATGTAACTACAGAGCATTCTCTGACATTCGCTACGAGACTCGGCGGCAAGCGGCCCGGCATCAGGGCTTGTCTTTCCCGGTGAACGGGGTCCGCGACAGTCGCTAGAGTCGTCTATTAAAATTACAGTTTTCATATTGTGTACTAACCTTGACTACAGAAGGTGTTGAAAATGATGTGCCTCTGCTGCAACACATTCCTGGCATCTCCGAAGGAAATTGGCATTTACACTTGCAAGTTCGTCTACTGTAATTCTCCCGATTAAGAATTTTAGCGGCTCTAAATGCTGTGGTTTTTGAAACACCCGTTTCTTGTGAGAGGCGGCGGATAGATTTCCGAAGAGACTGTTCTAACCTTTGTCCTATCTCATCGAGTTTTACCTCAGTACGTACATGTGGGTTTTTCTTTCCACTTTTATTCAGAACTGACCCTGTTACTCTAAACTTTTTTACGAGGTTTAATATAGTGGTCCTATGTGGAACAGGAACACCAGGAAATTTCGTTTCAAAACGTCGTCGCACTTCTCCATAATTCCTCTTTCCGAAGTAACACTCGACAAAATAAATCCTTTGTTGTAATGTAAACTTTTGTGGTGCCATATTAAACCACGTTCTTCAACACACGGACACGACACAACACAACTTCCGAGGGAGGATTATACTGGCGTCAGTCTGCAACGTCAACAGAAAGGGAAAGAGAGCGAAAGAAACAGACTGTAGCGTGCGACTGTTTACCGTTCACCGGGAAAGACAAGCGCTGATCCCGGGCCGCTTGCCGCCGAGTCTCGTAGCGAATGTCAGGGAATGCTCTAGTTGGATATCTCCCACCTGCCGAGGTGGAAATGAGGCCGGCATACAGTAGGTAGACCCTGGCCCTCGCGGGCTGTTGCGCCACGGTTATAATTATTTGTGCTAAGAGAACTAAACCTAGTATCGTAGGCATACCGCTATGACGTCAGAACACGAGTTGTAACGTGACATGGATGAAAAACAAAAGAATGTGTAGGGATGCAGTTGAAGGCAGACAAAAACAATTTTATGTTCCCAACCCACGACGACTACCTCAAGAGCAACACGTTATGCTATCACCACTAGAACACTTTATCCAGTGGTCATAAAAAGAACGCACCACTACAGCATACCAGGGTATTTTCGTTATAAGTATATGCACTAGTACCAAGGACTCACAGCTTGAATCTAATATGCGATAGTGCATGCATGCATTCGTTTAGTATTTCATATTCCTCAGTTTTCCAACTCCGGGAAATGAAATGTATTACAAGACAGGGTTACAGTGGATAATTTTTCATCTTTTAAAATCATTGGATATCCCCACACCCATGTTCAGTATGCTGTGCAATCCGCTAAAGTAAACGGGTGCACAGACGCATAATGCATTGCTCAAGGAAAATAATACTAAGGTTCCCACTGACCTGAAAGTGTTGGAAAAAGTCAGAAAATTTTGAAAATACATCCAAAAACGTGCAAGGTAGGGGAAAATTGAGTGTTTTTTCTCTGTACTTGTTAGGATTTGGAATTGAAAATATATTCAATTTTTTCTTGAACTATATCTTCGTGATGGGATATATTCTACATAAAAAAAATGTAGTTTATATTTGTTCATATATTTTGAACAGTGTGAATAAACTTTATTCCCTTGAGCAACAAGTTCAGCTTAATAATTAAAACTTGCTTTTTAGCATGTTAAAGCACCACAGAATGGTTTGGAATTGGAAATCTATTGTTAAATTGTCTGTGAAACCTGGAAGAGTCAGTGGATTTGTTTTGTCAAAGTGATTGGATTGGTTTATTTTGCAACGCTTTTCTGTCAATTTGGCTACTCGCGAAGATGAGAATGAGTGATGATATGATGAAATTGATGAAGGGATTCTAACCCGGTCCCCTAGCGTCCTAGCGCGCTGTGTTAACCACTTCGCCACGGAGGTAGGTGGAAGTAGAAACCCTGCTTCTTCTTTCAACCCAGTTCGCTGATCTTGCACTGCTACTATGATAAAGCACAACCACAGTCTGTAAGATGCTTTGGAGATGCCCTCGCAACACCTGGCAACACTGCGTTATGCCATCTGACTGCAAGAGGTGGGGGCGGGTGAAGGGAAGGGAGAGAACGTGGAGAAAGCGAAAAGATAAACGTCCTTGCTAGGCCGGAGTTTTGTGCCGTTCTGAAGGCTGCAAAAATCGCGTAAATGAATCACGTCACACGAGGAACCTTCACAATAAAAGAATTGCAATGGACAAAGAATAACAGGGTTTGTGCGAGATACAATGTTAACTGTGCATGGACAGAATGGGCATTTTTGCACAAAAACTCTTTCTTGTGTGGGACGAACAAGTTGAATGGCATCGAAATGTAACACTTTGTGACAATGGAATTTTACTGCAAACTTACCGACGTTATGTAATACGTTCAAAGCGAAAGTCGGTACGATATGGACAAGTACATAACTACATTTACCACAACGACAAGGCAGTGGCGTACCAAGTGGGAGTTGGTGAGGGTCTAACCCTCCTTTTCCCATTATTCCTTAAAAAGAACGTCAAAGGCAGAAAAAGATGGTAAAACGAAGGCTGACTGCTAAGAATAGCATACACGTCCCCCCTCCCCTTACGAAAATCCTGGACACGTCACTGTGACAAGTCTTGTAATGAAGTACGTAAGAGATGATTTCCGTAAAGCATACCCCATTTTTTTCACTGCTACTGTGTTGAAATTGCCCATTTTTGAACCACGGCTCTAGCAATCAACTCCCCACGTAACAATGTCCGCGTCAAGCACAGACAGAAATAACATAGTATTATGGACGTCCGTCGAATTTTTGCCCCAGAGAGAGAGACAAGGAAGGTACTGTTTTCCAGGGTCACAAACGAGGGACATTTCCCCCATAATACGTACTGTTGTCCTCTCAAAAACATTGCTTCAGTCAGTCTGAAGTTATTATGTTCCTACAACGTCCTTGCAATAATTAAGACATAGCTATTACTGCGACTGAAATGAAAATATATTTGTAAAATATATAAGTTTTTTGTTGACTAATTTTTCCGTTCGTTAGCGCAGCGGATTTATAGCAACTGGTTGATTTTGTTTCTTTTCCTTTGCTTTCCTGCTACTTTTGGCTAATTGCGAAGATTAGGATGAGTGATGATATGATGAAGAACACGCATGCCTAGACAGGGATTCGAACCCGGGACCCCCTGGCGCAGTGATAACCACTAGGTCACGGACTAGCTCTGGCGTTTTGGAGGGAATGGGGACGCATTTGTGCACGGTACAAAGTGATCTCTTTCGAACTGTCGTCGTAGACAGCCATTCTAGCCACGCCCGAACAGCGTGTTGAAATAAGAAACTTTTGCGATCCGAACAAGCAAAGAAGGAAGCAGAAGTTGGCAGCCTTTGTTACACACCAGTACGGCAGCTACGTCACTATTGACGTATTTAGATGTTGCCAGTCAGCGGCACGTAACACCAGGTTGTGTAGCGAGTGCTTTGGAAAGTAAAGTGTATATCTCCTCAGTTCGTTGTGGTTTGCGTTTTACGTAATCACGACCTTGTCTCTTAGCTTTCAAGTGGTGAGCGAGCGAGTTGCTAATTTGTTGCAGAGATACGCACATGCGCGTCGGAAACCTTATTTTTCATATTGAGAACAGACAACGCTTGGAAATATTGTTCGTAGAAGGGTTACGTTGAGTCCTAGATAAACGGATAGCCTATATTTCAATTCTTGTTACCTTCCGTCGCGTTTCAACTTCTATATGTAAATCGCGACGATGATGAAAAGGTGATGGAACGAACACAACGAATCACCCATGACCTATCCAGGATTCGAACCTAGAACCCCTTGGCATCGTAGCGTTTCTCCTACCCTTCCCTTCTTGTCATATTGTTCTATCCTGAATAGTGAAGATTCATGTGATTCCTATATTTTGAATTACTTTTGTGACGCCACAACTAATCGGTGTGGTCTTTGTGTCGCCCCTGTCAACACGTGCTTTTTCAAGCACAAAACTATTCAATCTGTATTGTATTAATCTATGTTGGAATCTTTTCTTTTTAAAAAAATGCTGAAACTATGGAAATATAAAACAACTATGTAGTAACCATGGTAATTTGTAAACAAAATTATGATATAAAAGAGCTAGACTTTTGTAAGCCTACGGGACATTCTCCTGGTTGCCAAAAGGCTGATGGTTCAGGGGACGTTGGGTAATATCTTGCTTCAATCTTCGGATTGGCTGGTGTACTTGTACTCCATTTGGCAGATATTCCACAAACCCAACTCTGAATAAGTCGTTCTCCTGCAACATCAAAAAGACCAGGGTTATAAACTTCGGTACAACTAATAGGTTTAGGCCTACAAGTTGTATCGGGTGAATTGTCTGTTTGAAAAGTGTTTGCATATCATCGGAAGTATAAATAAATCTTCGAGTAAAAGATCTTAATGGTCTTTCATTTCAAATCTACATAGGTGATAATTAAAAATAAATCCTGGACCCCAGACCTCGCAAGGGCTTGGTCCTACTAACCCTTAGAAGCCTTTGAGAAGTCCAATAAAAGGGTTATAACCAGACTAACATAAAGCCCTAAAGGCAGAAGGTGCGTGTCATCTTGAAACATACATATCGCTCCTTAGGATACGACCATAATCTCGCAGCAACACACACATATTCACTGTGTAAGAAATAAATTAATTGATAAGAAAAACGATCTTTGCATGTGTACGGAACTTTGTCTGCCAATGAAGATATACCGGATTTTGGTAACGTTTAGTTACCGTCCAATTTTTCCAATTTTACAGATTGATTTGGCTTATTTTACTTCGCTTTTCTGCCACTTTTGACTAATCGCGAAGATGAAGATGACTGAAGATATGATGAAATTGATGGACACTCACGTAGAACACCTAAGCCCAGGTCGGGGTTCGAACCAGGGACCCCTGGCGACGCTCGTAGCGCTATGCTAACCACTCCGCCACGGAGATAGGCAAGAGTCCAGTTTATGCTGAGATACTAGGAATAGATCTGGCCATTTCACGGACGTTCGGATTGAACCCTTGATACCAGTAGCCTACGGGAGTTTTAACCACTAATAGAACTGAAACGTCTATTTGCAACGATACGTCTTTTATTCCTGCTAACCTGCATGCGGAGTGATATCACAGTAAGGGTCCACGGTTCGAATCCCGGCCCGGTCGTGGGTGTTCTTTGTGAATTTCCCTTAGTCAATTTCATCATTTCATTACTCATCATCATCTTCGCGATTATCCGAAAGTGGCAGAAAAGTTAAGTAATGTAAGCCAAATCAAACAAGCAAACGTTTTAGATTCTAAGCACGGGTAGTTAATACATCAACATTTGCTCATAGTTATATCTAGCTGGAAATGCAAGGACCAACAAGAGTACAGACAGCTTTAGGCGCAGATATATCTGCAAGAAAAGTATACTGCACCCTCAGTATTAGCAAAGTGAAGGTTGCTGGTTATTATGGAGGCACAACCTGCGTAGCACCACGTGCTGACGTCACAAGCCCACGGAAGGAAGGATCAAGTACACAATGATCAGCTGTTACATCTCCTACCCTCTGGACGGAGACACTGAAGCCAGGTGCCAAGCAGGAACGCAGGAAATAAGATATGAATCGATACATACAGGCTACCTGTATCAAGCTGGAAGACTTTGAAAGGGTTACGAGCTCCGGGAGGTGATTGGGTTAACGCCAGGGTTTTTGCCCGAAAAGTTATAAACTTAATTCCAGTTGCTTGATCTTCAGTCCAATTTGGAGCAAGGATAATTATGAACCTTCCAGATGGCTGAGTTTTCAAGAGGGTTTACGAAAGTAGCACCAGGCGAATACTGGGATAGTTCATTTACCGAAGATCGCGACCGATTCATTTCCGTCTGAAACGCATATTTATGGTAAAACTTTGTTTGCTTCCGTGGGGGGAGGGGAGTGCAGCAAGGGTCGACCGCCCCCCTACCCTCAGTGATGTCTCCCACACTATGCTCAGATAAGCTAATAGGGACAGGAATTCAAGCCAATGTTCGGGCCTCCGTAACGGTAACAATGCCGCCTTGTAATCAAGGGGCCCAGTGTTCGATTCTCAATGGAAAAACATTGTACTACAGTGGTTGAGATCTCACGTTAAATTGTAGGTCCAGTCTCCATTAACCTGCGAGAGCTTAAAGTAGACTTGAGACAAAGTTCGACGAACTATAGCTTTGTTGTGCCTCTACTGGGATCAATTTTGAGATGCCAGGGTCCATTTTGGAGGTGATGTGATCAACACCACCCTCAGGCCGGCTTTACCACCTACCGACTAGTCCACCGTTGCTCTCAAATTTAACAAACCCAATGGATTATTGAGCGCGAGATGAAATGTTTCGTTTCAAAGTATCATCTCTTTCTTATGTGAAGGAGAATGCCGTGTGTGTACTGGGGAGGCGTTCGTGATCTAAAAACAGGGGTCAAGCCTATGGATACGTGACGTTCGTGATACGATAGCGTGCCGAGACGTGGGTAGGGTTGGATGTCTGAGGTTCCGTGGAACTGGTTCAAGTAATTACGAATCCCCCCCAAGGGAGGCTTTTCCCTTACTGAAATGACCACAACGCTAAGCATCACCTGTCTGTATTTCGACCGATCCCAATCCGACATGTTATTTCATATGACTTTTTTTGCTTGCGTGGTGAAAACACACGGGACGGCTCCTTTTACTTGAACGTCACTGGTGAAGGGTTTTAAACCTTCCGGCCACTTATTTTGTGGTTGGAGAGAGTATATGCTCCCTACCTGATGCTATGTTCATGTTTCCAGGTTGTTGTTCCTGGGACATCATCCAGAACCCGTGGGTTCGAATCCCGTCTACGCTGAGCCATTGACGTTTTTGTCTGTACTTTCGTCCATTGTAAGTTGTCTTGTTGGGGAGCGCGCTGAGCCTGGTTATATCTCTGTAAGCGTTTCGTCAATTACATGTTATCACTAATTTTCCTCGCTCCCGGGTTCGAATCTCGGCCAGCGTCATGGATGTTCTTTGTGAGTGCCCCTTGATGAATTTCATCATATTATCACTCATACATACCCAACGTCGCTATTAAGCAAAAGTGGCAGAAAAGCGAAGTAAAATAAACCAAATCAATCATTTTTATTTTCGTTACTTAGCGCCGCTCTTCTGCCACTTTTGGCTAATCGCGACGACGAAGATGAGTGATGCTATGATGAAGACACACTCACAAAGAACATCCGTGCCCAGGACGGAATTCGAACGCAGGAACCCTGGCCTCGTAGCGCGCTGTACTAACCACTCTGCTTGAAGGTCAGTTCAATCAATTAATCATCATCGTCGTGGCGATTTACCTAAAGAGGCTGAAAAGCGACGTAAATAGGGGAAATGGAAACAATTATAATCATCTATTCCAATCGTGTTGCAATCTCCCATCAGAAATATTACGTGTTGCAAAACCTGTGTGACCCTTTACTATGTGCGTTTCGTCCTTTTAATAATATTTTTTATTATGTGTAACTTCTGTATCTCCCCATGTTTGAATGCTTTTTAAGTGTGAAATATTAATAATGCTTAATGACAACTAATAAAGTAAAATATACTCTAATAATGAGTGAATGGAAGAAATACATATAAATTGAGTGGAAGAAATACATATACCCTATTTCCTCCATTGAAAATAAGGAGCGACGCCAAGGGTCCCGGGTTCGAATCCTGGTCGGGCTTGGTTGTTTGTGAATGTCCATTCATCAATTTCATCATTTCATCACTCATCCCCATCTTCGCAAATTAGCCAAGAGGCACAAAACGCGAAGTAAAATAAACTAAATCAATCAATCAATCAATTGAAAATAAGGAATAAATAAATTAAACAAAGTTTTTATACATGATTATTGTAAAGAATACGTTCCACTAGGATGTTTTTAGAAATTTGGATTTCGCTTAGACTGTAAGTCCAAACCAAACTTGCGCGGGAGGTATGAATGCAGTGGAAAAAAGGTGAAGCGTACATGGTCACCGTTAAGGTACCATTTCAGCATTCGCCAGGATTATAAGTCTCAGCATAGGAAATTAGACTAAGAATAGTGCGATTAATGACAGGATTCTTGCAACTTTACGGCAAACAAACAGGGTTGGAACCCATACTGCTTTACCATTACGCTATCCGTGCGATTAATGTTAATCACTGCCATTGCCTCTCTGTCGTGAGGATGTGAAGAGCGCAACAAAGATTCATTCGGTTCGGCCCGTAACGAGATGGTGAGAATACATATGATAATAAGGTCCCTGTAGGCACCTTATAATAGTCCGGGCATGGCGGGGAAGGGGGGTTTGGCACACTTTCCAGCCATTCCAACAAATCTTGACGTGCCTTGACGCAAGAGAAGACACCGTTACTTTGTTTCCTGAGCTCGTGCGCGAGTCAGTGTTGCAAACTGCATACAGAAAGCGCGTTAAGATATTTTTTCGAGCAGAACTTTTGCTTTCCAAGAACTGAGATAATTGTTTTGATTATGCTCAGGCTACACTGCAAAATGTCACTGCAGTTTTCTTCTGAGCTGATTTGTCGTTTTTAGTCCACTTTGTGCACAGATTGGCTAATCGGGACTGGATATACAGTTTAAACTGGTATCTGAACCGGGCGCTATGTGCCTCCACCAGGTATCGAACACGAAACCCCTTGATTACAAGGTTACCACTACACCATCGTGGAAGCTGAATTCTAGTGATTTCCTCCATATTTTATATAGTTCATAGGGTTGATTGATTGCTTTATTTTACTTCGCTTTTTGTGCCACTTTTGGCTTATTTGCGAAGATGAGGATGAGTGATGATATGATGAAGTTGATGAATGGACACTCACAAACATCCATGCCCAGGCCAGGATTCGAACCCAGGACCCCTGGCGTCGTAGCGCCATGTGCTAACCACTATGCCACGGGGACCGGCATAGTTCATAGGGGAGACATGTGAAGGAGCAAGGTTTTATCTTCGTTCGAAGGTTTATTGATAAAGTTGACTTAATTGCGAAGTGTTATGGGGTTCATTTAAGTGCGTACCACCGAGGAATCTATATGTATATTTTAGGGTAGCTATGCTATCTCCGAAGCCTGAAGCCCAGAGGGTAAAATGCAGAGGAAAAATCTATTAGAAATTGAGAATTAAATTACCTACTCATTTAAGTAAGATGATGTTAATTCTGGAGTTGGCAACCTCTTTTCTTAGAAGTTTGCAACCCTGGCTGCCATTGACATGGCAACCGGACTTCCTTGAAGATACACTGAAAACGAGCAAAGTGGGTGTGTCTAACAATCTATACACGGCGTTTACGCGGGCCTAGCCTTCTTCCTTCCTCTATAGCCTAGGACCATACGTCATAGTGAAATAGTCCAGATACAATACGCCACCGAAACCTTACAACTCAGTTCATCCTTGTACACCCAACGGTAAAAGAAATAATAGGCAAATTGTCCATCACAATTTTCATTCAGTCTGTTTCCACAATATGATGATCATAAACTGAAGTAAAAACATCAATAAGCACAGGACATCACCTGTTTCACATCAACAGAATTCTACATTAAAACACATGCAGAAAAAAATGAAACGGACAAGTTACCTACTATTATCTTTGCCGTTGGCTGTACTTTACAATTTGTTATTGAGTCGTTGTTTTCATGTATGTATGCATGGGACTGTACACAACTTCTTTCAACACTTGTATCTTGAAGTCAGTTTGCTATTTTCTTATCCTTTTTCTAGTTTCTTTTTTCCTGCTTCTTTGTTGTGCAACTCTTTTCGCTCTTAGGAGGAACATCCCAACTTTCTCCAATTGTTCTGAATTCACTTTTCCCCGTTCCCTCTTCCCATTCAGTCATTTTTTAATCTCCCGCTTACCCAATGAAAGCCATGTATCTTGCACATCCGACAATATACAGGGTGATATAATTAGATTACATCCACTTTTCTAGCATTAACCAGCCACGTTCCCGCCTTCGTTCGTCCTCTTACATAATGCACCAACGTGGATGGGTTCTCGCTTATGTCACTGTAAACACTAGATTTTATTTTCAGTTGCTTAGAATTATTGATTGATTGATTGAATTGTTGTTTTAAGTCCACTTTATGCACAGATAGGCTAATCGGTACTGGACCTACAGTTTAAAGTGCGATCCGAACCACTGTACCTTGTGCCTCCACCGGGTATAGAACCCGGGAACCCTTGAATACGAAGTTACAACGTCATCGGGGAGGCCCTAGTTGCTTAGAATTAAAAACAAGCCCAATTAATGTTTTTGTGTACGGGTTGCGTAATTTGGAATCCTTCAAAAACTTGTTATTCTATGATTACCACAATTCCTTGCTTGTGCATATGTGATGTTTCACTATGGGATCCCACTCACGACCTATATATATATATATATATATATATATATATATATATATATATAAACACAGACACATACATCCCAACCTTAAGGCCAAGTCTTACAGAATGTCCACCAACCCAAATCTCTCAGGAGAGCCTAAAAAAATCTAGCCATTTCTTTTGCCGTATGGAAACACTGAGTTGATTCTGCTGTTCGAGACACCTTGACTTAGTTCCGCCTTACAGGTAGTTCCTGTGCTGCACACAGTTGGAGTTCAGCTTACAGTTAGCTTCCCATTTCCCTCGCAACGACAAGAACTCTGTGAAGAAAGTTGTGCCATTTCTCCCACCCCTCTTAGTTATTTTTTGTCTTTAAACGAAACAGGTCGGATCCAATCTATAAATAGTCGGCCCCTGCGGAATTTTTTAAAGCCATTGTAACAGATCATCGGGGAAAGATTGCTTCTAGTTTCTCAAACCCCACCCATCAAACGCATGATGTGTAATGGTCATATAAATATCACAATGCTATTCCATTGGTGGCTGAGTGCACAGAATGGTCGGCTCATGATCTTGCTTCCGTAGGTTCCGTGTTCGAGTCGCGCCCTGGGTACAAGTTGCTTCTGTCCATGAATTTGGTCTAATCCTTATTCATCGACTGCGGTGAATTCGTTTCATAAATTTCTTGTCCTTTCGATGTTGAAAAATTACATCTACGTGGAATTCGTTCTAGAGTATGTACGTGAATCTTCGTGTGGTTTGCTTTCGGTGTTGTCTAAACATTATAAATAGTTTAATAGGCTTGTGTATCCACGAAACGGCCAACCTCCGTGGCTGGAAGGGAAGCACAACGCGCTACGACGCCAAAGATCCCGGGTTCGAATTCCGGCCTGGGTGTCGGTGTTCTTTGTGATTATCCCTTCATCAAATTCATCATATCATCAATCATCCTCATCGTCGCGATTAGCCAAAAGTGACAGAAAAAGGATATTTATTTTGTTTATTTTACTTCGCTTTTTTCGCACTTTTGGCTAATCGAGAAGATGAGGATGAGTGATGATATGATGAAAGGACTCTCAAAAGTAACAGAAAAGCGACGCGAAATAACAAAAATATAAAAAAAATATATATATAAAGAGTTAGAACTGGACACAATTTTAAGTCGAGTCAGAACTATTGAAATGTGGTTGCACAAAGACTCGAACCCGCAACTCTCTGATTATAACAAGGCGTGAAAATGAAGGCTTACTGTGATGTCTACGCCTTAACAGAGAATACATCGGTCTTAGAGGCCTTGTATCCCACGGCTCGTCAATTAGCCAATGCTTTTGCTGTCGACTTGAACTTGGCGGAACAAAATAGTACGCATTGGATTTTTAAAGTTGTATCGAAATGAGGACAGAGCGTGATTTGTTGGAGAGTTTCTTTGTTCGTGTACTTTGAGTCCATGAATTAGCGGGATAATCAGCTTCCAAGGTAATTTTACTTTCACTGTGTCTGACAGCCAGGCAAGGACTTGGAGGGAGGGATTTCCACCTGAACCGCAGCTTTGCCTGTAAATCATTGCATTTGTTAGTGATAGTGAAACCTCTCGACTGATCAAAGAATAATTTTCAGTTTTGAAAACCAAAGAATGCGTGTTTATATAGTAATAATGCAAGTGTTGTAACATTTTCTTCAAAATGTGATCCAAAACAAAGGTTTCTTTCTGTCTAAAGCCATTATAAAGAATATAACACAATAAGGGGCTGTTGTATTTTCGTATTTATTTATCTGGCAGGGTGGTAAAACAAGGACTTCAATTTAACAGTACTTAGCTTGATTTGATTGCGTTTATTACTGAAGAACAGCATCCCTTCGTAAGGTTGGTGAACCAAAGGTAGCCATAGTTAAGCTTCTACAATTTACAAATCTCTAATGACAGATAAATTTCTGAAATTAAAATTAATAACTCCCGTAACTAATTAACAACGTGCATCAAATGGATATTTTGTAACATTGCTTGTAACTTTAAAAAAAAAAAAAATACAAAACCGTTACATCTGTTCCCAAGGTGGCCCATAGGTCCCAAAGCTGGCCTACGGATTATAGTTGGCTTAGAAAATGATGCTTGTGCTCAAGAAAACATATTTATTAGAGAAAATTGTTGGTATCAAACGTTTGATTGTTGACATGCTTTATATACAGCAACGAAGAATAGCCGACCTCCATGGAGGTCTGGTTTGCACAGTCCATACGACGCCAGGGGTTACACAATAACTTAAATAAAATGGCTCCTGGCAGCCCGAGACAGTTCGTTTTCTGCGAGGTGCACCTGAGGGGTACTGGGTATATTAATGTAGTACCATTTCTTAGCTGTGTTAAATACTAATATGATTTTAGTACAGTGGGCCACCTTGGGAAGACGGGCTACGTTTGGCTCACCTACCTTAATATATAAATGTGTATCTAGTAAATTAACAGAGTTGCAGTCTCGAAAATAGTATTTAAGATTCGAGAACTTGCTTCAGGATAAAATTCCATGCTGGCGAACGAGCAGACTTCGGCAACGAATTGAAAAGAACACACATTCCTTCTCAGTTCCTCAGTAGCAAAGTGAGACCTTCCAAAGCTTGTTAAAATGTGACAGAAAAGCAACCTCCCCTCCTCCCAAGAATTCCAGCAGCCTCGGAGCAGTGGGTGAGTCTTTATTCATCCACCCCCACTCGGGTTTAATTTTAGCTGAAGTGAGTGCTTCGACGAGCGTGGAAGGGAAAATAGTCCCCGGAACCTCATCAATGTTTACTAAGTCTGTGGCGACCGTACAAGTATTTCGGATCTGTGCGGTGTTTCGAGACCACGTTGGTGACTAATTATATATTTAAATATAACTGGGTGTCTACCAAAATAACAAATCCAAAAATCTGCACTTTTCAATGATTTTTTCTTGACCTTTTTTGCCTTTTTCTTAACATTTATTTAATCGCTCCCTACTTAGGTATAGTTGGAAATGAAGAAAATATATACTTTTATTGAATGAAAAATCCCTACCACAAGGCCAGTTAAGATGAAAACTGAAGCTGAACTTTAACAAGAGATTTAGACTTGCTTTAATTATTGATTCATGTAAAATTAATGCTTGCTGTGTGTTTTTACGCACACAGCTGGAAATTGGAAAGTGTATATGTACGAATTTCTTTATTTGTAAATTCTCTGGCCTAGGTTGCTTTTTGCCCGGTAGTCGGGGAAGCCAACGGTTGGGTTCTCTCAACGGCTTCCCTGTTTGAAAGGTCTTGCCCCGGCGGTTTGGGGGCGGGTCGTTTGTCGGAGGTATATATACCGGTTCCGACTTGTTACGGGCGCTCTTATGCTCTCAGATTTTCAGGCTCTCAGATCGCAAAAAGTGGCCGTCCGTCAATGGATTAAGACAGTGTTTTGGATGCATGGATACACACAGAGAGTAAGCGCCGTATGCGTAGGGACCTCTGCGTCATAAACTGCGGGGGCGGGTTAGCGCTATAGTAAATAGTGCGCTCGTAGAGTGAAGTCTTGATAATAGCAATTCTCTGTGTTATGGGGCAAAAGGCAACCGGGAGCATTTGATATTGGATTTGTTGTGGAAAGATGCATATACGGCGAAGGGTAGAAGTGTAAATAAATGTTGTACATGAAGAGATAACTACGTGAGACGTCATTTCATGTCAACATGCTTCAGACTTCATCCTGGATGGGGAACGGTCACATTACTTTACTATTTTTACAAAACTTTTACAAATACAAGAATATAATTCTTAAGAAACACAGTGACAAAAACCTTAACCGTACAACTCAATACAATTTTAGATTTCGAAATATTCAATTTTGTCAAATCCCGGTACAATTCCCCATACTGCAAAAAAATAGCAAAAATTCTTGACCACAAGCATATTTCTTGAGTTTCTTGACTTTCTAACTGGTAGACACTCTGTGTAAGCACGAAACTTGCTTAATGTTTTATTCCGTAATGTTTCGACATTTAGGTATAAGGTTGTGGCGGTAATTCGTCTGATTGTAAGATTGGGAGATCTGAATTATGTTTCCGGGATTTGCCTCTTCTTGTTATGCAGCTCTGGGGTACACGGAGACGAACCTCGGAAGGATGTAAATGAAAGCGCGGTTACATCACCTACAGTATGGTCAAGATCGAGAAAGTGCGGAACCTGACTAAGGAACCTCCTCTTCATGTTCTTCAATGGCACTGATAGACTCTTTATTTTGGGGGGGGGGGGTACAAAGGTCTGTTTGTGTACACCGTTTTCAGGATCGGATGTTAGCTGCAAAATTTTCAGCTTGCTTTTTCTCCAGGTCCAAAACAACAGCAACATCACGTGCTTCGTAACCAGGAGATAAGATTGAAACGCTGAGATTTTTTCAAGTCATGGGAAGCGAAGGCTGAGATTGTTCAATTAACGAAGACCACAAACGCTTCCTTTCATTTGCTTGTCCCTTTCCTTCTTTAGAGAACCACTCCTTATAAATGTATATACCCCCTGCCCAATCGCAGCCAAAATATTTCTGGATGTAAATCACATTAATTAAATCAATGAAGCATTAACTAAACAAACAAGAGCAAGCAGGGTCAAGTTTCCTGTGAAAAGAAAAGTGACGTTTTGGAACTGTTTGCAGTTATTGAGGCAATATGCACGGAATCGACGCTAGTTGTGTGTATCGAGGACCCCCTCTGCATATCGCAGTTGCCGCAGGCTTGCTTCTTAAGCCCTCCACTGCAAAGTTATGTCGTTCCTGGCATTTTACATTGGCCTTTGAGCCTCTTCATACGATGATAAAGTTTTCAGAAAAGTGGATTCCTGGATGAGCCAATTGATTATCGTGAAAGAATGGCTGGCGGGAAGGGACGAGTAAATCGCATGGAATTCCTCGAACGCATCGAATCGCCCATCGATCGAGTAGACACGCTGGGGGAGCTCTCTCTCTCTCTCTCTCTCTCTCGCTCTCTGCCTGTGGAACAAGAGATTTATTTCAATGTACACGAGAGACACTGGAGAGGGGAAAAAGAGAACGCTTTGCCGATACCAGAAACTCTCTTGGTGTGGTCACTCGCTCGCTTTCCATCGACCTGTGACGTCATAAAGTGGAATTCGAAAATGGTCGTTCTGAAAGAAAAACGGACGCTTTTAAAATGATTGAGGATATACGGATCCGGTTAAATACGGTTCTTGCTGTAAACGCCATGGTTGTTTTTGTGTTATATACAGGGCGTTCAGAGATTGTGTTGCACTGAAATGGATATGTGCGTTCTGTATCCACGTGAACTCTGCTGATGATATGTAGGCGTGGAGAAATTCTGCATGAAAGTGAAAGAAAGGGGTGCTTTGTGAATGTTGGAAAATAGAAAGCTTACAATTTTTTAAATTTTGATTTTGCACCCTTTTGCTAATCGCGGCTATGAGGATGAGTGATGATATGATGAATGGACACTCTCAAAGAACACCCATTTATATGCCTAGATTCGAACCCAGAACTCCTGGCGTCGTGGTGTTAACCACTCCTCCACGGAGGTTGGCAAATAGCTCACGAAATACCTAGAGAGAAACACAAATGATAAGGGACATATCAAAACTAACGACAGAATAGGAAAAAACTTCAACGAAAGAAAGATAGGATATTATGCTTTAATATGTGCGTGTCTGTTATTGATATATGCGTGGGTATCAGCTACTGTGACTGCTTAAAATTGCATTTAGGAACGTCATATCTTTGCACTTCCTTCCAACTATTTCGGTCTTTTCCTGTCCTAAGACATGAATAATGAAATTGAATATTCAATGCGTACTTTTGCTCTTTTTCGAGTCTCACGCAGGGGTGCGTGTTTCCATTTCCGCGGCCACTACCTAAAAACTATATCCTTGAAAACAATTCACTTAAATCCCACATGTTTCTATAATTAGTACTGCTTGATAATGCAATACACAAGTCCTTGAAACGTTTTAGGAATTCATCATAGATAAACTATGCAACAAATAGTCGTAATCCTGTTGCCGATAGAACGACAAACTCTTTTGTATGGAAACAGCACGAGCGCATAGTTACCATGGTCTGCCGCTAGGGAGGGCAGCAGTAGCAAATATGGCTGTAAGTAAACGAGAGAAGGCGGTTTGTATGTTGAAATACGCAAGAACCTTGTCCGCTGTGACTCTACAGCGACGATTTCGAACAGAATTGCGGAAGGAGTCCCCCACTTTCCGCTAATCTCTAGAAACTTTACAAACATATCACCCCGTCTGTGGCACTGATCGACCGTGATATGCTACCACGCGTGTGGGACGAAGCAGTAACGGTATTGCCGCACCAGCAATGTGGACACAGAATATTTGTGATGTGTGCAAGAAAAACTTCGAGAGTTTGTCGTTCTATCGCCATCAGAATTACTACCGTTATTACTTCTCAAATGTTTCACACACTGATGAATCACCCTGTATGTTTGCTTTCTGTTTTAGGCAAGCCATCATATAGAGTAAGTCGAAATCGCTGCAATGTCTGTGAGATTTAACTTCTTCCTTATTTTGCGACGAATATTTCTATTATGTGTTAGATGTAACAATGGAAAGATGGGTTGAAGTCCGAGATATGCCCACCCACAAACGCACTATTGTATCATCTGCAAAAGGAATAATACATTAAAAAATCCCAGCACAATCGCACAAGATGCATTTTCTTATTGAAATGTCACACAGCAGAACACGCCGAAGATATATTACCTGCACGACAGCTCTTGCATTTCATGTTTTCCGAAATTGTCGCAAGCATTATCACACGATCCCATCGCCCTCTTCAGTAATCGAACGTTCAGTGTCGTGCCTTGGGCCAGCACGCGAGAAATATATATTTCATAGCTGACAAAAGACTGACGTGAGTGTCTCCTGGAAGCTAGCTTTAAACTGAATGGGCGTCAGAGGCCTTGGTTTCAAATCCTGGTATCTTTACTGAGTATTCTCTCACTACGGCTCGGACAGTGTTACCATTCCTTAGGGAAAAACCAACATTTCCTTCGTTTAAACAATCTAGAAAACTCTTATAGCACACTCAGGCTTTTCTGAAGCAAGTACCACCCTAGAAAGCACATTTCATATTTCCACCGAAGAGACATTTGGAAACCTATATTTCCTGTCCTTTTTCATCTTCATACAGGGACAAACCTCCTTTTTTTGGATTCTTCTGCATATCACCTACCTTCTTTTTCAGTTTTCAGACCAAGAGATATCCTCTATGTAACCTTTCCCTTCTATCAAGATACAAATTTAGCATATTCCTTCCCACATGTTATTACAAGTTGGTTTTTCTCTATCATGAATGTTTCAGCATGTATTAGTATCATTTTGTGGGCTACTTGTTTCTTCTTTTATTAAAGAAATACTTTCATCTTTCCTTGAGCAGAGATACCTTCATTGTTAATACGAGGAGAATTTGTACTATTTTTTCTAGCTTACTCTTTCCCAATAAGAAGTGAATATGGCAATATATGTCCAGCCGCAAAGGCTCATGCGGGAAATAAACCTTTATTATTCTATTCTATTCTACTGAATAAAGTTTGGCCTAATCTTTCATGAGACACCCACATATACATAAATGGCAAATTAATGAGTTTATATCAGACCAAATCGTACACAGTAAAAAATGTCCGTAACTTTACGGTGATAACACAGTAATATCTATATGGTTCACCGTAAGGTCATTCTAGAGTATTTTTACTGTAATTGTAAAAACACTGAAAATAATGTCAAATGTACTGTAGAACTGTTCAACACCATTTGTCATCGTGAAGGGTGCAGATTGGTACTGAAATGTAAAATAATTTACATAAAAGTTGATATTGAAGTAATAATGGGTTAACTGCCGCCGTAACACTGTATGCAAATAAAAGAATATGCGAAGAACGCTGAGGCATTGTGAACCCTGTATTCATGGTGTCGTTTGTTATTGTTTCTGCATGCATTTTTTTCTTTACTGTGACAGCACTGGCACCTGGCTGCCGGTGATTTCACAGTAAAAATAATTTTTTTTACAGTTTAATTCTGTACAAATACTGTTAGTTCCATTATAATTCACCAAGTGGAAAAAATATGAAGGGAATGAGGAAATACTTCATAAAGAAAAATTCAAGATCACAGTAAACAGAATCTTCTTATTGAATATCAAAATGTCCCTGTTGTTAGACAAATGACAGTTGAATTTTCTAGGTATGAGCTGTTGAAAATACAAGGGACGATTTTTCCAGAGAGCTAAGTTGAACGCAACTGGGACATATTTAATTTCTAATCTTTGTTTTCAGCCATTGTGATAAAAGTGTATGAGAAAAATGCACCTAATTTTGTGCAAACTACTGACACTTCTCATGTTACGTAATGTCAAATTGCCTTTGTCGTAAGGTAAAGCTCGCACAATGTACGGCAGCCTGGAAGCCAATTGCTCTTAAATGGCCACCTGAGGAATGTTTCTGCATGGTGGATATTGCTGCAAAAGCATATTGCTGAATATTCATAAACAAAATGCGTCATACCTTCATTAGTGGAGCTGTGGCCTCCTTGTTCATCGGTGGAAAGAACTCTTAGTGAAAATATTGCCGTAAATATCGCCGACTGTGCGCTTCAGGTATTCTGTCTATGAACACAAGTGCAGTTACAGCCACTAAGCAGAACGGAAAAGTGAGCATGAAATCAACCAAGGCCTAGATTCCTCAAAAGCGATTTCAGCTTGCACTGTGTTATAAAATGATTGTTAAGCTACACTGAAAAAAATAAAGGTGATGTTGATAAACCCCATGTTGAGGTGAGTTTACTCACCCCATGTTAGGGTGAGTTTGCCTCACCCTATCCTAAGTTGTGTTTTTTTCCTCCCTTTGAAGATAGTGTCGTCATATAGGATTTTTGAAAACTTTTTTTCGGTTTAGGTTTTCAAAAACGTTTTTCTGTGTCGTCGAAATCCTTCCGCTAATATTCAGATTTTTTTTTTTAACAGAACACCACTTGGTGTTAATACAGAATTGTGGTTGTTCAACAATACCCTTGGTGTCATATTACACCATTTTCTATGTCTTTAACACTGGACTAGGGATTGTACTACATCAATAATTGAAGTGGCAACTCAGTATCATATTTTCTTACTAGTGCAGTGGAACATGACACCAAACTTTGAACACTGTACCTGCAGACACTATTATTACAAGATGGAAGACTGGACACATTGGCACACGCACACACCAAGGTACCAATTGCATAGCATAGTGTTGGAAAGTTGTCATAGACATGCCTGCTTCTCCAAGACTAGGATTTGATTTGATTTTTGTTATTTACCGTCGCTTTTCTGCCACTTTTGGATAATCGCGGCGATGAGGATGAGTGATGTGAATAAATTGATGAAGGGAGACTCTCAAGGAACACCCACCCGTGTGCAGGATGGGATTCGAATCCCGGAACCCTGGCGTCGTAACGCGCTGTGATAACCAGTCTGCCACGGAGGTCGTCACTGAGGCTTCCTTCAAAACATCAAACCATATAGCAACAACTGACATGAGACCACTAATCCAAAAATCATAAATGCAAGTAAAAGCTGCTGGATGATGAAAAGAGTGCGTGCAGCAAATCCGTCCACAATTGCATTTCCGTTTTCGTAATGTAAACGTTGAGAAGACGGCGATTGGATATTTGCCAACATATACATTTGCGATTGGTTCTGCAGCTAGAAGCGCAAATTGCGAATACACTTGCACGAGTCCCAGACAAGAATCGAAACATGTCGACTAACCTAAAAGATATTACTAATCATTAGGGACGAACGGATTTCAAGGTGCAAAATTATGGTCGGGAAAGGGAAAAAAATGGTTCTGAAAATGTTTCCAAAAAGGTGCAAAAAAAGATGCTGATAAGATGCCTTTATTCAGGTCAAAACCAGTTATGAATACATTAACATTCTTTATTGAACACTGTAGCAAATAATATAATTTATAGTAATCATAGTATACCATTTTATAGCTCTTGTTCTCCTCTACAAAATGAGACTATAGGATTTTATGTAGCAGCTCAAGATGAGTGAAAATCATTTATTTTTCTGTCCATTTTTTTTAACAAAACCTGAAAGAAAAGGCAGGAAAAAGGTGCTCAAGCATCAAAGATAAATATGCTAATCTCACGAAATGGTGCAACAAAGTGTGTTCATTTTACTTGATTCCATGTCCTAAAATATTTATCTCAAACGATTTGCACAAAAACAGCTATATTTTTGGAAAGGTGCTTAAAAATCCGTTCCCTACTAATCATCAACACTGTTCAGTTTCACTTCGAGGATTCTCAGATGCCTTCTTGTTTCAGTTTCGTTTGGGCTATCTTTCTCTTTCCTCTCCTCTCCCATATTGGTGCCAATCAGGGAAAGGACTGAAGATATTTCCGGAAGTTATTACTGCTACAAGAAACTCTCCTCTAGAAGTAGGTCACTGGCGGCGTCCGAGGAAAGGCAATACTTCTCGTGTCCTTAGAGTTGCACAAGACTGGCAACGCTTTTGATTTATTGAGGTGAGGCGAGGAATTTGCTCTCTCTCTCTCTCTCGCCAGTCCTTCCCACTTCTTGTTATTTTCTTTTGGATCAGAACATTTTCTTTTTTAAGGAAACTTTTCGAAACGTTAGCTTCTTGGATGATTTTTTCTTCTTACTTGTCGCCTCATGGGAACATTTTTCATCCCCAGTAACTGATATTATAACAAAACCCCTGAAGGCTAGAGAGTCAGGTTCGATCCTTAACGTAGTTGTGGTCGCTTTCAGGTTCCACGTGTAACATTGACTTTATCCAACAACATCCAGAACAAAAGTTGAGGAATGGGTAGCTCCTCATAGGTGATTTATAATCCTTAACTCCAATTCGTAATTTTCTGGTAAACAGATAAAAGAAGCTAGCAAGGCGACGATGCAAAGAGTTGGTGTTTTAAGTTCACTTTATGCACAGTAAGGCTAAGCGGGACCGGACCTACAGTTTAAAGTGGGATCCGAACCACTATGTGCCTACACTGGGTATCGGACCAGGGACCCGTTGATTACAAGGCGACGAGGCTAGCAATACGCCATCGGGGAGGCCCACGACAACGCAAAGAAAATGGCTGGTGTTCCACTGTTTTATCCTTCATCGCAACAATACATCCAAGATTCAACTTCAACACATCTTTTCAGCGAAAGTGGTTTTAAAAGAAGGTAGGAGACACAAGAATTTGGCGAATGTATCATTGAATTTTTTTAGATAGATCCTACTGTAGTAAGAAAGGCAAGACTCTTGGAGCTCTCGATTGGTCGAACGGTTAGCGTTCTCCGAGTTGTCCCAGGTTTGATACCCGATGGGAGTTTCAATATTTCGATTTTGTTCCACCATCGTGAAGACAACTGGGAAGCTATTTTAGAGCAGTAGTGGTGGACCTCGGCCTTGAAAATCAGAACACAGCGGCGATGGACTCATGCGAAATCCACTCCATACTGCCCTGGTCCTACAAGGGCTGTTGCACAACGAAGCTCAATGCAGTTCAACAGAACTCTGCACAGTTTCTCACCGTACTCTCATAAATACGTTTGTTAGCTTAATACAGAGTGTTTCAAAAGTCAGCAGTGTGATTTTTTTATCTATTGAGGTATTTTTAAATACAAAATAGACAAAATTCTGAGCTGGCAGTGACCGTGCGATCGTTTCCTAATTCATTTTCTCCCTCAAAATGAGCATTCTGCGAAAAAAAAATACTTTTGACTTAAGCCATTCATTATTTTCTAGAATTTCCTGTACATAGTGAACTGGTACGCAGAAGCATTTAAAAGGATCTTCATGGACGAGGCTTCGTAATGTAGAAAACTTGATGTGAATATCTATTTAAGTTTTTGAATTAGAAGCGATCAAAATTAGCGTTGCGCGACTTTTTAAACATACTGAAGTTTATGAACCTTTGCGAAATGTGAATCGGAACAGAAGAAAAAGCTCGCATTCCGTCCACAACATTTTACAGTGCCTAGCACCGTTCTGTGAAACCGGATGGGAGGTTCGTCATTGTCAGCACAAGGGACTGCCGTCATTTGCAATATAATGTGACATCTCCACTCGCCACGGATATCCGGTGTAGCGGTTAGCGTAGCGTCCTCCACAATATGCACAGGCATTACATTGCTGCTAGGACGTAAATACTGGTGAGGTCCTAGGGGCCCGGACCCCCCCTTCCCCGGTAAAGACCTATCAAGTACTGAAATTAAATGATAAAAATATACTTTTTTATTATTTGTTGTATTTATTTGTATTACATTTTATTTTTATTTTATAACTTATTGGAAAGCATGGATTATATTGGGATCATACGCTTGTGAAGAGAAGATTTATGCACACTGCTACTTGTAATAATAGATATGCTTAAAATATTAATCGGGAACTTTACCTTTTGTCTACTGGATCTAACATAATGTTTTGTTATTCAATAAATATTCAATTCTTTATCTAGCCAAGGCAGTTGTTTTTATATATTATTTTGCTATATTAACTACACCTAAGCTAGATAATGAATATGTACTGTTATATCTCTATTCTTATACGGTCTTTTTACATATTTTACGTAATAATTCATTATTAATTAATTTACATATGCACTTAAATATTGTCATTAATTTAATATGATTATTTTAATTTAACCATTTATATTATTATTATTATAATTATTTCTGAGACTTTGTTCCCCCCCCCCCCGAAATATACGGTATTTCTAGATACGTGCCTGCATTGCTGAACCAAACCAAGTTCCCCGCCCAACATCCTAGGGTTTCCAAGTACACGTTAATGAACCTTCTAATTTTTCAAGGTCTCTGGATCGTGCCAACGACTATTTCCCGAGCACGTGTAAAGCAAACGATAACGACTCACGTTAGCGAACGGTTTTTTGACCTCAGTGTCACAAAAGATCAACTGCTGATGCAACTTTTCAAAACTCCACATACATATGTGCCTGCTTGTACGCGCTGCTACGACGTGACGTCACGTGTCACGTGCGTAAGGGGGCATCCTCTGATTGCTGCGATGAGGCAAGCTTTGTAATCCTCGGTTGTGACGATTGCCTTCACTCAGGTTCTGGGAGAGTGAACCCCTTTTGCCTTGCGATTTCTCCTCCCTCTCCCTTGCCACTTCTGAGCGGATCAATAGTCCACCCCTGCTTCACCTTCTTCCATTTCAACAGCTGAAAATTCTTCTGCCCGAGGAACCCCTGCTGTTTATTATGAAGCCCCTACCCTCTTGGCAGTCGGCTCCTAGCCTCGCCTCCAGATTCACGCGAAGAAGGGATGAAGGGGAGTGAGTAGAGAAGGGTGTTACAACCACGACAAAGGGCGGTCAGAAGATTTGATTTCTATTGGCAAAACGAATATTTCCTTTATACTCCCGACGGTTCAAAGACCAAAAAAAAGTTCTTCCTATGTCGTTAGATGAATCTGGGGTGTTATTTTCGGCACAGAGACTGTGATTATTCTTGTTTTCTTTCCATATGGCAAGTGTTAGGTGACCAGTGGCGTGCCCAGGATTTTCTAAGGGGAAGTGGGGTGGAGGGTAAGTAGTCAGTTTTAATTTTGCCATTTTCTTCCATTTGACGCCTTTTTAGGCCAAAAGATGTGTAACGCCCCCACCAAACCCCCTTGGGCACGCCCTGGATGTGACTTTAAATATCGTGTAAGGTTATGAAGGGGGATGCAAATTTGAATTGTTCAAGTAACTCAGGAGAAGGCTTATAAACCAAATAACGAATATATCTCTATATATATTCTCTGTCCCACCTCTCTCTGGAGCAAGGCCCCGCATAACGGCAGAGAAGGGGGAGAATCGAGTGGGCAATACGAAGCAGTACACGCTGCAGTCACTTCCCCCTCCATGGAATCCCATTCCCTCTCACGTGTTCATTGGTGGAGCCGTCTCGCGTCACTACTTGCGCAGAGACTTGTATTCGTTCTCTTGCTCCAGAGATAAAGGGACAGAGTATAGCAGTGTCACATCTTTGTCGATGCTGGCTTCACATGGTAGGTTTGGTATACAAACCAGCGCTGGAAATTGTTAGCTGGGGTGATGTACCTTGGTTTAACATGGTGGGAATGAAACAGCTGGGGGAATGCCGTGCGAAAATTTTGCTACAGTGGTTCCGACTAAAGAACGGACTTGGAAATTCTATTTTTGTCTTTTCTGTCGAAAGCCATGGATGGTCACATGAACCGCTGAACCAATCGGCTTTGTCCAGTTGCCTAGGTGAGGGGGAATTCTCGTGGTATTCTGCGTTGCCAAATTTTTCGGTTTTGGGTCGTTTTCGAAACAGGTGGCGCCCTCATCAAAGCCAATGGTTGCCGCCACGTAGCAAGCGAATGGGTCTCCGAGGTGTGCAGCAACCGGTAGCAACACCGATTTTCCCCCTTGAACTGGAGGCGGAAAGTCTGGGTTTCCTCAAGTCCATTCTTTGGTCCTGTGGACTTTAGTTGGGGGATACCAACACTCACATCCTCCGTCACTTCGAGCACTGTTACAAACAAACACACGTGACGACATTTGTCAGGTCAGTTTCGTTTCCGTGTTAGGTGGTGGAAAACTGTTAACTGAGAGGGCAACGAGGATATGTCCTTTAGAAGTACGTATAACCGTAGCTGACACGTTGACTTCATCCACAAAACAATAGACCTCGATTGTCAAGGGGTTCGGTTCTGAAATACATCATAAGCGTCCCCGTTGACAGACAACAGTGTTTAGTTGCAAAGCAGTGGCGTATGCTGAGTCCAAAACCTGGACTGGCTCACTTTGACACGTGGTCGGTCCTTGACTATGGAGGAAGAGAAAAGACTAGGCTCGCATAAACCCCAGGTATAAGTGGTTAGACACACACATTTTGCTCGCTTCTGACTTCTTCGGGGAAGCTACGTTGTCATCCCAACAGCAGCCAGGTTGCAAACTTCTAAGAATTAGGTTGCCAACTCCTACGAATTCAGGTTGCCAACTCATAAGAATTCAGGTTGCCAATCATAAGAATTCAGGTTGCCAACTCATAAGAATTCAGGTTGCCAACTCATAAGAATTCAGGTTGCCAACTCATAAGAATTCAGGTTGCCAACTTCAGAATCGCCAATATTTTCTTAATGAAATGAGTAAATTTATTTACAGTTTCTAATCGATTTTTCTTCTGTATTTCACTCTGTAGGCTTCAGGGCCTAGTATATACGCTCCTATTCCAAAGCATGATTTCTGCCGTAGAAATTCACCGACCACGAAGAATTAGTGTCATCACACTAAGAAGCATGTAAAGTTCTATTGTTAGTTGTTACGTTTCACCTTTAGTGTTCATACTTTGTTCCTCGTGAGCGCATCGTAAATGTTAAATTTTTCGCATTTCTCACGTGTTTGCATTTCTGCCATAGGGGGTAGCAACATATTGCTTACTTTTTCAAATATTTCCGTGGTGTATTATACGCGTGTCGTCCTGCGCACAGACCTTTTGGGAGTATACGATACCTCAAGCTCCCAGTTCCACGGGAATCGCCCGCTTGTATAAACACAATTGGAAAATTCATATACGTATAATAATTAAGGTGACGTATAACTTGATGTGAATATGTTCATCGTAGGATTGTGGTACAGTGGAATGCAATGGCATGTTCGACAAATAAATGTTATCAGCCTCTTCCGTAAGCACAAACTGAAAAAAAATAAGTGAATTGGTGCAGTGTACTCTCAGCCTAAGTCAATGGCAGCTCCAGAAATCCCGGGTTCGAATTCTGGCCTGTGATAAATATCATCGTATCATCACTCATCCTCATCTTTGCGATTATCGTAAAGGGGCAGTTAAATAAACCAAATCAATCAATATAGCAGCTCCGTTGTTTATCGCCAGAAACTCTGACCTTGGAAATACAATTCATACTCTTCCTGATTGTGACCGTGTTTGAACTTGACTTTACATTGAAAGCATCGTGGCGCACACACAAATCCGGCATGTTGATTCACAGTCAAACAAGTGTTGCAACATTCACATCTAAATTCTTTCTTTTCTAAATCTTTACTACTAAAAAAAAGTAGTTTCATTGCAAACAAAACTTGTAATCCAGTCCTCGTTTCACTGGTTGAAAGGGTCTCATTCAAATGGACTTGAGTTATGGCCATAAAGTGGCGTAAATTGATGACGAGGGACTTCTGGTGCTCTGAAGCAGAAATCCCCGCACTGAGCAGTGATTAACAGCGAGAATCACATCGAACCAGGAGCAACGTTAGCCTAGGGCAGGGCCGTAGCTTTTGTTTGGACATTGGCCAGGAGGTGGATTTTTTTGGGCCTTCACGACCTGGGAAGTCGATTTTTTTGGCCATCCCTGGCCGGAAAGGGTCGAGGTCAATTACGTGGATGACAACGTGTGACTGCATTGTGTCAATGCTTTTGTAACTGAAAGTTCTCTGGGTTCGATACCCGGTGGAGGCACATAGTGGTTCGGATTCCACTTTAAACCGTAGTAGGTCCAGTCCCGATTAGCCTTACTGTGCACAAAGTGGACTTAAAACACCAACTCAACTGAAAGTTCTCTATTTTCTTCTTCCACTAATGTATTGGCGTAAAATGCAATGCTGTAGTATGATTGAACTATTGCCTGCGTGACAAAAGTACTCTATTCGTGTGTTTACATATCGAGACGAGGATAAGACAAGGCTGGTGTATGAAAATGTGATCTGTAAAAGGCCTTTCCAAAAATTATATTCATGACAGTGTAACGAGTGCACTCACGGCCCCCGAAATGACGTGTCAATCATACCCCGGCACGGGGCCAAACGTCGTTATGTGTACGGGAAACCGGTCGTGACTCACGGTCCAGTTATCAAGTTCGGTACTGAGACGGTCGTTTATTGTCATACTATTGCGAGGCGGAGATTAATACCTTGAAAAGTTACACTGTTTTGTTTACCTTTGATATGTAGATTCGAACATTCATAACACACTAATAGCATAATATCTGGTACCTGAAAAACGTCAAATAACAACACTGACGAACGGTAAAAAGTGAATATATATTGTAACAACGAAAAATATTGCAATCAACAACTGTTTACAAAACCTCCTCACTCTCACGACATTCACGCTATCTCTCTTTCACACACATGAGGTATTTTTACATGTGAAGTATGGATACAAATCATGGATCTCATTAACATATCATTCTTTTTAATTTTTAAACCTTTATGTGAATTTAGGGCATTTGTCTGCCAGCTCCTGTGCTCTTTTAAATTAACTTAAGTGCCAGCCCTCGGAAAGCGGTTAACTAAGACAATGGGTCGGCGTGGTTAAATCTTTCGTTCGAATGAACGTATGCATCGAGTCGCAAGCTCGACATTATACAAGTTTCCCGGACGGGGGCATTACACACAAGCCTCTCTCGTCCAATGAGAACAACTACACAATTACATAGTGATGCAAAAACTTAATTGGCTCCAGCTGCCGGAATACACTAATCAATCGTCGGCGCGAGCAAAAATTACCTTAAAAACCACTATGCAACAAATAATACTATTTCACGCACACGACCTTGCAATAAAAACAACTACGCTTTCCACCATTAAAAAGAACTCATCAGTCAACTATTGACAAATTAAAATGGCGCGACGGGGCGGTCAATTACACAAGAAATGGAGCACACTTTGACAATTTACACTAAATATTAAAGAAATGAAATGGAGCTTGTAACGCTGAATGCAGACAATTAAATTAGCACATCTGAACATGAAATAACTCTTTTTTATAACAATACCAAAAATTATCAGACGCGGGGTTAGGTTTAGGTTTTTCCTGAGTAACTTTGCGAATAAGTGAGACTTCGGCGTTAACTGTACGGTGTTGATACTAACGACGCACGTTTACATGTACATGAGACCCTCTGAAGTATACTGTACCAGACTCTGCTACATGGCGTGGTCATTCATCTCTCCTGGACGCGGGACTTGCACACGGTTCCTTTGTGGCGAAATTGTCCTCCAAGGTCGATCGCGACGAAGAATAATTGCGACGATCTGTTGTACTTGCACCTCCTTAGTACTTCGGGCTTTCCTCTTGTCACTAGCGTCGGGTGTACGTGGTCACGCGCCGGTCGGGATATCTCTAGTGTCGGGCATCAATCGGATGTCGATCTGCAATCATCTCTCTCTGGTAGCGGGCTTCAGTTGGAACGTCGAGCTGGAAAACGTCCTTCTCTCTCTCTCTCTGGTAACGGGCTTTGGGCAGTGTTTGGCTTTGGTGTCGTCTTTGGCGTTGGCTGACTGGCTTCATCGGAAGATGGCGATGCATCGTTGCGGGCGTCAGGGGAAGCGACGTCCCCCCTTCTCTATCTTCTCTAGCCCTCCATCCTTATGTAGTCCACGCTTGGCAAAAACAAATCACCGCGTAATCTTCACCAAAATAAGGCGCACACTGGTAACTCTATCTGCAATTCGCTCACGATACGTAAGGAAACAAAGTCCACGGACACAAAACAATGATCACGCGAGAGTGTAGCGCGGAGATGCTCTCTCTATGAAATCCGGGTAAAAACTGTGTCTGGGATGGTAGCACCGCGTATTTAAGAGAGATTCAAATTCGTCCGTTGGGAATGACGCTAAGATGGCTTCGCTTCCCTTTCTGAGGGGGTGGAAATGACCTCTCTCCATTGTCTTGAAACGCGGTCAAGTGCGCGTCGTCGATCCTTGCAAGCTTGAGCTCCAGCTGGCTTTCCTGGTCATCCGTGAACATGGGTTCGAACGCCTGCTGCGACTCAAGCTCGGTAGCGGCGAAAACAATCTTTCCTTATCTCCGCGTTGGTGCAAATATGTCATGTCCTAAGCCGAAAAGACAGTTCCGCTGTCACTCAAGAAAAACCCTTCTCCCAACTCCCGACGTGTGGCTCGGATACAAGTTTATTCACAAAATAAACAACCTCACACTTTCAAGTTGGTGCATAAAATGAATCAATAAACAAAAAATAATTTTTATCGAACTGCGTTTTACATGTCACTAGATACCGTGACAACAGTGTAAATAAGATAACTAATGTCACATTACTACATAAGGTATATGTTTTGATGGTTCTGTCGCTTTTGACTAATCGCGACGATGAAGATGAGTGATTATATTATGAAATTGATGGACACTCACAAAGTACACCCATGCCCAGGCCAGGATTCCAACCCGGGACCCTTGCCGTCGTTACACGCTGTGCTAACCACTGCGCCACGTAGGTCGGTGCGTTTCAAGCGAGAGTCCTGGCAAGGGCATTCATTTCTATGCCTTCGATTTCATGTAATCACCATTTTATCCTCATCGTCGCGATCAGTCAAATCTATGTAAAATAAGAAAACCTTAACTAGGAAGTAAGATCTATTGGTTGCAAATTGCTTGCTTCCTCGGTTTTTGGTGGTAAACTGACCATTGGAAGTCAGTCAGTGGTCATGTGAGTTGTATGTAAATTGGATCAGCCCTTATCAGTGGTGTCAACCCACAGACGTAGAAAATTCAATCAGTCATCATATGTGGAGGTTGCTGAAGAGAGGAATAATAAATGAAATCAGTTTATTTCCCTTCCGATTACTTTCATTTGGTAGGATGTGATTTTTACCCCCACCCCCCTTCACCCACCAACCGTTCAGTGGTTGTTCCTCCTCAGTAGCCACTTCCAATCCCACGCCGCCGTCGGAACTGACAGAAGCAATATTTGACGTAACCGAACGAGCACTACCTTCCCAATCAGCTGCCTGAAATTACTCGATTGTGATGTGTTTCGTTCTGACATCCATTGTCCCGTTGAAGCGCGGTGGAAGGACTCCCGATGGAGCAGGAAAGAGCCGTTCCCACGAGCGGAAGTGACGTCGCTTGCTGTTTTTTTTTACACCTCCCCTATCTTCCTTTCCAGGTTCTCTACGCTTGGTGGAAAACTACGACGTAACGTGACGTCATCATTTGACGTACGTCACGCGACAAGCTGAAGGTAGGGGGCGCTCGCAGCGAGAATAGAGTTCGGTCCGGTGGTTCTGCGCACGCAGGCCTTCAGTTGTTGTTTTTCCCGTGCCGGAGGCGGCTGGCGTGTTGAAGTCGTGTTCCTTAGATTGTGAATCTAGCGGGCGTAGAGACAATGTAGACAGTGCGTGTGGTGTGGATTTTAACCTAAACTGACGTGATAGTTTGTGCATACGGAAAGGAACGTGTTTATATGGTGTTTTGAATCATGTAAAGGAAAAAAAAATCATCGTGTCCACAGGAAGCAAGTTTTTGTTATGTAGTGCGTCGACAAGTGTGAAGAAAAAAGTGACTCGACAAAGAGTTTGTGTTGGTGGTGGTGGTGTTATAGTTACAATAACGTGCAACAGTTAAGACAAGTTGAAAAGAGTGTACCGCCTGGGGATAGAAGCTTTCGTGCAACTTTTATCTTAGTACTAGGTAAGTTTTCTTTGTTAGACGTACTGTAACAATCGCATACAAGTGTTGATATTCACATTGTAATGAAATAGCAGGAACAGCTGAAACCGTACACATATTTGCTTGCAATATCTTAAATTTTTAGCGCAGTAACAGAAGGAATTTTTGCCTCGGGAGTTGGGAGAGGATAACGGAGGAGAAGGGAGGGCAGAGGGGAAGAGGCGAAAGGAGTTCTAAGGCCGATAGTTCTACATGGTGTGACCCACTTTCGCAATCACGCAGACGCGATGTAAGTACGTGATACAAATAACAGCACCACTTGGAATCCTTATTTATATATTTGCTCTTGTATTTTGGTACAATTTCACCCATGTACAGATTTTTATATGCGAATTTATCAATCCGCAAGGAAATTAAATTGAAGATGTTGCTCTCAAGGGATTGAATTGACGCTTGTGTAAGCCTTTGTCGTCTAATAATAGCTGCTTTTTTATTGTCGTGTGGATGCGTAACGTCAGGGATTATATGCGGTAATATACCTTGTGTTGTTGAATGTCTTAACGGGTAAAGATCTAATTGTGCTAGAATATTTCGCTGTTACTTACTGTCCCCTATTTTTTTGCTTTAGTATTTTAACACATGTCTGAGGGCGCACTAAACTACTTTGAGGTGAGAACAATAGATAGAATTTAGTTCAGTTTCACATCCAAGACATTCTGAAAGAATGTCCTCTGTTCTCACCTTTCCAAAGTTGACAAGTTTTGTGCGCACTCGGGCATTCCTTTCATAAGTGAAGGAAAAGAACAGTGCAGCAATATTATTTAATAAGTACGTCTTGATAATGGGTGTAATCAACGACATATTTGTCTAAAACGTAATGTCTCTAAGTATTTTCTCTTCAGAAATGTCTGGAAAGAACATATTATCCTCCCGTTAGGCTAACTAATTACACAGATTTACTGATATTTTGGTGCTATTCAGGATTCGTAAGTAGATGGGGACTCAGGGGTTTCTATCTCCCAGTTAAGAAAAAAAACATCCGCAACTGGGACTTTCCCTTCGAGCACTGAATGGTTTGCATTCTAGAACGTGGTGGATAAAATTAGGGGTACGCAAAACCAAGGATTTACGTGTAATGAAAAAAAATACATTGAAGTGACTTATCTTTTTGTATCGGCATGCCTTTAAGTGTAATCATGCATCATGTAACACAGTTCTTCGACTCTTCTTTTTTGTTAGTTTTTCCACTTTGCTATAGAGTCAGTCCACCGTAGCAAGAGCATCCAGTGTTCTGAACAGATTATTATTGAAGTCCTCAATAGAAAAATCAAACGGTCTATGTATGTGTGTGTATATATATATATATATATATATATATATATATATATATATATATATATATATATATATATAAGAATACTTCTCAGAAAACCTGCAACGGAGCCTGAAAGCCTTGACCAGAAATAGGTCAAAGAAGACTATGGTTCATTGACGCAGTGATTGCCTTGAGTAATTATTTATGCTCGATAAGACCTTTACATCACCACGCCTCGATCTATTTATAATCTGGTTGCCATTCCCATTTAAAGCGAAGAGTTCCATGTCGGGAAAACTATCATTAAAGGACTAGTTAGTCGCTATTTAAATTCTCTCCCATTTCTCTTTTTAAATTTCTCCCTGGGTTCCCTGTATCCAAAGGCATGTTTTCAGAGAAAGTTCAGGTTGAGACAGGAACTGTTTGGGGCCTTTAAACGGTGTCTTTAAAAATATTTCACCATGGTGTGACTGGAAAGGAAGGCTCAGGTTTTCGATATGTTTGTCTACTTTTTTTTATTATAACTAGTGGCGTCGTCACTATTTTGTGTTAAGGTGGATCAGTCTGTGGACGACTACCGAGATTCTCCCCCCCCCCTTCTATCTCTTTATTCCCTTTTCTCGTTTAGGCTACCCCTTTCCTTCTCTCTCCTCCTTAATTTTATTACTCTTAACCCTTTATCTCTTATCTGTTTTTTGAAACACTTCATTTCTTGATCTGTTTCTATCACTTTTAGTTCTGCCTCTGAATCTCTTTCCTGTAGCTTTATCACTTTACCATATATGATTAGTATTTCCTAAGTAGAATATTTTTCAGTAACACTTCTCTCTTTTTCTTTGCCCCATTTCTTGATCTGTGAGCAAGAAGGCTCACCTAAATGTAACCTTGGTTCCCATTGTATGCAGTTTCTACCGGTACAGTAACGGAATCGATGCATTGTATTTTAATATATAGTCACTTAAAGGTTTTTGATATTGTAGCTACTTGTGTAACTAAATCGACCTTTTTAAAGATACTTCACAACTTGCTGAACTGAAAGTTTTTTTTTTCCCCTGAGCACGAGTGTGGCTCATGCAACAACTTCACGCCTATTGCAATTTGCATGCTCGATTAACTTGTAGGTGACGATTTAAATCGCCATTGAAGACAGGCTAGCCGCGTTGTTCTTCACCTTGTGCTCTCCAACAAGTTCGGAGAATTTTGTGTCCTTGGGTTTTACCCGAACCTGTTTGGTTCTGTACTTCTGGCGAATCCGGATGTTGCTGGTGAGGTGATGCTCGTGTGTTGTACAGGACAGACGAGGGAGGGACTGTACTTTTTCTTTGTTTTGTAACGGAGGATTTTTTTTCTTACTAGGGACAAAGGGGAATGATTCATTCCTGTTCCCCAATTCTGGCGCGCCTATTTCGTATCTCCTGCTGGGGTTACCCCCACTTACATTCTGATAGGAGAGTCAGGCGGCGAGGCTCATGTCTTTTGTTTTCAATTTGTGTGACGCGCAACCAGGGTATATTTGGGAGGTTTATTGAGAGCTTATGTCACGAATATGCTGCGAAATCTGGAAACGTAGATGACGAATCGGGCAAAGTGTATGTGGACGCCACAGCAGTAGAATATGTAGGTTGATAGTTAAATAAATATGTACCTTTACAATTGACCATTTTGAATTCTCTTACAACCACTGGTAGTGATTGCATTTTTCTTTTGTAGTTCAAGAATGCACACTAACGAAGTATTCCTTGTCGATTTGTTCTCGAGGACTGTTTTCCTTCATTTTAGGGCAAAGTCGTCGAAAGCTGTTGGTTAGCACACCGCGCTACGGCGCCAGAGGTCCCGGGTTCGAATCCCGGCCTGTTCATGGGTGTTCTTTGTGAGTGTCCCTTCATCAATTTCACCACTCATCCTCATCTTCGCGATTAGCCAAAAGTGGCAGAAAAGCGAAGTAAAATAAACCAAATCAATAACAAAAGTCGTCCAAAGCTGCTATTGCTTGGAAAAGTATTTTGGACACATTTAGACTTGTAAACCTATTCGTAAGTACCTATACATATGTGAATTTGGACACCTCGTACATGCATACCTTCGAACCCGAAGCTTGTGGCGTGGGTAATATCTGTAATAAGTTCAGGGAAGGTTGGTTGCCCTTTTGTACCTTTGTTCCCTGTGTAGTGAGACATTCGGTAACTATGAATCCAAAGTGCAGTGATTAAAATTTGCACACTGTGCATATTTGTGAAGTACCAACGAGTTTCCCAGTTCCAATTCAAGTTTGCTTTGTGAAAATCCGACTGCAGGGTCGAGAAAATTTGATAATCCTAACATGTCATACGCAGAACGTGGTAGGCCCACGAGCCAAGTAGCATCAGCTCCTGCATAAAAGTGCTACTTGTGTTGTCTTCGTCTATTTTTTTTCAGTGTATTTCATGAAAGCCCGTTGCCAAGAAAAATGTTCAAAGATTTCTCTCGGACACAGTATTTTCGAATTTCAGTAATTACTTGATTCTGTTTGAGGATAAAAAAAATATCCTTACTTATAATAAAAACCGAGGCTGTAAAAGGGCATTCAGCACACGTAAGGATATAACAGGACAAACCACTCTGGCTGTGGTCCAAGGCGGCAGAGCCTCGTTTGCTTGCATCAATGATTTTCATTATTTAGGGTCGTTTTTCTGCCACTTTTGGCTTATCGCGAAGATGAGGATGCGTGGTGGTGTGATGAAATTGATAAATGGACACTAACACCCATGTCCAGGCCGTGATTCGAACCCGGAACTCCTGGCGCGCTGTGATAACCACTCCTGTCACAGAGGTTATTGGAGAGGTGTTGGCATTTACACCCCATAGCAGTGTTGTAACGCAACTAAATCCCTCTACTTCATTATCAGAGGAGATCTTGTCGAGATGCAATTACATTGGCAGCTGAATTATGTTCAGTTCTCTTTCAAAATGTAAATGTGAGTTCGCAAAAGTTGTTTAAAGAGGGCGAACTGAAAACAACAACGGCTGTCGTGAAAACGCGTGGCAGAGAGAGCAGACAGCTCGCCACCGATCAGGATTAAATAATCCCAACGCGAAGTTTTCCACTGCTTGCGAATTGGCAATTTGGCAACATCGATAACGGGGTGTGTGTGACGTTTTCTCCTCCTTGGGGAGTGGGGGGATAGACTGATCTTGGGTTTCCCCTCTCGACGCCTCCTCTCGCGGGATTTCAAGACCCGAAACTCAAACCGCACGGCTTGATGTGGCGGTGGCAGTCTTCGTCGCACGTGCCCACTCACTCGGGGACTAGACGCGGCCGCAATATGTATAACTAGAGCACGATGCATTTGCGTGCTAGTGAAGGCCACGGATAACTGTCCGCCCCCTTAAAGTGCAAGCGAAAGCTTGAGAAACTGTTCTGTGCGTGTGACGGTTCTCGATACCTAGAATGCATGTAATTTCTGCTACCATGCAGTTCGGTGCATCTTGTCGTTTGTCATCAAGGAGTGGCTTCCGCCCTATTTGGCCGTTATTGTTTTCTCGGAGATTTTGTTTCTTGCGCGCACCATTGTCATCTTACACTTTTATTATGGACAGTCTTCTTCCTTCTCTAATTTCGTTGGCAAAAGGAGCATTAGTTTTAGCTGTAATATGTTATCTGGATTAGTATTTTACCAGAAGAAAGTCGATAGTGGCGCCAGACCTTGTGGTGTGTGGGGCTTAAAAAGACAAATGCATTATCTACATTCTTTCACGGTTTCTTGGGTAAAATTTGTCCTACAATTTGGCAGGGTGGACCAGCCTGATTTTGGATAAGCCCCCCTCCCCCCAGGCCATGCATGAAGAAAGCGGTAAGGGTGATGTTCGTATGTGTCCGTCATAATGATTGTAATAACAATAGGTTAAATTAGGTAAACAGGATTATGGCGGTGCAATGGTTTCGTAAAGATAGCGTGAATGAGTAAATTTTATATCGCTTCTGTGCGAGATTTATAATTCATTCAAATTGCATCTAGCACTTAACATACAATATGTTGCGATCCAGTCGGTAGGGTACCTGACTGACGTAGGAGACCCGAGTTCGATTACTGTGGTAGTTGATCCGAAGTGAGAATTCCAACTATGTCCCTAAATAGATACGCGGTGGGAAAAATCGGTGAGTACTTGGAAGTAAACCTAGAGGTAAAGAGCGTGGTGCTGACCACATCACTTCAAGTATTTCCGATATCTAGAATATGTGGGGTCCTACCTCCACGCCTCTTGTTCGTCTTCACGGCGCTACTCAATCCAGGAGGGAGATAGTTTCCTTTATGCCGCCGTGTCATCACTGTAAACCAGTTCGCTTCTTGCCACATTCGTCACGGCACGGTCGTTGACGAGGACTGTCAGTGCCAATCGGATTTTCCGATGCAGAACGTGTCGCCATCTAGCGGTATGCATTCGAATTACTGGACTCTCGATGCTCTCGTTAAGTGTGTGTGTATTGTAGAAACAGCACTGGTCTACCCCACAGCCAGGAGTGACTTCACTGCTTCCGCGCCAGAAAACTGGCATTTTTGCGACGGCGGCTGCTTCCTTAACCTTGAGCGAAACATGTTCAACAGGTCCGACTGTCGCTATGTGTAGAACAGCCACATGGGCGTAGTCCGAAATAGATAACTGCTACGCTAGCCCAACCGATCGATTGTTGTCGGGCGGCTTTATATCGTGGTTTAATCCCGTTAGGTTGAAGTGGAAACTATTTTTCTGCATTGGATAAGCCTCGATTATGTCACCGTGATTTGTGTCCCCGCCTTGGCGTTGTTTTTGACAGCGACCGCGATTAATCAATCCTGGATGTCTGCGAACGCGAGTTGGCAATACTGTTGATATCTTACATAATCTAAAAATGCAATTAACCGAAGCCCAAGCTGCCTTTTTTTTTCGCCACGGCTTAATTGGTGTGATTAAGGTGGTTGTATTGTTTTTATCGCTTAGACGGTCGATGTCATGAATATGTAAACGAAGGGAACGTGTTCACACAATGTTGTCATACATTTTGCAGCCCTTGTTTACACATTTCCTAGTGCAATTAACATCATGCACGAGGCATAGTTACTTTACTGTACTGCCCAGTCTTCGTTACACAAGATAATTTTGTTTCATATTTTTTTCGTCTTTGAATACTACTGAATCAGTCTGCTGTGGAGTTAGATTGCAAAACGGTCTCCCGTGTTCAATACCCAGTGGAGGCCCATACGGCTTCGGATCCCAATTTAAACTGTAGGTCCAGTGCCCATTAGTCTATCTGTGCATAATGTCGACTTAAAAACTCAACTATCTAAATCGATTGCAAAACATGAAGTTGAAAGAGGTTATGACTCGATAATATTATAAAAATGTGCAAAAATATGACTTGTATTTTCCATATTGCGTGCCTGCAGCTACAACGAATCCTTCTTCAAAATTGTACACTGTAAAATTGTACACTGTAAACAGAATTAAAATACAGTGTATTCACCCTACGAGAATTCTGGAAATTTTGATCCGGTGTACGTTAAAAGTGACAGCAGGTATTGAAAGTGATCACCAGTCTCGCTATATTGTGGGGATTACTGTACCCTGTATTAAGTTAACTCGACAGGAAAAGTACGGATTCAGATCTGGAGACGTAGTAGGCCAGAATCATTTGGAAGTTAACACGCTACATTTACCTACTGTACCAGCGATAACAGACTGAACGCAGTTCATAGTCCACCAAAAGCAACTCCTGACGCAGTACAAAAACCAGCACTAGGAATATATAAATATAACATTTTCATAGTTGACGGCGTACTTTTAGACGGAACACCCTGTACGTTAAAATACCACTGAATGATATTGATAGTCAGTCATTTAACAATACCTGGTAAATTTTATTTCTGCATAATGATTGGGATTCTAATATGGCTTGTTGTAGTCATAACATTGTTCTTGATAAAAACTGAGCACGTTCCGTACGTGGTTCAACTGGCTTAGGCTAATGCCCAAGCCAGTAGATTATTTCTGTCCACCAGTGCTCTCGGTGTTGCAATTCCGAGTGAATATGTTCTTGCATGCAGATGCTTGCACGGAATGTGCTGCTGTCAGTTCATCTTACGTCACTGTACGTAATAAATTGCTTACTCGTTCGTGGATATTTCCTATGGCAAGCAACACTATTACACGTGCAGTTTTTGCAGCGGTTGCTACTCGGGTCATAAAACGTGAAGCTCTTTTAGACTGAAGCAGCGAATGAAGAATGTAGTAGCCTGGAATCGAACTAAGGGCTCCTCTCGCTCTCTAAAATTGCCGAACAACTTGCGTCATATCCAGTATGTCGTTTCGTGTGACTTCTCAGCCGATTGCCCTGTCCACTTTCTCCTTTGACCTCGACCTTCCACACTTTGATGGCAAACTTTGTATTCAGCGCCACGCCATTTCGTGTGGATCCAATAGGAACTATCAAGAGTTCTTTTGGAATCTACGACGTTGCTTGATAATGCAGTGATGCAGTTGCTGCCTGCAAGGTTGCGTCAACGACGATGCCTTACTTGTTTGTGTTTTCTGTTGTTTCATCCTTGTCCTTGTGATTCTCGTATATGTTGCAACGTTTTGACGTTTTGCTCTATCGCCGCAGTGAGAAAGAGAAAGCTAACGAATTCTTCCTTCTCTTCATGTGTGAAGAATTCGTGAGTGTAGCGTTACTTCGTTCTTCCAGCTGCTCGTAGGGTTTTACTGCACAATATATTTATTTCACTGTAATTCTTAAGGGGACAGTATTCAGTACTAGACTTTAGGTATTACTCAGGCCCAGTGGCGTGCCTAGAATTTTCAAAAGGGAGGGGTTACGTACACTTTTCCTTGTTAGTCAGCCCTCATATTTCCATATTTTCCTATCTTTGACGTTCTTTTTTTTACAAATACTGGGCCAAAATGGGGAGTATGACCCCCACCAACCCCCCCTTGGGCACGCCACTGCTCAGGCCCGTAGTCAGGATTTTATTTCGGGGGGCTCATCCCTTATCAGCACAGGCGTCGCCAGAAATATTTGTAGATATGCACTGATAAAACTTCATTAGTAGAAATAATAATGGCTTTAATAATTATTACCACGGTTATAATTGTCATTTTACAATAATAATGATTATAAGTTATTAGAAATAAACCAAATTTATTGTTATTACTTCGCTAATGGATCCACCGTATGAGTGAATATCCAACATAACTGTTATCCATTATTTTTTTTTACATTTTGTCCAGTTAGTGTACTGAAATTCATCAATATTGTTGTTTGTGTTATTAACGTTTACACATTCCATTAAAAAAAAGGCTTTTTCATAAAGAAAACTATACATTTTGGGACCTGTGGATCCATTTGTTCTTTGGATTAAATGGCAGAATATAAAAATATAGCCTGGTTCCTCTATTATGCACTAAACTTTCTTCGATTTAATGTTTAATCCTGTTAGGGAAGTAAAATTAATTACCACTATTTAAATTAGATATTTGTAGGATTTTGGGGAGGCTTCAGCCCCCTTAGCCCTCCCCCTGGCTACGTGCCTGGTATTACTTGTTAATATGTGATATCCTGTGCCTTTAGTCATATTGAAAACCTATGTTTTTAATATTAAATTCTATTTTATTCATGTTTGCAGAATAGTCCCTGACATAGGCGATAATTTCAATGGGTAATACGTATGCGTCTTGTCACACCGAAGTTTACGTCAAATACGTTTTGGCGTGAAACGAGTCATTGTATGGAATGAACAGGAAATTGCTTTGCTCACCATCTTCATATTTTCCTTGTCCTGCTGCGTCATTGTTCTGCGCTATTACGACTTGATCTTTGACATCCTTTGGCGTTCTTTCACTACACATGTTAGTTGCTATATCGCGACGATGAGGATGAAATTATTGAAAGGGCACTCACAAAGAACACCCATGCCCAAGCCGAGATTCGAACCCGTGATCCCTGGCGTTGTAGGCGCTGTGCTAACTACTACGCAACGGAGGTACGCACGTAAGAATTTAGTTTTACAGCTTCTATCCAAAATATTTAGAATTTAAAATATTTCTTCTTGAGATCTTAATAGGAATTGCTATTGTGTTAGCGCAAAGAAATGCGTGTGAAGTATGAAAAGCTTCAGCCTATAAATACGACTGGACAGTTTCTGTAGCACACCCCGCAAGCTATTTACCTAACGTACAAGTAGGGTTCAATCTTGCGCTCGATGGACGTAAAGCATCGCAGAATCTTGTTAATGCCGCCAGTCCCCTTCCCCGACATCCTGAAGATTTGATCTCGTGACCTCCTGCGCCGAGAATCGACGACCAGCTCGCTGGCACGGGAGCAGGCGGAAGCGGTTCGGCTTATCGAGATCCGCGCTTCCTCTTCCGCCGTGCCACACCCAGAGACCAATTGGCCAAGGTCACGGTTGTATTTGCACCTCTTCCTCCTGTTCTTCGGGATCCGTTCGGCCTACCTGCCAGCGAAGGTCGTACGCGTCCGTATAAAACACTACAATTTTATCAAGGGGCGTGTTGTGCACTCGAGAACACAAACGCGTTGCAGTCAACCATACGATAGTGATACGTCCATGAATTTCACTACGGTCTCTATTGCCTTTCTGCTAATCGCAACGATGGAGATGAGTGGTGATATGATGCAATTGATGAAATGACACTCGCAAAGAACACGTGTGTCCATGCTGTGATTCGAATCGCACGATCACATTCTGAAATATGTAAACACGGAAAGGAATATTTTCATTTGGTAGGCACGACAGTTTGCTCCTACATACGTATATAAAATAGGGCAACAAAAAATGGTCAAAAGAAGGGGGAGAAATGACACGGAAATTGTTTTTTTTTTATGCTTTGTCATCTTGCGAGACTGGAATTTTGCCCCTATTGTGCCCTCACTTCTTTTGTTCTCTTCGATACATTGTGTCGCACATGTTTTGTAACATTACGCGTGACTTCCAACGGATGGGTGAGATTTAATCATCTGAACAGGGCTTCCAGATTGCCTAGTGGTAACGTTGTCGCCTTGTTCAATCCCGGTGGAGGCACACAGTAGTTCGGATCAAACTTTCTTTGAAATCTGTAGGTCCAGTCCCGATTAACCTATCTGTGTATGAAGTGGACTTAAAACAAAAAACTCAAGTAATGTGGACGACAAGTTGATGTTTGGGATATGAACTTGTAAACATTATTGAGTGTCGATGTTGAATTATTCTTGTATACTGTTGCCAGTGGGTGGTGTCAAGAGTGGGACTACCCAAAATCAACATGGTCCATCCTGTCAATATGTAACATGTATATTTCGTGATGAGTGTATGCATAATAATTTATATGACGGAGAAACTTCCCTCTCCGCAAGATGAAGAACAAGAACAAAATTATTTCTTCCCTCTCTTTTCCCTTCTCTCTCTCTCTCTTTCTCCATCTCCAGGGGGAAGTAAGAAAGGAAGTGAGAAATGGAAAGAGAGAAGGGTAATGCAATAAAAATGTGAATATCAATTTAAAGTGAGGATGTGAACACTCACACTTGTGGTCTGTTGTCGCTACTTTAGTGTTCATCTCGACGAATGTATGTGAACCGTTTGACGTTCAGCTGGCGTAACAAGTATACGAGTGCTACTTTATACCCTCCACATGCAGTGTTGGCGCGATGTTTCCACCGTAGCGTTGTCTTTACAATGAAGCAAGACAAAGGGAAATCGGGGCCGCTCTACCTGTCCGTTCCTGCCGCAGAAAGGCTATTTACCTCAAATAAGAAAAAACAGTAATTAGGAGCGGCTCTCGTAACTCAGCTGTCTGGGCCGGAGGCGATGTTGCCGAGTCACTGAATGCGAGCTGGCAACGAGTGACAATGGCTTCGGTGGGAAGGAAGAAGGAATTCTCTTCTGGTCAGTCGGCTCGTAGCGGAATTTGGATAGTGAAGCGTCACAGTGCCGGAAACAAACGCACTTCTTATTGCGAGAATGTCCCACTTATCGGGTTCGCTCAGTTTTAAAGGAAATTGGATATTCTTGCTAGTATTGTGTACCGTGCTGAAAATCGTACTTTACCGGCTGTACATTTGACAATGATTGCTATGATATTTTAGTGTAAACAGTGCCTATGTTAGTACAAGGTAATTAAATCTCTAGTCTTAAGTTTAACAATCACAGTATCATAAAAATGCAGCCTTACTGTTATTCAGTGAAATACTTAGTAATTCATACTCCCAGCGACGAAGTGAACCTTGGCGAGAGTAAGTGGGACTCTGGTATCGAACAGTTAACCTCGACTACGAGTGCAGATGTGGACAGATATTAGGCTTACAGCGACAATGACTATGTTGTAGAATATTTACATTCTCTGTATAAGGAGCACGTTTACCGTGCGGTTGTGGAGGTGATCGTAAACAATTAATTTATATGGGGAGGTGGATCTCTCCGGTTCTGAAATCCCCGTGACTCCCCCCTCCCAATTTTTCTTAAGATCCACTAAATTTTTGCACCAAATCTGTGCTCTGACGCTAAATCTACCTTTGCACTCCTTCCCCCAAAAGGAAATGATGTAAAATTAAAAAGGTAAATAAAACAGCGTGCCCAAGGGGCGGTTGGTGGGTGGTCACTCTACCCTTGTCCAGTATTCCTAAAAAATAACATCAAAGGCAGGAAAAGTGTGCAAAATGAGGACGGACTGGGTACTAAAAAAGGAACACATAACTTCCTTTCGAAAGTTCTGGGCACGCCACTGCTGCCAATGTTTGGTAGTAACAGTTACTTTTTTTAGGAGCTTTCAAAAATTAAGTAGCTCTAAATGAAATCCAGTTACTTTTTGCAATAAGAGTAACGTTATCAACCGTCACTTTACGACGCTTAAATTGTTAATCAATGTTCTCATTAATTGTGATAAAAATATGAAGACTTACATATCAGAAAGATGAATGAAGTCTACTTATTTGGTTTGATTACGATTAATAATTATTGATTGCGTATAATTTGTTAGAAAATTTGCGGCAGGCTGGGAAGTGAGTGACCAGTATTAGTCATAGTCATGTTACACATTGTTTGGTTGTGGAAGCTGGCACGTCTGTATTCTTTCCCCTGTACAACTTACGTACGAGTGATTCCAGTTGGAACGCGTTCATTGAAGCAGGGAGCGAGTGAGTGATACGTGCTCTCGAAAATAGCTGTGCCCAGCGTCGCTTCCGTTGTTAACACAGCATTACGCAATTGCGGGGAAGGGAAGAGGGTGAACGAAAGGAAGTGATGTCACGGCCCGCGCAGGGAATCTTGGGAAGGGAGAAATCCCATATTCCTATTAAATAGCCGAGGTTCCTTTTTACGTCAGTTGTGTTATCTTAGGCATTACTACACACACTATGGAGGAAAAAATGGCATTGCGTCTGACTTGCATCCATGTGTCTTTCCCAGCGTTTCTAAGGCCAACATATTGTTTGAAGGTTACTTTTCAACTTCCGTGGTATCGTTTCGTCCTTCTTTATTGGTCTAAAGGAAATGTATCAACTCGATCGTGGATGTTTTCTTAACGAAGAGCATAAGGAAGTTGAACTAAAAACACGAACAGGCGATTGGCTACTTGCAAAAAGTATGGTACAAATACAGGCCAGATGATATCTGAAATCAGTTCCTTTTCCCAACGCATTATCTGCCTACTGAAGGTACTGAGGTCCATATCCGGTATGGACCCTTTATTAATTTAATTAAAATCGACACTCATCATCCTCACTGTTGCCGCCCTCCGTGGTGGAGTGATTAGCAACGCCAGGGATCCCGTTTTTTTTGTTAGATTAATTGAGTTGGTGTTTTAAGTTTGTGGACAGTAAGGCTAATCGGGACTGAACCTACAGTTTAAAGTGGGATCTAAACCACTATGTGCCTCCGCACCGGGTAGTGAACCCGGTATCCTCTTGATTGCAAGGCAACGACGGGGTCCCGGGTTCGAATCCCGGCCTGGGCATGGGTGCTCTTTGCGAGTATCCTTTCATCAGTAGCGTATACTGAGTCCAATATCTGGGCTATGTCACTGGTCCTAGGCTATGAATAGAAATAAATTTACCAACTCATAAGAAATCAGGTTGCCAACTCATAAGAAGTCAGGTTGCCAACTCATAAGAAGTCAGGTTGCCAACTCATAAGAAATCAGGTTGCCAACTCATAAGAAATCAGGTTGCCAACTCATAAGAAATCAGGTTGCCAACTTATAAGAAATCAGGTTGCCAACTCATAAGAAATCAGGTTGCCAACTTATAAGAAATCAGGTTGCCAACTCATAGGAAATCACGTTGCCAACTCCATAATCAGGATCATCATCTCACTGATATGAATAATATTATTTACAATTTATGATCTATTTTTCTCCTGTATTTTATTCTCTAGACTTCAGGCTTCGCAGATGGCCTAACTAGCCTAGAATATACACTCCCGCCTTTCATCATATCATCTATCATCTGAGGTCTTCCCGATTGCGCAGTACTATCTATCCTCATCACCTTGTAATCAAGGTGGGTTCGATGCCCATATTTTTTCAGGTTCTGTTCCAATTAGCCTTTCTGTACAAGCGGACTGAAAACAATGATTCAAATTTAGTCAAAATAATCACATTTATTAAATGCTACTTATTTTCTTGTTGTTTACGGTTACCAGGAAGTTTTCGTCAATTCAAATAAATCCGTTTTTCTGTGCAAGGCAAAATTAACAAAATTGTATTTTCTATACTCTGTCCCAGGAATATGTGGAGCAAAAGAGAAGAAGAGTAGTGGGCGGAGCAAAGCAGTGCGCGCTGGTCGTAACAGCTGTTAGCTGCACTCACTTCCACTGTCACGAGTTCATTGGTCGAGCCCTCTCGAGTCACTATCGCAGAGACTTGTTTTCGTTCGCTTGCTCCAGAGATTGCATGGACAGAGTATAGTTGCATTGTACTAGGATTTGATTCTGTATTTGTAGGATCTTCATTAATGCACTTCCCTACCACACACAAAGAGAGAAAGAGGTTTTATCTTTTTTTTGTTTCGAAATACAGAAATTCTATTCTGCTTATTGTAGCGTTAATTCCATAATTTCGACGATTAGTGATACTTAGATGAAACTGATGAACACTCAATATCACCTTCTGGAGCGAGGTCTAGCCGGCGTTCGATCATGTTAAGAAAGACGCGAAAGATCATAACGAAAGGAAATTGTAAGGGTCCCTTGACACACGCACACGCACCAAGGTTTATGACAGGACAGCCACATAAATAAGATGCATACGTCAGACTTGTGTTGTGTCACGGCACAATGTCAAAGGCCTTTGCATCTTGACACCTGTCGCTTTTTTGCGCGTCGTCGCATACAGCAATACATCCTCTGACGTCTCAACAAAGGCATTACGCCATACCAAAAGCCATAACTACTCTTGGGTGCATTGATCTCGTTGACGTTCGTACACAAGCCAAGAAAAACAAGCCATGTTTTGGTATTTCAACTTACACGCTGGAAACGAATAACAAGTTGAATGGAGAATATTCAAATGTTCTGATGGCTCAATCACGCCGCTTCTATTCATAAACTGATACAATCATTACGTTCTCTTACTGCAAAGAACAGCGAAGTTGTCGACGCAAAGCAGAGTGAGCACTCACAATAATGCTTAACATCTAAAGTACGGAAATGGCACTTTGTTCTGAAAAACGACAATGAAGCAGTGTTGCCACTTGAAGGAAATTTCCTTTAGTGCGAGGAAATTGTATCAGAATTTCAGGGGAGAAATTCATGAAAAGAATGAAATTGCAAGGAAATTTGAAGCTCCTTAAAGTATACATCACATTTTGTGATCATCTCAAAAACGAACCATGATTAAGTTTCAAATTTAGCTTGCGAACACCTAATATCTTCCCATTATTATCTATACCGTAAAATTATTGCAATAACACCAACTTGTATAAGCTTAATAATGCTTATGAAAATATTGAAATTTGTTACATACTTCACAAAGTTACAATTTACTTTCATAATTTTCATACATTTGATTATTCCCAATATTTCCTTGAATCGGTGCATATAGTAGTAATGCCACTGGACCTCTGCTAGCAGTAGCCTTTTAATAGTTTTGTAGCCCGCGGCCTGGCAGAGTGTATAGCACAGCGTGCATGGGCGTCCGGAAGGGGGGGGGCGTCCCCCCCGGAAAGTGAACCAAAAATTATGTATTTCACACATATAATTTCATTTTAGCCACAATAATGTGTTAATTATTGCATGAACACCATAAATTCAAATTTAAGCAATGTTTTTTTTAGGGAACAATACTACTTTGGGGCAAATGTGCCTTGTTTGCCCCCCTGGAAAAAAATACCTTCCTTGCCCCTCCCTGGAAAAAAACCTGCGGGCGTCCATGACAGCGTGCTACAAAATCAGGGATCCCGCGTTCGAATCCTGACGAAGGCTTGGGTGTTCTTTGTGAGTGCCCCTTCATCAGTATTATCACTCATCCTCATCGTCGCGATTAGCCAAAAGTGGCAGAAAAGCAACTTAAAATAACCGAATTAAATCAATCAATTTACTAGTTTTTTGATCGCGATTTCAATTTCTTTCAAGAGGACTGTAGAATTTGTATAAAAAATGAACATTTTGCAACTTTAAGAGCAAAATTGTGCTTTCTGGTTGTGGGAACGCTGCTAAGGAAGAAGTTAATGTTTGGTGTGAGTTATTGACAAGCTGAAACTTGTACAGCGCAAGGCACAAGCATTACTAGGCTGAGAACAGTTATACAGAGCGACACTTGGCAATAATACGGTGAATTAGGTCTGGCAAAGACGTATTCTTTGTGTGCCCCCACCCACACCGATTTGGCCACTGTCGGTCTACGTGCTTCCGAAAGCCTTATCACTTCTCGTTCAACTTTTTCAAAGAGGATTCGAAGTGGTTGGAATTAGAGAAAGTACAAGCGAAGTCCTTGGGAGGAATGCACTGTTGAGCAGCCTCTGGCAGGAGGGGAGGCGATTAATAGCATGCGAGGTGGGGGAGGAGGGGAACGACGTACGGTGAGAAAGTGCACTTGCTGGAGCTGTAGGTGCTGGCGGCTGAACACCCACTGGCCTCCATAATCCCATATTTGAGTTCAAGCGCTGTCGCTGTGGTTTTATTCCAACCAATCCCCCCTCTCTTTACTTAATCGCATTTCAAGGACGTTTGGAGAATGGCAAGGTCGGATTTCTTGTCTGTGCGGTACGCCCTTGCTTGCGGTGAGGTGGTCGAAGATACAAAAAGTGCAGTTAGGTATGCTGTCCATATTTACAGTTATATTCATTGCTTATAATTTCCCGATTTTTTACTGGTAGTATCACTCATGCTGAGGACATGCGTGTACTTTAGTGGGACTGCTTAGCGCAAGATGGCAGTAGTGAATCAATCGAAGCTGTGGTTGAAACATAAGCGGGTGGTTACATAAACCAGTGTATTCTTTGTCCGCTATAAGAACAAAGTCACTATAAACCAAGTTGGATTGATTTAAATAACTTTAAATAAATAATTTATAGAATAATGTACATAAGAATTCTGTAGATATCAGAATCATTTTTGGTGAAAGTACATTAATATTGTAATAAATCAGTAATGTTTTAGGGCTCTTAACGAAGGAAAACAAAGGAAACAAAAGGTATTACTGATGGGGCGAAGCTCACACGAAAGGAAATATAATATGTATATTGTAAATACACTTAAATTTGTATTGATTTAAAATTCAATATTTTAATACCAGTAGTCTTATGGAGGAAGTCACGACTTTACAACAATGATCTTTGACGTGTGATAAAGTATTGTAATAGTCTTATTCTTCAAAATTATACAACATATTTTCCAACAATCCAAAAACATTTCAAAGAATATACTCGAAGAAAACATTCCGATGTGGAGTGCTCGTGTGAATGAGTTAACTCGCCAGTATATTTATTATTGATAACATCCTTGTCACGTGACAAGCTCAAAGAAGAATCCCCCACAGCATATGTTACAAATTTGGAGTTCAAAGCTCGAGTAAAAAAATGATAACCGTTTTATTTCTATAAGCAAGTAATGCTTTACATACTTCCACATAGCTATTTCATGGATAATGATTTGTTGTTGCACTGATTTCCTGTAGTCATGCAACTTTACGTGATTTTGCTCTCATACTTTACCGATAATAGTATAGTCGAAGATACTTACACTAACTTGAGAAGCGATTATACTTGGAGAACGTTCTTGCACTTCTGCAGTGTGACACTTGCAAAGGAAATGACTTAGTCCTTTTATTCGGAGGTGGCAACTATGTAACTGCTGGTTTCCGGCCAGTGGGCAGGAGTCGAGACCACGTGAAGAAGCAGGTGGCAGAATGCCACAATCTAGCGATCATCATCTTTCAACAGTGTGACACGCATGATGATGAAACGATATACTTTGTATTGCTTTTTCCATGGATTTAGATGGATTCGTTTGAGACTTGAGAAACATGAATCTCTTGTTGTAGGGAGATCCTCGTGTTATATTGTTACTGTGAGTACATGCTCAGTGGTTGAAATGCGCATCTGTTCCAGTAGCGTGCCGGGGGAATTTGCAAAGGTTGAGAGAGAGAGAGAGTGAATAATCAAAAGTAACAGACTGAAAAGAACTTTCGAAAAACTAGAGAAACTATTAGGTGAAATATTTCCCGAATAAATCACCAGAACATGATGCTCCAATACTTTCCACGGCAATACAATTAGCTCTCAATAATGATAGTGAAAATGATTTCTGTGCCTGTTTCAGACTTTGGTCAACGTGGAACAGTCACTGTAAAGGAGCCCGCGTCTACAACCTCTTCATTCTGAGTCATTAGTGCAAGTAAACGTAATGTGTCCCACGACCAATTGCGGTACAATCACAGACACTCTTGGGTGGTAATGATCCTATTTGGTATCATCGTTACATTCCAGAAGTGTCCGTGACTCTACCTTAGTACATTCATAATATATACGTGGCATTCATTGGTTTTTACAGTGTGGGCACATTAGTACATAGGCTATTTTGCCCGTCACCTAATACGGGGATAAGCCACTTAACTAAAACTAAGCGGGCCTCCCCGATGGCGCAGTGGTAGCGTCGTCGCCTTCTAATCAAGGGGTCCCGGGTTCGATACCCGGTGGCGGCACAAGTGGTTCGGATTCCACTTTAAACTGTAGGTCCAATCCCGATTAGCCCTACTGTGCATAAAGTGGACTTAAAACACCAAATCAACCATTAACTAAAACTGAGGACATTTTCTTACTCGGTTTTAAAAAGTACAGTAACACCTTGAAAATCCGAACCCCAATAAGCTGGACTGAGCTTAATCCGGAGAGAGAGAGAAAAAACAGAATGTAAGGTTTTAAATGTGGCTAGAAGTCAACAAGAGAACTTGCCAAAGAAAAGGCAGTCAACCACTGATGAAATTCTGTTTCCCGCAGACTTTGTACTCTACTGTATAGTGTATTTAGGCCTATGCCCCATAAATACACCATAATAAACGTGTTTTGTTCCTATAAACGGAGTTTTAATGAACTTTCTTTCTACTGTTCTTTTACTGTACTGGACTTTCGTTTAACCAGTCAACTTATCCCCTATTAGTCCGGATTAACGAGGTTTTACTGTAGTTCATTCATTCATTAGTAAACAGGAACTAAAACTATAATAACTCTCGAGGACTAAAGGAGCGTTCAGCACACAGGACAACATGATCCCACAAAGGATTATCCTGGCGCCAGAGCTTCGTTGGCAGGTGTACGTGGAAGTGGGGTGACCTTTGGGTGCCTTACCAGACCTTCCCTTACACCCATGTGGCACTTAAGATTTCGAGCGGAGTTCATGTACAGTGACCGGCAGTAAAAATGGAAAACTTAGATGCTGAATCGCTCTCCTGCAAGGCGTTATGTGTGTTGCATAAATGCACGGCGGTGCTAGACGTTGCCATTGTTATTATCCACTTATCGCTAGTGATAGGCAACATATTCAACGCCTTGGTGAGACGCTAGTATTCCAAGATTTAGGTGTCCCATTTTTATTGCCCGTGACTGTACAGTGGGATCCGTGTAAATAGTCCAATGAATATTTTTATTATTTTTTCTCTTACTTCGTATGTGTTTTTAAGCGATGGATTTTTATGTATGCTGGTGCAGAAGTTGTCAACAGCTTGTTTTGAGTTTTCTTTTAATTCTTGAAGTTCTTATTGGGTCAAATAAAGTGCACGAACATGGTAGTTGACAATTTGCATGTTAATACTCATGGATCCCACTGTACATATGCCACTGTGTGTGTGTGAGAAAGCCTAGCAATGGTAAACCCTTCACTACAGTCTACTCTGTAGCGCATGTGACTTCCTGTGCGTGCTTTAAAAGAGGAGGGTGACGTTTGAACCATGAAGTGGAGGACCTGGAGACAGGACAACGATCAAAGGGTCTCTCCAACAATGTAAGAAGTTTAATTATTGCCAGGACACGCGCAACCAGCATTTCAAATCCTGCAGGGCACCGCGTGTTCCACCCGTTCGCTCCTTTTAAACGGCGGATTTAATGCAAGGGTGCCGACTCATTGAAAGCGCGGGGTGTAATTGCAACGACCCTTCCCGAGGGGAAAGCATTAGCGAATAGACCTTCTGAGTATTTTATAGATCCTACGCGGCAGCTCGAGAGCAATCAATAATTGATTATGTAGGCTGGGAGCGACTTTCACCCGTGCGCTCGACAGGGGAAAGGGGAAGGCGGTTATCGTTCATTAAGTGAGTGTACTAAACCGCACGACACTGGTCTGACCTACATTTCTCAGGATGTAAACTTTATAAGGAACCCAGCCGTAAAAGGTTAGCTAAATGGGCCAGTCATGTCAAAGGAGGAATCGTTCTCCTCCCCCCTCTTGTTTACTTGTGGGTGTTTTAATTACGGATACACACACACACCCACTGACGTATACAGAGGGGCTGATGGGGCTTCAACCCTCTCCGAAATCTTGAGAAAATCAATATTTTAAAATAAAAGTAGTGAAGAACTCCAGGGGGTGCAGTGGTATATGCAACCCCCCTAAAAATGACCCCCGATTGCCTTTCTTGCGAGCAGAAAGTTATATATATACACAGAATATCTTATTGTGTATACTGTCCCGTTAGGAAGCTACTACCGTATGTACTATTCACCTTTACAATTCGAGCCCCTCCCCTCAAAAATTCTACGTACGCCAGTAAAACACAATTATAAAAAAAGTCTAATCGATTGACTCATTGAGTTTGTGTTTTAAGTCCACTTTATACCTGTACACAGTAAGGCTAATCGGGACTGGAACTACAGTTTGAGATTCAAACCACCATTGGGTATCGAACCCGGAACTTGATTACAAGAGGGTAACCCAAACGATTCATGATGATCCTACCCATGTGTGAGGATCCGCGCTTCTGTAGCAAGTATGGCGGGAGACCCGAGTTCGATCCCCGGTCAGAATCGGCTTTGTCCCTGCATAAACCTGCTCTGAGGTTTCGCCCAGACTCAAATAAACGAATTTCCTGGGTGGTAAAGGTGGCCGGAGCATGGTGTTGGCCACATCGCCTCCAAAAATGGCCGAGATGGAGAATGTATGGGGCCCTACCTCCTTCATGACACGGTTCAGTGAACAGGAGTACCTTTATCACATGCACTTTATTCCTACGCGCAAGGCTCATGCACAGCTGACATTGGAATAACCAATAGCATTTCTCACGAGCCTCGTGTATTTATTTGCAATGACACCGTTCTTATGGCGGATGAAGAATAGGATACAGAAATAGGTCAACAATATTAGCGCAGTGTGTTCCTAATGTACTTGCCAGCAGTCAAAAGCATCATATTTTCATTAAATATATAGCTTGTTTCTTTTGGTAGTGGTGCTTCAAGACTGTAGGATTGATACAGTCCATGTTCATAAACTCAAAAATGATGTACACACTGTCCCGGGAATCTATGGAGCAAGCGAAAGTCCTGTGCATAAGTAGCGACTCCAGAGGGCTCAACCAATGACCGCGTGAGAGGGAAGTCGGTGCATGGAGGGTAAAACGAATCTGCAGCCGTTTGCAGGAGCGCGCACTTTTCTGCTCCACCCCTTCTCTACCATTATGCGCAGGGCTTGCTCCACACATTCTCGAAACAGAGTGTAGTCTGTAACGTGCATGTGGTTTCCCACAAGCTCTGATGTAACCTTGAACATTCTATGGTTTCGGGTATGACCCATTCATTGCAAGTAAATCAAACACCTTCTTGGTCAAGCGCCGTATGTCATCTTCTGACGCAAGCACGGAATGCTTTTGGGGTTAGGTTAGGCTTGCAGTGTATCATAAATAAACTAAATTTAGCCCAACAACGAAAGCATTTAAGCAGAAACTGGATGTTGAAAGAAATCTGAATTTCGAGGGTGTCGTTTGCCGTTAAACAACAACTTCATGCATTCTTCTAGAAAAGCCGTATCACAGAAATTGGAAGCATATTAGGCGACTTGCTCTTGACTCAATAATTTACTTTCATTGACCTTTTTGAACATCGGCTTATTGTTCTTATTACTATCAGCAGCAGTAAAATATCTTGCAGTGCATTGTGACTAGAATGCTGGAAACCAAGCACTAATGCCCGCGACAAGAATAACACCTTGTCCTTCGGCAGGGCAACGCAAGGAATCACCGCCAGCTGGTTCCTCCTTCAGGATTCTCTTTCTTTTTATGGCCCCCTTTCCTAGCTCTCGACCTCCTCCTCAAGGTGCGGGGGGAGTAAAGAATACGCTCAGGTGAAGATACTCCGGCTGCGCCAGGTGTGGTTCACTACTCCCCTCAACACGTGCCTCCTGTGTTGCCAAGTTGCAATATACACCATATGAGGTCTCGTCAGCTGGTAAATTGCCATGCCACAAATTGCCTCCTTTTTTTCCATCGTTCTAGTAGACTAATGACCCAAGTGTTAATGACTTAACCACAGCCATCCGGTCTACAGTTCGAACGCACTTGGCTCGTTTATTATGTACAAAGTCTCACAAGCTATTAAATTTTGGGTTGTAACATCGAACGAGCGCCGTTGTGCTGTTGTTTTTTTGCCATACTTTCACTTGATACAAAGCTCGTGACAATAATCAGTTTAGTTGTTGCTTTGATCCAAGGCCCTGATGAAAAATGAAATTTGGTTACTGTCTATTACAGCTTACAGGATAAGAAATGAAAATTGGTTACTGTCGATTACAGCTTACAGGATGAAAAATGCAATTTGGTTACTGTCGATTACAGCTTACAGGGTGAAAAAATGCAATTTGGTTACTGTCGATTACAGCTTACGGGATGAAAATTCAATTTGGATACTGTCTATTACAGCTTACGGGATGAAAAATGAAATTTGGTTACTGTCTATTACAGCTTACAGGATAAGAAATGAAAATTGGTTACTGTCGATTACAGCTTACAGGATGAAAAATGCAATTTGGTTACTGTCGATTACAGCTTACAGGGTGAAAAATGCAATTTGGTTACTGTCGATTACAGCTAACGGGATGAAAATGCAATTTGGATACTGTCGATTACAGCTTACGGGATGAAAATTCAATTTGGATACTGTCTATTACAGCTTACGGGATGAAAAATGCAATTTGGTTACTGTCGATTACAGCTTACAGAGTGAAAAATGCAATTTGGTTACTGTCGATTACAGCTTACAGGGTGAAAAATGTAACTTAGTTAACTCTCGATTACAGATTACAGGATGAAAATGCAATTTGGATAGTGTCGATTAGAAACTCCAGAACGGCATTTCCTGAAGTCGCTTTTAGCAATAAACATGATGTTGGTTACAAACTTCAGAGGCACCAGAGTACAGCAGCAAGTTGATCCTTAGCACGAATTATTCTACTCAACCTGGAAAATCCTTGTAATCAACGAGTCCCGGGTTCGATTCCCTGTGGAGGCACATGGTGGTTCGGGTCCCACTCTAAACTGTAGGCCCAGTCCCGATGACCCTATCTGTGCATGAAGTGGACTTAAAACAAACTTTAACGAACTTTTGTCAACCTGGTTTTCCTGAAGCGTACTTCCTTAGCGTAGAAAAGCGCTTTTGAGAATTTTTTACTGTTGGATGAAGTACTACCTTCAAAATTCCGCAAGTACTACAGCAGGAGATGGTTAAGTTCAGGAAAGTTGACTTCACTCTGAAGCCCATGCATGCCGACATTTCCAAGGCAAGGATTTATATATCTGGTTAGCGTTCACAATAGCGAACCTAACCTAATTTAACTGAAGGCATTGTGAATGTTTCCCTTCCTACTAGAAAATTCCTTCTACAGTCATGGACATTGCTGGGAGTAAATGGAATCGTTACAACCCAGAAGTATCCGTGACTGTACATGGCATTAAGTGCAGAAAACTTTTGACTGGATGCTACGACAAGTTGCATAAACTAAGGTAATTTGTACTAATCTTAGTTTCCTCACTCTAAAAAACAAATAAATAAACCTGCTGGAAGACTTGGTTTAGTGATAACGTTTGGCGTTCGTGATTATAACTTTGTTGTTTTCCACAGAGAAAGCGTCGTATTTTGCCTAAGAATACTAACGACATAATCTTTTCTCATTTTGTGCGACGTCTGAAGAAAATCTAGTGAAACGGACCTACATGTCCATTGGCGCGTATACTTCTTCAGTAACCACACACTTTCCCCTCCCCCCTCGCCACAAACAAGAGTTGCCGCAACTTGCTTGGGTTGGGTTTTGTTCAGTCGGTTACGTGCTTGGCATCACGCCATGACGAGAAGCAAGAAAATCCACGGTCTCCTTTCTCCCAGCACTCTATTTCCCTTCGACTCCTTAGGACATGATGAGGGCACGTATGTTTCCAGAAACGCTCATTGCTTACAGCGAGTAGCGAAGCCCAGTAAATAAGCAATGAAGAGGCAATGGGGCTGGATTTGAATTCAGCTTGTTGCTGGTCTATAGGTCGAGCGTCGTGGTTCGTTTTTGGTAGGAGTCGTGCTTGTGCTGAGGAGAAGGAAATGTTTAAGTGCATCATCTTTCATCAAAGTACATCTCGACATAGAGGATAATACTACTCACTTGCATTATGCACTTTAGCATTACCTTTACATCAATAGATTTTGTGCATTTAGTTTTATGTGTGTATTGTGCAGCCGGCCTCCGTGTCGGAATGGTTAGCACAGCGCGCTACGACGCCAGGGGTCCCTGATTCTAATTCCGGCATTCTTTGTGAAGTCCCTTCATGAATTTCATCATATCATCGCTCATCCTCCTCTTCCCGATTAGCCAAAAGGGGCAGAAATGCGAAGTAAAATTAACCAAATCAATCGATGAATGTGTATTGTATTCAGGATGGCGAGTATATCAATTGCTTAGTTTTTGTGTTTTATGCATGAGATGCAGATGCAGGGTTAGTAAAAGTGTAATCGTCGTGAAATGATTAAAATCCAAGCTAAAGTCCCAACGATTTATGCCCCTTACTGCCGGTCAAGCAAATAGAACTAAAAATAAAAGAGGGGGTTAATGTACCATGTAAGGTTCTCTATTTAAAGGGTAAACATTGTATGAACATTAAATTTCTTCCGACTGTACTAGGAAAATTAAATCATAGCATACACTGGAAATCAAACTTTGTTGTGCTTGATTCTATAAACTATACATTAGACCATGACAAGTTCCGATAGCTCAGTCGCTACACCAACAAAGATATGTTGATTCAACATGTCCAACTAGCCCCCCATGCCCGCCTAATCGTCGCCTCTGCAACTCGATGTTATAAATTCATGCGTGACTGCCACAATTTTGATTTCTCTGTGATGCTGAAAACTTGGTTAGATCACACTGCATGTCAATTTTAGAATATTTTAAATTTGCTCTGTGTAATAAAGGCCTTCCGGAAATGAATCGTCAAGGTTTTTAGCTGGCCTCCGTGGCCGAGTGGTTAGCACAGCGCGCTACGACGCCAGGAGTCACGGGTTCCGAATCCTTGCCAGGGCATGGGTGTTTGTGAGAGTCTCTTCATCAATTTCATTGTATCATCACTCATCTTCATCTTCGCAATTAACCACGAGTGGCACAAAGCGAAGTAAAATAAACCAAATCAATCAGTCGACAAAGTTTTGAGGCTTCCTCGTTGGCGCAGTGGTAACATCATCGCCTTGTTCTCTAGGAGGCACATTGCACAATGTTTCGTATCCCACTTTAAACTGTAGGCCCAGTCTGTGCATCAATCAAGTGGACTTAAAACGATATATAAGGTTTGGCTGCCTTTTTACCTCATTTACCATCATCAGCCGACCTGAATATCTGTTTTCACCCTTGGCATTGAAAAATTACAAAAATGGCTAAACCCATATACGTATCATTGGCATTTGAGTCCACGAGATAAGCCTAATTAACGCATTCATTTCTCGTAGACGGTGCATACCAAGATCCACAATGTGGGTGAGTGGAGGACAGGCGGCGTACCCTGCTTTTTCTATCATTGAGATAACACCTTTAGTGAAGGACAGAAAGGAATTGTTTCCAAGCCTTGTTATTTATTGTCTGTCTGTGCCGCATATGCAACCGGAATAAATAAATACCAAAGAGGGTTCACCTCTGCATTCAATGTTGCCAGCGCAGGCAGTCCAGTTCCAGTGTGCGTCCTTAAGTATCCCCCAGCTTCGGATCCTCGTGGTCTTTTTTACATCTGCGGCCACCTTTGTCGTACACGGAGCGTGATTGTTTCAGTAACTGCGTTTCCTGAAGGGGCCAGGGGACCGAGGGGCGCAGAGATGGAAGGAAGACCTGCTGGATGCGTGCCAGAATGCACAGCTGTGTCCGCCATTACGGTGGCTCTTCCTTTCGTCGCATGGGACAGAGAGATTGGAGGAGGGGAATGAATCATTCCAATTGGTATCTAGTTAAAAACCTAACATAACTGCTTATCAGCGTTCATACTTCATGAAGGTAACTGGTTTGAATTACCAACCGAAAATAATTTAAGTTCGTACGGTTTTGTTGCTGTTGTCCACAGCAATGATATGGTGAAACGAACATTTTTCAATCATACAATTCAAGTAACTCGTTTGCTGTTACCAGGTTACCAAAATCATCATATCGTAGCAAGTTACCGTTAGGTTTAATACACAGGCGTGCTCCCTCCTCACAAAAGAATTCAGCTTTATTAAAATTTACAAGTTAAAGGTGCTTTTGTTAACCCCCTGTAACCTGAGGAGCAAAGTAATTAAGAGTGCTTTTTATGATTTTTCAAACGTGACAGTTATTCAGCAACGCAGTTTTTATGTGATGGAAAACTTTTCGGTTCTGCCTACCAAAAACCTAGGCCCCAAGTTGAATTCAAGAAATTGGAACCAACCAGAGCCGTAGGACCACACAAAAGCAGTAAGTTCTGTGAGAAGTGGATACGGCTTCCAAAAATGTCAACAATCTGATGTCAGAATCACTAATCATGCACCTGAATCCTTTCTGAACATTTGAAGTTGCAAGAATCGGTACACTTTACGTTGGATATTTTAGTAGACATATTCTACGTGTTGCTCAAAGTCGAGTGTCACATACACACACACATACATACACTTATGTAAAAAAGCACAGTGCATGTCAGGTAAAACGAGAGAGGCCACAATATATTGACTGCTCCCAGCTACTTACGGTATGGTACCTTAAGATTTCTTATAAACGTGTGCACAATATGTATTCTAGACTAACCTATTTTCCCACTTGAAGACAGAAATGTATTGAAAAGTGGCATTTACTCAGAATGTTAAAAAATATCCTGTAGCATGAAACTGTTTCGTATGTAAAACTATGAATTATGTTCCGTAAAATATACATAGATATCATTGGTAATAATATTAAGCACTTAATATGTGATATGTATCAGTTAATTTTAGTTTATTGGTATTTAATTTATTTAAAATAACCATTGAGAAGAAACGCCAAGGAGACCTGGAATTTTCCTCCTCTTGTATTTGTCATTATTATCACTAATAATCTGTAACAAGACAGGTATATTTTCAATTCAGTAATGTAGACGTATTTAAACCCCTGATTTAGGAAATGGTTAGGTATTTTTATTTTAATATCGGTAATAATTCATTCTGGATTGCCATTCTAAAACAGGTTCTGTTCTATAAGAATTCGCATTTCGTGTGTCTGTATTCTGTCTGCGTGTTGAACTGACCTATTCCTACGTGCCCTGTAGAAGTCACGGCTTCTTGATCTGTCAGCAAGGATTTACATCGGTATTTAAAGACCAATAACTTCAGCTTGGAGGCTAAAAAAATGTCGTTGAATCGAGGACATCGGAGTGTTTACTTGGTTTACATTGCTGCCTCCCCCCCCCCCCCCGTCCGTGCACTTGTTAGCACATATTAGTCATGCAGGATCGCACAGATGGTCCAATGGTGCCTCTGTATATTCTGGCGTGCAAAGAATTATGAATCACTGACCCACCTTATATGGAGATCCTATTTCTCTTAACGCGTCACATTATCACAATTCTGCCTAACTTGTTCAGATTATGATTTCTGGCAGATTGCAATCGTTCGTTTTGTTCTCTTCTACAAGCACTTCTCGTACAAGGTACAGTCACGGACAATTCTGGGCTGTAACGATGCCGTCGGCTTTCAGTTGGAGTACTTACAATCCAGAAGTGTCCATGACTGTACTTGTTTTAGTTACGAAGCAAAAAAAGCATGGCGTATGTTATCAGTGATCAAAATGCACCCGCTGATTACAGTATATTTTAATCTGGGATACTATTCACTAACTTTAATAAAACACTCAAAATGCTGACCAAGACAGAATTTATTGTCAAAGAAACACATAAAAAACGTGACGTTTCAGCCTTTAGGTCTTCTTCAGAGTCTGGACAAAATTCAAATGATTATTTTGCAACCAGCATACGAGTATTTGCATATTTTTTCATTTTTTTTATTAAACATGGAAACAAGGCTTAATAGTGTCATCACTAATTTGAAATTACTGAAATTTTACAAGGTGAAATAGAAATAATGGAAATGATAAAAATTTGATTTTTCTTGTTTATATTCTGTAAAATATTTTACAGGTTGCAATCAATTGAAACTTTTAGCATACACTGCTTTTAATTTGAACTTTGTTTTACATTGAGTCCTTTAAAGTTCTTTTCATTCCTTTTATGTAAAATATTTTACAGGTTGTAAGCAATTGAAACTTTATCATGTACTAATTTACATTTTCACTTTGTTTGTTTCCATTCAGTCTCTTAATGTTCCTTTCTTTCTTTCTTTCTTTCCAGGTTGTCGAGAATCCTCGCAATCCCAGCCCAAGAGTTGTGCCAAGTCCTCGGCGGCGAGTTCTTCAACGTCATCAGTGACGTCGACCTCGTCAGCGATGAAAGTCAGCACCGGATCCAGTCCCGGCGGTGGCGACCTGTTTGGTTGCAGCAGAAATTACAGCCCGAGCTTCGGTAGATCCCGCCCCACGCTCATCAGCGCCAAATACAGATTAAAGGAGGAGAGGCGGAAGGTTCTGAAAATCTCCATCAATAAACTGAAGAAGATTGAGGATCCCGAAAGCTCCCTGCGTCGCTCCGTTCTGATTAACAACACCATGAAACGGCTCCAAAGAGAAGCGAGGGAGGAGAAGCTTCAGAAGCAGGGTTACCAACCCAGGAGCTTTACCTCCAGCTTTACGTCCTATTCTAAATCTTTCACCAAGGACATTACCGAAGATTCCTCCTTAGCCAGCCCGACGACGGGAACCACAGACATTACCAAATCATGCGTCAGTTCTTCGACGCCCCCCTCTCTTCACGGCGCTCCCTTAATTTCGGTACCATCGGCAACCTCACCCATGTCGATGGAACCATCAGTCACTGCCAATCTTTCTTCGTGTACAAGTTCAGCAATTTCCAAAATGGAGTGCGTTTGCGATGACTCCATAGAACTCGTTGATGTGACGGGGTTGCGAGACGACGACAGTCCTGCTTCCTCGTGCATAGTAACCGCGGATAGTTCGAGCGAGACTACCTCAAAGAAACGTCGGTTCGACGAGTGTGAGGATTGTGACGTGCAGGACGTCTTAAGCCAGTTCTACATGCCGCCCACACCGCGCATGCTCACCTCGATAGACGATGACGACCAGGTGGACGATCAGACGACGTGTAGTGAGAAGAAGAGACCAAGGATCGACTGTTCCGACGTGTGCACGCCAATGCTTGAGACGAGCGACCCGGTGGACGTTACCAAAGTACCCTCATCGCCATCCCCTCTTACCGCACTCACGGTTACAAATGGCGGTGGCATCGACTGTGTCAGTTCCGTGACCAGTGAACCAGTAGACAACAGGTTGTGTGCGAGTGAACCTGAAGTGTCGGAGTCAAGTGGCGAACAAACACAAACGAGGCTGGAAGCTTCACACAAGGACCACGAGGAAAACCAACAACAGTCAAGGTTCTGCAGCGATAGAAAAACGAACGGTGGGAGTCTCTTAGACACGGACCAGCACCAATTTTCGTGTGGTCATGCTTCCATATTCGGAGAATTGCAGTCAGTTGTTTTCCACAGTCTTATCGCATCACTGGAGTCCTAGCATCCAGTACCATGACATATGATTCATGTGTGGATGGTTCCCAGTAAACAGTAACAATACTTGTGTGAATGCGATGTGTGTGTTTTCCAGTGTTCGTCAGTTGACATGAACACAACCAGGCTAGTGAAGATTGAAATGTGGAATTAGAATCGAAAATCCTTTACACGAGAAATAGAAAGTAGCATTTGTTAAAGAGTTTTTCAGTTAGAGCAATAGATAATTTGTATTGAGTATTTGTAGGTTGTAAATGCTAGATTATCTGAGAGTGCTAATACGTTGATTAGCAGAAAGGACTATTCGAGTGGATGTTTTACATGCGAGTTTCCGAAAAAATGTTTGTTTTTATAATAATCCACGCCAAGCGTGAACTAAAAATACACAAATGATTATAAATCTGCCATGGTTGCTAAGCCTAAAAGCGCTGGTCAAGATTGTGTGTAATATTAATTTGTGTTAAGTGTTGTACAAAGTGCTCATATTTTAAAGCTTTATTCTGTTCTCACATTTTAAAATGAAATCATAACTTCAGTACATTTCTCATCGTATCACCTCATAATCATCATCAAAATGTGTGCCATAACACTGCTAATTTCGTTGTTGAATAAAATGGCGAGAGCGTACTTTGTTTCGGAAATCAATTAAGCATTAGAGCAGAGGCTTTGTAGCAGCAACCTCAACTTTTCCTAATTCTAAATTGCTGTGTCTGATATTAAATTGTCGCAGTTGTATGGGAGGGACTGTGTGTCATTTTACTTGTCATGCATAGATTTTAAATGTGCCATTAGATTGCCTCTAATGTGGATTTTACTCTTCAAATTGCCATTATTTCAGAAGTTGTTTCATATTAAATTTGCCCTTGTGCAAACAAACCTAAAAATCGGGATTTGTATCTCAAAAGTAGATTGGCAGGTAAATTTACATTAACTAAAATCATTTACCAAAATATTTATACATTTGAAATAGAACATTGAAAATAGCATGGTTATTTAATCGTGAATGTGCATTAATTCGAAATTTTCCTCAAAACCATCATCAGGAGTGCAGGCCTCAATTCAAATAGCTTTCAATCATTGGTCGTCATTCAGTGTTTGAGAACTGATCACCCTTCTCATTTTTAGTTTTATTTGATCTGTATCCTCAAATTGTGCTCGGGTTGCGTGATCCTAACATTAGTTATATGGATGCCTCGGCAAGTAGCACCTCATTGATTCTATTTACTTTGCTGATGCCTTTTTTCATTAGAGGTCTCTCCTTCATCAATGTCAATACAGAGAAAAAATAAATTTAGGTCACTGCATGTGCAAATAATGATTATTCCGTTCCTATTCCTATCAATTCTTACTCAATGTTTCAAGTTCTAAAAGAGCAATAAAAAAAAAGTTTAACGAAATCAAAATCAGTGATCTGTAAGCAGCAAATATTGTTCCTATCCAATGATGATATTGTTGGGTGATAAAACAGATTACCTGCCAATCGAAAACTCCTTCAATTCCTGTGCAACACATTTTATATTGTCCTTATTTTCTAAAATTTTATTCCTGTTCAGCAAGAGTTTTTCTTTCACTATTGTATGTATCAAGTACATAGTGATTAGATCAGTGGTACATGCAAGTCAACACATACTCAGTCTGTGATATCCATTCATGTAGATTCATACTTCCCATATACAGTCCCCTTTCCATAATCTTTATCCTGTATAATGAAACTTAGAAGTATCTAGTTTAGGAAAAACCTTCAGTGTTCACTTGATCACACCTTAAATTTGATGTCTAGTTTTGTAGAAGAGCGCATGGTGTATCAATTTAGTTAGACCGTTGTTAGTAGAGAACTGGAGGCTGACGTTGGCCGAAATATTTAGTACAAAATTTAATTAGTTCATTTGTGGATAAGAGCTTTGTATAAAATGTCCTAAAACCTCTTGAGGGAATATTTTTTGTTGTTATAAGTTAGGACAAGTCATTTGTGTGACATCAACAGCCTTCATTTCGTCTGCTAAATGTTCACCGTGCGCTCACTGCTACTAGGTATAAAGAGTAAAGAAATGCAATGTTTTTTTTTTATTATAACAGGAGTAAAGATCCATTGTATGTATTTGAGGTACTCAACTTTGGCTTATGCCCAGTCATAGCTTTTCGCTGTCTACATTGATATTCAAGGTATCTTCGATCTCAGCTCTCTTATGCTTTGTCATCTCATCACTTAGAAATTTCCTTCACCCAGTGTCATGACATGTGTATTTGTATGTGTACATCGCCAGCAAATATGATTTTTCAATTTCACTTATCATGATGATAACGACTTGGCTTGTAAAATATGGACAACGGTTTTGTTTGCTCAACTGATTCCATGATTTTTACTAACAGTTTAGTTGTCTATCATGGATCTGTTGACAATTTGTAGTATATATTTCATTTAACTATGGTTATATATAATTATTACAAGAAATGTGAATGTTATTTTTGCGAATATTAAAAAAAAATCATACCCAAAAAAATGCCAATTTAAACCTAATTTGTGTAAGGTATAGTTTGTATATTGTTACTCCAGTAGTTGAGAACTGTATTTTTTTTTCTGGGCAAAGTGGTGTGAAGGGTTGTGATGTATTTATTTTGATTATTTATGGGCAGGGGAAAAATAGTGCTCACATGTTTATACACAGTATTTTCTAACTACAATCAGATCCTTGAATGAAGTTTAATGTTAGCTGCCAAGACCAAAAATATATATATATGAGAAGTTTACAAGTTGTGCAATACTTTTCCTTGAACAATTTGCCATAGATATATATATATAAGAGAGAGAGTTATATATATATATATATATATACACACATAATTTTATATTGTAAAATTGTCATGAGACGTTAAAGAGGAAACAAAATATGTAAATAGATAAATATATATTTATAAAATCGTTCTGTTCCCCTCCCAGATTGTCAATCAGTTTGAAGCTATGCACATATTTCTTTTTGTAAAAGATATTATCCTACCAGCCAGGTAATAATAATAATTGATTACCAATGATTGTTGTTTGTGTTAAAACATGTTTGCTACCAAATTCATGTGGTTACCGTTAAACATCAAATGAAGTACCTGAATACTATATTTCCCCCGCACTTATTTTATAACAAGAAGCATCTTACTTGATGAGGGCTTGTGTAATGTAACAAGAGAAACATTAACTATAGGCTGGATTTATGCATTTCGATTAAGTTTTTGAACAAGTTTTGATGGAAAATTTGGCAACAGTGATGGCTTTTAATGTTACTCCTGCTATCAATAGAATTCAGGTATAGTAGATGTGTATATTTGGCATGACATTTTTGTCTTGAAAGGGACAAACATTTTTACTACTTAATTGAACCAGGATAGGGTTCCAAAACCAGTGTCAAATTAAATAAATAAATTTATATATATATATATATATGTGTGGAAAATTACCCATCTGAGTAGATATATTTTATATATTTGTACGTTTGTTTTGTTACAATATTGATGCAATTTTTCACATAATGAACACTGAAAATCTCACATAGAATTATTTTTAATTGTTGACAATTTCTCCTCATGAAATTTAGCATGTGTTCATTTAAATGTGTGTGTGTTCCAAATTAGTTTCTGTGTGAATAAATAAATTTACAGAAAATTACCTAAACACAATGTATATTATAAACATTATTGCTAATGGGGACCAGATCGAATGTAGTGATTCTAATGATAGCAAATAGTTTCATTATGCCTAGTAGAATGAATATACTTATTTGTATATTGGTTTTGAATTTTTTCAGATTTTAAATTATTTTAAGTGGATGAAAGCTAGTTTCTGAAACTTGTTAAATATTGTCATCTATTTGTATTGGTTATTTCATTATTCTTGTTTGATGGAATAATTTCTGTAATTATTCTGTTATATTATATCTACCTTACACACATTGTTGCCAAATTTCAGCCATGAGAGATAGAGAGTATTAGGCCAGGATTCTCCTGCCAATCAGAGCCCATTTGTCAAATTAGGCAGCAGCTACAAGGAACTGTAGAGAAATAAAGATTTGTATATAGTATAATAGCCTTATGAGAAATCGTTAATACTAAAAGGCAAAAGAGGTACCAATATATGTTTGTTCCTCTGCATCTTGCCAACTGTATAAATGCTTTTCGTGTATTTTCTGCTACTTGGCTGTATATCAGGTGATATGAAATAAATATAAATGATCTCTGCAAAATATTTGGCTCGTTTTCATTGGTTCATACCAACTAGTTTCTTAAGTAGTTATTCATGATATTCATAATACCTTCTTCAATTTAACCCAGTAGAGAGAACTAAAAGAAATAGAAATGTGCAAATTCCTATTGTTTGTAAATGTTGTTCAAGAAAACATTAATTGGTTCATATTCAAATATGAGGCAGTGTTGATTGATTTAGTTAATTTCACTTCGCTGTTCTGCAACTCTTGGCTAATCGCAAAGATGAGGATGAGTGATGATATGGTGAAATTGATGAAGGGACACTCCCAAAGAGCACCCAGGCCCGGGATGAGTTGGTGTTAAGTGATTGCAAGTTTTTACATAAGTAATGCAAATTTCAGTTTCAAGTGTAGTATAATGGAACCACGAGCATGAAAACCTGCGCAGACCCGCGACTCCTGTGCGCCCTACTCACGCGTGGAGGGGAGGGGGAGAGTGGACCATGCTTCCTTATGGCCTTACCTAAACAGAAGAAGGGAAAGCTGCGCGGGGACTTTTCGTCCAAGGGTTTTTTCCTTGTGGTCGCTTTATAGTTGTTTTCTTTTACATGCAAAAATAGAAATCATGTAAAGAGAGATATATTTTTCCAAAGTTTCAGATTACTGATGCAATATAGAACTGTTATATACTTAACATAAAACTGTGAAAGTATCGATATTATGTTTTTATTACTGAAAAACATTCCTCAATCAATATTATCTCTTTTTATCACTTGTTAAAAGGAAGTGACAGTCCTCCTGTTTAAAAATTGCTTCAAAATACTTGTTTATTTTTGGTAATATACTGTAAGAACAATCGCCTTGTAATCAAGGGGTCATGGGTGCGATACCCGGTGGAGGCACATGGCACAGTGGTTCGGATCCCACTTAAACTAGGTCCAGTCCCGATTAGCCTTACTGTGCATAAAGTGGACTGAAAAGACCAACTCAAACAAACAAACAAACTGTAAGAACAGGAATAATTAAATTATAATTCCATCGTCACTGAGAGTGAAAAACTCAAATTTATTAGTTGTATGATAGTAAAAATGTGATTTCTGCTACGAAAAATAACACTTGAACGCTTGTAAAAATAAATTGTATGTACATATGCTAATTGGGATGTTTTATGACTGACATGAAGCACTGAATGCACGCTTACTGATCTGGAAGCATTGTATGGATGGATATCTTGATTACAAAACAAAAAGCATTAATATGCCCAGTACTCAATACAAATCTATGCGATATTTTACTCTCCAAAATTGGAAAATTGACAGACTAAAACAGTTTATTTCTCTTGTACATGGAACATTGCTAGTAACACATCGCTTAATGGTTTAAGATTTTATACGGCGTTAATAAGTAAGAATATAACAAAAATACAAAAATAAGATTTGCAACTTAACGAAAGATTGATGTAGTGTTATTGAACTAAGATATAACATAGTAGGATGTAAGTTAACTTTTTTCGTGGGAAAGTTCAAGGAATTTTCCCACTTGATGTCACTCATGCACGTGGCACCACTTCCAGACTGGCGAGAAACGGGCGTAGAGTGAGGTGCATAAATATTGCAAGGAAAAGTGTTAGTTCTGTTCGTTTTAGGAGGTTCAATAATCGATACAAGGTGTCATGAAGCAGTTACAGTGTGCATTCATTAAAAATACGTTGGATGTGGTGGGAGAAAAGGAAAAATAGATACACAATTGTCCAGATAATACTTGTGCATCTCGCCGTACTTGCTTGCATTACTTTGCTTCAAAGGAACGTGTCACGCAATATGTGTGGTGTACAGTGTGTCGTTTCGGTATGAAATATTCCTTTTTGTGAATTTAATTTCTCTTGCTGAACTACAACTACCTTTTAACAGCTGTGTGTACAGTAAAGTGTCAGTAACGCTAGACAACAAAATTCGACTTTCTTGTGTATCCAGTGGGGCCGACGAGATTTATTTCAATCGTTGCTTGTTTGAGGTAAACAGTTCTCGTTTTCATGAAGTAAATTTCGATCGATTGATTTGGTTTATTTTACTTCGCTTTTCCGCCATGTTCGGCTAGTCGCAAAGATGAGTACGAGTGATGATACAAAGAAATTGAAAGGGACACTCACAAACACTCATATCCAGTGCGGGATTTGAACCCGGGACCCATGAATAATTTTTCGAAACTGTGGGTCACGGGAACACAGGTGCGAATGTTAGAGAACATAATGTTCCAAACAAGCTCACCTAGAGTACCTTCATGAATGCAGTTTAAACCTGTGCAACACTTACGGACTAAGGGAATGAAACGAGATTTATTTTGATACAAAGAGCAGACAACGAAGAAAAAAATACAAGTACGAATCTAACTCTTGCTGAGTCCAACAGCAATACCACTAAATCCAAGAATCTGAGAAGGAAATGTACACTGGGATGCATAAATATTACCGAGCAAATTGTCCACCACCATGTTTGTGCACCTTTTTTTTTACCCATTTGTTCAAACAAGTTGCTTACACCCTCTGCACCAGCATATTTAAAAAGCTATTCCTTAACAATACGTAGGATGCAAGAGAAAAACAGGGAAAATATTGATGGACAATTTGCCGAGCAATGCTTGTGCATCACACTGTACCAACCCTGATCTTTTCTCTCCTTCCATGCTTTACTGCATCTGGAACGCCTTCATCCTTTCAAGAAAGAAGGTCATGATATTCCTATTCAGACACTGAACAACTAAGATGGCAATATCAAAACATAGATGTATAAATATTCAGTTGAATTCGCCCATCTGTTATACATGAAAGCATTCGCAAACAAGAAAACATGTAATGTTTGAAGCTTGAGTACGATATCACAGTACACATAACTTATTTCACAAGGCTGCCAAGAGAAAAGCTGTATCGAACATCTTAATACGTATAAGGGAACACTGAAAGACATTTTAACAAACGTGCAACTCAGTAGCTACTGAAGCACAAGCCGGTACAAATACGCAATTGTAAAGAGCATGCTCTACGTATGCTTGTTTGAAACCATTTTATCCTCAGATAGGCTAATCAGGGCTGCATTTACAGTTTAAATTGGGATCAGAACAGCTGTGCAATGTGCCACCAGGGATCGAATCCGATCCCTTGATTACAGGAAACAGTGTTGCCACTACGCCAATGCGGAGGCCTTGCTAGACATACGTTGAGCATCCGTACATAAAACTACAGTGTAGTCGATACTCGATAATACAGAGTAATAGTTGCAGAGTAGCTCACGACAAAAGTATATGGAAGAGGTTCTGTCGAAACGTATACAGTTACGATATTTAAGCAGAAATATTGACATTAAGTAATTATGCATGTAAGGAAATTGGGATATGATGCATGTATCTTAGCACTATAGTCTGCAGGTACTAAGGTGCACCGGTACGATGTACAGTGGGATCCATGAGTATTACCGTGCAAATTTCTCTTACATCCTGTGTGTTTTTAAGATATGGATTTGTATGTATGCTGGTGCAGAAGTTGTCAACAGCTTGTTTTGAGATTTCTTTTAATTATTGAAGCTCTTATTGGGTCAAATGAAGTGCACGAACATGATGCTGGACAATTTGCACAGTAATACTCATGGATCCCACTGTACACCAAAAGTATCGTAACATTTTATATTAGATAATCCAATTTACACAATAAATTTTGTGTGTTTCATGTTGAGTTAACCTTGCAACGTGCAGAATTCAGGCGAGTACTGTACGCTGGCTAAAATACAGACTGAATTCATAATCCACAATTTGTATTTACGGGAATAAGAGAGAGGAAAATTACGAGAATTGTTGCCCTAATATAATTCTTTACAAAGCTATACGGTCCAAGTATCCTCGGGTATTATGATGCATGTTAAACCCTGTGGTATTTTATACAGTTAAATTCAAGGTTTTTATGATTTCACCACAAAATATCCGGAGAAATCGTTCGTCTAAAAATGCAAATGCTTTGCTTTCAAAGTACGGAATGCGAATATTTACTTTGCTTTTGGCTGAGACAGAATTTCCTTCACAGCTTGTCAAGGCTGAGCACTTCAGTTCTACTTCATAAAAGAAACAAATCCATTCGGTATCAGGAACGGAAACAAACAACACGTTGCAGTTGGTTGCAATATTTGGTTAAAAATTTCTCCTGAATAATACATAAAAAAACCAAAGCCAGGAGCTTTAACGCACATATCGTTACAATTATTAAGTGTCTCGATTCGACAATGCAATCATATAAACCTGCTCTATTCTTGTCAATTCTTCGCAAACTTCGAATTGGAAAATTCACAGGAAACTCTGATCATGCGCCAGTAGTAAATGAGAAATGTTCACATGTAATTGAGTCAAATGAAATAAAAGGTATGTAGCGTGAAAAGTAATATTACATCACTGTAGACCGAAAAAAATCATGCACCCCTGTCGATACAGTAGTAACTTACACGTTTGTCTATACATATTGATACGTTTAAAATGCATAAATACAGAAATATTAGATTCATTTCGTTGTGTGTGAAGTCTGATTTTTCTGTAATTTTTCCAACCTCGTATTTAAGCACACTAAAATAATAATAATAATATAAACATCGAAAGCTTTAGTATAATTACAGTATAATACGAGATTTTTTTGCAAAGTCGATTAGGTTCATGTCTGCTGGCAAAATCTAATGACTACGCCATTTATATTAGCAGCTGCCTCGGTGGCCGAGTGATTGAAAGGTCGACACATCTCTCCTGGTCATGCAAGCCCCAGTGTTAGCGTTCCTTCATTAAAGTCTAAGCCCACTTTATGGTCAGATAGACTAATCGAAACTGGATTTACAGTTTAAAGTGGGATCTGAACAACTGTGCCTGCACCGAATCCGCGACCCCTTGATTATAAGGTGACTGCGTTATAAGTACTCCATAGGGGAGGTCCTTGTTCCTTCATCAATTCTATTCATCATTCATTCCCATCGGCAGAAGGGTAACGTAAAATAAAAATAATATAATGAAAATTTATATTGGAAGATATTTACTTGAAAACCAATCTGGAAGCTCATCGTATACAAACCAATTATTCATATTTACCAGCACCGGAGACATTGTTGATAATAATCACACAACTACTATGAAGGGGTCTGTCAAACTGATGTTTTAATTTTGAACTGAACTAGCTGTTTTCCTATTTTCAATTCTCGTGACTTGACATGGTTATAGGCTATTGTAAAGTAGTCTTCAATTATTATTATTGTTTAATTAAAGAAACGTAACGTAATTTGTACAAAGAGGAGGAAAATCAGTCAAATACTGCAACAATGGTTTTATTATTCTATTTTTTGAAATTCCAAATTCTTAAGATGTCTGCATTTTTATGTTGTCAGAAGAGAGGTAGTTCAAAATAGCATGTAATATTTTGCTGAAATTTAAAATGAACAATGAGCTATTTGAAGGACAACGTAACAAGAAACACACGTAACTACTATGGTACGTCTGTCAGACCGGTCGCCGAAAATAGAATTCAATAACATTTTAATAAACAAAGGCAAGACCTCGTGACCTTGACAGCATGTAAGGTATAGATTTGATTTGATTTTTTTGATTTGATTTAGTTTATTTTACTTCGCGTTTTGTGCCTCTTGGCTAATTTGCGAAGATGGGGATGAATGATGAAATGATGAAATTGATGAATGGACATTCACAAACAACCAAGCCCGACCGGGATTCGAACCCGGGACCCTTGGCGTCGCAGCGCGATGTGCTAACCACTCGGCCACAGGGTCGGGCTGTAAGGTATAGAGAAGTTTGTGTTTGGAGGGGTGCGAGAAATAAAATAAAAGATACATTCGAAGCGGCCTGAGGGACGGTCCATAGTAGTTAAGGGTTAAATACGTGTATTTATTTATTGAAAATCATACTACCTTAAAGGTTCAAGCACACTATACTCTGTCCCGGGAGCAAGCGAACGAAAACGAGTCCTCTGCGCAAGTAGTGACTCGAGAGGGTTCGGCCAATGAACTCGTGAGAGGGAAAGGTGGTGCAGCTACAAGCCATTTCGCACTGCTTTGCTTCGGCCACTTGATTTCTCCCCTTCTCTTCCGTTATGCGCGCTTTGTTCCAGGATTCTTGGGAGAGAGTACACAACCTTTCGAGGAAAAATGTTTGGGAAATATTATATCCCATTCCTTATTTTTGACGGCCTTCCAAACTGCAACCGGCTTTGCGACAACTTTCTGGTTGGTAGTCAAATACCGGAAGTGACGGAGAGCAAGGAGCAGAGATGAAATGTTGCTCCACAATCAACAAAGCACTTGCCGGGCAGGCACGAGTACGAGCAGCTGCAAAATCAACTTGCACATGTTCGCAAAGCCCCCAGGTGCCCCATTTCTTTCTCCTTTTTTCCATGCTTTAAGCTGCACCGAAGAAAAACATCTTCCAGGTGGAAAGGTTGTAAATGGGACAGCTCTTGTGAGAAAGACTAGCTTACCCCTGTAGTTGCATCTTGTTTTCGAATATTATGATGTCTTTCCATTTCCGTTAACATATTCGGCGTGTAAAGGGTACCCTGAGGAGGAACCCAAAAGCAGGCCCGTAGCTAGAATTGATCTCCAGGGGGGGCATCACAGGTTATCAGGTGGCGCTTTGCATACCAAGTCCAATTTTTCAAAAGCTTAACAGTATTAAATGAAGGTTAATTATTTGTTGGGGAGGGGGGTCATTAAGTTACATAAAATTTAGAAATACACAAATTACCTAATTTTTTCAATATCTTTAAAACATTGCTTGAAGTGTTATTTGACTCCTACTGAAATAATCCCTTACTACTTTTGATGATACAGATATTTATTTATATCACACAAGAAAGAAAAATACATGCCTACCCTATTGCATTCCCCCTGGCCGAAGCAATAAAAAAACCTTTGTTTCCAAAACTTAGGAGCTGTTGACCTTTGACGCAGATGTGGAGGGAATTTTCATGACGACGTCAAAGTCACAGATTTCTGTCTAAACGGGAGGCCGCAGTGAAGGTACAGATAAATAAGCTCTCCTATGAAAGAACTTTCTATAGTCTAGAGAAGAGAATCTTCTAAATACTTGCCGCTACTTAGAATGTATATGAATGTAATAACTGCTGTTCATGTTCTGTGACTTTATCCTTCACCAAAGTTGTGAGCAAAGTAATATCTGGTGTCTACATTTTCACTCTTCACTGCAAACAAATTATACACAATAGTTTTACCTAATGTCAAGGGGGGGCTGGATACGGGCTTGCTCAAAAGTCAACCTCACTTACTTGCAGTCTTGCAGGCCAACGAGGCTGTGGCGCCTGGACCCACTGCCAGGCTAATCCTCTTTGGGGTCGTGTTGTCCGGTGTTTGTCCTTATTTGTGCTTGCTTGATTGATTTTTGTTATTTAGCGTCGCTTTTCTGCCACTTTTGGCTAATCGCGAAGATGAGTATGAGTGATGATATGATGAAATTAATGAAGGGACACTTACAAAGAACGCCCGACCCTGTGGCCGAGTGGTTAGCACATCGCGCTGCGACGCCAAGGGTCCCGGGTTCGAATCCCGGTCGGGTTTGGTTGTTTGTGAATGTCCATTCATCAATTTCATCATTTCATCACTCATCCCCATCTTCGCAAATTAGCCAAGAGGCACAAAACGCGAAGTAAAATAAACTAAATCAATCAATCAATCAATCAACATACAAAGAACATCCGGGTCGCCTGGTGTCGTGTCGCGCTGTGCTAACCACTCCGCCACTGGGATCGACCCTTATTTGTGCTGAGTACTCCTTTTAAGACTAAGCTTCTAACTAGGGTATAAAAATTTCATCCTTAGAGAGACTATAGTTTTAGATCTTAAGGAATCTATGATTGTATTCCTTTTAAAAATTGAGTGAGGAAGTTTGGAACTGTCGTATTTAATTATCATATTTTCGGACATCTCCAGGTTCTCAGGCAAATTTTAAATAAATTCCCAGACGATTCTGTGCTGATTTCACATATAAATAACTAAGTTAAAGTTTTTAACCCTGCTTTTTATATAAGAGAACTTTATCCACCATTGTTAAAAATAAAGTGTAAAAACATTGTTGTACAGAGCGTCTCCCATGCAGAAGCTTGTTCAAGAAAATGTGGAATTTATTTTCATTCTCAGATTCTGGAAAACTGAATTTTCCATGTTTTTGGATGTACAGTTTGGAAATTCGCTGACTCTTCCAGGGTCATTGGGTCTCCCCGTTGGCGCCGTAGTGGTAAAGTTTGTCGCTTTGCAATCAAGGGGGCCGGGATTGATCCCTGGTGGAGGCACATAGTGGTTCGGATCCCACTTTATCAACTGTAGGTCCAGTCCCGATTAGCTCATTTGTGCATAAAGTGCGCATACAACAAAATTTGACAAAAGCGCATTAAAAGCAGAGTTCTCCTATTTATTGTGTAAATTTCCTATTTGAGACAAATGAATGCACTCATCTTTCAAAACAGAGTGGTTAGTGCGTATGGCTGAGAAACCAGAATTAACAGATTCGATTCCAATTAAGATAATTCGGTTCATCCCTGCTCAGGTCTAGGAAACCTACAGATAAGCGACGCGAAGTAAAATAAAAACGTACAATTCAAACACTACAATTTCCAACCTCTATGTTTTACATTCACACACTAATTTGCAGTGTCAAAAGGGATTCAGACGGACAAGTACCTGACAATATTTTCTTTACGTGTGAGGCCAGTGTTGCATAAGCATTTTTTCACACGCAGCCTCTTTACATACTTGCCATACTCAAGCTGCTTGGTGCTGCATTCTTTCTTCACAGGTGGCAACAAACCGTTAACAAATTACGTCATCTGTCAATTACCCAATGTTATTGTAATGAATGATTAGAGTTAGTAAACAATATTGTAACACAGGAAGTAAATCCTTACACAAACATTGCACAATCTACATCACTCATATATGTTCATCTGATGTGGAGGCGAGGTCCCCGCCATCTTGAATTTTTCGCATCTATCTCTTCGAAGGTCAGGATCTCGAGAAGCAATGAACCAATTTATGTATATCCTACTTTTAGTTTTACTGTGGTGGTGTATATGGTTGTGTTGGAGGATTCGTTCCATTGAAATGTGCAATGTTCCTTCCCGTTTGGAATTCAACGTAGACACTGGCATTTGAAACTCATCTCTCCAGGAGGGGTTGAACGTTATGCACTGCCTCTTCAACATGTCAGTTGGCACACATTCCTCTCGAATTACTGCTTGCAAAGCGTTCACATCTGGAGGTTTCCTGGCTTAAATATTATCTTTAAGATACACAGTACACACAGAGAGAGGAAAAATCCAATGGTGTTAAGTCTGGACATCTCGCAGGCCACTCAACATTCCTACGATGCCCGATTACTCGTCAGCAAAAAGCATCGGCAAATCATGCCCGTGTTATTAATAGTCCCATCTATGTCTAAAACGCCCAATTTTAAGCTCGATTCTTTGTAAACTGAACACGACTGAGGAGAGAGGATATAACACAATCTGCTCTCCCGCCATATTTACATACAGAGATAAATCATAATTAAGTCACCAGCGAATAATATCGTTTCACGAATTATAAATGCACAACACATTGAATATGTTATTTCTACCCAAACTAATGATGGGCAATGCCGATGACATCGCCAAAAACGGTTAGATATCTTGAAATATGATTCCATAATGGATTTTGTGTTGCGTTCTGGTTATAGCTATTTTTCTCAGGAACTACCTGGCCAATTTGAAAACATTTAGAAATCGTTCGGTAAGCTTGACTTTACACCACTCTGCTTTGAAAAATAAACTTTGTAAAAACTGAAACATTTGATTTTTCAGTGACAGCAACGTTGTATCGGTGCTTAGTTTTTAAACCACAAAAATATTTATGCTTTGCCATAATGATGAGTTTCTTTATTTTTGTTTAAAGTTCAATTTATGTAGAGATAGGCTAATCGAGACTGGGCCTACAGTTTTAAGTGGGATCCGAACAACTATGTGCCTCCGCTGGGTATCGAACCCGCAACCGCAACCGCAACTCCTTGATTACAAGGCGATGGCGATACCACATCGGGGAGGACTCACTCCTAATCATGAGTGCCACATTATACACAACGATCAAGGACGTATTTAGGGGGGGTTCAGGGGGTCCGGACCCTCCCCGAAAGGCCTACCAAGTACAAAAATTAAATTATGAAAATATACGTTCTTTAACATTTATTGTATAATCGAGTGATATTTATTTTCACCGAACTTATTTGAAGACAGTTTTAGTTTTTATAATTGATTTATTTAACATTCATTTGATGTGTATCTGTCTAAACAAAAGCTCACGTAGTACAATGACTTCTTTGTTGTATAATTATATTATTGGGAGAGACTTGAGACAAAACTCTCCTATCGCACTGGCAAGGACATATGTAAGAGCCAGGCCACAAGAGTCAGGAGCCCCCCTCCCCCTTCCCCTCCAAAAGGCTTACCAAGTTCTAAATTTATAATGAATATATTCTTGTTTAGCATTTGCTGGATAATCAAGGTTTATTTATTTTCGCCGAACTTTGAATGACATTACTATAGATATTAATCTGAAACTTTAATTTTCGTCAACAGGATCTTTTTTCTTGTTATTTAATAAATATTATTTTTTTATCTATTTGGCACTGATTTCCTTGTCGCGACAGTTGATTTCATACAAAATTTTGGCGATCTTAACTACACGTAACAGTGCCGAATCTACAAATCTTGCCCCTCCCCCCGCAAAATATTACCAAAGGCCCCCTCTACTTACCTACCTTTATACACACACACACACACACAGAGAGAGAGAGAGAGAGAGAGAGAGAGAGAGACTATATATGTGTGTGTGTAATTCTAGATCTCATGTTGATGAAGTCACATATAAGAGCCTTGAGGGTGATTCAAAAGTCCCTTAACATCCCCTATAAAAAGTAAAGGAGATAGGCTGGGTGCAATTGATCATGATAGATACAGGTTAGGCTTAGGGTGAACCATATTGGTGTGTTCCAAGGAGATGTCCGCCAAATTGGTGACCGCCATATTGAATTCAACTCAATTTTTTTAAATGGGAAGGGGGTGATGTGATATGACACTGTTTTCTCACACGCGGAAAATGATACATTTGTTACAATCATGCAGTCCTAACTTTTTTCCTGACTAAAGAAAGGTCGAAGAAACCTTCAGCATTGCATTTCTCGTAAAATTCCAGCCTGATTTGATTCTAGTCTGACTGCCACGCGGGAAACCCGGTGTGAGGGATCTAAGGTCGGAATTTTTCCGGTTGTCCCCGCATAAAGCGGCTCTAGGGCCCACCCAGCCTCAAAGCAAATGGTACCATGGGGGAGGGGGGGATAAATGTGGCCGCAGCGTGGTGTTGATCACATCACCTCCAAGATGGCCAAAATCGAAAATATGTGCGGCCCACATAACCTAAATGTGCCTTCATGGCATGGTGATGTATGCACAGGGATGTTTACCTGTATAGCTATATTGTATTCGTTTCTGCACCCCTGAGCAACTAAGTTAAAATTTTACATACGCATTTACGAGCCCTCTACTATGACAATGGCTGAGGGCCCACTAATAGCTTACATGTCTCCCTCCGCCCCCCGCAGTGCGGGGTTTTGCGGCTTGTAGATCCGGCACTGACACGTACGCTAGATGCCGTCTTTATACCTATTCATATAATAATAGCAATTCAATATGAACTTATATATTTTAATTACTTTTATTTTAATTGAATATAATTATAACAATTATTTTATTTTAAACCTTTATATTATTATTATTTCTGAGACACCTGTTTCGGACCCGCCGCCCCCCGAAATAAATTTCTAAATACGTGCCTGACAACGATGTACAGCAGTTGAGCGCTTCTAGCGTTGGTTTATGGAAATTCGACAGACACATATTGCCTCATTGCCTCATTCGGCTGATTAAAATCTGTCCAGTCAAAGGCCCAAATTGGACAAAACGAGGCTTTTTGTCTCCAGATGGGGGAGGTTCGAATTGCAAAAATCGGTGTTGCCAAACGCCTGATTTTTTGCTCAGTCGTAAATGACACCTTGTGCTGTCAATATGCACCCTCCGCTCGCATTTGAGGGGGAGAAAGAATTGGAGACCCATTTGTTTGCAACCCGGGGGGTGGGGTTGTGTTAGGCTTAGCCGCGTCTTGGTCTTGTGTAGGGTTACCAGATCGCTATGAGGGAAAAGTAGGACCCAAAATGTAGGACTCTAAGTCAAAATGTAGGACACAAAACATTCGCAATAAATAATACACATTTACAGAACGTGTTAGAAAGTAATTCAAAATATACACTTTTCAGCTTTTAAAAATATGATTTCTTAATGAATTCTTAAATGCAAAATTTCCAAATTTGAATCAAGACTACACAATACATTTCTTATTAATTGATATTTCTCAGAGGAGCCAATTTTTGGGGAAAAAAAATCTCTCACGACTCCGTTGTGCTGATGGTAATGAAAGTACTATCTCATTATGACCTGTAATGGCAAACAAATATTCAGCAATTACCGTAACTTAAAATGTTTCCAGAAGTTTCATCTAGGGTAGTTTCTAGTTGAATAACTTGGCATCATCAGAATGTGGCCCCGAAATTTGGTTCATAAATTTCTTCAGTTTTTGTTCCAGCAGAAACTTTTATTTTATTTTTGGGCAATGACTGAATCAAAATAAATCTCCCTATTGAAGGAAATCGTCTTTGGGAGTGCAGTCAATAGACTTGTTACTTCCATCTCTTTGTTTAACTGAAACACGTATTTTTCCTAATTAATATTAATCACGTGACGCTCAAAATGTATGATATTCATGATATTTTTCAAATTCCTCCCGGACGGCGGACATAAGGCTAAAATGTAGGACACGTCCGGTAAAAACCGGACGTCTGGTAACCCTAGTCTTGTTGCTTTGCCACACGTTTTGCTGTCAGGCATAAGTTTGGCAAAGCAGAATACATCAAGTCCCCTCCCCATGGCGACTAGACCAAGCCGATTGGTTGAAGAGTTCATGTGCTCCTCATAGCATTGAAGTTGGTTCTTTGGCTGGACGGGGAATAAATGGACAACCCTCGTACCTTTACGTCAAAGTATCGGGACACACTAACAAGTTATTACGTAATGGAGCAACGTCTTTCATCCTCTATTTTCTTACTATTTCACAATTTGGGATCCTGATCGCCCAGACGTCTTACGAGACACGGAGAGGTGGAAGGGAGGGAAATTAACAGTTTCACCGCGCGGAAGAACAAGGGAAGAAGAGAGATTCAGCCGCCAGAAGGAAATCGTTTTCCACACAGAGGGACCCCTTCTGCAGATCACGATGGACGAGAAAGGAAGGAACTCAAAGAAGGAAAAGGCAGAGAGAGAGAGAGAGAGAGAGAGAGTGCGAGAGAGAGCGAAGAACCCAACGGAATACAGATGAGCTCTGGTAGTCTCGGAGGAGAGGTCATAGTTTTGATGTGGAGGAGCGGAGAGAGAGAGAGAGAGATATGGGGTGGTGGAATCGATATCTTTTAACTGGGAATAAGAAGAATTCTTCACAACCTCGGGGTATCTGGAGGTTTTTGTGATACAATTCAAGTACGACGAATCGGCTTCTTCAAGATTTTACCACTCCTCTCGCCCCTGCTTCTCCCCCAACACTTAGTTCCTCCGCGTCTTTGTCAAGCCCCGCTCCGTGTCTTTTCGCCGATTCGGGTTGAACTTTCTAATTCATCTCTTCCTCTCCTCCCGCCCCCCCCCCCCCCTTTGTCGTGGCTAATGCAATGCATTATGTATGTTACGAGCATTTCGGCTTGTGTTGTCAGTCGTGACACTGCGAAAAAGCGAATAAACAGGATGCAGACGATTATGCAAGGTGCATAAATACTTCAGCAGAGAGTGCATGCCTTTACTTTGGCCTGCATCTGGCTATATCGAGTGCATACACTTGGGCATTCATGACTTTTAGACTCTTTTTCACTACCTGCCGACATAAAACATCAAACATATCCCTGAAATCCTAGAGGGAAGTGACTCTTTATGTAAATGAACACCTTGGACAAGTTTGGGTACCCAAACGCGTCCACAGCGATTCAAGGTTCAAAGACAATGGCATTGAGGTTCCTGTAGGAGACACCAAGAGAGTATGACCTATAACAACAGAAAAAATGGGAGCGTGGAATAAATCATACATCTCCAGGGGACAGCAATTTGGTTTTACATCAACCCAAAAAATATCCACAGGTGCTGATACGAGACTTTTGGCTAATCGGGAATGAGGATGAGTGATGACGTGATGAGTCTCTGGGGATTATGAAGGAATTAACCCTTTCCCCCACGTATTTCCATCTCCGACCCTGAAGTTTTTCTTCATTAGAAAGAAGAAGCTGAAATCAACGAAAACCAAGCGTTAGTGACCATTTACACACACACACACACTAATTGCACTATAGTACCATAGAAAAAAAGCACCAGGATAAATTCCCGTAAGTAAATAAGATGAACGAAATGAAGAAGATGTGACTAAGATGGTTAGGACATGTGAAAATGATGGAGGGAAGGAGGCGTGTGAGAAAATTACTGTAGACCAGAGGGAAGAAGAAGGGCAGGAAGGCAGGCACGTAGGCAGGGGGACGGCTAAGGAGGCTGAAGCCCACCCCCGAAATTCTACAAATATCTAATTTAAATAGTGTATTAATTTTACTCCCTTAGCAAGATGAAACACTAGATCGAAAAAAGGTTTACTGTATAACCAGCTTATATTTTTATATTCTACAATTTAATCCAAAGAATAAATGCACCCGCAGCTCCCAAAGTTTATAGTTTTCTTTGTGAGAGGTCACACAATATAATCTTTATAAGTAAAATTTTCCCCTAACTTTTAAAGTATTTTTCTGAACGTAATGTGTAAAAGTTAATAACAAAATACAAAAACTATGAATTTCAGTACGCTAACTGTACAAAATGTAAGAAGAACAATGTCACCTATACGGTGGATCGAGTAGCAAAATCCCTCCATTTATATAATTATAATAATAATAACGACAATAAATTTGGATTAAAATTGGTTTGTTTTTAATAACTTATACTAAACTAACTAACTCTCTAGCCTTCTTAAACCCGAAGGTTCATGGCTGCAGCAACACAGGCCTTCCATCTTTCCCTATCTTGAGCAAGTTCTATATACTCTTTTCCATCCCTACCGATTTCCTTTAGGTCTATCTTAACGTTGTCCCTCCATCTTCGTCTTGGCCTTCCTACAGGTCTCTTACCATCAGGTTTCCCAACAAGAATCCCGTAAACTCCTCTTTCCTCTCCCATTCGTGCCACATGCCCTGCCCACCTAAGTCTTCTTGATTTAATCATTCTAATAATATCTGGACATGAATACAAATTATGTAACCTTCTCCACTCACCTGTCTCCTCATCCATTTTAGGTCCAAATATTTTCCTAAGGATCTTATTTTCAAGTACTCTCAATTTGTGTTCCTCTTTCAATGTAAGGGACCAAGTTTCACACCCATATAATACTACAACTTATACTATTAGTTATTATTGTAAAATGACAATTATAACCGTGGTAATAATAATTATTGTCATTATTATTCCACTAATCAAGTTTTATCAAATATTTTGGAGACGCCTCTGCTGATAAGGGATGAGCTTCCCAAATACTAGCAACGGGTCTGGCTGGAGGAGGCTGAGGAAGATCTAAGGAAGCTGGGCGTAAGAAGATGGAGGAAGACAGGAAGAGAGACTCTCCATTGTGGAGTAGGCCAAGCCCCTACAGGAGCTGTAGAGCCACAGGGTAAGTAAAATAAGACACCCTCTATGGTAATTTCTTCAATGAAATGTTGGTCTTATCGAAAGTTACAAGAGACCAAGGTTAGTTACACACTCCCAGCTGCTGTTGCAGTTGGGCAGATATTTTTTTCATTGTTCACTTTGTGTGAAACAACCAGTATTTTACAGGACAGTACCAAAGGTCGTAAGAGATTAGATATTTTTGACCTGATACAAGAAGTGTTTGTCCCACATCTGGACAAACTAAAATATGAAGTGAATAAACCATTCCTAAACTGTATATTTTAAGCAATAGATTGCAGCCTCATTCTGACTTACAAAGTGCCAGTAGTCATGAAAACGACAAATACAGGAATACCGCAATCACAATATGTTTCATAGAAAATACTCCCTCTGTCCCATAATTATAGTCCGGTATGCCAAAATGGTAACTTTTTATTTATGTTCTTTTGGATACTTGATCAGCCAATTTATACTGATCCTTGAGTAATAACGTTGTATGACTCATTCCCGTGTTTCATTTTCTTCTTCTGTAGACACCAATGTCACAGTTTGCATATCGGACAATTATTATGGACAACAAAGGAAAGTGTACCGAACGATAATTGTGGGACAGGGGGGGTAATAAATTTAAAATGAGTATATGTTTTGTACACTCGCGGCACAAGGAACGACTTCTTTATTTCTCTCTGTTCACCCACAATTTATTTTCTTTCAAATAATTTCAGCACCATTCTTCCTTCTTTCTTCTCTTTTTACGCCTTGTCATGTGAAGGGAAAGAAATACGCATAACCCATTTTCACCCAGGCACGTATATACAACTATATTTCGGGAGCGTCCAAACCAACTGTCGCACATAAATAATAATAATAATAAACAGTTTATAATTAATAGGTTAATAAGATTATCGTGTATATTAATAATAATGCTATGATAATAGTTCAATAATTATTATTGTTATTACCTGAACATGTAAAAATATTATATAAGAATAGAGCTATAACAACACGTACTCATAGCTTATATCTAGTTAATATCATTCAAATATGTATTAAAACAGCTGTGCTGCCAAAGATGTTAACAAGAAGAACAATTTTAAATGTATTATTTATTGCATACCACCAAGGTTGTTAGGTCCATCAGGTGAAAAGTAAGTCCCTGATCATTATTTTATGTGTGTTATTAGTATTATTAGCGGTACGTATGGATTTTTGCAGGCGTTGTCAACGCAAAGCTGTATAATCACAATCTACCCCTTATTTTTATATAAGTTCTGCGGAAATAATTCAACTCCATATAATACAATAGTAAACAAGTATTTAATTTCGTATTTGGTAAGCCTTTCGGGGAGGCTTGTTTTCATTCTCTCTCTCTCTCTCTCTCCTTCTTTGTTTGTCTCAGATAAAGGTCATAAGGAAATAGAGATGAATATACAGGGTGTTTTCCGTGGCCTTTAATCAAACTGTCAGGGTGGATGGATACTGGCCCACGTACCAATATGAGATAAGGAATCCCGGTCCGGAAACACGTCACGGCCCAGGACTTTATGTCCTATAAAACTGTAAAATATGTATGTAATTATGTCATATAAATTGGAAAATATGTCACGAAAAATTACAAATATGTCAGAAAAATGCAGAAATATTCCCAGTAAAGCCAAAAATATGCACAACAGTACTCTTGAATGTCTCCCATACCCGATAGAGTAGAATAGGGGCTGTAATGCACCGAATGTTATTTTTACTTTTGACTGATTTTTGTGAAAAGCGAAAAAGGCAAAGAAATGAGAACGAAACTTCTTTACTTCCCGTGCAACAATGAGAGAGAACATTTTTCCTCAATAATGTTTGCATGGCTATCAATTGTCGGCGGGATAAAAAAAATGGGGTATTATTGTTCTGTACTAAGAAAAGACGGCACCTTTCTTCCTCCGCAATTTTCATATCCTGCCATCGACAATATTAACTATCCGTTGTGGTAAAGCTACGAAGAAAAAATTATGAAATAACCGATTATGTGCGAGAGAATTACGAAATTATAGAGAAATATATCTTAGTACAACAAAATTGAAGAAATATGTTGTAAAAACGCGAAATTGGTGAAATATGTCAAGATATGATTTGTCAAGTTTGTCTATTTCGGCTGATTTTCATCAGGTATGTAAAGATCTCACCCCAATATTAGATCCGAAGCCAAATGAAAAATATGTTACATAACATAATGTCCCGGGCCCTAGTAATAAGTATCAGTAGGGAGGGCTGATACAATTGTCATGACTGGATTCCCTTCACTCCATTTTCTTCTTCCTGTTTCCAAGTCTTTCTTATTTCTTTTTCTTCTGTTGTTTATCTACTTCTATTCTCTTTCTCTCACACACCCTCATTTTCTTCTGTATTTCTCTTTATATTATTAGTGCTTTATTTCCATCTCATTGTCTCTCTCTCTCTTTCAATATCTTGATTTCTCTCACCTCTTTACACATAGAAAAGAGTGTGTTTACAATAACAAAAAAAAAAATAGTTTCTCGTCACCAAAAATTAGAATGATTGTTCATCAAAACAATTTTTTTAAGAAACCGTACATATTTGCTTAAAACTATCAAAAAATGTAGTTAAAATTAACAAATTGACAAGTTGGCTGTTACCAAAAAGCTTAAGCAAACGTGTTTTGTTAATTCAATAAAATCCCTCCCCCTTGTGTGTGTGTGCCTGTACCTTGCTACAGTAATATTTTCTGTTGCTTTGTTGGGGGGAGCGGGCAATAATTTTTCATCTCATGTCTACTACCCTGATTGTAGTAACCAACCTTTATAGGGAAAAGGTAATTAGAAGACGACATGGTTCAATTATTTTTTTTATATAAAATAACCAATCATTACATGTTACATGCAATTTTGTTGTGTAACGAACACATGTTGTATGCGTATAAATAGGTACACGAATAACATCTTGCCACATATAACATTACCGTTACATAACTCACATAGCTTCAAGTCCTCTTACGTTTTCCCCTCAAAGAAAACTTCTAACAATAGAGTTGTGTGAAGTTAAATGATTTGTTAGTAAATTTCTTCACGTTATTGATACTGTGTCAACTTATGTTTACCGTGACAAGATTTATCGACGAAATTCGCAAGCATTCATCGACAACCGAGGGAAGAGAAGGGAGAAGTTGTTTTCTTGAACAAGAGCAAGGTTGTTTGCCTTCAGAATGACATATGCTCCCATTTATCACGAAATAACAACTGATTTTACGTGCCAAGTCTTTCCTGATAAAGAAAAACTTGAAGTAATTTTTATTCTGTAGCTTGTCGCCTGCAAAACTTGTTTCGAAAATTTGCTTTGCAGTATAACATATCTGCTGCAGAGATAATCATATACACAGTTCTAATTTCTACTCGTACACAAATATAAGGTACCCTATGAGTTCTTAATTATTTTTCCTTTTACATATCTGCTAACACGTTGACATTTTCTTCTACAAAGAAACCACAGAACCATGACGAAAAATGACTAAAATATAATCTAGGTGCACCCAACTTCATGCGTTGGAAGAAAGAGTTAAAAAAATTAGGATAGACAGAGAAAGAAATAGAGCAAGGAGAAAAATAAAAGAGGAAAGAGAAAGAACAAGAAAAGGATGAGAGAGAGAAAAAGAGAGGAAGAAAGAGACGAGAGAGATAAAAAAGTGAAAGAAAGAGATGAGAGAGATAAAGAGAGAAAGAAGGAGATGAGAGAGAGAAATAGATGAGAGAGAGAGAGAGAGAGAGAGAGAGAGGGAAAATAAAAAGGAAGAGGTAGAGAGATAGAGAGAAGAGTAAAAGACAGAGATAAGACAGATAGAGAGAGAAAGGAAAATAAGATAAAGAAAGAGATGAGAGAGCAAAAAGATAGAAAGACAGAAACGAGAGAGAGGAAAAAGAAAGACAGAGGTGAGAGAGAAAGAAAAGAGACAGAAATGAGCGAGAAATACAGAGATGAGAGAGAAAGAAATGAGACAGAGATGAGAGAGAAAAAAAAGAGATGAGAAAGAAAGAAAAGTTTTTTACAGAAAATACGAACAATGCAATCCATCTTCTTTGTATTCTATGTAAATGATTGAAATCTAGGAACTACCACATGTAATCTTTCATCCTGATATCATCCCTTCTATTAAATCTGTAGAGATATGACTCATTCTTTTTCGCGCACGTTGCTGTCCGGCAACTCCATATGCCATTTGCTTAAAAGTCATCCAACGTCTGTCTTGAATTTCCATTATACTGTACTAAACCAAACGTAACTCCGTAGCACACACACCCTGAGGACCATGGACTGCTAAGTGGTTTTTCATTGGGAGACGCGTGGTCCGCGCATCGAGTCCCATCGCCGCTTATTCCTGACTTTCGAATACTTCTTCTTTTCAAGTATCTTTCCAGTCATTGTACTGGATCAACACTGAAATTTTGGGGCTCCCACCGGGAATCGAACCCAGGACCACTCGCACTAAAGGCGAGAACGCTAACCATTTTCTTATGCCGGACTCTCTTTCTCTCTCTCAAATAAGAATTTTGTACAGTCATGGAGCAAGGCCACACATAACGGTATAGAAGGGGAGAAAGCGAGTGGGCGGAGCGAAGAAGTACACTCTGCTGCAAAGGCTGGTAACTGCAGTCGCTTCCCCCTCCATGCAATCCCGTTCTCTCTCACGTGTTCATTGGTCTCGATTGATTGATTGGTTCTATTTTACTTCGCATCTTGCGCCACTTTTGGGTAAGAGTCATTCCATGCGAAATCAACACAGCCTTTGACCTGACCATCTCCGATTTTCATGAAATTTGGGGAGTTGGAACTATGCATGGAACTTAGTAAGTATAATTTTTTTAGTTTCCATCAGGTGAAAAGTAAGTCCCTGATCATTATTTTATGTGTGTTATTAGTATTATTAGCGGTACGTATGGATTTTTGCAGGCGTTGTCAACGCAAAGCTGTATAATCACAATCTACCCCTTATTTTTATATAAGTTCTGCGGAAATAATTCAACTCCATATAATACAATAGTAAACAAGTATTTAATTTCGTATTTGGTAAGCCTTTCGGGGAGGCTTGTTTTCATTCTCTCTCTCTCTCTCTCTCCTTCTTTGTTTGTCTCAGATAAAGGTCATAAGGAAATAGAGATGAATATACAGGGTGTTTTCCGTGGCCTTTAATCAAACTGTCAGGGTGGATGGATACTGGCCCACGTACCAATATGAGATAAGGAATCCCGGTCCGGAAACACGTCACGGCCCAGGACTTTATGTCCTATAAAACTGTAAAATATGTATGTAATTATGTCATATAAATTGGAAAATATGTCACGAAAAATTACAAATATGTCAGAAAAATGCAGAAATATTCCCAGTAAAGCCAAAAATATGCACAACAGTACTCTTGAATGTCTCCCATACCCGATAGAGTAGAATAGGGGCTGTAATGCACCGAATGTTATTTTTACTTTTGACTGATTTTTGTGAAAAGCGAAAAAGGCAAAGAAATGAGAACGAAACTTCTTTACTTCCCGTGCAACAATGAGAGAGAACATTTTTCCTCAATAATGTTTGCATGGCTATCAATTGTCGGCGGGATAAAAAAAATGGGGTATTATTGTTCTGTACTAAGAAAAGACGGCACCTTTCTTCCTCCGCAATTTTCATATCCTGCCATCGACAATATGAACTATCCGTTGTGGTAAAGCTACGAAGAAAAAATTATGAAATAACCGATTATGTGCGAGAGAATTACGAAATTATAGAGAAATATATCTTAGTACAACAAAATTGAAGAAATATGTTGTAAAAACGCGAAATTGGTGAAATATGTCAAGATATGATTTGTCAAGTTTGTCTATTTCGGCTGATTTTCATCAGGTATGTAAAGATCTCACCCCAATATTAGATCCGAAGCCAAATGAAAAATATGTTACATAACATAATGTCCCGGGCCCTAGTAATAAGTATCAGTAGGGAGGGCTGATACAATTGTCATGACTGGATTCCCTTCACTCCATTTTCTTCTTCCTGTTTCCAAGTCTTTCTTATTTCTTTTTCTTCTGTTGTTTATCTACTTCTATTCTCTTTCTCTCTCACACCCTCATTTTCTTCTGTATTTCTCTTTATATTATTAGTGCTTTATTTCCATCTCATTGTCTCTCTCTCTCTTTCAATATCTTGATTTCTCTCACCTCTTTACACATAGAAAAGAGTGTGTTTACAATAACAAAAAAAAAAATAGTTTCTCGTCACCAAAAATTAGAATGATTGTTCATCAAAACAATTTTTTTAAGAAACCGTACATATTTGCTTAAAACTATCAAAAAATGTAGTTAAAATTAACAAATTGACAAGTTGGCTGTTACCAAAAAGCTTAAGCAAACGTGTTTTGTTAATTCAATAAAATCCCTCCCCCTTGTGTGTGTGTGCCTGTACCTTGCTACAGTAATATTTTCTGTTGCTTTGTTGGGGGGAGCGGGCAATAATTTTTCATCTCATGTCTACTACCCTGATTGTAGTAACCAACCTTTATAGGGAAAAGGTAATTAGAAGACGACATGGTTCAATTATTTTTTTTATATAAAATAACCAATCATTACATGTTACATGCAATTTTGTTGTGTAACGAACACATGTTGTATGCGTATAAATAGGTACACGAATAACATCTTGCCACATATAACATTACCGTTACATAACTCACATAGCTTCAAGTCCTCTTACGTTTTCCCCTCAAAGAAAACTTCTAACAATAGAGTTGTGTGAAGTTAAATGATTTGTTAGTAAATTTCTTCACGTTATTGATACTGTGTCAACTTATGTTTACCGTGACAAGATTTATCGACGAAATTCGCAAGCATTCATCGACAACCGAGGGAAGAGAAGGGAGAAGTTGTTTTCTTGAACAAGAGCAAGGTTGTTTGCCTTCAGAATGACATATGCTCCCATTTATCACGAAATAACAACTGATTTTACGTGCCAAGTCTTTCCTGATAAAGAAAAACTTGAAGTAATTTTTATTCTGTAGCTTGTCGCCTGCAAAACTTGTTTCGAAAATTTGCTTTGCAGTATAACATATCTGCTGCAGAGATAATCATATACACAGTTCTAATTTCTACTCGTACACAAATATAAGGTACCCTATGAGTTCTTAATTATTTTTCCTTTTACATATCTGCTAACACGTTGACATTTTCTTCTACAAAGAAACCACAGAACCATGACGAAAAATGACTAAAATATAATCTAGGTGCACCCAACTTCATGCGTTGGAAGAAAGAGTTAAAAAAATTAGGATAGACAGAGAAAGAAATAGAGCAGGGAGAAAAATAAAAGAGGAAAGAGAAAGAACAAGAAAAGGATGAGAGAGAGAAAAAGAGAGGAAGAAAGAGACGAGAGAGATAAAAAAGTGAAAGAAAGAGATGAGAGAGATAAAGAGAGAAAGAAGGAGATGAGAGAGAGAAATAGATGAGAGAGAGAGAGAGAGAGAGAGAGGGAAAATAAAAAGGAAGAGGTAGAGAGATAGAGAGAAGAGTAAAAGACAGAGATAAGACAGATAGAGAGAGAAAGGAAAATAAGATAAAGAAAGAGATGAGAGAGCAAAAAGATAGAAAGACAGAAACGAGAGAGAGGAAAAAGAAAGACAGAGGTGAGAGAGAAAGAAAAGAGACAGAAATGAGCGAGAAATACAGAGATGAGAGAGAAAGAAATGAGACAGAGATGAGAGAGAAAAAAAAGAGATGAGAAAGAAAGAAAAGTTTTTTACAGAAAATACGAACAATGCAATCCATCTTCTTTGTATTCTATGTAAATGATTGAAATCTAGGAACTACCACATGTAATCTTTCATCCTGATATCATCCCTTCTATTAAATCTGTAGAGATATGACTCATTCTTTTTCGCGCACGTTGCTGTCCGGCAACTCCATATGCCATTTGCTTAAAAGTCATCCAACGTCTGTCTTGAATTTCCATTATACTGTACTAAACCAAACGTAACTCCGTAGCACACACACCCTGAGGACCATGGACTGCTAAGTGGTTTTTCATTGGGAGACGCGTGGTCCGCGCATCGAGTCCCATCGCCGCTTATTCCTGACTTTCGAATACTTCTTCTTTTCAAGTATCTTTCCAGTCATTGTACTGGATCAACACTGAAATTTTGGGGCTCCCACCGGGAATCGAACCCAGGACCACTCGCACTAAAGGCGAGAACGCTAACCATTTTCTTATGCCGGACTCTCTTTCTCTCTCTCAAATAAGAATTTTGTACAGTCATGGAGCAAGGCCACACATAACGGTATAGAAGGGGAGAAAGCGAGTGGGCGGAGCGAAGAAGTACACTCTGCTGCAAAGGCTGGTAACTGCAGTCGCTTCCCCCTCCATGCAATCCCGTTCTCTCTCACGTGTTCATTGGTCTCGATTGATTGATTGGTTCTATTTTACTTCGCATCTTGCGCCACTTTTGGGTAAGAGTCATTCCATGCGAAATCAACACAGCCTTTGACCTGACCATCTCCGATTTTCATGAAATTTGGGGAGTTGGAACTATGCATGGAACTTAGTAAGTATAATTTTTTTTAGTTTCGTGCGTCTTGTAATTGTTAAATTATTCAAGGTGAAAGTTTGCAGAAATTGCCTTTTTTGAGCCCGCTTAGCTATACTAAAGCTGCTGTAACTCAGCCACTATTTTCCCTAGAAAGCTCAAATAAAGCTTATTGTACAGGGAATTGAATAAGCTTTCCAGTGATATATAACAAGCCTACCTTTGGATAAAAATATAATTTTGTCACGTGACCTTGACTTTTGACCTTGAATATCTCAAAACATGTCATCACCAAAAATCTTGAAAAAAATATATTTGGTCCCTCATTCCATACTATAAAACATATCAAAAAATCATTCTGGGACTGCAATGAGATCAGAAGATACAAAATAATATGTGTAACTATGTGATTGATAAAAGCCCCATTACATGAACTATGAAGAGTCAAATGTCCCTTAACACCACCTACAAAATGTGAAGGAGTTATCCTGGGTATAATTGGTCATGAAAGAAATAGGTTAGGCACAGGGAGATCCCTAGCCGTGTGTGTCAAGCTCAGGTCCGGCATATTGTTGACCGTCATATTCAATTCAACGCAAAAATTTCAAAGGAAAGGGGGTGATGTGATATATCAAATGAGGCTAGAATTTCACGAGAAATGAAGTGACGAAGGCCAGCAAAAAGTTATAAACATATCTTTCACTTACGATATATGCACATTATAATGTTGTCAATATTCCTGTGAGCACACTCGTTGACGTCTCTCACACTCGCATAGAACATTTGGCAATGTAGCACGTGCAACAACATCGCAAGCAGCAACTATGCCTTCTCTCAGATGGTCAATATCAGGGACTTTTAGTGCATGCACCATTCTCTTCAAATGTTTCTGAAGGTAAAAGTCCTCCTAAGATGTTAGATCTGGGGAATGTGCAGGCCTTTTAATAGATCCCCGTGTGCCCATCAATCTACCTAGAAAATTACCATGAAGAAATTGCAAAAATGTCCACATAGTGTGGTCACACTCTGTCCTGTTTCAAAACTCTCGAAAAGTGCCATATCCCGTAAGCAAGGGTGAAAAAACCTGTTCACTTAACAAATCCAAGAAGCCCTCACCAGTAGTAGTCAAAATATGCCTTCTACCGCAACCCTGATTTTTCGACCCCTCAGAAAATCGCATGGAAACCTCAAAATCTCACTTTCTCTCCACGTTCCGCGCCTCATTTATTGCGCTGACGATGTTTCACGGCGCAGAAAAGCCGGTACGAGTAAATTCACTTTCTCATCCTTGAAGTACGAATGCACCTTATCGTAATTTTTTTCCAAGTCCGGGACCAAAAATGTTTATATATATATATCGTGACCTTTGTAAACCTTTTTCTCTCTCGGGGAACAACGATGTGCCACACACACACGGGCGCGCATGCCTCTCATTATTTTTTCCGTATTGTGACGCAAGCAAACAAACAAATAATAATAATAATAATAATTGTTTTTTTTTTAAGGATCCCCTGGCCCCTATATAACCTCGCCAGGGGTGCGTGGTGCCCAACCAAAAAAAAAAAGTTCTAACGGCTGCGGTTATAGATTACCACACCTCTATAGAGTTTCACGTGTTTTTTTTTTCTCAAACTTCCATGAAACTCTACAGAGGACCTCCGTAATTGCATGCAACGCGTACTAACGACTCTAGTGTTATTTTGATGTTGTAATTTTTTTTTGGATATAGAGTTTTATTGTGAGATAGATAAAAAAATTATGTTTATTATAATATTTTCTTGATGAAGATGGAGAATATGTATGTGTGTGTGATACAAAATAAAGCTGCATGCTTTTTTTTTTCTAGTGTGTGTATATGTGTATATGTTTTTGATGTTCGACAGCATCTGAAACGATAAAAAAAAGAAGAATTTTATTGTTAATTTTCTCGTGTAAAAAAAATAACAAAAATTTTTTTTTGTGCAAATTTTCTGATTGTCTCGTGCTATAGTGATGAAAAAAAGATATTGTAACTGATAACTGATGAAATTGACATTGTAACTGATCTGAACTAGTGAAATTCGTATTGTGCCATTGTAACTGATTGTGTTAGTACTAAAAATTCCTTATTGTGCAAGAAAAGATGTTAAAAAACCTGTTAAAACTGCTCTGTGACCCTCTCGTTCTTCACGTCGTGGACGAAGGACTTCTCTGCGACCAGGATGACACTGCATAGAGTATCCTCGGGCAACGGACTGTTGAACTCGCAGACGACCTTGATGTTGGTGCGTCTCAAAAATCCTATGGGACACCTCTGTTTATCAAAAATTCGAGATATTTGCAATTTAACGCAGGACTTGGAAAATTTTCGATTGATGAAAAAAATTGGTTCCATGACGACCTATGTTTATTTTGGTATGGGAGGACAGAGGACACCGAGACTCGACCGACGCACTAAACCCGACCTCTCTACGACTATTCGTTCAAAAGTTACGAGTGATCAAAGTTTTTGGGAGGGGGTGGGCTAACTTCTTACCCCTTGACCCCAGGACCACCAAAACTTGGTATACGTATTCTACACCTCCAAAATCGACAGGGGGCATCTAACGATGCCGTATGGGGGTGTTTTTCGATATATTTTTTCGATAACTCTTACCATTTTCGAGATATTTGTAATTTAAGATTTTTTTAACGCTGGACTTAGAAAATTTTCGGAATATTTTTTTTTTGTTCCATGACGACCTATGTTTATTTTGGTATGGGAGGACAGAGGACACCTAGACGATGCTAACGCAAGAAATCCCAGCTCTCTATGATCATCCTTTCGAAAGTTACGAAAAATATTTTGGCAATTGACCCACACTTGACCCAGGACCTCTAAAAACTTTGTACACGTACTCTGCATCACCAATATCGACAAAAGGGTCAACGGGGAGGATTTTTGCACTATCTCTCTCTCTCACTGTTTTCGAGACATTTGCAATTTAACGCTGGACTTGGAAAATTTTCGACAGATGGAGGTCAAATTTGGTTCCATGACAACTTATGTTTTTTTTGTTAGAAGATCAAAAAGGACACCGAGACTCAACCGACGCACTAAACCCGACCTCTCTACGACTATTCGTTCGAAAGTTACGAGTGATCAAAAGTTTTGGGAGGTGGGCTAACTTCTTACCCCTTGACCCCAGGACCACCAAAACTTGGTACACGTATTCTACACCTCCAAAATCGACAGGGGGGGGGTAGCTTCGCTAACGGGATGGGGGTGTTTTTCGATATATTTTTTCGATAACTCTTACCATTTTCGAGATATTTGCAATTTAACGCTGGACTTGGAAAATTTTCGATTGATGAAAAAAAATTGCTTCCATGACGACCTATGTTTATTTTTGGTATGGGAGGACAGAGGACACCGAGACTCGACCGACACACTAAACCCGACAGGTGGGATGCTTTGTTTTTGGCGCAGCTTTTTTTGACCTACTTTTGAAATGACTTACGAGATTTTCCTATAAGGCTCTCACCCCTTACGATGTTTTCCTGTAAGGCAGAGATCGTCTGTCAATGGGCCCTCAGTGTAATCTACTACGACCTAATACTAACTTTCTTTTTATGTTTCGCGGCTGTTTTATTGCAGTGACGAACTAAAAGAGCGGGAAAAAAAAAAGGCTCTGAAAGGTGAGTGTCAAGAAAACGTACTTTCAAGTATGCATGCTCCAGTAATGTAACTTTCTAAAAAACATGTGCCGTCCATGTTTCTATATCGTGAGGCGTTTCTGCGATCATGGCTTTTTATATGCGGCTGTGAATGAAGTTCTATACTCTTAGAAGCAATAATGCTGTAACGCGGAAGAAAGGATATAGGATTCTTGCAGTGATATGGCTGCATCAAAACAACTGCTTTTTATTCAACAGTTCCATCTGTTTCTGCGGTGATGTGATTGTTAAGTCATCCAACAAAAGCTCTTAATAATGGTCGCGGATTGCTGTATCCAGTTTTTGTCGTTGCATCTACGGAAATATATAGATACTCAATCTCTCGTAAACATTCTGTACGTACAACTAAAATTACGTTCAATTCGTCCTCTTCATTTCTCAAAATTAAATTTCTGCATGCATCTCGTAAGGAAATGTGAGTCCATATAAAAAATGTTCAATTTGATGCATCCATCTAATTGGTAAATAACCTCTGGATATTTTATTTTTTTTTCTATTCCTTGGAGAATGGATTCCCAGGACCAGTTTCAAAAACGACGTGCTACATGCTCAAAGTATTGTAAAATCTGATGACAGCAAACTGTCTAGAACCTTTCTTGAATACACAATGTATTTCAAATTGTTCGTCAGTTTTTTCAAACGTCTAATAGATTCGTAGCATTCGCAACCAGCACCACCTTTCGAAGGCACCGATATTTTTGGTTTGATGCCTTTATTGTCCATGATTCAACACCGTGCATGAGAGGGCATCCCCGATTGCCTTGTAATCAAGGGGTCCTGGGTTCGATACCCGGCGGAGGCACTTAGTTGTTCGGATCCTACTTTAAATTGTAGTCCCGATTAGCCTTTCTGTACCAGTCGACCTCGTGACGTAGTGGTTAGCACCAAATAATTGATTTCGTTTATTTTACTTTTTTTCCGCCACTTTTGGCTAAACGCGAAGATGAGTATGCGATGATGATGAAATTAACGAAGGGACACCACAAATAACACCCATGCCCAGGCCAGGATTTGAACCTGGGACCCCTGCCTCAACGCTGTTGATTTCCGGTTCAGTGGTTAGCACATGATAACTTATTTGAACCAGTTTAAAAATTCAAATACTTAGGAGTAATATTAACAAATGAAAATTATATCAAAGAGGATATAAAATAAAAAAGTAGGCTTAAAATTTAGGAAATGTATGTTACTTCTCTCTAAGAAACTTATAGTTAAAATATACAAAACAGTAATTTTTTGCCTGTTGTATTATATGGATGTGAAACTTGGTCTGTCATATTGAAAGAGGAACATAAATTGAGAGTATTTGAAAATAAGATCGTTAGGAAAATATTTGGATCTAAAAGGGGTGAGAAGATAGGTGAGTGGAGAAGGTTACATAATTTAGAACTACATAAATATATATTCATGTCCAGATATTATTAGATTAATTAAATCAAGAAGACTTAGGTGGACAGACCATGTGGCACGAATGGGAGAGGAAAAAAAAAGGAGTTTACAGGATTCTTGTTGGGAGACCTGATGGTAAGAGACCTGTAGGAAAACTAAAACGAAGATGGAAGGACAAATATTTGGGATGGACCTAACGGAAATTTTGGTAAAGATGGAAAAAGAGTATATAGATTTTTCTCAAGATAGGGACAGATGGAAGGCCTGTGTTGATGCAGCCATGAACCTTTGGGTTTGAGAAGGCTAGAGAGTTAGTTAGTTAGTTATGAAAGCACATGCCACTATAAAAAAAATACAATCCCTGGCAAAAAATGAATTTAAAAAAAATGAAATTTATTTCCATATAATGAACTTCAACCTATACAATTGAACATTTTTTTTTTTTTAATTTTGCAGGATTTAAATGGAACAGACGTAAATAAGAATTGGGAACACGTACGTAATGCAATAGAATCAGCAGTTAAATAAAGTATAAATCAAGAAAAAGTAAGCCATGGTTCGCATAACCTAATAGAAATAGATTGATTGATTTAAGTCCATTTTATGCACAGTAAGGCTAATCGGGCCTGGACCTGTAGTTTAAAGTGGGATCCCAACCACTACATGCCTCCACCAGGGATCGAACCAGGGATACCTTGATTACAAGGCGACGACGCTACTACTGCGCCATCTGAGAGGCACTAATAGAAATAGACTTAGGCGGTTAAAGAACAGCAAGTTTTAGAAGATTACTTGAAAAGTAAAATTAACTAAATTGAAATAAAAGTATCAGAGGTGCAAATGAATTGAGAGAGGGGTGGCAACTTAAAGTAAACTTGATAAAAAATGGCTGACTATTTTAAATAGATGGAAGAACTACTTTAATGACGTTTTAAATGTTCATGTAGGAGATAAATAAGAAAATAAATTAAGTACGCACAGCAGAACCTAACTTGAATGAAGTCAAAGATGCCAAAGAGATAAATTAGTCGAGAAGAAACTTGTTAATATGTCTGACAAATGATGTACAATTCATGATGGATTAAAAAAGAAGATGCATTATCTCCATTGCTCTTTTAATTTTGCCTTGGAATATGCTTCTAGGAAGCTAAAAGAAACTAACGAAGTAGTTTTAGCATATGCAGATGATGTAGACTTACTGGGGAATGATGTAAATACAAATTAAGAATAATGCTAAAATATTTTTACAAAGCAGCTAAAGAGAGATAGGTTTTAGAAGTTAGCAATGTGAAATCTAAAGATATGTGCTTACAGGCCGAAAGCAAGTGATAACAACTTGTTTGAACCAGTTTTCCAAATCTAAATACTTAGGAGTAATACTAACAATGAAAATGATATTAAAGAGGAAATGAAAAGAAGGCTTAATTCATGTTACTTTTCTCTTCATAAAACTTTTGTCTCCTCGTTTCATATCTAAGGAACTAAAAATAAATAAATATATATATAGATCTTGCTCAGGATAAGGACAAATCGAACTTTCGGGTTCAAGAAGGGTAGAGAATTAATTAATTAGTTAATATTCAATGTAATATGGTTTTCACGTATTAAACAAAAACAAAGTTAGTAATAAGGTATTCATATTGACAAGGGAATTCTTACAAAATTCATTCTCTTCGTAAGTTTGCCAATAGCATTTTCATCATCCTGTGTTATTTCAAATCTTCAATTATGCAATGCAAAAAGGAGAAGAATTTCCATGACATGATAACATGAATTTGTACGTTGAAAGAAAAATGAAAACGAAGAGCTGTGATAAAAAAAAAAAAAAACACGCTTGACTCTGACGAGCGGGAAACATAATAGAAATCAAGGACGGAAAATATGAACAGAGAAAAGGGGATATTCAAAAGAAGGTGGCTCTTCCATGATAATTTTTACTTTCTCAATCCGAACAAATTCATAAACATTATCATCATTGAATGTTGTTGTTGTTGTTGTTGAGTTGGTGTTTTAAGTCCACTTTATGCACAGTATGGCTAATCGAGACTGGACCTACAGTTTTTAAAGTAGGATCCGAACCACGATGTGCCTCCACCAGGTATCAAACCTGGGACCCTTTGATTACAAGGCGACAACGCTACCACTGTGCCATAGGGAGGCCCCATCATTGAATGGTTGGTTACGTTGTCCCTCCGAACGAAAGACGGAATGCATACAAGCCTGTGCCTCCTAAGTTCATCGTGGCTTGCGAAATGAAAACTTCCGATGATTTTTTTATTTTTTAGAACATGCTTCGCTAGGGAAGTCAAATGACAAGTTCCCTAATTCGAATAACTTGTTGATTTCATTACGAACGAAGAAGTAATGCATGGCACTTAAAATGCTGTAGTATTATTACATCAGATCATTTTTTTTTTTTGTCTTGCTCGCGTCGATTAGTCTCCTTACGTTTCTTCTTCTCCTTGTCGTTTTCGTCCAGAATCGCTTCCATCTCTCCTATTATTACATTCGCGACTTCTAGATTATCACTTTTTCTCCCTGTAATTTTATAAATATAGTTTCTTTTTCATGATCATCTAGAGAACACCGGATAAATTTCAGCAATATCGATCACTCAAATGGATATCGTCATCTTCGTCCAATACAATTCTTGAAAAAAATTTATATAGCACTTCCAGGAGTAGGTCGGTTAAAAAAAAAAAAACGCGAGCCCGAAGATTCCACTTTTATCTTGTTCTGTCTTGTTTAACCGATTTTGAATTTGAGATTTTTTATTTTTATTTGCCATTCACAACACGTTCGACTATTCGTGACAATACGTTTCAACCTTTCTGTATAAACGTTTCAACGTTCCGGTAAACGTTTCAACATGTTGAAACGTTTACCGGAACGTTGAAACGTTTACCGGAACGTTGAAACGTTTATACAGAAAGGTTGAAACGTATTGTCACGAATAGTCGAACGTGTTGTGAATGGCAAATAAAAATAAAAAATCTCAAATTCAAAATCGGTTAAACAAGACAGAACAAGATAAAAGTGGAATCTTCGGGCACGCGTTTTTTTTTTTTTTTTTAACCGACCTACTCCTGGAAGTGCTATATAAAATTTTTTCAAGAATTGTATTGGACGAAGATGACGATATCCATTTGAGTGATCGATATTGCTGAAATTTATCCGGTGTTCTCTAGATGATCATGAAAAAGAAACTATATTTATAAAATTACAGGGAGAAAAAGTGATAATCTAGAAGTCGCGAATGTAATAATAGGAGAGATGGAAGCGATTCTGGACGAAAACGACAAGGAGAAGAAGAAACGTAAGGAGACTAATCGACGCGAGCAAGACAAAAAAAAAAAAAAAAATGATCTGATGTAATAATACTACAGCATTTTAAGTGCCATGTATTACTTCTTCGTTCGTAATGAAATCAACAAGTTATTCGAATTAGGGAACTTGTCATTTGACTTCCCTAGCGAAGCATGTTCTAAAAAATAAAAAAATCATCGGAAGTTTTCATTTCGCAAGCCATGATGAACTTAGGAGGCACAGGCTTGTATGCATTCCGTCTTTCGTTCGGAGGGACAACGTAACCAACCATTCAATGATGGGGCCTCCCTATGGCATAGTGGTAGCGTTGTCGCCTTGTAATCAAAGGGTCCCAGGTTTGATACCTGGTGGAGGCACATCGTGGTTCGGATCCTACTTTAAAAACTGTAGGTCCAGTCTCGATTAGTCATACTGTGCATAAAGTGGACTTAAAACACCAACTCAACAACAACAACAACAACATTCAATGATGATAATGTTTATGAATTTGTTCGGATTGAGAAAGTAAAAATTATCATGGAAGAGCCACCTTCTTTTGAAAGCCCCTTTTCTCTGTTCATATTTTCCGTCCTTGATTTCTATTATGTTTCCCGCTCGTCAGAGTCAAGCATGTTTTTTTTTTTTTATCACAGCTCTTCGTTTTCATTTTTCTTTCAACGTACAAATTCATGTTATCATGTCATGGAAATTCTTCTCCTTTTTGCATTGCATAATTGAAGATTTGAAATAACACAGGATGATGAAAATGCTATTGGCAAACTTACGAAGAGAATGAATTTTGTAAGAATTCCCTTGTCAATATGAATACATTATTACTAACTTTGTTTTTGTTTAATACGTGAAAACCATATTACATTGAATATTAACTAATTAATTAATTCTCTACCCTTCTTGAACCCGAAAGTTCGATTTGTCCTTATCCTGAGCAAGATCTATATATATATTTATTTATTTTTAGTTCCTTAGATATGAAACGAGGAGACAAAAGTTTTATGAAGAGAAAAGTAACATGAATTAAGCCTTCTTTTCATTTCCTCTTTAATATCATTTTCATTGTTAGTATTACTCCTAAGTATTTAGATTTGGAAAACTGGTTCAAACAAGTTGTTATCACTTGCTTTCGGCCTGTAAGCACATATCTTTAGATTTCACATTGCTAACTTCTAAAACCTATCTCTCTTTAGCTGCTTTGTAAAAATATTTTAGCATTATTCTTAATTTGTATTTACATCATTCCCCAGTAAGTCTACATCATCTGCATATGCTAAAACTACTTCGTTAGTTTCTTTTAGCTTCCTAGAAGCATATTCCAAGGCAAAATTAAAAGAGCAATGGAGATAATGCATCTTCTTTTTTAATCCATCATGAATTGTACATCATTTGTCAGACATATTAACAAGTTTCTTCTCGACTAATTTATCTCTTTGGCATCTTTGACTTCATTCAAGTTAGGTTCTGCTGTGCGTACTTAATTTATTTTCTTATTTATCTCCTACATGAACATTTAAAACGTCATTAAAGTAGTTCTTCCATCTATTTAAAATAGTCAGCCATTTTTTATCAAGTTTACTTTAAGTTGCCACCCCTCTCTCAATTCATTTGCACCTCTGATACTTTTATTTCAATTTAGTTAATTTTACTTTTCAAGTAATCTTCTAAAACTTGCTGTTCTTTAACCGCCTAAGTCTATTTCTATTAGTGCCTCTCAGATGGCGCAGTAGTAGCGTCGTCGCCTTGTAATCAAGGTATCCCTGGTTCGATCCCTGGTGGAGGCATGTAGTGGTTGGGATCCCACTTTAAACTACAGGTCCAGGCCCGATTAGCCTTACTGTGCATAAAATGGACTTAAATCAATCAATCTATTTCTATTAGGTTATGCGAACCATGGCTTACTTTTTCTTGATTTATACTTTATTTAACTGCTGATTCTATTGCATTACGTACGTGTTCCCAATTCTTATTTACGTCTGTTCCATTTAAATCCTGCAAAATTAAAAAAAAAAAATGTTCAATTGTATAGGTTGAAGTTCATTATATGGAAATAAATTTCATTTTTTTTAAATTCATTTTTTGCCAGGGATTGTATTTTTTTTATAGTGGCATGTGCTTTCATAACTAACTAACTAACTCTCTAGCCTTCTCAAACCCAAAGGTTCATGGCTGCATCAACACAGGCCTTCCATCTGTCCCTATCTTGAGAAAAATCTATATACTCTTTTTCCATCTTTACCAAAATTTCCGTTAGGTCCATCCCAAATATTTGTCCTTCCATCTTCGTTTTAGTTTTCCTACAGGTCTCTTACCATCAGGTCTCCCAACAAGAATCCTGTAAACTCCTTTTTTTTTCCTCTCCCATTCGTGCCACATGGTCTGTCCACCTAAGTCTTCTTGATTTAATTAATCTAATAATATCTGGACATGAATATATATTTATGTAGTTCTAAATTATGTAACCTTCTCCACTCACCTATCTTCTCACCCCTTTTAGATCCAAATATTTTCCTAACGATCTTATTTTCAAATACTCTCAATTTATGTTCCTCTTTCAATATGACAGACCAAGTTTCACATCCATATAATACAACAGGCAAAAAATTACTGTTTTGTATATTTTAACTATAAGTTTCTTAGAGAGAAGTAACATACATTTCCTAAATTTTAAGCCTACTTTTTTATTTTATATCCTCTTTGATATAATTTTCATTTGTTAATATTACTCCTAAGTATTTGAATTTTTAAACTGGTTCAAATAAGTTATCATGTGCTAACCACTGAACCGGAAATCAACAGCGTTGAGGCAGGGGTCCCAGGTTCAAATCCTGGCCTGGGCATGGGTGTTATTTGTGGTGTCCCTTCGTTAATTTCATCATCATCGCATACTCATCTTCGCGTTTAGCCAAAAGTGGCGGAAAAAAAGTAAAATAAACGAAATCAATTATTTGGTGCTAACCACTACGTCACGAGGTCGACTGGTACAGAAAGGCTAATCGGGACTACAATTTAAAGTAGGATCCGAACAACTAAGTGCCTCCGCCGGGTATCGAACCCAGGACCCCTTGATTACAAGGCAATCGGGGATGCCCTCTCATGCACGGTGTTGAATCATGGACAATAAAGGCATCAAACCAAAAATATCGGTGCCTTCGAAAGGTGGTGCTGGTTGCGAATGCTACGAATCTATTAGACGTTTGAAAAAACTGACGAACAATTTGAAATACATTGTGTATTCAAGAAAGGTTCTAGACAGTTTGCTGTCATCAGATTTTACAATACTTTGAGCATGTAGCACGTCGTTTTTGAAACTGGTCCTGGGAATCCATTCTCCAAGGAATAGAAAAAAAAATAAAATATCCAGAGGTTATTTACCAATTAGATGGATGCATCAAATTGAACATTTTTTATATGGACTCACATTTCCTTACGAGATGCATGCAGAAATTTAATTTTGAGAAATGAAGAGGACGAATTGAACGTAATTTTAGTTGTACGTACAGAATGTTTACGAGAGATTGAGTATCTATATATTTCCGTAGATGCAACGACAAAAACTGGATACAGCAATCCGCGACCATTATTAAGAGCTTTTGTTGGATGACTTAACAATCACATCACCGCAGAAACAGATGGAACTGTTGAATAAAAAGCAGTTGTTTTGATGCAGCCATATCACTGCAAGAATCCTATATCCTTTCTTCCGCGTTACAGCATTATTGCTTCTAAGAGTATAGAACTTCATTCACAGCCGCATATAAAAAGCCATGATCGCAGAAACGCCTCACGATATAGAAACATGGACGGCACATGTTTTTTAGAAAGTTACATTACTGGAGCATGCATACTTGAAAGTACGTTTTCTTGACACTCACCTTTCAGAGCCTTTTTTTTTCCCGCTCTTTTAGTTCGTCACTGCAATAAAACAGCCGCGAAACATAAAAAGAAAGTTAGTATTAGGTCGTAGTAGATTACACTGAGGGCCCATTGACAGACGATCTCTGCCTTACAGGAAAACATCGTAAGGGGTGAGAGCCTTATAGGAAAATCTCGTAAGTCATTTCAAAAGTAGGTCAAAAAAAGCTGCGCCAAAAACAAAGCATCCCACCTGTCGGGTTTAGTGTGTCGGTCGAGTCTCGGTGTCCTCTGTCCTCCCATACCAAAAATAAACATAGGTCGTCATGGAAGCAATTTTTTTTCATCAATCGAAAATTTTCCAAGTCCAGCGTTAAATTGCAAATATCTCGAAAATGGTAAGAGTTATCGAAAAAATATATCGAAAAACACCCCCATCCCGTTAGCGAAGCTACCCCCCCTGTCGATTTTGGAGGTGTAGAATACGTGTACCAAGTTTTGGTGGTCCTGGGGTCAAGGGGTAAGAAGTTAGCCCACCTCCCAAAACTTTGATCACTCGTAACTTTCGAACAAATAGTCGTAGAGAGGTCGGGTTTAGTGCGTCGGTCGAGTCTCGGTGTCCTCTGTCCTCCCATACCAAAATAAACATAGGTCGTCATGGAACCAATTTTTTTCATCAATCGAAAATTTTTTCCAAGTCCTGCGTTAAATTGCAAATATCTCGAATTTTTGATAAACAGAGGTGTCCCATAGGATTTTTGAGACGCACCAACATCAAGGTCGTCTGCGAGTTCCACGATGCCTTGCCCGAGGATACTATATGCAGTGTCATCCTGATTGCAGAGAAGTCCTTCGTCCACGACGTGAAGAACGAGAGGGTCACAGAGCAGTTTTAACAGGTTTTTAACATCTTTTCTTGCACAATAAGGAATTTTTAGTACTAACACAATCAGTTACAATGGCACAATACGAATTTCATTAGTTTCGGGATCAGTTACAATGTCAATTTCATCAGTTATCAGTTACAATATCTTTTTTTTTTTTCATCACTATAGCACGAGACAATCAGAAAATTTGCACAAAAAAAATTTTGTTATTTTTTTTACACGAGAAAATTAACAATAAAATTCTTTTTTTTTTATCGTTTCAGATGCTGTCGAACATCAAAAAAAAACATACACACACACTAGAAAAAAAAAGCATGCAACTTTATTTTGTAACACACACACACACACACATATTCTCCATCTTCATCAAGAAAATATTATAATAAACATAATTTTTTTTATCTATCTCACAATAAAACTCTATATCCAAAAAAATTACAACATCAAAATAACACTAGAGTCGTTAGTACACGTTGCATGCAATTACGGAGGTCCTCTGTAGAGTTTCATGGAAGTTTGAGAGGAAAAAAAAAACAAACACGTGAAACTCTATAGAGGTGTGGTAATCTATAACCGCAGCCGTTAGAGAACCTTTTACTTTTTTTGGTTGGGCACCACGAACCCCTGGCGAGGTTATATAGGGGCCAGGGGATCCTTAAAAAAAAAAAACAATTATTATTATTATTATTTGTTTGTTTTGCGACACAATACGGAGAAAATAATGAGAGGCATACGCGCGCGTGTGTGTGTGGCACATCGTTTCCCCCGAGAGAGATAGGTTTACAAAGGTCACGATATATAAACATTTTTGGTCCCGGACTTGGAAAATTACGATAAGGTGCATTCGTACTTCAAGGATGAGAAAGTGAATTTACTCGTACCGGCTTTTCTGCGCCGTGAAACATCGTCAGCGCAATAAATGAGGCGCGGAACGTGGAGAGAAAGTGAGATTTTGAGGTTTCGATGCGATTTTCTGAGGGGTCGAAAAATCAGGGTTGCGGTAGAAGGCATATTTTGACTACTACTCTCACCATTTAAGGTTCCGTTGTTGAATATGGACCAACCATTTCCGTTCGCCATACATTGTACCACATAATTAGCTTACCAGCAACAACCATTCGACTGGGCAAATCACAGGTATTGCATATTATTTTTATTAACTTCACCGTGAACATAAAAATTAGCCTCATCACTGAAGAATTTTTCATTCCAAAGGAAGTGTCACGTAATTGTTTGAGATACTTTTCCCAATATTCTTCACTATTCAACTATTTGGTGAATGTAGCTGATTAAAATCATATGCAATGGTGCGTATACTTCTTTCTCTCCCAAGATGTCAGCGTGATCTCGATGAGTTCCTAACACGTTAGGAGCATTCCAATGCTTTGTTTTTAACACCTCGAAAAGGAGAAAATGGTTACAAGCATGCAGTAATAAATTTTTGCTGGTTAAATATATGTTGGATAAACCTTCGTCACTACATTTCTCGTGAAATTCTAGCCTCATTTGATATATCACATCACCCCCTTTCCTTTGAAATTTTTGCGTTGAATTCAATATGGCGGTCAACAATATGCCGAATCTGCGCTTGACACACACAGCTAGGGATCTCCCTGTGCCTAACCTATTTCTTTCATGACCAATTATACCCAGGATAACTCCTTCACATTTTGTAGGTGGTGTTAAGGGACATTTGACTCTTCATAGTTCATGTAATGGGGCTTTTATCAATCACATAGTTACACATATTATTTTGTATCTTCTGATCTCATTGCAGTCTCAGAATGATTTTTTGATATGTTTTATAGTATGGAATGAGGGACCAAATATATTTTTTTCAAGATTTTTGGTGATGACATGTTTTGAGATATTCAAGGTCAAAAGTCAAGGTCACGTGACAAAATTATATTTTTATCCAAAGGTAGGCTTGTTATATATCACTGGAAAGCTTATTCAATTCCCTGTACAATAAGCTTTATTTGAGCTTCCTAGGCAAAATAGTGGCTGAGTTACAGCAGATTTAGTATAGCTAAGCGGGCTCAAAAAAGGCAATTTCTGCAAACTTTGACCTTGAATAATTTAACAATTACAAGACGCACGAGACTAAAAAATTTCATAGTTACTAAGTTCTATGCATAGTTTCAACTTCCCAAATTTCATGAAAATCGGAGATGGTCTGGTTAAAAATTGCACATATCTGTGTTGATTTGGCATGGAATGACTCGTAATATGAGTGATGATATGATTACATTGATGAATGGACACTCACAAACATTCATGCCCAAGCCAGGATTCGATCCCTGGACCCCTGGCGTCGTAGCGCGATGTGCTAACCACTCCGCCACGGGGGCCGGCTAATTGGTTCGAGTCACTACTCGCGCAGAGCCTTGCTTTCCTTTATCTTGCTCCAGCGATTCCCGGGACAGACTATAGTCAATCTACAAACCACCATCGCCTTGTAATGAAAAAGTCCTGGGTTCGATACTCGGTGAATGTAGAGGAAAAGGTCTAAATATGGGCCCCCCTTTCTATTTTGTCATTTTCGGAGGAAAAAAATTAATATATCAAGCACCTGTCTTTAAAATGCATATCTATGAAATATATACTTAAATGTAATACCATGCTAAAGTATAGAAGGTTTCCATTAAAAAAAAAATCCAAAAAATGGTAAAATGATGTATTTCAAAATTGTGGCCTAAATATGGGCTACTAGTGTCAATATCACAAAAAGCAATTAACATTTTTAAAAAACAGTCATTTATCGCTAAAGCATTATAAAAATCTTATTTATGAATAAGCTGTTATTTTGAAAATCACGCGGAATGGGAAAAATCGAAATTAAGAAAAGCATCCAAATGTTTGTTGAAAATGTGATCTCAGCATTAGACCTCATGTCATAGCCCGTATTTAGACCATCACGCTATTTTTCTTCTTCAATTTATTTTAGCGCTCTGTGGTATATACTTCACAAACAAATCATGGCATTATAAAAGCCCACATTTGTTTTATGTACCGCTAATATCATAACCTATACAAAGCAGATGAGAATTCAGAAAACGCTTGAGTTAAAACATACCTGCAAAATGTTTTCGGAGGTCGCAATTCTATAACAGCGTCCAAGGCCGAAACTAACCACCACTTTCTCTTGCGAATTGGCGCCGCAATCTTTGTCCTTGACAGATAACCAGTTCCCATAGCCTCTGCCAGGCTGCAGCACCCGGGAGCGCTGATAACTCCAAAACCCATATTTAAACCTTCGCCCATATTTAGACCTTCTCCTCTACATGCTGGTTCGGTCCCCACTGTAAACTGTATGTGCCGTCCCGATTAGCGTTTCTGTGCATAAAGTGAACTTTAAAATCAAACTCAACAACAACCAATCATCAAACAATTATTTGGTCCAACACAACTTTTAATTCGTGGACACGCTGCGACGCCAAGGGTCTCGGGTTCGAATCCCGGTCGGGCTTGGTTGTTTGTGAATGTCCATTCATCAATTTCATCATTTCATCACTCATCCCCATCTTCGCAAATTAGCCAAGAGGCACAAAACGCGAAGTAAAATAAACTAAATCAAATCAAAATCAAATCAAATAATTCGTGGACATTTTTTCAGAAACCTTAGCTGACTTTAACTACGCTACTATCGCCCCAGCGCTCCCCCCCTCCCCCCAGTTGAGACACTAACGTCTCCGATTTTACATTACCTTGGGCCGGATTCACATGATAACTATATGGTTTGTTTCCACACATACATACAAGGTAAAATAACAGATTCAAATTCCTTCAACCTTCCCTTAAATACCAACACTAACCTTCACATTTTTTCACAGGGTAAATGCCATTAAACCACAGATACAGCTGCGCATTTTACGTCACCGTAGATGCAATTAGGTCAACCACGAGTTCATCCCGTATCAGACAGCTCGCCGATGAACGATTTATGTTCATTTAATTACACTTTTATAAATATTTAACAGGGTTATTGAGTGTTCGATTGATTTATATCATATCCTGTGTCATCTCCCTCTCATGCTCCTGTCCAACAAGCCATCATTAATATTCCTCCACACATGCGGCACTCATAATCCTGATTGCCAGGCGCGGATATTTCGCAGTGTTTCTTCAATGCATCGTTCGCGAGATAATGCGTGTTCTATGTTTACTTATTGAATGGTAGGATGGGTTATACACAATTTGGGTTCATTGTAGACGTATTCAACTCGTACCAAATTAAAATATTGGCCTCTCCTTATTCATTTAACGATTTCCATGATGGGCACAATTTTCAAAGTGAATGGGGGGGGGGGGGGGGATGCTAAATCATTGAAGACTGTTGGCGGCAAAGATCTTAATTCACACGCACACAAATGATTTTTATTATGGGATAATTGTGTCTGTAACAACATATTTATTACGTTATTACATACACATGTAAGTTACTAAATATTTAGAAATTATTATTAAATATATATAAAGAAAGTCATAAGATATTTATAAAATGACAAACTAATTCATTTACCAACCGGTTAAATATATGAATAAATTGCAGAATTGTTGAGATTCTTATACAATGTTTATTTTTTTTTTTATTAAGATAAATCAATTATATTTCATACTTATGTTTGTCTTGCATTGTTGTTTTATTTTTATTGTACATGTTTTTTTTTTTGTTTTGGTGTAGATCTGTTAATGGTATCTTGAAAAATGGAGAAAGCATGCTACATTCACAAACACACATGCAGACAGACATTATCCTTCGTTCTTTCTATGTGCTTTGATTATTTATTAGTAAAGTATATTTCAAGTGAAAACTAATTGTTTATCTTTATTCTCTGGGATTTTTTAGGACAAGATTGTTGGTGGTGGGAAATTCGCACCTTGGGAGTGTGGGGGGAATCGAAGAGTTGTGTTCGTAAGTGGGATATAGTGACGTTATGTTTACGTGTCAGAAGGAAGATACACGATGGGGAATGAGAGAAAGGAAAAGGAATGAGTGAATGAAGTGGGATCCAGCAAAAGAGAGACGAGAAATTATGTTAATGTTAGAGAAAGAGAGAGAGAGAGGAGACATGAAGAAGCGAGACACACGGAGACAGAGAGAGAGAGAGAGAGAGAGAATAAATAGAAAAGACGGACAGAAGACAAGAAGGAAAATATAGAAAAAAAATGATCAAGAACAAAGTAAGTAAGTAAGAACAACTAACACAGAGAAAAAAGAAGTTAGAAAGAGGAGGCAGGGAAAGAAAACCATAAAAGAGAAACAAAATGTAGGAATATTTTCCTTATACCGAGGAGGGATTAAGTGTTCTTCCCTGAATGATTTCCTTCCATGATTTCCATATAGTTTCATTTCTTATTGGGCCTCCCCGATGTTATAGTGGTAATATTGTCGCCTTGTAACTAAGAGATCACGGGTTCGATACCCGATGGAGGCACGTAGTGGTCCGGATCCCACTTTAAACTGTAGGTCCAGTCCCGATTAGCCTTACAGTGCATAAAGTGAACTTGAGACCAGTGGCGGCTGGCCAAGTGCAACAAGTGCAGATGTTTTCACCTAATTTTGAAATTAATATTGACATTTTTCATTTCCTTGTTAAATTAAACTATTTCACAGCAGAACGCACACGATAATACTCAAATAATACGCCGCTCGGCGCTACGCACGTGAAGAGTTCGTCGTAGCTTAAACAAACCAAGAGCAGACGCCGCCAGGTTGCGGAAGACTTTAGCCGGTTGTCATGGCAACGGTGACGTCACCTACCGTTGGAATTGAATGGGTGTCGCCATCTACGTGCAGCAGTTCTCTCGTCGACAGAAAACATTGCATCCAGTGGTTGTGGCAAAATCGTTGCGTTCTCGCGAGATCTTGTTCCGCGTGTGTGTTTCGCGTTTCCTATCGTGTGTTGTGTTCATGTGTTGAGCTGTGGTTTGTACAATGAACTCAGTAAATGACTTAGTGTGTAATTTGTTGCAGACACCATTTTCCAGATGGACGGATGAAGACAAAAAAGACGTTTTAAATTGTGGGGGCGCCACTGACACTTACTATTTGTTTTTCATTGCCTATAAATGTACTTCTTCACCTGTTATTTTAGGCACGAGCCGCTACTGCTTGAGACACCAACTCAATGAATCAATTAAAACAAAAACTTAAAAAAAGAAAACTTTACTACTCAGGATGATGTATTGATAAGAAGCTGTAAATAGTAATCAGCAATTCGCATGTGACGTCAGTCGTGGAGGATGAGACAATCCTTTTGATAAGTCTACATCAGTGCATTCCACTATACGAATTAATTAACCCATGTTTCTGGCATGTAACTTCAAATTATGACGTCCTTGTTGTTTAAATGCCAATAATTTCGACCCCCCCCCTTCCCATATGAACTCTCCCTGCTTCTCTTTAAATCATCGCGTCACCACTTCATTACCAACGGAGCGCACAGCTGAAACAAGCTTCCTACTTGTTCCTTCGGCGTTTGTCACATAAGCAAGTGCGGATTCCGAAATAGCACGGAGCGTTGGCAGACAACCAGTTTCCTCCTCCACTGCGCCTGGATTTGGCGACGGGATCCTCTCTTCCACGGTTTCTTCCAAAATACCTCAACATACTTTCCTCACGGACACACACACACGACTCTCGCAAACAGCTTTGCAACTGGTTTCACTGTGTAGGGAGCAGTGTTGCCATATCACCAGTACAAAAATTTCCTAAAGAGCCTGAAAATATCCAATTTGCAACAGGATTATTTTTTTTCCCTGGTAAGGCATTCGGGCAGGCAAAAGATTCAAAGATGATTGATTCATATGGATGACAATTACGATTAGTAGAAAATGTAATGACATTATACATCATGGAAATCTGTTCCCCTCTGGATGTAATTGACTGAATACTTTTAAGTTCACTTTATGCAGAGAAAGGCAAAACGGGATTGGACCTACAGCTTAAAGTGGGATTCGAACCACTATGTGCCTGCACCGGGGTATCAAACCCGGGAGCCCTTGGTTGCAAGCAGTGATGTGCGTCTACGCGTAAACAACGATAGTCTACATTCTACACGTAGACTACGTTATACACGTAGATTACATAATTTATGTAAACAACATGGCGAAAGGTGATAACTTAGCAAAGGGCGCCGTGGAAGTAAAACAAAATTATACTGCGTATCAGTTGCTGATGTGTGAAGAGAACTTTTCATACTCTTTCTTCCAAATTTGAACAATTTCTCACCTAGGAAGAAACCTAATATAGGAAATATTCTAGTGTTTTATGGGGAAAAGACCACTCTTGCCTCACGACTGCCATCTGTTGTTGTTTTTTGCATACTATTTATCTTCTTCCATAGTTGATGATAGAAGAGAAGAGAAATTTTGTTGTAAATAGGATTCCTCTCATTTCGTTAGGAACCAATATAGTTGAAAATGTCACTTTCCTTTCATGAAACTCTTGAAAATTAATTTTAATGCACTTTAGATTGTCTACGTAGTCTATGTAAACTACAACCCAATGTAATCTACTCGTAGATTACGTGTAGACAACGCATGTAGACATAAACTTATAGTCTACGGCACATCACTGGTTACAAGGCGACGACATTATCACTACGCCATCTGGAAGGCCCTGTTCCAATCTGGGGCCCTGAATTTTAGAGAGAAACAGCATGGAACGTCCATGCCTTATCTAGGATTCGGTCACGGAGGAATGGAACACGAGGATCCTTGATGATTACAAGGAATTCATTTAAATATGAGTCTCCAATTACAAGCTCGGTGCTGACGAAGTGGTAGCTTTGTCGCCTTGTACTCAAAGGGTTCCAGTTTCAGGTTCCACTCCTCATGAAAGCACATAGTACAGTAGTTCGGATCACATTTCAAACTGTAGGCCCATTTCCGATTAGCGTACCTGAGCTGGGCTTAAAAAGAAGAAATTCTAGACAAATTTCCCCCTTATGGCAACACTGTTAGAGAGTCCTCGTTGGTCAACTTGCTCCACTTAAAGAGATGGCGGTGTTCTCTACCCTAGGGTCATCTATTTTGGGTTTTCTATTACGTATGGACCCCGCCACCATAAACGGTATGAATCATGCAGTCAGTGCGATCTTTTCAATGGGATAAAGCAATACCAGCGAACACGTCATAATAGTTCGCCTCACCTTCCCCGCCCCCTTCTCGCAGCTTCCCTTTCACAGCTGGAGCCATTTATCTTCGAATCCCCACAATAGACTCCCCATAATGCATCCCTAATGTGGCAAGGGATGTGTTGAGACGCACCGCGGGAAAGAATTGGTCATTTCCACTCTTAGTGAGCAAATACTTTGGTTTTCGGCTCGCAGTTGCTTTCGTCATTGTGGTGCGAGCATATAATGCGCAAAGTGTTACACCGTCAATTATTATTATTGCCTGGTCCATGTAGTTATTGACCCTGTGATCACAATCCCTGGGGAAAACCATAAACACAGTGGCAACGTAACAAGGGGACACGGTGGGCTATGCCCCACAAAGTGACTGTCACTCCTTTCTTAGAAAGTATTTTGATTTGCTCATCATTATTAGGGCTCTGATAGTTATGCACAAAAAATACCTAAAATATGCACGCAAATATACACTAAAAACGTACAAAATATGCAAATATGCACTTTAGAAAACACCTTCTCTTTTTATACGCTTGGTTTCAGTTACAGCACAAACCTACAATGTACAGATAATTTGTTCTTTTTGATTACAACATGATATCTCAAATATTCAATCTTGAAACTCCTGTTTTCCGCGAGAATGTTGCTTAGTATACTCAGAATAAAACTCACTCAATTTATTCACAAGATACAATTGGACACTATTTTAAGCCAGACTCTGTAGACCAGAAGTGTTCAACATACACAAGAGCTCGCACATGTGCATTGCTTAAAGGGAGTAGATTTTCATTTTGGTTTCAAAATGTAGTATAGTAGTTCATTGTTATAAGCTTTAAAAGAAGTTTGTATTTTGTTCCTAGACGCTTGTTTATATCTTTTTTTAAATAAATTTCTTGAACATGCTATTTAGATTAGAGATTTTTAACATACATTTTAATAAGGATGAATGTAAGACGGATTATAAGTTCATATCTTTATTAAAATTAAGTAAATAACGATCCATACATTAAAGGGATTAAAATTATTTTCAAATCAATGAGTGTCATTTTATTAGTGTTTTTAAAAATAAGGGTCCAGTGGACCCACGACATTAGTAGTGTAACATTTTTTTTCACAACCTGTCGCCACGTGTTACGTACCTTGTAGATAATATTTCTTTTACAGAAATTGCTTCGGAAGCCTTTTTTAAATTGACGTCGCTGTCTGTCTAAATTCTGTCTGTGAGGATGAATGATGAGACAGACGAAGAAACAAAGATACAACATCCAGCATTCGAACCTAGTGCTCCTAGATATGCAGCCCGCTACTATAACATCTCAGCCAGGAAGGATGAAAAACCTAGTTGCTGCGGTTACACAGACGTAACAGAAGTAAACCATAGCTTACCCGAGGGGGGGGGGGGGGGGGAGGGGGGGCTGTCAGGCAACAACTTTTTTTTTCGATTTTTCAATTATGAAAATTTTCATAAAAAATTGAAAATAAATCACATGTTCTCAATAGGGTGTTACAAATATTTGTGTATTACTTTTGTTCATAAAAAAATAAATGCACTGTAAATAGAAGGTAAAAGGCACTAGGTGGGCCTATCAGGCGCCATCTTTGAATGCGTCGAGACACTCATAACAGTGAGAGTGTACAATTGGTTTGTAATGAAGGTAATTTTGGTAATTATTATAATTAATGAACAACTACACCTCTATAAACAAAAAAAACATTAATGAAAAACTATTATGGTTCTTGTGAGTTTTAGTGGATGCTAAAATATGTGTGTGCCACTCATGCAATAATTGGTTATTATTTCTTATTAATGATGATACTTTTTATAATTATTATAATTAATAAGTACTGCACATATTATAATAAACAAAGGAAGCAGTGATTCAATAACAAAATGGTTTCTTGCATTTTAATGATAAAAAAGTATAGACTTGTGAGACCTCCCCCCCTCAGGTAAGTACGTTTCTCGTACAGTAGGATCCATTAGTATTACCATGCAAATTGTCCATGACTATTTTCATTAATCTTTCTCTTACATCCTATGTGATTTTAAGCGATAGATTTTATGTATGCTGGTGCAGAAGTTGTCAACAGCTTGTTTTGAACTTTCTTTTAATTCTTGGGTCAAATAAAATGCAAGAACATGCTGATGGATAATTTTCATGGCAATGAAGGACGTATTTAGGGGTTCAAGGGGACCGGACCCTCCCGAAAGATTTATCAAGTACTTAAATGATGAAAAATAAATTAGTTTAGCATTTGAACTTATTGGAAGACAAGGAATCATACGCCTTTGAATGACATTGCAAGGAAGATTTATGTACACTACTACTCAAAATAATATGCATAAAATATTAATCAGAAGCTTACTTTTCTCCAACTACATTTAACATAACTTTTGTTTTCCGATAAATATTCAATTATTTATCTATTTGACATTAATTTCATTGCCAGGGCACTTGTTTTTATGTACATTATTCAGATCTTAACTACAGGTAAGCTACATAATGAATATGCGTTGTTATATCTATTCTTATAGACTTTTTTTTTTACCTATTCGTGTAATAATAATATAATATTAATTTATGTGTTGTAATTATTAATTACTTTTATTTCATTATTATTATTATTATTATTCCGGAGACACTTGGTTCGGACCCCCCCCCGAAACATATTTCTAGATACGTGCCTGATGGCAATACTCATGGATCCCACTGTACAGCACGCCGCATAAGCTAGGGTTAATCCATGTGATGAATTGTCATTCCAAGCAATGAACTCGGAATCTTAGTTACAATGAGAGAGCCCAGGCTTATTTGCTCTTGCAAGGAAATGCAATCTATTACAAGCAGAATTTTCACACACTGTTAGTAGCTTTGCTTTGTCAAGTTCCGACTCCCACATATTTGCGAGTTGCCACTCCTTCAAGATAACAATAATGGCGCATTACTCTTGCTTATGACGTCAGATGAAGATCGCTCAGTGGCCTTACCTGTCGACAGAGGACAGTGAACTTGGATCGAGAACGGTTGAAAAAAAAACAATTTCACTTTGTGTCCCCTCTTTTCTCTTTTTAACTTCGGTTCAAGTACTTCACACGAAACAATGCCGTGCCTGTTTTCGATACCAAAAACGGTCCATTCAGGAAACTAGTTTTTAATGCAAAACGCGGGGAAAGCATACATCTTGGCTGCCAATACCGTAAGTGTAGGGCGTCCTGTTCTGCAACTCTTTCATGCACGCTAAAGAGTTGCTGATTGCTGATGGGATCAGAGATGGCGCTGTATGCATCGTTGTGGAACATGAGAATGCAAACCCCGTTATAAGGCTATCGTGTTGTCATTAAGGGGCCTAGGGTTCGATTTCAGAGTGACATATTTCCGCGTTTCGAAACCTATCCAAAACTTTTAGATTGTGAGTGCACAGTCTAGCGGCAATAAAAGAAAATGTCAGAACTATATGCGGTATTTCAATTTTGCATTTTTTCACAATTTGTCTGTCTACCACTTTTACCTAATTGAAACGATCTTGACTGAGTAGTCGCAACTGATATAATATACACTGCAACGTCCACCCCGGTTGTACACCAGTCGTCACAAAGTTAGTCCGCTACTCCTTTAGTCGAAAACATGAGAATCTGCAAATCATCAGGGCTTGCTGGGTAGAAAAGAAACGCAACACTGTTTTCAAAGTTAAAACACAGTTTTATAATCGCGTATATTTCATAATCACTTACCAATAAAACACTAGAACATTCAATACTAACGTTGGGCAATTCCCTCACATATAGCGAAAGTCAAATTACATAATTAATTGCTTACTTTCAACTTATTGGCAAGAAGAAAACTCGAAAACCGAAAATCTATACTTGAATTCTCTCCGTTTCCAAGTTCTTATTGATCTTCACCTTCACCTGCTTTTCAATCTCAGTCTGTCGTCAGGTGAGAAACATTCAGGTTAGTTCATTTCCTCGGCTGAGATTAGAAAGTGACGTCAACACGAACAGATTTTGACGTATTTATAAACATATATAAAAGTTCCAACTACAACTGTATCAGTCTAATTATAATTGTCTGTGACAACTTGCACATTATTTGAAGTAACAAACATTTAAAAAATCTTAACTTCTTACACATATAAAAACCTTCAACTCTCAGGTTCGTTACAACACTCACAAACGAATATACGAGGGTTGGGGAGTAAGTCATAGCAACCCAGTAATATTTTAATTATTTGCAAAGGTGGACGGAAATGGAGACTGCGGGAGGAAGCCTCCTGACACGAGTATTTTACTCGCTGGTCAATAGATGGCTCTGTGTGTTGTACTGGATGAGCATGGGAAACAGGCATGGTGAAGAGGATGGTGCTGCCAATGGTATTCGACGTCTTCCACATCGATGGCAGTGTGCTGTGGACAATGCGGGAGACAGGTTTTTGTAACTTGTACATTAATACATGTGTATGTCACAGGGTTGCTTGGGTTTTCTTCCATGATTCCTACCAACCAAATATCCATAATGGATACTCTTTCAGTTGTATATAACATACTTTTAATACATCCTTCGATTGTCGAATTATTACTGGGTTGCCATGACTTACTCCCCAACCCTCGTATATGCTGTGATTTGAATCCGAAACCAAGGTGAGGATCAAAGGTACCGAAGGACTTCTTTCTTTTTAATCTTTTTGGTAATCCTATTTCTAAAGTCTTCATTCATATCCATTCTGGCTCTAAATTTTGCATTACACACCCTTAAAAACATAAATTAAAAATAAATGATAAAGAACGTGTCGAACATTTTTAAGAATGTTAGTTGGTTGGATACACTGACAAAATATTACTTTTATGGGAGCAACACAACCACAGGTAGATTATAATTGTGGTAAGGGCTTATGACGTCCACAAGAAGGTAAGGCAGTGGAGGGGAGGAAATAAAATTGTCATGAGGTATAAACATGATTCTGAAATAATTGAAGCTGTCATTTTGTAGTAGTCCCCTTTATCTGGTTCTCTACCCTGAGCCCAAGGACGTATTTAGGGGGGTTCGGACTCCCCCCGAAAGACTTACGAAGTACAAAAATTAAATAATAAAACTAATGAAAACATAAAATGATTAAAATTAAATAATGAGAATATATTTATTGTTTAATCGAGGGTTATTCAAATTCATTGGAAGGCAAGGAATATTGGGGTCATGCGACTTTGAATGACGGTAGCGAAGCAGATTTATGCAAAATTTATTAGTAACATTCATATATTATCAGCAGGAACTTTACTTTTTGTCAACTGGATCGAATATCCTTTTTTTATATTCAATATTATTTTTTTATTTATTTGACATTAATTTCCTTGTCAGGGCAGCTTTTCTAATTTAATTTTTTTTGTACAAATTTTGCCGATCTTAACTGCACGTAAGCTAGATAATGAATACGTGATTTGATATGATATTCTTATACTGTCATTTTACGTATTCATGTAATAAAAAAATAATAAAAAAATAATTAATTTGAATATTTTAATTAAATCTATTTTAATTGATTTAATATAATTATAATTATTTTAGTTTAAACATTATTATTATTATTATTACTATTACATTATTATTATTATTATCATTAATAATAATAATAATATTTTGAGATACTTGGTTCGGGCCCCGGCCCCCCCCCCTCCCGAAATATATTTCTAGATACGTGCCTGCCTGAGACCTCTATCAGTTCGTACCCAAGCAGTTTCCCACATGGGGAAGCTACGAAGCTTCCTGGGTTCGAATCTGGGTAACACATGGATGTGTCATTGTATTTCATTATTTATTTTCATCGTCGCAAATAACAAAGAGCCGTTATAGAAAGACGAAAAATGAAAACAGAACTGGCATCATAAATGAGTTAACCTGCAACGCATAATATTTCTTTACATTTTATTGTAGTTCTGTGCGTGCAAATAGGGAAAGTAAAATGCACTGTTCGTAGGTTGTTGCATGTTGTGTGAGGCTTTTCAACCGATAATGTTATCAGGAACTGTGGACACTAGTGGTACTGAGCGCACTTATTTACACTTAGATAAGAATATCAGCTGCAGCAGTGCTAATGCGGTTGGAAGATTGACGCACATAACATTGTTTTGTAATTCTTGTGGGTCTCCGGGAAGCCAAGTGATTAGCTCTCTCGTTGTTAGTACAGTGGTTCCAATTTCGATTACTGATCAAATCCCCATAATTTCGGTGTTGAGCCTCTATTGCGCTTATTGGGGAGCTACTTACTCATCTTCAAAGCCAGATATCATCGCTGACCTCGATTTGACTTTCAAGGGCTGATTGAACCTTGTTACAAGCACATTTCGTGTACAATTGAACTGGGTGCAAATAATAAGGCAAGAAACTCACGACGTGGCCTTAGATTTTCAGTTTGAAATACAAGTACTTTCACTCCCGGAACGAAACCAGTTCCCAGAAGCTTTTCTTGTATACAGAATTATTGTCTGAGATTCGTCTTCAAACTCAAAAAGCTAGAAGATAGAGACAGAAGAGAAAGAGGAGAGAGAGAGAGAGAGAGAGAGAGAGAGAGAGAGAGAGAGAGAGAGGGAAGGGAAAAAAGAGAAGCGAGAAATAACTGTTTTTCCTTTCTATCTCCCTTTTTCTATCTTTCTCTCTCTCCCTCTCTATTTTTCTCTGCTTCTCTCTCTCTCTCTATTTTTCTCTGCTTCTCTCTCTCCCTCTCTATTTTTCTTTGCTTCTCTCTCTCTCTCCCTCTCTATTTTTCTCTGCTACTCTCTCTCTCTCCCTCTCTATTTTTCTTTGCTTCTCTCTCTCTCTCCCTCTCTATTTTTCTCTGCTACTCTCTCTCTCTCCCTCTCAATTTTTCTCTGCTTCCCTCTCTCTCTCTCTATCTCTCTATTTTTCTCTGCTTCTCTCTCTCCCTCTCTATTTTTCTTTGTTTCTCTCTCTCTTTCCCTCTCTATTTTCCTCTGCTTTTTCTCTATTTTTCCCTCTCTATTTTTCTCTGCTTCTCTCTCTCTCTCCCTCTCTATTTTTTCTCTGTTCTCTCTCTCTCTCCCCCTCTATTTTTCTCTGCTTCTCTATCTCTCTCCCTCTCTATATTCTCTGCTTCTCTCTCTCTCTCTCTCTCTCTCTCTCTCTCCCTCTCTATTTTCTCTGCTTCTCTCTCTCCCTATCTCTTTTTCCTTCTCTCTCTCTCTCTCGTTTTATTTTCCTCCTCATCCCTTTCTTCCCTAGAGCACGTGAGCACGTGTCATCTTACGTTCAGGCTTCAAAGAACGAAAAAGGCTTGCATTTTTTATTGCAAAAACAACAATTGAGCATTAGCTCGTACGGCCAAGCAACAAAAGGGACCAAGTAAAATACTGTAATTTGCGAATACTTACCTGACGCAACGAATATTTAAAATTGGATTGATTTAAATAACTTTAAATAAATAATTTAGAGAATAGTGTCAATAAGGATTTTGTAGATATCAGAATCACTTTGGGTGAAAGTACATTAATCTCGAAATCATTTAATGGTGCTTATTGGGCTCTAAGAATGGAAAAGAAGGTAAACAAAATACTGATGGGGTGAAGCTTATACGAAAGGAAATGTAATAGAAAAACAGTAAACACACTTAAATTTATCTTGATTTTAAATTCAATAATTTTTATTTGGTAAAAAATACAAACATTTTATGCAGAAAAATATACAAAATACTAACCGTAAATAGTGTCATTATCATTACACTGTAAATAAATATGGCAGCTAATATTTCGCAAACTATCATTAAAAAATTTACCAAAATTCAGCTACAAAGACTATAAAAATATTTTAAGCTACAATTATAGAGTACATCCTGAATGTTTTATTTTTAATGGAAGTTAGTGAAATTATTATAGATTAACACACTCAACAAACATTTATTAATTCATATTGTATTTTATCTGTGTTTGTATCATTGTTGCTTTTTATTAATACTGTAATATTTTTTGTGTATTTTATTTCTCGTGTTATTTTTCTTCTTTCTCGCTTTTTTATTGGCAGGAGTTGGTTGTAAGAGTGGCCCAAGAGGCCAAAACACGCATACTTTAATGAAGACGATTATTATAAGTAATTTGACATTTCTCACTCTAACTGGAGTCTGTGAAAGCGGCCCCCGATTCCCTTCTTTTATCCGGCCCTCTGGATTATTTTCCTTCATTAATCCTTTCTATATCTCTCCTTCCACACCTCACCCTGGGTGTCTCGAGAGCAGATTTTAGTAACGCCGGAATTACGAAAGGTGGGGTTACACATAACATTTATATTTTTAGTCCCTAGTCTCTTTAACAAGTACAGAAAGTGGAAAAACATCTGGAAAAAATATCAGTACTATAGCTCTTGGAGCCAAATCAGAAAAGTATCTTGTAGGATTACATAGGTTTAGTATATGCTGTTTTTATATACATATTTACATAGCATTTCCATATGTGCATTGACCAAATCAACAAAATGCGTAGCCCTACCTATGGCTTACACCATTGGCACTTCCTTTACCGCAGAGTTAGCAAAACTATCTCTGCGGGCCTACCCTCGACTTAACGATATTCCGATAACTTCAATGCGTTTCCTTACGCCTTTACATCTTTTCATTTTGGGCATTAATTTTCTATACGGAAATATCCACATATTCAAAGCTCTTGTAAAGGGGACTTGGGGACATCAAACAGTGGTTGGCTTACACCAAATGCTACATTTTTAACATCAGTCTAGCCACCATAACTGGACTAAACTAGAGAAAAGGTTCCTCGTCATCGTGAAGGTAGGAAATAACTGTTTTTCGTTAAGCCCAACTGGCCTTTTTTATAGTCGGGGTGGAAGTCAGTGGACGTTCACCCCGTAGCACTGGAATTTTCCTCAGCAACGGTCTTTTGAAAGACAGCTCCCCCAACTGGGAAGCTAAGAATAGGGGAATCTAATAACCAGTAAATAGCACAAGCACATAGTATTCTTACAAGCAGTAACATATAAAAGTACACAGATGGATACATATTAATTAACCCTACATCTTGTAGCTGGCCAGCAATTAATTAATACAATACCACAAACTACGTAGTAACGATCAATCCGATCATTACAAGTGAAAACATTGCTTTTGAATAAAATCATTAAAATGGATATGCTGAATGAACACTGTGGGAATCAAGCTTTTTGCGGGTGGAGGTAGATTTTTTTTTGAGTATGCATGTAACGAGTGCAATCACGGTCCCCGAAATGACGTGTCAATCATACCCCGGCACGGGGCCAAACGTCGTTATGTGTACGGGAAACCGGTCGTGACTCACGGTCCAGTTTTCAAGTTCGGTACTGAGACGGTCATTTATTGTCATACTATTGCGAGGTGTGGAAAGGAAATTGCTGATTTCGAAATCGACAGCGAGGGGGCCAGACCGGTTTGTCTCCAGTGCAAGGGCCCGTTGGAAATGGAAAGGGAGATACCAAGTGCCCAAGGGGGAACATCGTCACGTGCGGACAGCGACCACAGCAAGGAACAAGATGACGTAGGAAGTGGCAGTGGTGCCAACCACTTCCAGCTAATCCTCCAGACGCTTCGAGAAGTACAAACCATCGTCGAGGGGATGCTGTAGACCGAGATGCAGACCGACGTACGAAGAATGGAAGAACGCCTCCAAGGAACAGTTCGCTCCTCCGGAGAAGAAATGACGCAACAACTCCTCCCAACGATCCAAGAATCCGAGGCTCAAATCAAACCCAGGACCGCCGAGACCGACGCTCGCATCATGGATCAAGGAGCCAAGGTGGCAACACTGGCGCAGAGCGTACGTGAACAAGAAGGAGCCTTGCAACACATCGGCCAGCAAAGTGCACAGCTGGATTTCCTTTGCAATCGGAGCAACGATGCCCTCGAGCGACAAGTGCGGCGAGCAGCGAACCCAGCGGAAAGAAATTCCGATAAGATAAAGGGAATCGAGGAAAAACTACAACAATTGAACGTAGCCGACGTTCCGGGATCACCGCGAGAGCCGATAGCTATGATGTCATCGCAGCCAGCGGAAGTTCCTTCGCCTTCAAGGAGCACGAGTGACGTAAGACCGACTAAATGTGTCAGCCGAGGAAGCGAAGTGGAATCGGGACTACATCTTCCATCGCCGCGACCGTTCGAAGCCCAAACTTCAAGCCGGGACGACATATGGCCTAAACCACCGTCGGCGAGAGCTTTGTACCCGTCCGAATGTAAGAAAAACTTCAAGAAGTTCTCCGGGGACGACCGGATATCGCCGTCTGCCCTCGTCGAGGAATTCGAAGCAACAGCCCGGGAGTTAGGACTGACGGATGGAGAGCGATTGCTTGTACTGAAAGGCTGGATGCAAGGTCGAGCAAAGAACTGGCGGGATCAGAATGAAAGACACTTTCATTCGTACTCGGCGTTTAGGGAAGCCTGCCTAACGCACTTTCCACGCTCTATGCAAGTGAAGGGAAAGATCAAGAAGCCGTTTTTCATGTACGACGGGCCGTATTTTTGCAGAGAAATGCAAAAGGTGGAACTGCTCCGACGAAAAGCGCCAAGAGTGGTTAGCGCGATATAAAAGCACAAGCGAGTCTTTGGTTTGAATTCTGATAAGGATGTGAGGTACATTTATCCTATTTTTGTGTAAATTATTGAGTGTATAATATGCATATTTATCATGTAAATTGGAGGTATCATTTATATCATGTGTGTTGTGTTATCGAACTGGTTGACTTTTCTTGTACAGGGTGTTAAAAAATTTGTAGTCAAAATTTCATGCCCCAGAGTAGTAAAAAATTTTATTCGCCTACAGAATTTTTTGATCGGAAGGAGGGCGAGATGTCACGGTATCTAGTGACATGTGAAACGCAGTTCGATATGAATTATTTTTTTTTTGTTTATTGATTCATTTTATGCACAAACATGAAAGTGTGAGGTTTGATCTTATTTTGTGGATAAACTTGTATCCGAGCCAGACGTCGGGAGTTGGGGACGGGTTTTTCTTGAGTGACAGCCGCCGCTTAGAACATGACATATTTGCACCAACACGGAGATAAGGAAAGATTATTTTCGCCGCTACCGAGCTTGAGTCGCAGCAGGCGTTCGAACCCATGTTCACGGATGACCAGGAAAACCAGCTGGAGCTCAAGCCTGCAAGGATCGACGACGCGCACTTGACCGCGTTTCAAGACAATGGAGAGAGGTCATTTCCATCCCCTGAGAAAGCGAAGCGAAGCCACCTTAGCGTGGGTTTCAACGGACAAATTCGAAAGGGACATATAAACAAGAGTACCACGATCCCGAAGACAGTTTTTACCCGGATTTCACAGAGAGAGCATCTCCGCGCTACACTCTCGCGTGATCATTGTTTTGTGTCCGTGAACTTTGTTTCCTTACGTACTGTGAGCGACTTGCAGATAGGGAGTTACCAGTGTGCGCCTTATTTTGGTGAAGATTACGCGGTGATTTGTTTTTGCCAAGCGTGGACTACATAAGGATGGAGGGCTAAAGAAGATTGAGAAGGGAGGCCGTCGCTCCTCCTGACGCCCGCAACGATGCAGAAGCCAGCCAGACGACGCCAAAACCAACCACTGCCCAAAGCCCGAAGGACGCTTTCAGATCGACGTCCCAACCAAAGCCCGAAGGACGTCTTCAGAACGACGCCGATCGAAGCCCGTCACCATAGAGAGAGATTGAAGGACGACTCCAGAACGACGCCGATCGAAGCCAGAGGGAGAGATTGAAGGACGACTCCAGAACGACGCTTCCAGAACGACGTCCAATGGATGCCCGACACTAGAGATATCCCGACCGGCGCGTGACCACGTACACCCGACGCTAGTGACAAGAGGAAAGCCCGAAGTACTAAGGAGGTGCAAGTACAACAGATCGTCGCAATTATTCTTCGTCGCGATCGACCTTGGAGGACAATTTCGCCACAAAGGAACCGTGTGCAAGTCCCGCGTCCAGGAGAGATGAATGACCACGCCATGTAGCAGAGTCTGGTACAGTATACTTCAGAGGGTCTCATGTCCATGTAAACGTGCGTCGTCAGTATCAACACCGTACAGTTAACGCCGAAGTCTCACTTATTAGCAAAGTCACTCAGGAAACCCCGAAACTAATTTCCGCGTCTGATAATTTTTGGTATTGTTGTAAAAAAGGGGTTATTTCATGTTCAGATGTTCTAATTTAATTGTCTGCATTCAGCGTTAGAAGCTCCATTTCATTTCTTTAGTATTTAGTATAAATTGTCAAAGTGTGCTCCATTTCTTGTGTAACCGACCGCCCCGTCGCGCCATTTAATTTGTCAATAGTTGACTGATGAGTCCTTTTTAATTGTGGAAAGCGTAGTTGTTTTTATTGTAAGGTCGTGTGCGTGAAATAGTATTATTTGTTGCATAGTGGTTTTTAATGTAATTTTTGCTCGCGCCGACGATTGATTTGTGTATTTCCGGCAGCTGGAGCCAATTAAGTTTTTGCATCCCTATGTAATTGTGTAGTTGTTCTCATTGGACGAGAGAGGCTTATGTGTAATACCTCCGTCCGAGAAAATTTTATAATGTCGTGCTTACGACTCGATGCATACGTTCATTGAACGAAAGATTTAACCACGCCGACCCAATTGTCTTAGTTAACCGCTTTCCGAGGGCTGGCACTTAAGTTAATTTAAAAGAGCACAGGAGCTGGCAGACAAATGCCCTAAATTCACATAAAGGTTTAAAAATAAGGAAGGAATGATATGTTAATGAGATCCATGATTTGTATCCATACTTCACATGTAAAAATACCTCATGTGTGTGAAAGAGAGAGAGAGTGAATGTTGTGAGAGTGAGGAGGCTTTGTAAACAGTTGTTGATTGCAAAATTTTTTTGTTGTTACAATATATATTCACTTTTTTACCGTTCGTCAGTGTTGTTATTTGACGTTTTTCAGGTACCGGATATTATGCTATTAGTGTGTTATGAATGTTCGAATCTACATATCCAAGGTAAACAAAACAGTGTAACATTTCAAGTTCGGTACCGAGACGGTCATTTATTGTCATACTATTGCGAGGCGGAGATTAAAACCTTGAAATGTTACACTGTTTTGTTTACCTTGGATATGTAGATTCGAACATTCATAACACACTAATAGCATAATATCCGGTACCTGAAAAACGTCAAATAACAACACTGACGAACGGTAAAAAAGTGAATATATATTGTAACAACAAAAAAATTTTGCAATCAACAACTGTTTACAAAGCCTCCTCACTCTCACAACATTCACTCTCTCTCTCTTTCACACACATGAGGTATTTTTACATGTGAAGTATGGATACAAATCATGGATCTCATTAACATATCATTCCTTCCTTATTTTTAAACCTTTATGTGAATTTAGGGCATTTGTCTGCCAGCTCCTGTGCTCTTTTAAATTAACTTAAGTGCCAGCCCTCGGAAAGCGGTTAACTAAGACAATTGGGTCGGCGTGGTTAAATCTTTCGTTCAATGAACGTATGCATCGAGTCGTAAGCACGACATTATACAATTTTCTCGGACGGAGGTATTACACATAAGCCTCTCTCGTCCAATGAGAACAACTACACAATTACATAGGGATGCAAAAACTTAATTGGCTCCAGCTGCCGGAAATACACAAATCAATCGTCGGCGCGAGCAAAAATTACATTAAAAACCACTATGCAACAAATAATACTATTTCACGCACACGACCTTACAATAAAAACAACTACGCTTTCCACAATTAAAAAGGACTCATCAGTCAACTATTGACAAATTAAATGGCGCGACGGGGCGGTCGGTTACACAAGAAATGGAGCACACTTTGACAATTTATACTAAATACTAAAGAAATGAAATGGAGCTTCTAACGCTGAATGCAGACAATTAAATTAGAACATCTGAACATGAAATAACCCCTTTTTTACAACAATACCAAAAATTATCAGACGCGGAAATTAGTTTCGGGGTTTCCTGAGTGACTTTGCTAATAAGTGAGACTTCGGCGTTAACTGTACGGTGTTGATACTGACGACGCACGTTTACATGGACATGAGACCCTCTGAAGTATACTGTACCAGACTCTGCTACATGGCGTGGTCATTCATCTCTCCTGGACGCGGGACTTGCACACGGTTCCTTTGTGGCGAAATTGTCCTCCAAGGTCGATCGCGACGAAGAATAATTGCGACGATCTGTTGTACTTGCACCTCCTTAGTACTTCGGGCTTTCCTCTTGTCACTAGCGTCGGGTGTACGTGGTCACGCGCCGGTCGGGATATCTCTAGTGTCGGGCATCCATTGGACGTCGTTCTGGAAGCGTCGTTCTGGAGTCGTCCTTCAATCTCTCCCTCTGGCTTCGATCGGCGTCGTTCTGGAGTCGTCCTTCAATCTCTCTCTATGGTGACGGGCTTCGATCGGCGTCGTTCTGAAGACGTCCTTCGGGCTTTGGTTGGGACGTCGATCTGAAAGCGTCCTTCGGGCTTTGGGCAGTGGTTGGTTTTGGCGTCGTCTGGCTGGCTTCTGCATCGTTGCGGGCGTCAGGAGGAGCGACGGCCTCCCTTCTCAATCTTCTTTAGCCCTCCATCCTTATGTAGTCCACGCTTGGCAAAAACAAATCACCGCGTAATCTTCACCAAAATAAGGCGCACACTGGTAACTCCCTATCTGCAAGTCGCTCACAGTACGTAAGGAAACAAAGTTCACGGACACAAAACAATGATCACGCGAGAGTGTAGCGCGGAGATGCTCTCTCTGTGAAATCCGGGTAAAAACTGTCTTCGGGATCGTGGTACTCTTGTTTATATGTCCCTTTCGAATTTGTCCGTTGAAACCCACGCTAAGGTGGCTTCGCTTCGCTTTCTCAGGGGATGGAAATGACCTCTCTCCATTGTCTTGAAACGCGGTCAAGTGCGCGTCGTCGATCCTTGCAGGCTTGAGCTCCAGCTGGTTTTCCTGGTCATCCGTGAACATGGGTTCGAACGCCTGCTGCGACTCAAGCTCGGTAGCGGCGAAAATAATCTTTCCTTATCTCCGTGTTGGTGCAAATATGTCATGTTCTAAGCGGCGGCTGTCACTCAAGAAAAACCCGTCCCCAACTCCCGACGTCTGGCTCGGATACAAGTTTATCCACAAAATAAGATCAAACCTCACACTTTCATGTTTGTGCATAAAATGAATCAATAAACAAAAAAAAAAAATAATTCATATCGAACTGCGTTTCACATGTCACTAGATACCGTGACATGCAAATTTGTATATGTCACCGGTCAGTTAACTAAACTATTGCATTACGGTACCTTAAAACATTGGTTCTAACCTTAGTCATTAAATCTTATGATAACATTTACACGTAAATCAAGAAACACTAAATATAGATTCTAAGAAAAGACAAACTCATACACAAAAAAGAGTTATCGAGCTACAGTAACACCGATTTCTATTGCCAAGTTCAAATGTAACGTCCATCTACCTACTTACACGTTTCGTGTGAACACTTTAACATACGTATATGTAAAATATCAGCACTATACCTTGAAAACTTAAGTAGAAAGCAGCCTGGTGTTGTCTCGACTCGGTGAGGTTGGTCAGTTGCAGAATGGTGTCCTTTAATGAGCAATTCTACATACTTTTCGGCAGGGAAATGTTTGACAACTGGATCGTTAATGGACACAAATTATTTTTTAATTGTGTTTGTTATATAGAAAGGATTGGTATACTATATGCTTTCAAATTCAATTTCCTTTGAGTGGGGATAAAAACATCCCTGACAGGAATTTTTTTAAAGGTGGAATTCGCACACTGATGCTGAATAATATAAATGCTTCTGGTTGAAACTCGTGAGTACCAAAAGGACAAGTTTTACAGTCGGAATAATCATTTGTAATTTTTATTTAAACCTCTTGTTACATGTGTGGATATGAAGTATAGGTACTTTCTAATTTGGCCTATATCCTCATATATACACTAAGCCTCATAGCAAGATATAGGGCTCGACGATGTGACATATCGGTTGAAGTTGTTCCAGCATTGACAATGAACTTTTGTTAATTGATAAGTGCATGTTCAAAGGATTAAGATCAAGGGCTGGAATATTTAGAACTTTAAAACGTCAATGAGGTTGTGTTGAGTACGAGTAAAAGCTTTACCTTTTTCATATAGGCTATGTAACAACATTGTCGGCAAGATTGTGCAGGGTGCATGGAATGACTCAAGCAGCGTGACAGAGTGGGATAAAACACTTAAACGAGTGCAATCCAGTAGGTCTTGCGCTTTCCATACATTTCACCTGCCATGTTTTTAAAATAGGTTACCGCGTCAGAAGAATGAATTCGAATCACGACACTGCGGTACGTTATTCGTGAACGATATTTGAGAGGGGGGGAAAGAGATTTCCACTCCTCCCCTCCGTGCTGTATGGAAAGCCACTTGCATTTCATTACTCACAAGTTTATTCAAACTGTTTCTTGAGGAGGAAGCCGAATTTTTGTGCGCGGGAGGGATTTCTGGGTATAACCGCCGTCATTTGTCATTCCAGAAGATTTCTGTTTCGCTGTTCGCATGGCGTCGAAGGAACCATGATGGACGATTATGCGTCAGGGAACGACGCTGAAGTGCGTGATCAGGAGGCAGACCCACAAACAGGTAATTTGCATGAGATATCGCGCCGACATATCGACAGCTTGAACGGAACCAACACGTCGTCCAAATCAACACTTAACGCTCCGCCAAAATCGATCAACGTTTACCATCTGCCATCTTTTTTCCACCCCTTTTGTTGCCTTTATCCCATTCATTACAGCAGTGGCGGTATCAAGAACATGGCCACAAGCTTCCAGCATACGATTGCGTGCGGACAAACGGTATCAGCGATGGTAAATACCATTGTTATGCTCTCCATTTGAAGGTTTCAACTTCACCTTGTTACTCTGTCATTGAAGTCACGGAACAAAGAACTACAGCGAAGAAGAAACGGCAAATGAGCTGAAGATGTGAAAAGAAAAAGGTCTCCCAGAAAGGAAATGCCCAAGATTAACATATACGTATACGCCGTTGGGCGATACAAAGATAAAGCTGTGATTGCAATCGAGGTGGTCAACACAAGAAGGTCATATCCTACGTACTATCTTTGAAACGGAGAACAATAAATGAAATGACCCTTCTTGTAGTCAGAAAGCAACTCTCCCAATATCTGACACACAGATTATAACAGAATAGAGGTTAGTGGACATATCCCGAAACCTTTGTTATTTGTTATCGTGATACATGGTGGATTGCTTATTGAAATCAACAAATAACAGTAAGTAATGGTGTACAATAATATCATGATTAGAGGCCGGATTTTAAAGGGAAAATTTTTACTCTAAATCTGACAAAAAATGGAAAATTATTGCAAAAAAAAAAGGAAATGAAAAAGGACTATAGTTTATTTATATATGATTGGTATATATTGTGTTTCCATTTAAAATAATACTTTTAAACTATAGTCCCTTTTTTGAAGGTACACTCGGAGAACTAAATGCATCATATCGATTGATGCACCAGAATGCATCAATTGATGCACTAAAGTGTGTTTTACGGCTTCTTCAAAGAATCAGATTCACATTTGATGCATTTGGGTGCATTTTTGTATGTCGTGAAAGAAACACCAAAGTACATCATTTGATGCACCTTCCTGCATATTTTTCGATGATGCACTTAAATGTTAAAAAGATGCAGGAAGGTGCATCAAGGAACATCAACTGATGCATTGAATTGCATCTCGACTGAAAGGAATCCTCACTTGAATCAAATGATGCACTTTGGTGTTTCTTTCACGACATTTATGATGCATTTAGATTTCTGTGTGTAAAGTACAGCGAATAACCTTACCCATAGGCGTAGCTACGGGGTGTGCCGGGTGTGCCTAGGCACACCCTAATGGGCTGCTTTATCAAAGAGAATTAAAGACAGATATTTCAATAAGAGAGAAAATAAGCGGCAGAGTATAAGAAGTTGAAAATATCATTACTTGGTACAAACGTGTGCATTATCGCTGATGAAACGGGTGTCTATAGATTTTCGATTTTTTGATGTTATTGGAGAACTAAGGTATTTACTGCATTCTACTCTGTACTATAGCGCTTTTCTTCTATACCTGTCACAAGCTGCATGTGTGAGAGACAGCTTTCTCCAAGCTCACCCAAGTTAAAACTAAATTAAGAGCAACTCAGAAGCAGGATAGATTGGAAGCCCTGCTCTTGCTATTTGTAGATCAGGAAAAAGCTTAGTCTATTGATGTAAATGAAGTTACTGATGAGTTTAAGAACATTGTACCTTTTGACAGACTTCTCTCGTTATAGATGACTTGTGTTTCGATGTATTTGTTTGTAACATTTATGAACATTTAGTGTGTGTGTTTTTTCTATGCAATTTGATTTCTTTCTACTTATTCAGAAATTTTCAACACTGTCATTTAGTGAATTTATATTCCTTTACAAACATCAGTGCAGTTAAAGAGCCAAGTGATTGTGTTGCAAAATATGCTATTAAAAAGGTACAATACCTCCTTTTTTTCTTTGTGTACACCCAAATATAAAGTTCTAGCTACGTCTATGACTTTACCATCCGTTTCGATGAAATCTTGCTTGAAACAGCTTACCGCATTTCATAGCTTGCTGCCACTTGTACCTGGCCTCGCCATTTCACTGACACTCAATACTGTCGTCACTGTCACACAGTAACGTTAATACTATTCTGAAAGACTTCACAATAAAAGTCTAAATCTAGCAGAAAAGTACACTTTCAACTCAACAGGCGTGCGTTTGTTACTCCTTAACACAAGATCACATTGTTGCAAAAATCGCTGCAACGTGCTCCCAATACTCATAGAGGGAAGGTAAGGTAAAGGCGCTTGTTCTTTCTTTTCTTTAAGCTGCACCAAATAGACAATTGTTGAATGTTTTGTTTAGGAAGAATACAGTCGTACTAAATATTTTCAAATTTTGGTGCCCCTGGGCACGAGGTACTAAACGGTATTAGTAGGGTGCGAAATAATTTAAGAGAAAGATCTTAATGTACTAACCCTCCTCCTCCCACAAACATACATATAAATTAGACGATATACATATTTATAATGTTATTAACATTATAAAATTAATAACTAAATTAAAAATATATTAGTATTATTATTAATTACACATAAAGAAAATAATTTGTTACTTTTGTATATCAGATATTATAACGTAGCAAAATAATTCCCTTACTAACTGGTTAAAGATGTTAATAAATTATGAAATACCAGTTGAAGTGGTTTTATTATGTTAAGATCTTATTTAGTTTTTGCTTTATGTTAATATAAATCAATTAGATTTCAAAGTTATTATTGTTTTTCTTTTATCGTGCGTATTGATGTAGATTTGTTTGGTTTGAGTTGATGTTTTAAGTCCACTTTGTGCACAGTAAGGCTAATCGGGACTGGACCTAAAGTTTAAAGTGGAATCAGAACCACTATGATGTGCCTCCACCGGGTATCGAACCCGGGACCCCTTGATTACAAGGCGACGACGCTACCACTGCGCCATCAGGGAGGCCCTATGTAGATTTGTTAATGATCTCTTGAGAGAGAAAGCATTCAACACTCGCAACCGTACTTGGTGTGTGCTTTCGATATTATTCTTAGTAAGGTATACTTGAAATTAAAAGTAAATGCTTATCTTTTGTTTGTTGTAACAAGAACTCTCCCCGAGGAAATTTTTGGTGGAGAGGATTTTTGAGGCCAAGATTGTTGGTGGGGGGAATCCCCCCGTCCCCCCAGGATTTCGCACAATGGATATTAGCTTTAAGGGTCTCACTTATCAGACACCATATTGAATACCGTCATCTAATGACGTCATGATACATGTTCTTGTTGTTAGGTTTAGATTTCTTAGCATGAAAATATGCGGTGGAGGCACAAGTGGTTCGGATCCCACTTTAAACTGTAGGTCCAGTCCCGATTAGCCTTACTGTGCATAAATTGGACTTAAAACACCAACTCAACAACAACTCATAAAAATATGCTAAGAGAACTAAAATAACAGATCTAACTTAACAACGAAGGGATTCCGCGCTGACGTCAGTAGACGACGGTATTCAATATCGCGTGCTATAACTGGGAGCCCTAGCTACTAACTTCAGTACGAAGAATGGGATAGGTCCTTCTTATGTTAATACATTCCCTTACCAAAAGCACCTAAAAAAACAAGGACGTGAGCAGGATTATTTACAGGAGTGTGAGAAAGGAGGGCATTTTCTCATCCAAAAAAAGTGCTCCCTGCTGAAGAAAAAACTATTTTAATTTGAACTATATCTCGGTCCTTCAATGATCCTGCACCAGTCTTACATGTAATTATCAATATTATATAATAATTAAAGTAAAATTAAATTACATATGTGTGAAAGGCATAATTTTAACCTGACATTCATTTCCCAGGAGGGACAGTGCCCACCCCCCTTGCCCCATTCACGGTATCTTTCAAGTAATTGATTTCACATACGTTTAGACGACAATGCAATACGAAACTGATTAGACACTTGGGGATTTTACTGACGTCACACTTCTCTAAATGTCTGTTTCACAATACAAGCAGATGGTACATCAATAGTGACGACACCACCTGAAAGTGCTAAAATGGACAGTAGCTAGTAGCTCAGGACAATAGCAATCACTGTAGATCTTCCGATAAGGCCAAATCAGCATTTTAACAATCTGGTGAAGTGCTTTTAGCATACGTACAACAACATATTAGCAGCCATGGCCAGTTAAGCCCCCCTTTCACATTTCTCTAGCAAACGAACAACTTTCGGTTTCTCAAATGTCCAATTCCCGGGTTCAAATCTCTTGCAGGACATTCATTCACTTCACAAGTGTTTTAAGAACTGACTCGTAACTGGTAGAAACAATATCTTCGGGAAACGTATTACAAATGTAAAGGCATTTGATTTGAAGTTCACGATGCAACAGTACACTTCGTATTCAAAGAGACAGCAAATGGATATCACCTCAAGCAGTTAGAATTCCTTAGGTGAAAGTCAAGGACGTTTTCACTTTCTCATCCTCTCACAATCGGACCGTCGAAACTCGACAACAACTTCTCCACGAAAGTGTTTTCGAAGCTTATATTTACTTCAAAACGGCAGGCAAATTATATCATTTTCAAGATCTTCACGGATGTTGGTTCCTTTCCAATGCAGAGATGAGTATCTGGGGCTACGCACAACACCGTCAACGACAACCTGCGGTATGGTTGCCACTGAAATCCGCTTCTTCTTGGAGGTAGTGTTGCCAGGTTTCTTTATAAACTTGGGAGGCCTTGTTAATATAAAACAAACTTAACCATATGAATATTCCATAAGAGTAACATCAAATTAAATTAAGCTATCCCGTCACTTAAAATTCTGCGAGCAACGAATTACATGGTAGCTTTGATAGTATTTCTTTTTTACGAAAACAATGTTAATGAGGTTACAATTTTTGTCCCATTCAACCCGAATTGTGGTGTAGTAAGGTTTTACTTCAGCCGATTCCAGGCTAAATTTCCGGTTTGATTGTTCTTAATGTCGGAAAAAGTTGCACTTCTAATCAGGAAAAACTGGGAGGCGACAGGAGCGTGGTACTGATCACATAACCTCCATTATGGCCGAGATCAAGAATCTGTAGAGTCCCACTGACAGTTTCCCTATATGTACGATGCCATACATGAGGGATAGATTTACGTCCATTTGACCCATTTCTATTTCTGGAAATGACAGTTTTGCTGTACAATATCATTCTGTCATTGATTCATTCTTGTGTGTTAATCTCAATAAATGTAGCTACCAACAACTAATCTTCGTGAAGTTCAATGAAGTGTCAATGAATGCTGATTTCAAATTCAAGATAAAATAGTTTAATGCCTTTCCCATCAAGGAAATTGTTTAATTTGTTGGAAAACAGTCACTCTCACAAAGAAGGAATTTGTGACATGGACAGTCAATGGTTTGATTTGAATTTTGTTATTTAGCGTCGATATCTCCTCCCACCTTTGTCTAATCGCAACGAGGGCAGAACATGAGAAAGGCTAAATACTATAAGAATTGTTTTTGGCAATGAAAGATGATGAGATTCATCCTCTCGAATTAATGATTCGGAGAAAAACTGCTATGGTGTTCCAAAAATCTGAAAAAAATCACATGTGTTTAGAATTTAGATTTCGCTGTTGTCTAGACATTAACAATAGTTTCGTGACCATGTACGCCTATTAAAATATCGAGAATATCTAGGCAACAGCGAAAGTAAACCATACGTTGTGTGGATAATCTGTGGAGCAACAACACGAATAACGGTAGAGAAAGGGAGAAAGCGAATGGGGCGGAACATAGCAGTCCGCGCTGGTGCAAACAGTTGGTAGCTGCAGCTGCGTTTCCCCCTCCTTGGACTCACTTTCCCTCTCACGCGTTCATTGGTGAAGCTCTCTCGAGTCCTACTTGCGCAGAGGACTTGTCTCTTGCTCCAGAGATTCCCGGGACAGTGTGTAGGAGAAATTCTCAGCAGGTGTGATTTTTCAGATTTTGGAATATCATAGCTGCTTTTTTTTTTTTGTTTTTGATGGACAGGAAATTTCGAAAACGGCTTCGCTGGCGTCAACCAAAGGGTCCAACCGAGCCTTAAGTCCACTTTATGCACAGAAAGTCTAATCGGGACCGGGCCTATAGTTTAAAGTGGGATCCAAACCACAGTGCCATGTGCCTCCACCGTGTATCGAACCCGAGACCTCTTGATAACAAGGCGACCAGTGGCGTATGGTGACTCCAAGATCTGGACTATTTCATTACGACACCTGGTTCTAGGATATGTAGGAAGAGAAAAGACTAGGCCATGTATAAGTGGTTAGACACAACCATTTCGCTCGTTCCCATGTCAACGCCAAACAGGTTGCACAAACTCCTAACAAAAGGTTGCCAACTCCAGAATCGCGATCATCTTCCAATTGAAATGAGTAATTTTATTCACAATTTCTAATCGATTTTTCATCTGTATTAATTATACTCTCTAAGCTTCAGGCTTCGCAGATAGCCTAGCTACGCCCCTGAAGCCGACGACGTTACCACTACGCCATCGGGAAGGCCCTAAATACAAGATCGTTCCTCTCATAGTACATTTAATGCCTGTTCTTGTTTCATACACTTTTCTGGCCAGAAGAATTATGGAATTTGCTAATTATTTCACGGCCCTGAGACTAACTAACTAACTAACTCTCTAGCCTTCTTAAACCCGAAGGTTCATGGCTGCAGCAACACAGGCCTTCCATCTTTCCCTATCTTGAGCAAGTTCTATATACTCTTTTCCATCCCTACCGATTTCCTTTAAATCCATCTCAACGTTGTCCCTCCATCTTCGTCTTGGCCTTCCTACAGGTCTCTTACCATCAGGTTTCCCAACAAGAATCCTGTAAACTCCTCTTTCCTCTCCCATTCGTGCCACATGGCCTGCCCACCTAAGTTTTCTTGATTTAATCATTCTAATAATATCTGGACATGAATACAAATTATGTAGTTCTAAATTATGTAACCTTCTCCACTCACCTGTCTCCTCATCCCTTTTAGGTCCAAATATTTTCCTAAGGATCTTATTTTCAAATACTCTCAATTTATGTTCCTCTTTCAATGTAAGGGACCAAGTTTCACACCCATATAATACTACAGGCAAAATTACGGTTTCGTATATTTTAATTTTTAGTTTCTTAGATATTAAACGAGAAGACAAAAGTTTATGAAGAGAGAAGTAACATGCATTTCCTGAATTAAGCCTACCTTTTATTTCCTTTTTAATATAATTTTCATTTGTTAATATTACTCCTAAGTATTTGAATTTGGAAACTGGGCATAATAAAATTGAGCAAATCTGGTAAATACATAGAACTGGCAACCCTGAGAGAAGAGATCGACTGGTCATCCTACTCGCACGCAGCATCCGGATGCGTTGGAAACAGGAGGCCTCTTCCTCCTCCGGTAGCACAAAACTTGTTCCGCCTGGTTATCAGATCACGTGCTGTCGGCCGCATCCTTTGTCTTGCTTGTGGATGCCTGCCATGCCCCAGTAGCCAACTCGCTGCACCCGGAAGTTTGGAGCATCTTTCGCTTTCACCACTTTCAGAGCACCTGTCGGGGCTTTGTGCGTCTGTTAAGTGGCGGAGGAATGCCAAGATGTGAGAGAATCGGGCTCTTCATGTCGGGCTAATGTAGCATCAACTCCATATTCTTTACGCGTAGGGACGTGCGAAAATTAAACCTCTGTAAGGGTATTACCGGGAGCAATTAACTGGCCTGCTTCCGCCGCTGAATGATTTCCGAAAATACGAATAATCATATCTGTGTGTATGTGAATATAAGGAAAGGGTACCCCTGCGCATGCGCACACATGCCATGAACTAATATGGGGTGATGTGGAGGTAGAGCTCCACATATTCTTGATCTCGGCCATAGTTGGGTTGATGTGATCAGCATCAAGCCCGGACGCCTTTATCCCCAAGGGTTTCCTCCGGTACCCAATGAAACGAGGCTGTGTGGGCCTCGCGCAGAAACAGGGAAATGACTGGAAATTATTCTAATCCAGATCACCTGCCCGGGTATTCCGCATGGTTGCCAGATGTGTGTGTGCAGTAGTTCCTTCAGCTTTTAATCGGACCTTCCCTTTAGCGAAGTCGTCACCTTGTAATCAAGGGGTCCCGGGTTCAATATTCAGTGGAGGCACATAGTGGTTCGGATCCCACTTTAAAATATAGGCCCAGTCCCGATTAGCCTTACTGTGCATAAATTGGGCCCAAAACAAACTTCAAACTTTGTTTTCCAGCAAATATGGCCTACTCTTTCTCTCATAATGTGATCACAGAACTTGAATACACTAAAAATAAAGAACAATGCAATGTTATGTCCTGAAGATGTTAAAAATCCTAAGATTCAGAAATATTTTCGAAGAACATTGTTGTTGCATGCTTACAAATATATGAATATGCTTTACCACCTAGGTTTCAATTCAAATTGATTATACCTTTCTTTCTGAACTAGGTGAATCATTGTTTCCTTACACATCTCCAAGATTTACCGTTTATTTCATATTGCCTTACTGGCATCCTTTTCATTTAAAGTTCCTACTTTCCTCGTGTTCTCCTGCTTCTATCCTAATCTCCCCTCTAAAAAGTTAGCTACTTACTTTCATTTTCTACTTTTATGTACTGTATTATCTTATAGTTGGAGTAGAATCATTCTTTTCGTTGCAAGATACTTTTAACGGTCTCTCTTTCATTGAGTTATCTTTTTATCTCGTTACCGCTACACTATCTAATCATAATTGAATCTTTCCACAAAATGAGCAGCGTAATATAACATCACGGAAGCTACGGGTCATTCAAACTAGCAAATATTTCATGGAAACTTTGCTTGCAAGTAGTTCTTTCCTGATGTATGTCAAGACAGTTTATTCCACTTCGCAAATGTCGGTGACAAGATGACGATGCTTGCATGTTGTCTGGTTAAACAATGCCTATTCACATGATAATACGAAGAATTATGTATCTTATATACAGTAATATGCTTTCCGACTGAATTACTAAATATTTTATATTGGAATTAATCATTAGTAAATTCATTGTGACGTGATTCAAAGAGTTTTCTTGGGTTCCAAGCTTTCAACATCTCGAGCGCAACAGGGGTGCTAAACTAGTGCGCCCCCCTTGAGTAGTTCCAGAAACCTTGTTTATGATTAAACATGGCTATTTGTTTTAAAAAGTGTTGGATTTGTGTAGACAACTATTAATCCAAGTTACTTCTGTGCAACTATTGCAAAATCATGTACCAATTTAAGCAAAGATATTACTGTTAGTTTGATATGAAGGTAGCTGTATTAAATAAATACAAACCTACAATGATCGTGTTATTTAACATGAACACTTATGTATTTAAAAAAAATGGCTATTATTTTCCCCATTAAAACGTAAATATTATATGGTCGTGTTTTTTTATTGAGAGGTAGGGTACAGGTGTTGACAGTTAGGAATTGAGGGGCGGGGAGAGCCAAAAATTCACTTCGCCAGGTTGAAAATATTATCCTGAGACGCCCCTGGAAAGCATCGTCATCATGGGAGAATGCATTTGCTCGAAACGTTTGAAGCAAACGCCGATTTAACCTGGCTGGCAACCCAAGAACACTTGTTTGCATTAGTAAAGTGTAATTGAATTTCTTTGCATTTGTGCCTCCCGATGGCGTAGTGGTAACGTCGCCGTCTTGTAAGCAAGGGGTCTCGGGTATGGTGCTGGCGCATAATAGTTCGGATCCAACTTTAAACTGCAGGACCATTCCCAATCAGTGGCGCAACCACAGGGGGACAGGGGACACCTGCCCCTCGATTTCTCCATATCGTCAAGTTCAGAGCCGTAGCTATTGGGCGGCGGGAGTCGGCCATGGACGCCGAGCGATCTAAACGAAAAACGTTGTAAAAGAGAAAATGCCATGGCGCCCTGTGAAATTATTTGCGCCCTATTAAATCTATATCGTTTTCAGTTGCAAAAATTAGATCTAAAAATGTTCTTGCTCGCTTCTCTCGCAATGTGATTATTTTCTGTAATGTATTTCAATATTATGTGTTGTACATATGCATGAATAAATTTTGAATACGTACACAATTTAGTGTTAACATGTTGCATATGTATTTTCTTATCTTATGTCGCTCCATGTTGCATATGTGTAAAACATATCTTGTACTTCATGAAAGTTATGCATGTTATATGTACAAAAATAATTATCGTCGGAATGCATTTATCATTCATTTTCTGCCATTGAAAAATACAGTTTGTGTCCTTGTTTTCCATTATTAGCTAATGTGAAATTGAACGTGTTGAAAAATATTTCAAATAGTTTGTTCCAAACAAATGCTCTTCTATCTCCTTTTTGAGTAATTTATGAGGATAATAACGTCTTTATACTACTACTACCGCTAGTAATAATAATAATAATAATAATGATAATGTCATTATTATTATTATTATTATTGGTACGACAGACAGACACTTGAGAAAAAGTGGGAATATAGTCAAAATGTCCATCAGCTATTCATTGATTTTAAATATAATTAAGAATGATGCTAAAGTATTTTTCAAAGCAGCTAAAGAGATATGTTTGGAAGGTAGCAAAGAAAAACTAAATATATGCTTACAAGCCGAAACCAAGGGTTAGGTATAATTAAAATATAATTATTGATAACACCTCGTTTGACCCAGTTTCCAAATTCAAGTACTGAGGAGTAATACAACATTTGAACTTACAAATGAAAATGATATTAAAGAGGAAACAAAAAGCAGGCTAAATTCAGAAAATGCGTGTTACTTTTCTCGTCATAAACTTTTATCTTCTCGTATCATATTTAAGAAACTAGAAGTTAAAATATACAAAACAGTATTTTTGCCTGTAGTATTATATGGATGCGATACTTGGACCCTCACATTGAAAGAAGGACATAAATTAAGAGTATTTGAAAAAAAAAAAAAATCCTTAGAAAAATATTTGGACCTAAAAGGGAATGAGGAGACAGATGAGTGGATAAAGTTACATAATTTAGAACTACAGAATTTGTATTCATGTCCAGATATTATTAGAATGATTAAATCAAGAAAACTTAGGTGGGCAGGCCATGTGGCACGAATGGGAGAGGAAAGAGGAGTTTACAACCTTCTGAAGAGGAGATATAACGTTGAGCCATAAACCTTCGCGTTTAAGAAGGCTAGAGAGTTAGTTAATCTTTGGATGATGAGAACAGATGAGCATTTCAGACGAAGGCACGAAGTAACCGCTGGATTAGCAAAGATCCGACCCCAGAACCGCTGTTCGCAGAGAGATCATTGCTATAATATCACGGAGATCATTGCTGAAAGACAAAAGTTCAAGTACAGCTTCTGCCCACAACAATACAAACAACCGTGATGGTAGTTGGTAGAACTTCAGATACCACCAAACATGGCTTCTGAAGCTTGCGGTCAGGTGGCAATGCAAGTCAAGGAGAAATCGTTTGGGGAAGTTGAGTGGCGAAATCAGTACCAGCCCGGCATGACGAGAGAGTTGGATAGTGCAGTCCGCATTGGAGAGAGGAAAAAAAAAAGGTAGCGGGGGGAGCAAGAAATAAGTTAGTCACGGGTGTTACATAGCGGAGAGCAACTTTGTGTCACGTGCAAAGGCGAGCATTTTCTTGAGGCGGCTTTGTTAGCTGCGTTGTCTGCTTCGGCCAGAATGTAGGTTAGCGGGTCACCTACAGTCGGGCTGCTGGCGAATGACGCAATAACATGAATTCTTCGCATTTTCACTATAATCGTGATGCCATCGAAAGCAGAGGAACGGGACATGCAGTTATCACGCCTCCAATCCCCGTTTTGTCACCAGGAACGCAGCCCGAGAGCAAAATTAGGCCGGCATGCTAGTATAAACCGAAGGAAGCTGATAAATAGGTTGCCTGTGCGACATGGTGGGACAAGAAAGGCGAAATCAAGTAGTGGCTAATTTCTTCTCCTCTTTTCCGCTCTTGAGGCGCAGATCTAGTATCGATCGATACAACTTTTTTCTTCTCGAAAGTTATTCAACGATGACGCAAGTTCGTGACAAAAATTACTTGAGCGGTTCATTAGGCGTTGAGCTAACCGGACCGCGCTTCGAGCATTGGCGTGAACATCTGCAAAGAATAATATTTTTATGATGCTGTGTTTAAACTAGATATCTGTTCCGCCGTACCAGTCGACTGTTGCTTGGCTTATCTGCGTGCTTAAATTGTTACCGGGAGTCAATTGATATCGACACTTGAAATGAAAGATAAAAAATGGGCTAAGAAGGACTAGTGGCGCGCGTATATTTCGTTAGTTGCTTGTTTTAGTTTTTCTGTTTTTGTTTTAAGTCCAATTTAATGCTCAGATAGGCTACTTGGGACTGGACCTACAGTTTAAAGTGGAATCCGATGTTCTATGAGCTTCCACCGAGTATCGAAACGGGGACCCCTTGAATACAAGGTAACGACGTTACCACTACGCCACCTGGGAGGCAGGCCCCTTTCGTTGCTTGCGGCGGATCGTCCGTCTTAAAGATGGTAACGACACAATGTCTCGGTGAGATGCCTCGGTCTCATCTTCAAAATATAAAGTATTAGATTGTCACCGTACAAATTTGCACAACCTATAGCATGGGCGTCGCTAGAAATTTTTATAGGGGGAAGGGTCAGGCAATTGATAAAACTTGAATAGTACAAATAACAACAATAATAATGAGTATTATCATGGTTATAATTATTATATTTAATAACTATTCTGACGACTACTTTATCTATTATTTAAGCAGTTTGTTGTGTAACAAACACCGTTTTGGATTGGATTGATTTAAAAATTGTTTGGGTGCGTCGGCACTAAAGGCCATTTTGCACCCTTCAATGTATACGGGGAAATAGCCCCTTAACTAAAATTCTGACTAAAATCTTAAAAAGGGGTGTAAATAGCTCCTTGGGAAAACATTAAAAGTGCAAGGTTGTAAAAAGACCTGCACGAGACAAACACAACACATTAAAAAGTCAGAACAACCAAACTAAAAACCTCCTTACAGACGGTGGAAGAGTCCAGCTCTTCGTAAAAAACTAAAAACATTTGATAAAATGATGCTGTCATCACCCAAGAGGGATGACAAACAGCCGGAAATGTTAAAAATCTGCCGGAGGTAAGCAAGATCGACACATTCCACGAGAATGTGTCGAATGCTTAAAGTAACATTACAAACACGACATAACGGAGGGTCCAGCCCTTGCAGCAAGTGACTATGTGAAAGACGGCTGTGTCCTAGACGCATGCGAGTTAGAGTGACTTCTTCTCGCCGAGAGGGACGGGACGAGGAACGCCAAGCACCTGTAAACAAACACCGTTTGTTTGTCTTCTGACACAAATGAAGAACAAAAATTCAGTTGCCCTACAATTATTATTATTATTATTATTATTATTATTATTGTCTCGACCATAATTCTAGTGTGCTTGGAAAAATGCACATACCTCAAAAACTGCGATTTTCTCTTGCTTTCATACTGAATCAATTAATGAACATATTGTAAGTATAATTGAAGACTAAAATTGGTAAACGCTGTAAGTGCCACAATAATTCAAACACCGTTTTCCACGTTAAACTGTGAAATGTTCCATGCTTGATAATGTGGTAAACGTGAAATGTGGCTGGTAGCCCTCTAAGTATTCAAAGGGCGTGTAAAAAGGTCACTAATGTGCACGTTCTTACGGGCTGATGTGCGGAACGATGCGATTTCCCAACACTTTCGCTTTTGGCACTTACAACGTTTACCATTTTTAGACCTCAATTTCATATTGGGCATGTGTGAAGATTCTAAACAGTGATGTTGCAACATGTATATCATGTCTCTAATGTTTGCTATAAACATAAATGTCTGCTGTAAATTGTATTTTTTTTTTTACTTCAGTGCTTCTCCTGAGCAGCCTAGAATTACTATGGATTGATTTCAACAACGAATGACATTTAGTGGGGAGGGGGTGCTCAAGAAATTTCGTAAGGGAATTAAGGTTTCTCTTCCTAGTAACTTTCAAGTTACTTGTCAAGTAACAGACGTTCTTTTTTCCTTCAAGGACATTTGGAACAAGCAGGGATGCATACGAGTACACTTATAACCCTGAGCACGCCAATGATCTCGTTCATGAGCATAATACGCATAGGCTTGTGCACGGGGAGGGGTTCCAGGGGCTCATGTATGCTTCCCCAAATAAAATATGTAGAAACTACCATTAAAATAATGAATATAATATCAGTGCAAAGTAAGGCATTTAGTTTCATTTGAGATCCACCCCCCCCCTCTCTCTCTCCCCCCCAAATAATGTGCTAATGTACTGTAATACACGCAGCAAAGAAGATATTTTCACTTTATAAATCGTCTCCTTCACAAATTGTCCTGCAGCACTTAGCCTCGACTGGTAATGCAACCTTCTTCCACTCACAAGGCTTGCTTGCATATTTACATTTATTAATATCAAGAATATTGCAGTAAAAAAAGGTAAAAAAAAAAAGGTAAAGTGTTCCCCTGTGCATAGCACCACGCCATGAAGGCGTATAGGGGGTGTGGGGGTAACGCCCCACACTTTCTTGATCCGGTCGTGAGTGAGGGTGATGTGATCAGCATCACGCCCCTGACCGCCTTTACCCCCCAGGGTTTCCCCCAGGTACCCATGTTATACGACGCTGGGTAGGCGCCGGGGCCGCTTCCACCGTTAGAAAAGTTCCCGGATTTGAACCGGCCGGGGATCGAACCCGGGACCTTGAGCATGGTAGTCAGACGCGTTACCGACTGAGCCACCGCGGCCACAGAATATTGCAGTAGCAATCTAAATATTGCAGTAGCAATCTAAACCGCACCCACAAGATCAACAAATGGAAACCGATTCATGGAGGACGTGTAATTTGTAAAGTAATAAAAATAGTGCTTTGATATCGACAAATTGATTTTTGATTGGTTACTTTCATCGCCACCTGTGCTAAAGTGATAACCACTCAGCGACTGTAATGTTAAACATTCATCTTCATGAAGATGCGACAATTAGGCCACCATTGTCCAGATAGGAAATTGAAACTCTTCTTAAGGCATCCCCTGCGCACGCCTATGATTATAAGTTGCATTCGTTAAGAAACAAACATCGAGCATACTGGCATCAGTGAAGAATTCACAGCATCAAAGGTCAACATCTTCTGCCTGCGCTGTTTCACCAGGTTACAAAACATTCACGCACACACGCAAAAGGAAGGGGAATGTGGAAGAGAAAGTTAGGAGAATCCATCCTGTTGTAACCTGAAGGCATTGCTGTCATTTATAGTAATATGCCAAGCGGAAACAGACACGCGTGCGTATCTGGATGGAATTCCTTAATGCAAAGAGAAGATGATAATTATGTAAGTCGCCTGGTGGCGCGCGTGTAAATATCAGGGAAATTCATTGTTACCTTACAAGACCCAGAGAGCACTCCTCTGAGAGTAAACGCTGACCTCTGCACATTCTGCAAAGACATTGACGAAACAGTTATTATGGCTTTATAGACAAATTCCTAAGTTTACTAATTTAACAATAACATACATTTCAATTTGTATTCTATTAATAATATTTTAAAGTTTTGTCAATTGGAATACAGAGGATAGTGGATGATTGATTCTTTAGTCAGTGTTCTCTCAAGTTGGTATCCTTGTAGAATAGTTGAGACGAATCAGTGATATTAAAAAGCAAGGTGGTTTGATTTAAATCAGCCGTATTTTTTTAAAAATCACTGATTTACGAAAATAATTTATAGAATAATATAAGGAATTTGTAGATATCAGAATCACTTTTGGTGAAAGTACAACTAACTAACTCTCTAGCCTTCTTAAACCCGAAGGTTCATGGCTGCAGCAACACAGGCCTTCCATCTTTCCCTATCTTGAGCAAGATCCTCTTTTCCATCCCTACCGATTTCCCTTAGGTCCATCTCAACGTTGTCCCTCCATCTTCGTCTTGGCCTTCCTACTAGGTGAAAGTACATTAATCTCGAAATCATTGAATGGTGTTTATTAAGCTGTTAGAAAGGAAACAATATGCATGTAGTGATGGGGTCAAGTTCATACGAAAGGAAATGAAATATTATGTAAACTTTAAACACACTTAAATTTCTCTTGATTTCAAATTCAATAATTTTTATAGGCAAAAATAACAAAAAATGTGTGTAGAATAATATGCAAAATACTAATCATGTTGAACCGTAAATAGTGCTATTATCATTAAGCTGTGTGTACGCTGTAGAACATTTCTGATCTCACGCACGTTTTTCGTTTGGTACCGTGTGGGGGAGCTGTAGTATGTTGGCTTCCATCATGTCTTAGCAGTCTGCGATCTACAAAATCGTTTCTCCCTATATTATCTTTATAGTGATACATAAATTACTTTTATCAATGAAATATGTATTACAGTCATTTTACAATTATATAATCACACGATACAATAAAAAATACTTCACATTGACGAACTGAAACACAAATATAAATAGCTGCATTGATCTAGGTTTCATTGTGAGGATCTATGTTTGTGTACGAATGGAACCAGAGTGACGTCATATAAATATTGTCTCGTTTATAAAATGTCGATTAGCCTCGCGTACGTCTCATGACGCATTTCATCTTTTGTCTTATTCTATCACGTGAATTTGCATAGGTTTATGTTATTCGTATACCCGAATGTCATTCGGACCTGTCACGTAACAATAGCTTAGAATCTGAACTTTCCCGTTCACTCCACATTCGGATCGGATAAGTGCGTGTTTGTGAAGGATGCCATCATATTGCGCTCCACTAAACAATGTGTACGTGCGAGCGAGTGCGAGAGTGAAATCGTATGATTTTGAAACAGCGTTTGTGTGATTGACGGATCTGTGTTTCTTCAAGGCCTCGTAGCTGACTTGTACAAACAAAAGGATATGAATATGTAATATGTGTGCCCGAGTATACAGTGAAAGGTGAATCAGGTAGGAAATGGAAAGATGTAACATAGACCAGTCGACAGAGTAGATAGAAATTATTTGATGATTTTTTTTTATTTAAATCTTTTTTTTTAAAAAAAAAACATTTAAAATTGCCCGTATGGTTTTTGGCACCACACATATAGATATATGTTTTTTTTATAGATAGGCCTTTTCTGGTACAGGGGCCTGTACTGTAAAATATTTGAACAGTTTGATGAAAACAAATTAAAAATTATATTAAAATATACACTTATCTTTTTCTGATACTGTATATATATATATATATATATATATATATATATATATATATATATATATATATATATATATATATATATGAACCTACCATGAAAATGTTTGTTGAGTGTGTTAATGAAACTATAATAATTTCAGTAAATTTTCCTCCAATGAAAAAAAGACATTCTAAATCTACTATGTAATTGTAACTTAAAATATTTTTTAGAGTCTTTGTAGCTGAACTTTGGTGATTTTTTAAGGATAGTTTGCAAAATATGAGCTGCCATGTTTATTTACAGTTTAATGATAATGACACTATTTCCGATTTAATATGATTAGTATTTTGTATATTATTCTATTCAAAATATGTTTACTATTTTTGCCTATGAAAATTATTGGAATTTCAAATCAAGAGAAAAGTGTGTTTACAGTGTACATATTACATTTCCTTTCTTAGAGCCTAATAAACACCATTAAATGATTATGAGATGAATGTACTTTCACCAAAAGTGAATCTGATATCTACAAAATCCTTATGTACATTATTGTATAAATTGTTTCTTTAAACTGCTTTAAATCAGTGATTTCTTTTTCAAAAAAATCACGTGATTTAAATCTTAATTTAAATTAACCCGATTTACATCAACCCACCCTGTCAGCCAATGTGACGAAGTGGTAAGCGAATCAAGGTGTGACGTCAGGGATGAACTAGCGTAGCGATACGGGTCATAGATACTAATGAGTGAGTGACCCACACATCTAAGACCAAAGTCTGCTGAAAATATCGATAAGTTAGAGTTCAGTGTTTGAAAATAACTGGAGCCTGGCATTTGCGACGAAATATCAGGTCTATATCTATATACATTTCCCGTTTTAAATTCTGTGCAGAATCTGTTCTCGAAAGATGATCCGCCATTATTTGAAATCTGACACCAAATATTTATAATGGTATTCTCGCACACAGGCGACACTTCCTCCCAATTCCTTTCGCAACGCCCTTTTAAAATATTTATTTATGGTCACGTTACAGGTACTTTTCACACTTACTCAAAACGTCTTCACACCCACAAGATCGACAATTCCGATAAGGCCCTGAATTACTTTAGAGATAAGAGGCCAGTGCGTTTCTGACGTCACAACCAAACTGTTAACAAGCTTTTCATTGTAGAAATTTGCATTATTTCCGGGTAAAAGTGGTAAAAAGAACAAGCGATGGAAAGGTTACGCAACGCTGAAAAAGGCATATCGGAAAATTGACCGTAGATAGTCGACATGCAAACAAACCTTTCACTTTTCTTCCAAAGCAGGCGTCTGGATACTCCTAGAGGGGAGAGTGCCGGGGGAGGGGGATGATGATAGGCTTTGGTCAATGGTGACCGAAAAGACAAAAGACTTCCTACACAAAGGACGTCATGCGTAGCAAAAGCGTTCGATATCTCTGTAAACTTCAACTCTTGCAATCAATATAAACTTGTTATCAAGATTTTCCCCCCAACCGCATACTCGTACAATTCGTGTAAGATAACTTACAGTTGGTCCCTAAATCAATGCGTTCATTTGTTACACTTAACATTGACAGCAAGGGAGAGATTTTTAGAGAGCAAATAAGAAGATTTGTTGTGTGAGCAAGGCAGAAGGCTGAGTTGTCAAAATTAAAGACCACCTGCATAGATTTTATTAGTATTTTGGAGCGTCAGTGTGAGTCAATTTCATAAAACAATGATTAAGTACATAACGACACTGCCACTCTTCAACACACAACTTCCGCTGAAGTCTTACATAAAAGATAGGATAAAAAAAGGTAAAGTGTTCCCCTGTGCTTAGCACCACGCCATGAAGGCGTATAGGGGGTTTGGGGGTAACGCCCCACACTTTCTTGATCCGGTCGTGAGTGGGGGTGATGTGATCAGCATTACGCCCCTGACCGCCTTTACCCCCCAGGGTTTCCCCCCAGGTACCCATGTTATTCGACGCTGGGTGGGCGCCGGGGCCGCTTCCACCGTTAGAAAAGTTCCCGGACTTGAACCGGCCGGGGATCGAACCTTGGACCTTTAGCATGGTAGTCATACGCGTTACCGACTGAGCCACCGCGGCCACCTAAAAGACAACTTAGACAAATGAGAGGCAAACAGGACAGATAAAACGACACAAACCCGGTTCCTGGTTCCAGTCGACTTCTCCTCAATAGTCAGTTCGTGCTGAATTTCGAGTGGTACTTAAATACATGCTTCTAAATGGTAAAATAGTTCTAAAAGTTATAACTTTAAGTATGAGAATTACTAGTGTCTCGTTACCTTGGAAGAACCTGTTACACTGTCTAATTATCATGTGTACGGCTCAGGTTCGATCCCTGCGAGACACTGTGGGCTTTTCTAACATCTACCTTAGTCCAAGTGCTTATGACATGGACTCAACCTCGAATGAAGTGGATAAGCTGGGAGTAATGCAAAGGGCCAAAGATGATGAGCAGGACTCGGAAGTTGATGACCTAAAAAATCTAAAAAAAAAGGCCTATCATGACCTTAAAATTCTTTCAAACTGACCTACAAATTTTGAAAAATGACCATATAATAATTTTCGCTCTTAAATGAAAGCTTCATTTTTTCAAAAATTACAAGAGAGCAGTTGAATAATTCGATAAAACCATAGGCGTAGCTACGGGGTGTGCCGGGTGTGCCTAGGCACACCCTAATGGGCTGCTTTATCAAAGAGAATTAAAGACAGATATTTCAGTAAGAGAGAAAAAAAGCGGCAGTTTGTAAGAAGTTGAAAATGTAATTACTTGGTACAAACGTGTGCATTATCGCTGATGAAACGGGTGTCTATAGATTTTCGATTTTTTGATATCATTGGACAAAGAAGATACTTACTGCATTCTACTCTGTACTCCAGCGCTTTTCTTCTATACCTGTCTCAAGCTGCACGTGTGAGAGAGAGCTTTCTCCAAACTTACCCAAGTTAAAACTAAATTAAGAGCAAGTCAGAAGCAGGATAGATTGGAAGCCCTGCTCTTGCTATTTGTGGAACAGGAAAAAACTTAGTCTATTGATGTAAATGAAGGTATTGATGAATTGTACCTTTTGACAGACGTCTCTTGTTATAGATGACGTGTATTTTGATGTATTTGTTTGTAACATTTATGAACATTTTGTGTGTGTGTAATTTCTATGCAATTTGATTTTTTCTACTACATATATTCAGAAATTTCCAACGCTGTCATTTAGTGAATTTATATTCCTTTACAAACATCAGTGCAGTTAAAGAGCCAAGTGATTCTGTTGCAAAATATGCTATTAAAAAGGTACAAGACCTCATTTTTTTTTCTTTATGCACACCCAAATATAAAGTTCTAGCTACGCCTATGGATAAAACCCTATGTTTATTACAGTATGTTATATGGTACTCTAACATATGGAATACTATTATAACTACGCACGCTAAAATTCACCCACTAAATTTACATTCAAAAGAAAACGCTAAAGATGCTGGCCTAGGTCAAACGGATGGACCGACGCAATTGTCACACATGTTGTTGTTAGTGGCCAAAATTTATTATGTAATAAAACGCTTTATAAATAATGTTTCAATCCTATATCAGGCTCTTCATCAGATTAAGAACCAAACTATTTATTTTTTAGTTCTTAGGTTTTAGTTTTTTATTTTGTTTGTTAAGTATGAACAAGACCCTAATTAGGGTTGAAATGTTACTTGTAAAGTGTTTTATTATCATAAAGATCAGGATCTTCAGTGTTTTTCTAACATGGAGACAAGGCTTAATAGTGTTGCATTCAAAAGGTATTTCAGCAGAATGTATTTGTTTTCTTTGAGGCCAGACACACACTTAGTTTGTTAAAAACTTCTGCCGACTTGGTGAACATAATGACTTTGATGACCATTCAAAGTACACACTCTTTTTGGTTTTCATGTGCTTGTAATGAGGACTGATGAATTATTATGCACCTGGAGGTTGATTGCAATGTCGCGTGTTGCTCCTTTCAGCTCTTGTAACAGTCTTTCCTTCTGGCTGTCAGGCAAACAATGGAACGCCCCCTCCATTCGGGAGACGCTTTCTGATCTGCACATTGATATAGCAGTAAGGTCATTTCGACTAATAGCTATATCCGTACATGAGATCGACTACACGCAAGCGGGAGGGATTCAATCCGTATTAGCTACTTGACGATATGTGTGAATTTTTGGACCACTAACCAGTTCTGCTAACAATAATAACGTGTGTGACTGTTGTGTCGGTCCATCGATTGAAGTCGGTGAGCTACGTATGGAAGTGAGTTGTTACTTTGTCGATATTCGCGTTATCAAAATTGTGTAAGTAATTGTAACGGTACTTCGTTACTTTGTGTTATTTTCCTTGCATTACCTGCTTTCTTGTGCTACATTGAACTTGTCCATCCGAAGTTACACTGGCAAAACATGAACTACAGAGAGCAGATGTGATATTTGTGTGAACAGTTAAATGTTCTTAATCTATGACGAAGTAACTGTAACGCGTTACTTTCGAAGGCATGTAACGGTAACTGTAACGTGTTTCTCTTGTTTTAGTAACTTACTGAACTCTACCATCTGTCCCTTTCAAATATACTGCTAGTACTTCCGGTAACGTGGTATTGAAATTGTTATATATTTTGTATCCTTTGTGGTTTGATCTAAACAATAGTGTCATTTACGTTATATATATGATTTTATACTTATTAATTGTGTCAGTTATGTTCTAATAAGGTCGAAAATTGTTTTATGTTAACAATAAGCATTGATACCTTCAACTTCTTGAAGAGGGGAGGAGAAGATAGTGTGTAATACATCAATAACATACGTGTATACACAACAATACATGTGTTACTGATTATTCCTCCTGTACCGTGTATTAAAACATCCCAGTATTAACAACATAATAAGAATAACACAGTGAAGTGTTATTTACTTGTAACAATAATAGTTAATTCTAGTTTGTCTCGCAAGGCCAAAAAAAAGCTTAATTGACAAGTTCGGCTAACGTTGCTGTGAATGAAAGTAAATTTCACAATGACATTGGTTATGAGTTGTTGGTATTGATAATTCACAAGAAATTAACTTTGTAAAAAAGATGCCAGTTTGCTTTTTTTTTTATTGTAAACTGAACTTCAGAAGGCTGAATAATCTTTCCAAAATCTGTACTGTTCGCTGGGAAAAAGCGACTGAGCAATTGAAATATCCCTTGCGATGTACGGGGAAGTCGGACAACATTCGTTCTTGAGCATACAAGTTTCCTTAAGAAAAGGTGAGTACTCCAAGGGTTGGAAAATGTTCATTTATTTAATGGCATATTTTCTAATCCATATGCTGATGATCTTATAATTGAGGAATGTATGTGGAAGGGAGAACAATTTTGTTTACCACCATTTGTGTTTATCTAAATTCTGCATACTTGTTTATTACGAAATCCTTTTTGGGCGTAAAATTGTTAATTTGAATTGTTTCTCGTGACAGGATTCCAATAAAATGAACTTAATTTTCACGCAAACATAGCTTCAATTTCCACTGAAAAATAAAGCAAAACCGTGTCCTATACAATCTATTTGATTGCTCCTTCCCCCCCAACACACATTACCACACTGACAGACGGAGTCACTCATACGGAGAGGGAGGGGGAGGGAGGAAGAGGAGGAACAGGAAATGAGTACATAACAAATCGTTAGGTTGCAAGTTGATTGGCAACCACAACGCAATTCGAAAAATAATGATACATAGTGACGTGAAATGCATTCCTTAAGCATTCAACAACGCTGATTGTTTGTATGACTATTCAAACTCCATTGCATGACACATTCTCTCTCTCTCTCTCTCTCTCTCTCTCTCTCTGTGTGTGTGTGTGTGTGTGTCTGTGAATGAATGAATGAATGATATGCTTATTTTACTTCGCGTTTCTGTCACTTTTGGCTAATTTCGAAGATGAAGATGAATGATGATAAGCAGTTCCGTCGATCGGGTTCCAAAACTGGATGAGGCAAGGACAGTTTACTTTCCCTTGGTACATAAGCAAAAAGTGGGGGGATACTGCCCCCCCCTAGCCCCCTAATCGCTGCCACTGGTGACAAGATGAAATATATGAAAGGACAATCACAAACACATATGAACACAACACAACACAAGTCCCGCATAGTACAGGCCATGAGCCCAGACGCCAGAGTCCCGTTAGTCTTCAAAAAGAGTCATCTCTTACACCCCGTGTGTTTGTGTATGTGTGTGTGATTGCATAACCAGGATACTATAAGTTAATCCTGACTATAAAAATGACGAATGACGAAAATGGAAAAATAAACTCACACACACAACACATTCTTTTGGTGAGGAGTTTTACCATCAAACTCTTTCCCTCACAGAGTGTGGCGTGCTCAGGATTTTCGAAAAGGGGGGGGGGGGGGTTGCGTAGAAATTTTTTGGTAGTCAGTCCTCATTTTGGCATATTTTCTTACCTTTGGCGTTCTTTGTTTAGGAATACTGGGCCAAAGAGGGAGGGTTTGACTCCATCAACCCCCTTTGGGCACGCCACTGCTCACAGGTAAAAATAAATCCTGTTGAGCAGGCACTGGATTTGGCCACTGAAAACGAATAGCATCGCTATGATTATTTTAACTGAAAGCAGCGGCATTAATTCTCTTCCCTTTTAACTGTCCAATGTGGATCGCCATGTCTTTTTGGCTCTGCTACGGGTCTCGGCAGCCAAGGTACGAAGCAAGTTACATTTCTATTTCTTTTATTTACTCGTACCTCGACGTAATCCAGTGCCGACATATTTCAAGGGATACGAAGAATTGACTTCGCAACGGGGCAACAGTTTGTTCGGATTTATTGTCGAGTTCGGTCTGTAGCAGATTTTCTTCTTAGAGAAGATCCGGGCGATTGCGGAGTGCCGGAGCGCTTAAGAGGATCTCAGCGCGTTGGCATAAATCATCGAGAATGACTCCGAGGGCGAGCGCAGAGAACGATAATTTTCCATGTAAATTAAGCGACGAGGACTGCAGTTAATCACGTAAGGAAGCGCCCCTTTTCCTCTTCCACTCGTAGCCTACACCCCTGCGCACACACACTCGAACTCACACTTAAGAGCCACAATGTAAAATCGAGTTGCAATTTTTTCCACGGGTGCTTTAATTGCGTGTTGGCTAAATTTATATCTGCCGCGAGAAAATTCTTCCTCTGCCTCATCTGAAGTTAACTTGCGTGTCAGCTGTCAGCGCACTCGAAGCCACGACACTCGCTGTATCTTTTGACGAAATCTTGGTAGCTGTCACGAAGACGCTGGCTCACAGAGGGAAAGGTTAAGAGCAGCCAAGGTGGCTTCGCAAAACGTCTTTTGCTGGACGAGGGTGGCGGATGTCGTATGGTGATAAAGAATGGACAAGCATTAATTAGCGCGTGTGGCGTTGTAAGTTATTCGCTTCTGCCACTTCCCCAAACGCAGGTATCCGATTCTTATATACAGCCATGTGCTTCTGCAGCGCAAAGCAGCCTTGAAGTTGACTAAACCAAACTATTTTAGGCATTTCTATGGCCGTGTCCGAACATCCTCCGAATGGTCCTGACGCCTTGGACTGGAAGTGAAAGTCTATCGAATTGCAAGTCGACTGCAGCGCCAAATACGATCAAACCAAGAACACATTGTTTTTCCCGCGTTATAAACTCTTGTTTTCACCATAGAAATCACACGGCATTCAAAAATGTTCTTATACTTATATTTCCACACACTAGAAGAACTTCGACGAACATCTAACTGACTTTCCACTTCCATGAAATCAAACAAATGAATAACGAGTGCGCGAGTCAAGTATTCAAGGTTGTAACGATCCGTACTCCATGCTATGGTCTCGATTGCTCGTTTAATTGGCGCTTTTGCACTAGGTGGCGTCACTTCCGACAAGACCGTACTCCTGCTTTTCGGACCTTTCGGACAGAGCATATGGACGTGTAATCGAGTCCAAACAAACCCATCATGTGGCATTTCCCTATGCGATAACATTGAATTTGCCATCGCAGGGGCCAACTTTTGAAATTGTGACAGAGGTTATGAAGCAAAATTGTAATGTGTATCGTACATCAATGTAAAGATGAGATTTCGGAGAATATATCAATATATTACATATGCCTTACAGACAATAAGGCGAAGAATAACTAGAGAAGTTAATCAAATAAGCTAACAATCCTAGCCTGCCCCGGACACGGAAACTGCAGCCAATAGGCAGAGCCACTGTGGTCACATCACGGCAGCGGCTTGGCAGTTGAGCTTCGGCACCAGGATTGGTTGATTTAATTTAAAAACGCATGATTTCGAATGCTATCATATAGCGAAATAACTCATGACAGGTTATTTGGACTCAATGCTACTTAGTTGTCTGCTGGTGACGTAACCACTAATATGGTCAGTGGCGTAGCGTTATAGTACGCCCGTACGCCCGGCGTTCCCAGATTTAAAATTTCAAAAATGCTTAAATGCTGTGATTATAAAGTAAAACGTGACTAGTTTCATATATGTTTGACCTTCATGGCATTATAATGGCTATTTTTCGCGATCCGCTTGCAACGCTCCACTCTCAACACTCGTTCTAGCATCTCTTTTCAATGCCTTTCCCGGCCGGACGCCGAGCAGGTTCGGCGTACAGGACTCTATATTCCTTGCTGCCTTTCTGGAGGGAAAGCTTCGATTTCTACAGCACGTGCGAAAATGGTCTCTCTTACGCCAGCGTATGAGAGGTCTACCGTGATTGGTTCATGTGACCCTTCCTGCCTTCTGAAGCAGACGACAGTGGCAGAATTCCTACCCGGTTCTTCGCTCTTCGCGCTCATGCAACTCGTGCTATGTGATGCTACAATACGCAATACTGACTGACGTAACTTTACCAATCTCAAATATACTGCTTCTTAATGGCCACTGCATTGTATAATTTATCACACGAACAGCGATGTGTATTAGAAACTAAAAGATCAAATCAGTTTTTGTCAAATAAGTTGGTGAAGTCCTCGTGATAGAAATTCAGCCTGTGGCTGCTGTACCACTTAACCCGCAAAACTATTATTTTTTTATTGTATTTTTTCGTTATTATCTAACTACTTAATATTGTGTGAATGGAAATGTTTAGCATTCATTTGAAAACTCTTAACATCGAATGGTCTCTGGAGAAAATTATTTTAAAATGTTTATCAGCATTCTCAAGATGTAATAAACAGTGGTCTGAATTACTAATCGGCACTGTTACGTCAGTAGAGTGTACGATATTTGGATCATCCACTCTGCTTTTCACAGTGCGCCAAGACGACAGAGGTCCCTGGTTCGAATCCCTGCGTGAGCACGGGTGTTCTTTGTCAGTGTCCCTTCATCAATATCATCACTCATATTCATATTCGCAATTAACCAAAAGTGGTAGAAAAGCGAAGTAAAATAAACCAAATCAATCAGTAGTTGGATCGCCCACAACAATGACGTCTACTGTTGTGCAGAGAGACGCTTGTGATTCAGGTAGGTTTTTAATGACTTGCGTCATGCAGAAAGATATAAAAAAAGGTATAGAACACCAGAGTTCAAAACATCTGTGGCATAGTGAGGCATCTAATTTTCTAGCTAAAACATGCAATGATGATGTTTTATTGAAAACCCAGCTTACTTCAGGCAAATAATACCTGAGGCGACTAATACCATAAGTAAATTATTAAGCAAGAAAGGGCCGACTCTTTCTTCGGACTTGGCGTTCCCACCCGAAATGTCCATGCTACGCCACTGAATATGGTCCGTAAAAGATGTTTTAAACAGGATTGTTAAAGGTACAGGAATTTTAAATAAATTCAATTCCGGTCTTGGAGAGAAAATCAGCAAGCGTAAACTGGTTCTGGGCCGTAAATAACCTCTTTATCTGTAAAGTATTTAAATTCGGTCCAGGAACCTTTTTTCCAGATCAATTTAAATTCGGTCCAGGAACTTTTTTTGAATGAAACAATACGCAAATTGGACCGAATTTAAATTGTGCGAGAAAAAAGGTTCTAGTCCTGCAACGGAATCCAATAGAACTCATTCTTGACCTTTAACAACCCTGGTCTTAAACAACACATCTAAAGGAATTATCAGGATATTCAGAAAGTAACACGCTTCTTAAAAAGCGTACAGTTCCACGTCACACATTTATTATGGTCAGATTCCTTCCACAATAAGCTACTTGGGGTGTAAGGGGTGACCTCTTCTAAAGGCATCCAAACGTCAACCTACGCCCTGAACTGCATCGTTACAAACTAACGAGGCTCTGGCGTCTAGAGTCGGTATAATCCTGTATTCCTGTATTCTGTCCATGTGTGTTTGTCCTATCATCAATTTCATCTTAACACGATTCATCCTCATCTTCGTGATTAGCTACAACTGGCGGGAAAGCGAAGTATAATAAAACAAACCAAGCAATCATAGGTTACTTCTTTATATACTCAGTTCCATTCTTGAGACACTTGCAGTATAGCTAAACAAGCTTTCGTAGGCCCCTTCGAAGACATTTGACGCCTACCACGTAATTTCGAAGCACTCACCTTACAACTCGGACTTGGTCTTGACACCCAGAGACTTCCATTTAGTTCCACGAAGTTAGACAATCATGATGAACTGAACTGATATGGCTCCACACTTGACGTCAATGAGGATGAATGATGATTGATGATTGGATAACATGAATTAAACATCAAACACAATTAGACACACATATCCAGGTCGGAACTCGAACCCAGAACCTTCAGCAGCAAGATTTTGTGTCCAAAACGCAACTAACTCAGCCACTTCGGCATTTTCATATTCCTAGGATATTAGAGAAGATTTAGTAGCCCCGTCTAATTCGCTGCACTTTTGATACTAGGTGTAGTGCAGGTGTATTCCGGTGTCAGGCTGGTGCAAGGACATAACGTTAGACGAGTAACGGTGTTCAAGTTCAGAAGATTCAACAAATGCCTGTCTGCTGCTTTAAACCTTAATTTTATTAGTTAGCACGCAACACGTGATCATACACCACATGCTACACCGCTCGAGAACGTAGTGCAAACGGTGCAGACACCAGATATAGCCTGACAAGTTAAGTCCCGAAATGCGCAGATCGCTGCGGAGCACTGCCTATTCCGTCATCCTCCCCACCACTCTTCTACGTACTAGTCTGGCCTTGAGACTACGAGTGGTGCCAACTCAGCAGAATTAAGCTAAAACAAATATGACAAACTGTTTTTACTATGTAGATTGTCGGTACCGGCTCATATCAGTTTATCAGTGGTTCATTTGATTTAATCCGGTCTTTGAAAATGCGTGCGGTGCGCGGATCGTAAACTGTAGTATTACGCACGCGCGTTAACGTTTATAACGAAGAGAAACTACTGGGTGAATGACTTCATTTTCTGAATGCGACATGGAGCAGTGGCTTGGTTTTTTTAAAAGCCGAGTGGGGTGGGGGTTATTTTGTTTATCGTACAACAATCACTGGGTATCGAATCCAGGACCCCTTGATTACAAGGCGACGAAGCTACCACTGCGCCATCGGGGAGTTAAAGTTTTAAAAGAAGGAAAAAGAGTCGTTGGCGAAAGGTGAGCTGATGTTCTGTTCTCCGACAGGTAGAAAACAGCCCAGGAAAAAGCGAATACAAATTTCGTTGAATATCTTCAAACCATTCCGCTCCCTCCAGGTTGCAACACTGCGAACCAACGTCGCTGCGGAGAATGGAGTGGGGAAATGTGGTGTGAGCTGCTCAACAGCTATTTGCAGCATCTTGTTTTTAAACTTGTCAAGTTATACACTACTTGACACCAAATCAACGATGTAGACGAGTCAGTGTTGTATCGTGTAACCAACTTCACGTTCGAGTGTAGAGAGAGTTAAAAAGTACAGCGAAGTATAGACGGGGCTAGTGCCAGACTTTCCGATCACCCCACGACGCGATGCTTTCCACGTTCGATAAAGTCTATAAATAGTCTAATATTAACAGCATGTTCGAGATTTTCCTCCCTGATCAAAATCGTGTGGTATGTCCAATATTACACTTCAACATGTCGCGTACAGTCCCTCCTACAAACATGTAAACAGCACGGAATGAGGCGCGACCATTTCCCCTGCACATTATACTTTTAAAACATGCTAATCACAATGAAATCCGGCCGTTGCTGAATCATTAAATGCGCCTCGTTGGAGCAAGCGTTCACACGCAAGGGTAGCCAAGTTGTACGTAACAGAAAAGGTGCGATTTTCGTTGTACTGCACGCACCCGCACGCACGTACTTGTGACGTAAATACACATTTTTTCTCGGTTGCATGTAAAATTGTTTTCTGTGTGTAAACAGTTAAGAAGGGGGTGTTACTAATCGACTGAATTCTGCTAAAATTGTCATCGTGAGCAGTCGGGCTATTTGCACCCGTCACAACAATATGGAGGTAGCAAATTGTGCGGAAAGATGTTCTAAAAAAAGGTTGTGGACTTTATGTAGGCATCAAGCGATTGATTGAGTTTGTACCTTAAGTCCACTTTAAGTCTAATCGGGACTGGACCTACAGTTTAAAGTGAGATCCGAATCACTTGTGCCTCCACTAGGTATCGAACCCGGGACTCCTTGATTACAAGGCGACGACGCTACCACTACGCCATCGGGGAGGGAAGGCCCCTAGATAACAAGCGAGACGGGACCTACGGTTTCATATGCAATTTGAACCACGGGACTTTTCGTCACAACCAGAATCGAACCTGGGACGTCCTAAAGAAAGGCCAGATAAGGGAGACCATTTTATAAACTTATCAATGAGAGATTTCACAAGCTACACGCGACAGGCGAGAAGAGGCCCGTGTCGCTTGTAAGCAAACCCTTAGTAATTAATACAACCTTTTGAACCGAAGATACGGCAAGCTGCACGTGTTCCTCTGACTGAGCCTTTTTTAACTACCATACATCGTGTCACCTCGTCTTGTTGGCGCATGCGCGGTGAATTTTTTGCTTTGTTTAAACTGAACTGTCGCTTGTTACTTCGGTACGAATTCTCTGTGTCGCTTGTGGCCTGCTTCGGTGTGAAATCTCTCTAAAATGTCACTCCGGGTCACACAAACTTAATGCGATATCAATTCATAACAATGTGTTCTATTGAGACTGAAAGATTGACGGATCAGTTTCATATGAGTGTGGACAAGTTTTGCCTTCGAGATATCCTACAAAGTATGAGGGTGGATAAAATGAGAACGGAACAGTGGATGTATTGGGTTATATTTATGTATGTGTGTGGCGACAACCCTGTGTAGAGGTAGAGCGGGAGGTAAGGAAGGAAACCCCTACTGCATAATTGACTCGCCCTAGATAGTCGCGCGTGAGCACGTGATAGAGGCGGTCGGGCAGCGGTATCGTCCGAGCAGCATTCAAGACGGCACAGCCTATTGTCCTCTGGAGTGGCTTTGCTGCATGACAACCCGCAGCCACATACGTCAGCTGTTACAATGAACACGTTGGCGACGTTTGGGTTGAGTGTTGGAACACCCACCGTATAGTCCTGATCTATCGTCATGCGACCCTAATATATTTTATTATGTACAGGAAGAGCCGAAAATGAAAAATGGACCCATGTAGTCATTTCTCGCGTTTTCCAACTGCAAATTTATTCAAATAATAAAAAAATACTAGACCTCCTCGATGGCGCAGAAGTAGCGTAGTCGACTTGTAATCAAGGGGTCCCAGGTTCGATACCCGGTAGAGGCACATCCACAGTGGTTCGGATCTCACTTTAAACTGTAGATCCAGTCCCTATTAGCCTTTCTGTGCATAAAGAGGACTCAAAACAACAAATCAATCAATCAATAAGAAAATACTTTACCAAATGCAAGGAATTCTGTAGAAAGGGTGATTATACCAAACCTCTCATCAAATAATCACCTATCCAAAATCCTTATTAGAATAACAGCTGGAGACAATACTTTACTAATGTATATATAACAATATACATTTGAAGGACTCTGAACCGCCCTCCCCCACCAACGCGGCGAGCTGGAGAAAGAGAGGTCTGTGCGCTGGATGGTTGTAGTAGGGGAGGACCTTTACATTACACTTATGGGGAGTAGAAAAAAGCATGAACGGAGAAAGGACTGGTTGAAGATTTTGTTTGTGGTGGGAAAAGTCGAAACTTCCATTTCATTCTCTGTAGTTTGAAGTTGAAGTTGCTTCTTTAAATACTTACTCATCTTATTTTTTTGCATATCGAACTAACAAAAAAACCTCTTCCACTTTCAACGTGGGGAGAAATTCATTCTCTCTTGTACAATATTTTTTGTTTTATTTCAGCAGCATTGCCCATTATGACAATACTGAAATGAATGCACGCCTGGTGCGAAACTGACACTCTTCGCCTCAACAACCTCATCCGCAACACTCCATTTCTCAATGAACAAAACTTACGTATGTCTCAGTTTATCATGTTCAACACACCCCCAAGAAAAATTCCCTTTGCCCCCCTCTTATCGTTGGGTGGGGAGGTTCAAGCCCTGCTACGCTTCCTACACAAATGAATATTAACTATCCAAATAACCAACTCCATTCCATGAAACTAATAATAATAATTACACTAATATTATAATTGCCTTACGTATCTACAACATAGACGTATTGCAGACGAAAAACGACAAAAGGGTCAATAATATGGGTTTATGGCTATAGGTACAGTCAACGGCAATAAAAATTGGCACATAACCCCTGAAATACTCACTTCCCTGCGATACGTGTGAGCTGATATGAATAGCTAATCTTTAATAGAAACTTCGACTTAGACAACACACACAACGCATTGAAGGTAAGATGTAGGTGTAGGATGTAGGTGTCCATTTTTTATTGTAGCTGAGTGTACCATCGCACAATTCTTTTGACTTGGCCGAAAAAATCTCCAATTAGCCCAAGCAAGGTTTTAATTGTTGCAGAGTTTTGTACAAACCAGATCATTATTATGTTCACCTGCTAACTACTTCGTTAACCTTTCTCCTCAACTCAAAGCAGAAAGTTTCTTACAGAGCAGACCACAATCTTGGAAGCAAAGTGGAGGGGTTTAAGGAATGCTCTCTCAACTCTCTCCCGCCATCTTGTTCATAACTGCTCTTGAGCGCGGGCATTAATTAAAGACAACGCACTGCCCCTGATGTTTCACTTCACCCGAAGCGCATGCAAAATTGCGAGACCATCAGCAGACGAGAATTCTCCAGTGACCTCACTTGTCAAGGAAATTGCTGTAGCGTAAACACACAGGAACAGAAACATGTTTCCAGCATACAGAACACCAGGGTCAAATGCATTGGGCAATATTTCCCTTCAGACTGCTCGGTAATCACAACAGAATGCAAGGTTATAATCAGGAAAGGGATTTGTATGTACAGTGACCGGCAATAATAATCGACACCTACATCCTGAAATACTGGCTTCCCTGCAAGGCATTATGTGTGTTCACTGAGTCTACGGCGATAAGTGGATTTTATTAGCAAATTTCCAATGGCAACACACATAACGCCCTGCAGAGTATTTCAGGATCTAGGTGTTCCATTTTTATTGCAGGTGATTGTACAAAAAAAAAGAGTTATGCAAAAATACACTTAGTTTTTTTAAACCAAATTATGGAAATAAATATAGACTTACATGTGTGAAAAATTAAATTTTTCATTAAGCAATCGGCTCCCTAGCTACATAAAATGCATTAGGATAACGTCTTATTAATTGTAAAGGAAAATTCAAATATAAAATGTGTTTGATTTTCTGTTACCAAAACAATGGAAAACCAAAAAGCTTTACAAGACAGTAATTGTAATGCAAAATTCAAATATAAAATGTGTTTGATTTTCTGTTACCAAAACAATGGAAAACCAAAAAGCTTTACAAGACAGTAATTGTAATGCAAAATTCAAATATAAAATGTGTTTGATTTTCTGTTACCAAATCAATGAAAAACCAGAAAGGCTTACAAGACAGTAATTGTAAAGGAAAATTCAAATATAAAATGTGTTTGATTTTCTATTACCAAAACAATGGAAAACCAAAAATGCTTACAAGACAGTAATTGTAAAGGAAAATTCAAATATAAAATGTGTTTGATTTTCTGTTGCCAAAACAATGGAAAACCAAAAAAGGCTTACAAGACAGTAATTGTAAATGAAAATTCAAATATAAAATGTGTTTGATTTTCTATTACCAAAATAATGGAAAACCAAAAGGGCTTTAATTGTAATGGAAAATTCAAATGTAAAATGTGCTTTCTTTGAAGAGTTGAAAAGTGAATCTATTTCGCTTATATTGAGTGAAACTGTGTTTAATATCGCTTGAAGTAATGGGAGAATACTTAAAATACGCAGCGGAGTTCCCAGCGAAAGCTTAAGCTTGCAATCTCTATTGTTGATAAGAATGTTGAAATAACAAAGGCATTGTCTATTGTCGAGATTTAAAATATACAGAGAGTACAAAACGAACAGATGAACGGAAAACCTTTGGTATTTAACACAAGATGGGAAAACATAATGATAGCATGTATACCTATATGTAAAATATGTCTGGAAGTGTTTAAAATGGAAATTACATGTAAGAATAACTAGAATATGTAAAATGTATGCTGTAGAAAATCACATGAAGATATTGATTTGATTATTTGTTAATTAGTGTTACATTTCTGCCACTTTTGGCTAATCGCGAAGATGAGGATGAGTGATGATGTGATAAAAGTGGCGAAGGGACACTCGCCGACTTGGGGGGGTGGGTAAGGTAAGGCACTTTCTGCCCCAAAAAAATCAAGTAGAATGACACATTTTTATGTATATTTACATATATAAATTATTATTTATGCCGATCCTGCCCCACAAAAATTTACCTTGCACCCAAAATTTATCTTAAAAATGGCAAAGAACATCCGTGCCCAGGTCGGTATTTGAACCCAAGACCCCTAGAGTCGTAGCGCTCTTTGCTAACCACTCCGCCACGCACCATATACATATATTTATACGGTAAAGAGGAAAACTAATGTACAGTCACCAGCAAAAAAAAATGAGACACCTATATCCTGAATACCAGATTCCCTGCACGTGTGTGTGTTGCCTAAGTCTATGGCTTTGTGGAAACTTCAATAAGAAGTTGGACTATAGCCGGTGAGTTAGGCAGTACACAGGAAAGCGGATATTTCAGGATATAGGTGTCCAATTTTTATTGCCGTTGAGTGTACAATGTGAGGTAAACGATCAAGTCTATGTAAAAACATGAAGATATATTAACGTAAGGATTGTAGTATCCACCGCAAATCGAGTATGCAAGATTGCTCTATACGATTCGTTGCATTGGTAAATTACGAGCTGCATATGCAGCCGTACGAGGGAAACATTTGTCACGCGACACATGCATGCAGCAGGAGGGTTGGGTTTTTGTTGTCTCCTTCCGATGCGTACGCTCAACTCTTGGGAAGAGGCAAGAGAGCAAGGGAAAGGAGATATGGAGGACTTTCACGAACGTGCTTGCGATGCACGATGACTTTATCTGGGAAAGAAGCTTGATGTATTGGGGACTGCCTCAATGTGAAAATAGACGCCACGGAAGAGGCAGGTCACAAATATTCACAAACACAATTTCCTTCGACTTTCACTGGGTTCGAGCAAATAAAGGCACTCGCTCCGATGTATCAGTCAAATGTATCAGGCACGTTTCCTGCAAATTTCTGTAACATCGATAGCTTCACGCACAAAAAAATTGAAACATTAATATTCCTCACTCAACATTCAACACACTACGGGAGGAATGGAAGAGGGTATAGGGTCATTCCACATCAAATCAACGCAAAAAACTAAGATTTTGACACCAACAAACTCCGATTTCGATGAAATTTGGTATACACCTTTCCTTCATCGTTGAAAGAAACCCCCTAATTTTTTTTCACTCTATCTCAAATGGTTTTCATTTTACAGCACTTTGAAATGTCATCAAATCAGTGTTGTCTGTCACTCTTGAGACCCTCGATACAAGATACCCTTGCTTACATTTTATTTCTTTTCTCCTTAACCAATCATCAGATCTCTTTGAAATTTTACACAAAGTTCAATGAAATAATGAGGATTTCAGAAAAAAATATATCAGCACTCAAAAAATTTTACAAATACCTATAAAAACTATATATACTGAGGTGCAAAAAAAAACGCAACACCTCAAAAATATTGATATATATGATGACATGCCAATTTTAACTGTTACTTTGTGCTTCTATGTAGGTTTTTTATAACTCTAATTGACAACAATGTATACAGAGACAATTCCTCAGCAGAATTAGCTCAACAATGGCCAACAATGGTAACAAAGTGTATAAGCAACCACAAAGACATACATGTTAAGCTGCATTCTTGTGCAATAAAATTTGTTTGTTTCAACAACAAAAGCAAATAAGCCATTATTGCCACTCACTGATTGTGTCTTCTTTCTTTGCATGTGAAATCCATCACTTGAAGGACGTAAGATGCCATTAAGTACGGAGGACGCTGCCAAAGCAGTTGCATTGGTAGAGGATGGGCGCAGTTTGCGTTATGTTGCTCAAGTGTTGCGTACCACACCGTCCACAATTTCACGTACCATACAGAGATACAGAGAGCTTGGTACATATTCTAGACGGCCAGGTTCTGGGCGGCGGCGGTCAACATCTGCAAGAGATGACCAGTTTTTGCGCCTTAAGGTTCTCCGTAATCGCCACATGACTGCAGTTGAAGTCAGAAATCAGCTTGAACATGTGAGAGGTGTGAATGTCAGCAAGTGGACTGTGAGAAGAAGGTTGCATGATGCCAAACTCTTATCCAGGAGACCTGCTACTGGTCCAGAACTGACAAGAAAACATCGAAAGGAGCGCTTGCGTTTTGCAAGACACCATAGTGACTAGAATGACGAGCAGTGGGGAGCAGTTCTCTTCTCTGATGAGTCTCGATTTAGCCTTAGATCTCCAGATGGAAGAGAAAAGGTTTGGAGAAGGACAGGAGAAAGGTATTTACCGTGCACATTTTCGTCAAGAACAGCATTCAACGGTGGCTCTGTGATGGTTTGGGCAGGGATATGCTTGACTGCACGAACAGACCTGGTTCTTGTGCATGGTGGATCACTCACGGCACACCGCTACATTGAAGAAATCCTTGGAGATCATGTTATTCCCATTGCTCACTACATTGGTGAGAATTTCATGCTCATGCATGACAATGCACGTCCTCATGTAGCACAATGTGTCAATTGTTACCTGAATGATGTTGGAATTGAAGTTATGCAGTGGCCAGCACGTAGTCCAGAACTCAAGCCTATCGATCACGTTTGGGACATTTTAGGGAGAAATGTTCGCCATCGTGCCCCAGAGACCCTGCAAGACCTGCGAGAAGTCCTCAGACAGGAATGGGAGCGAATCAACCAGCAGGACATCGCTACCATCGTAAGGACTATGCCTCACAGGATGCATGCTGTAATTGATGCCAGAGGGAACAACACACGTTATTGAATATGATCGGAGTAGTAAAAATGATCTCGTGAAGTGCTACAGGGAGTCAGAAAAATATGCCTGAGATCAAAGTGGAAGAAAAATTTCACAAAATCATGGGAAATGTTCAGTGCACACAATGACTGTACAGTTTACGTTACATTACGTTACGTTATTCATGGCGAGTTGGTTAAAGAAATTACTCATTCTGTGTTAGAAATATTGTAGCAAGAAGAAAATACACAATTTTCTGCAAAACTTATAATTACAAGCATGTCATAAAGAGTTTGGATTAAATATATCACCTTGTCTATAAAATTTTCAAGTGTTGCGTTTTTTTTGCACCTCAGTGTAGTTACTTTTCAGTGCTTCATTGGCAAAATCAAAATCAAATTCAGAATTCACGTTACCTGTGCAAAGTTTAACAGTTTTCAAAATACGTTTTTACAAGTTATGAATGAAGAAATTTGAAATCATCTCGGTAAACTTTAAAATACGCTAAATAATTAATATTTTAACTAAAATTCAACATTAAATTGTCAATAACAGAATAAATATTGTACACTGAAGCTTCGATTATATGGACACTTAATTCTGGAGTGGCATGCTGCACATTTTCTCAGACAGCGGAACGACATAGGTTCGAGTCTGCCTGGGTTCAGTCTCTGTGTGTGGGACCGGTGGCAACCCACCATCGCGAGGAAATTGGGGAGCTACGAGTGAGTAGCGTAAACCGATCTCGGAAATCTCCTATAACGGCTGGGGGTTCGATGTTTGATGTGCTGACCCCACGTCACCCCATTACCGGTTGAAGATCTCCACACCTCTAGGTGGGATTGTGGGAGGGAGACTGGCAGTCGGTAGATAGGCCAAGGCCCTTCGAGGGGTGTCGAGCCACGGATTATTATTATTATGGTCCACATTTTGGAAAAGATGCTGCTATATGATTTGCTCTGAGATTTAAGTAAGATGAGTGGATATCAAGAGATATAAAACTTGTATCACTTTTTTCTAGCGTGATGTATCCTGAGACCTGATATGTGTATTTGTAATAAAAGGTGAGGTGTGTGTGTGTGTGTGTGTGTGTGTGTGTGTGCCGTAGCGTCTTTGGTGCCGAGCGTTCCCGAGTTCGAGTCCCGTGGGAGCCTCCAAACTTTCGGCGTTGAGCCAGCGTCGTGAGGACAATTATTGGGGAGCTACTTGAAAAGACGTAGCGAGCTCCGGTCTCGAAAGCCAGAAAACAGCGGCGATGGGAATCGATGCGCTGCCCATGCGTCATCCAATGAAAAAGGTCCTGGCCCTTCGAAGGCCGTTGCGCCATGGAGTGTGTATATACAGTAAGGGAAGTATATATTTATAACCTACGCATACACACACCAGATTTTCCCATCCAAATAGCCTACTTGAAAACATATTAATAACCTAAATAAGTAACTTAACGCATTGGTTAAGTATTCATGATAAAATAGTTGCAACACACTTAGCAGCCACAATCGCCGAAACAGCCTGATAATCAACTCTTTTGTCCCACAAACAAAATCCTCTGGCAACGCTTCAGTTGGTGTTCCACGGCCCTGACCACAGGAGAAGCGTTGGACGTTTTCCGATAATGTTTGGAGAATAGATGGCAAGTTGACACCTGACATATGCACCCGTCGTGCAATAATGAGAAAACACGATATATGTGTGTCAAACATTGTCATGGAAACACATATTTTGGGTACTGGTCTTCTTTCCGCAGTCACAGTTGCCGGCTCGCGATGGAAGGATTCGGGTTCGAGTCCTGGTCCATAAATTTGTTAAGGACTTCGCTCGCTAAAGTCACACGACACATGTCACTTTGGAACGGCAACAGCAACGTTTCACGCCGTAGAGTAGATGTCGCACAAGCCCTCATTCTATTGGTGGAATTCTCAAGCGACAAGCGTTGTTTGTCGCTCTGGTGTGAAATCATCCTTAGTGTCCCTTCACTGCCATGATTAGCCAAAAAGTGGTACTTTATACTTGTACTTGTTCTATTTAGCGTCGCTTTTCAGCCACTTTGGCTCGTCGCGACGATGAGGATGGTTTGTGATTAGATGAAAGAACATTATTCAACAAGAAACACACACACGCCAGGATTCGAACCTGAGACTATCAGTGGAGAAACTGCACTCACTATGCTCTGTCACCGAAGCGATTAGTCAAAAATGGTAAAACAATGAGACGTAAAATGTTAAAACTACAAAAAGAAGTCTTTCCATAGGTCACCATACCCATGTTAGCCTTCCGTAACGTAGGTGTTTCCTGTACTTTTCCCTACCTAATCTCGATAAACCCTACCGAGGCACTGAATAAAGAATTCATGGAAGTGTGTGGTTTTGTGCAGGATTAAAAACCACCTCTTCATCGCTACATTCCGCCGAGGGCCTGACAGAACTGAAATCTTTACACTGGCTTCATATTGTAAATAGGCGCCGTGTTCCTTGTCTTGTGCTAATGAGCGTTCTCATCTGAAGTTTCGCGAGACAGTCACTCGTGGCAGTACCATTGTTTGGATGCCTTTTCTAATGTGTTGTTGCCAATGGTAGGAAAGGAAGCTGCATTCCCCCTAGTCTCATCATTCTTGTTGAATTTGTCAAACAACAGGTGCTGCTGAGACACAAAGCAATTACAAAAACTTGCCCTGGCACCAGCAGGTGCGTTTTAGCAATCGTTACGGACAATGCTCGTGAACGCCACCGGCATCCCCCCCTTACTTGCTGTGTGCTCTGGGAATACATAACGCAAACCCTCACTTTGCTCAAATTAAAATAAGGCGGAACGTTGCTTTAATGCTAGGAAATAAGTATCCGGAAATTATAGCGCAAAGGGTCTGATCACAAGTTCTGTTCAACTTCACCCGAAAGGGTAGCATCTGGTTTGTTCGTCTGGAGGAGTTTCAGACATTGTCACCTGTGCATCGTCAGAGCTCCCAGCTTAGCCCGGAAAATTTCACTTGCTGCATGTTAGTTGGGAATTAACGATTGGAAAATCAAGCCACATGATCATGTGGCACTCTATTGTTTTGATCTAGCTCTCAGTCTATTTTCTTCGACTGTTATTGTCTTTTCTCCTGGGTGCAGCTTCAACCTTGTTTATTAGTTTCCAATATGCCTGTACCGTAACTTACATAACGTAATCTATTTAAGTCTTGCTTTTACAGAGGGTCCGGCAATATATACGTATTTCTACCATTTTAGTATATTTCCTATCGTAACACAAATAGCCACCATTCCGTGTTGCACGCTCAGATACCAACATTGCAGTTGGAATTGGATGGACTTCTTCCCTATTCTTCTCTTCAGGGTCTCTAAGTTAGGGATACGTGCTCAAGAACTCAGCTCTTGTGGTACACCCAGAGAAAGAAATCGATGGTACACAGATCGGGTGGTTTTGGAGGCCACAGCATATCCCCGAAACGTGAGATGATCTGCCTGCGAACACATTACATAACGTTGCCATCGTTTCTCGAGCGGTACGAGCAGTTGCTCCGAAAATAACAATTCCAAGCAGTGTATCTCATTTCTTTCCATGTTGTTGTCCGATACTGGTCACGTTCTTCCGTACAACTTACATAAGCTTTTTCTTCCTTAGATTATATTTTTCAATGATATCTACATAAGGATGTTATGTTAACTCCTATGATCACACACAGCCTATTTTACACCACATACAACTTAACTAATACACAAAAAGCTGCGAAATTTTATTTTAAAGTAAAATATACATGATTAATTGATTGCTTTTATTTTACTTATCATTTCCGCCACTTTTGACATCGCGAGGATGTTGAATGGTGATGAGAGGAAATGGAGGAAGGGACCAAAACAAACACATGTGGACAACATAACATAATTCCTACAGATAACTATTTTGGCTGCATGTCCAAGCGCCAGAGCCCTGTTAGTCTGCAAAACGGAGTGGTGTACTATGTAGAAGAGATGGACATTAAAGTGCTCTCCGAAAGGGTTACCCTTCACATCCATAAAATCTACATAAGAATGGGTATATTCGCAGGATAGAGAGATTTATATGGAGAGAGATTTGTTTATTGACTTTTTATACGTAGTATGGGCACGTGAGCACAAAGGCTATTTTTATCCGTCATGCAATATGGGATAAGGCCCATACTGTAACCGATCTTGACGCACCCCTCATAAAAGTTGACCCGCCCTCGCTGGGGAAAAAAGGGCGGCAAGAGAAGTTAACGTCTTTTCAGGGGAACGGTTGATGTGCGTTGCAGAGAAGACAGTCCGAGTCAAGCATTGATACGGTTAGGATCCGTGTTACGTTGGTTATTGGTTTCGAGTGTGTTATCAGCAAGATTTGTGCTTTCTCCCCAACTCCCCCTAAGTGTTCACCGTTAGTGTTTTTCAGCGTGTTTATCGCCACGTGAATTGAATACTTAAGTAGTTACATCGAAGACGTAAGTACTCAGTGAAGTAACCACTAAGTTTAGTCTAATATCTCAACAAATTCACACCGGAAGCTGACTAATCTGTGTATTCCGGATTCGTTTCTAAACCTCAGAAGTCAGGTGTCTGGGCCTTCAATAAATTAATACAGTATTTTTTGTGTATAAATACTTAGATAGTTAAATATAAAAATTCACTGCTGGTCTCCTTTTGTGTTATTGACGTTGTTCGACGGTAGAATAAAAATTGCACTAATAAAAGCAAAAAGAAAAAAACGTTATAATACCCCTAACAAGAAAAGAAAATATGCATGTTAAACACTTCCTTACTCAATTTTAAAACTAATTCATTCATTCTACTTTCAAGAACTAAAACTATACTGTCTCTGAGGACTCAATTCCCCTTACCTAGGTTACAAGCTGAGGCTATCATGGGGCACTCAGCACACAGGACAAACACAGGATAACACAACCCCACAAAGAATTATCCTGGCCGTGGGGCCAGGCGCCAGATCCTTGTTTGAATGCAAGAATCAGTCACTGTGGTGTAGGGTGGGAGTGAGGTTGACTTTTGGGGGTGCCTTACAAGAAGGTCGCTTCTTACGCCCCTTTTATGAAGAGAAGCAGTTGCCCTATGCTAAAACTTATCTACAAAGGGAAATATACTGTCTTCCCCCCAGTTTTGGCACCTTGCCCCCCCCCCCCGGTTTTGGAACCCAATCGCCGCCACTGGAGAGAAGTATAAAAAAGAAACGGAAATGGAAATATGAGAGAGACAGAGAAACAGATATAAAAAGAGGCACAGAATTGAACCTGAGATCCCTTAATTACAAAGCAATAGACTTAATCACTACTCTATCGGGAAGGTCCATGAGAAAAACTGCTGCAGGCAGTCCATAAAGAATCTCAAGTACGCTTGCGCTCGCAGTTGAGTAATTCAAGGATCCCAACAAGAGCACTCCTCTGTGAATTGTTGCTGTCTCCCTGTGCTTCCCGATCTGTTAATTACAAACTTGGTTCGCACGCACTGACCCCCACCAAACGCCGCATCCATTACAAGCTGACCCTGGAGTTTTTCAGCCAGCGAGTTGCTACAGGGCCCAGCGACCCGTGTCGAAAAATTTCGATCTTGTTCGACTCCAGCACCGAGGGTATATCACGTTCGACGAGTTTATGACTTTTCTGTCTACCTTACAATTATTTTGCTGTTTGGTGCTGCTAAACTAAGCTCTTTAACCTGGTGACGGATGTGATAAATTACCGTAATCTACTGGCAGGAGAACGCCTATATGTTTCCACCGTCCTGGTAAACAGGCAGACAGTGCTGCTTATTACGTGATGCAAGGTTATCGCATTTCCGAAAGAAGATATATTGAAATTTTACAAGTAAAGATGCAAGGAAGGCGGAAAACAAAGAAGGGAGAAAAAGGGATACTCGAAGAACTCTCTCTCTCTCTCTCTCTCTCCCTTACTCCACGATGCCCCACAGTAACATAGAGATTAATACACATTTCTTTCATTAGCCACTGTTATGAGTTAGGGCAGCCCATCCCCCACGCCCCCCGTCCCCCGCAGATCATGCCATAATTCCCATTACAACAGCGTGTCTGCTACTATCCTATTACTAAAAGTAACATAAAAAAAATTTACTGAATACTTTGCTTGATCTGCTACCTTTAAATTCTCCCTTTTCTTCACTAATGGATGAAATGTGGTTCACCTAGTAGCAGGGTGGATAAAATTCACGATTTTTATTTAAAAAATTTTTTTGGATGATTTTTTAAAATTTAAATCGATTAAAAAAACACGCTTAAAATTGCTTGTTTGTTTCTTTGGCATCATACATATAGATATATCTTTTACATACAAATACTTTTTCTAGTAAATGGCCCTGTAAAATATTTGAAAACTTCGATTAAAGCAATAAATAATTATATGTAAATATATATTTTTCTGTTTCTGATATTGTATATATGAACCTACTATGGAAATGTTTGTTGGGTGTTAATGAAACTATATTAATTTCAGTAACTTTTCTTCCAGTGAAAATAAAACATTCTGGATGTAACTATATAATTTTAACTTAAATATTTTTATAATCTTTGTAGTCGAATTTTGGCATTTTTTTTAAATGATAGTATGCAAAAATCAGCTGCCATGTTTACTTGTAACTCAATGATAATGACACTATTTACAGATTAACATGGTTAGTGTCTTGTATTATTCTATACATTTTTTTTGTTGCTATTTTTGGTCATAATAATTATTGAATTTTAAATCAAGAGAAATATAAACATGTTTACAGATTACGTATTACATTCGCTTTCGTATCATCAGCACACATATTTTGCTTCCTTTTTTTCCTCTCTTAGAGCCTAATAAACACTACTGAATGATTACGAGATTAATGAACTTTCACCAAAAGTAATTCTGATATCTATAATTAAAGTGATTTAAATCAAACCACCTTGCCTAGAAGCAAAAGTGACTTGGAACCAGCTAAAGTAAATGAATTACTAAGGACATATATTCTGATCTGATTCCCCCCTAATCCCGCCTCATCGCACATATTGCTGCATGGTGCAAAAGGTGTAAACTTTAAAAAAAATATATATTTCAGAAAAAAATACATACGCGTTGAATTGTATTTAATTTTAAGGAGATCACCAAAAATCTTTAATGGGATGGTATGAGCCATTATCCCCTGAAGAGAGTACCTTCATCGTCAAAGGTGTGGTCATTGAAATCTCCCAGTGTCCAGGGTATGAAAGGGGTAACTTAAGAAAACCCAAAGTCAACCTCAATGTAGTCTCGCTAGCCAACGAGACTCTGGCTCATGGACCCACGGTCAGTATTATCCTCTGTGGGGTCGTGTTGTCCTGTTTTTATACTTGTATGTGCTGAGTGACCCCTTTACAGCCTCAGCTAGAATATGGAGATTTTATCCTTGGAAACAGTATAGCTTTGGTTCTTGTAAGTTTCTATGAGTAGATCAGTTTTAAATTTTGAGTGAGAGATTTGAATGATTTGGTGTTTTAAGTCCATTTTATGCACTGTAAGGCTAATGGGGACTGAACCTACAGTTTAAAGTGGGATCCGAACCACTATATTCCTCCACCGGGTATCGAACTCGGGTCCCCTTGATTACAAGGCGACGATGTTACCACTGCACAATTTTTTTTTTGTTTTTCATTTTTTTTTTTTTTTTTTCACCATCGGCGAGGCTTGAGTGAGAGAGTTTTTAACAAACATACGTTATTATCTTGTTAAGGGCCAATCCTCTGTTTAGTTTTAGTTACAGGAACTAGTGACGGGCAAAAAATACCCTCTGTACTGATGTGTCGATAATACAAAAATCAATCAGTCAAAACCCCCAGAGTCCACACTACAGTCCGTGGGATCCCTTAAAAGCCTTGCTTTACGCCGGAAGATTACGGGTTTGCATGCAGCAGTCGTCAAATTGATCCTACCATTATCGAATGTGTGTTATTGCAGTGGCAACTTCAACTGTGCATTCTGTACAAGTAGACATTTTGAACAGTCAGGTTTATGTAGTCAGTTCGTTTAAAACTCTATAACCAATAAACTGGGGATATCCCACGTTCTGAGCATATCACGGTCGTTGTTGATTTACACCACAAAGCATACACATATAGTTTTAGAAGAGTTCACTCTTCATCAATACCTTTCTATATAATGTTAGTTTTAGAATAATTCCATGTTGCTCTTTGCTTTACTTTATGAAGTTTATTTTTTTAAATTTATTAGCCTTTATCTCAACCAAGATGAGAAAAACCCTGTTCACTCGGGAACTTATAGTCTGTCCCGGTCCCTGGTATCTCTGGAGCAAGCGAACGAAAACAAGTCTCTGCGCAAGTAATGAGGGGAGACGGCTCTGCCAATGAACACGTGAGAGGGAATAGGATTGCGTGGAGGGGAAAGTGAGTGCAGTTACCAGACTTCGCAGCAGTGTGTACTGCTTCGCTCTGCCCACTCGATCCCTCCCCCCTTCTCTGCAGCTCCTCCAGATTCCGGGGCCAGAGTATAAGTGCAGAGTCATTTATTACCTCCTCTCGTTCCCTTTCGCTTGTGCACGGTGCCCCCGTGTTGCCAGAATAGAATTTATCAGAAGCCACGTGTATTTGTTTACATTGACCTGATTCTTGCAGAGCACAGTTCTAGTTTCGTAGGTGTAATATAGGTTCATGCACAAAATATATAAACTCTTCCTTCGTTGTAAAAAACTTCAACAGTGTTAAATATTGCGCCTCTACTTTCGCTGTTTCCTCCTTCATGACGATGGACATTGGCACCGAATAAAGGTGACGACGATGTGGTGAAGAACGATGAACATTTTGGCAACGCAAGGGCAGGATTGCAAGGTAAACAGCTGATTGCATCGCACACTCCTGCCGCTCACTTCTGGTTGAAAAATCGACGACAGCGCCAGACGGTTTTACTCGTCTTGGTCAGGCTGTACATTCTCACAAACGTCACAAAGGCACGACCCATGAATTACGTAACCTTCGTTATTGTAAGATGCTGACGTACAGAAGTGGGTTGCAACGATTTTATTGAAAGTCAATGGTATCATTACAAGACAGAAGTTGATTCATTGATTGGATTAATTTTATCTGACACTTTTGGCTAATCGAGAAGATGAGGATAGGTGATGATGCAATGAAGGGACGCTCACACCCACCCAAGTCCAGTCCGTATACGAACCCGGGACTCTTAGCATCATAGCGCGCTGTGCTAACCACTCTTCCACGAAGGTCAGCTCAATCCAGAAGTGTCCGTGACTGCACAGACAGGTCAATCCATTTCCCCGCCAAAGTTGCTACAACATGGGAAAATTCACACGAGTTGGCAACGGAAGAAAATTTTAAGTACACGGGATTTCATTTGATCCACCGTCGCGGTACTTTGGCACAAGCATAATTGTCTTTGTAATCCAAAAGCAAAGACTAACAGTTTTGTCCTGAGCATGTAACCTCCTCGACCGCGCGGCGTGCCCCTTCATCCATCCCGCTTTGTCTTTGCCTTTCTTTTTGTGCTGGCCGCGTTCATTTTTTCACGTGAGTGAACAGGGCAAGATGCCTACGGGTGAAAGAACTCAAGTCCCCAAACATCGTGAGCGCCGGTACACAAGTGATGCCTCGTGACGGCGATGTTGAAGCAATCACCTCCCGATGCTGGAACGATATGATCAGAGGACAGGAAGTTCAGAGCTTGTTTGCATCATGCCAGGGCACACAACTTCCTCTCGAAGAGCGTAAAACAGCCGTTGTCTTCTTCTTTTCCTTCCCAACGACCACAAGCTCGAAACTCTTAGCACGCAACGTGTCTATAGGTGCGTGTGTTTTGCACCGGAACGCAAGAGTTAAGTAATTGCCTGATTAGCAGTGTTCCTTACTCTGCTGTACAAATTGTACCGCGACGTGGATCCTTGCTTCCAATGGACAAATAGACGAAGGCGGCGTTACCCATGACATCTGGCTGCCTTGGTGGCAGATGCTGAAAATTTTCTAAATTTCCCTAAGCGGCGAATTCTACACACTATTTCACCTCAAGTGATTGTTTTTGCATCTCTATGTAAGAAAAACCTGTCAATTTCAAGAAATTTCAGACAACTTTAGTGCAGAACCACTTGTAGACAAGGACGTATTTAGGTGCGGGGTGGGGGGGGGGGGGCTGGGGGTTCGGAACCCCAAAAGACTTACCAAGTACTAAAATTAAATAATGAAAATATAATTGTTTAACATTATAGCATTGTATAATATAATTATATAAATTATATATTAGCGTTATATAATTGATGGTTATTAATTTTCCGCTGAACTTGTTGGAAGACAAAGAATTTGCCTCATACAGCTTTGAAGGTCAGTTCCAAAGATTTGTGCACGCTACTACTCATGATAATATGCATAAAATATTATTCAGCAACCTTACTTCTCGTCAATTGGATCTAACTCCTTTTTCGTTGTTCAATAAATATTCAATTCTTTACCGATTTGACATTAATTTCCTTGCCAGGGCAGTTGCTTTTATACAAATTTTGGCTATCTTAACTACATGTAAGCTAGATAATGAATACATGCTGTTATAAATTATATAAATTCTTTTACATATTGTTAACTACTCGTCAAATAATAACAATACTTTATTAATTAATTTACATATTTCATTAATATTATTTTAATTTGAATAAATATAATTATTTTATTTATTATTATTATTATTATTATTGAAACACTTCGTCGGACACCCCAACCCGAAATGTATTTCTAGATACGGACCTGCTTGTAGACTACAATCCTTTGAAATTTCTCCACTGTTCGGGATCTCGAAAAGTCCGGAAATTATCATCGGGAACTGACCTTAATAATTCATGCACATTCATTTTTAAGTTGTCTCTGTTTGTTATCAGTGCATCGTGACAAAGACAAAGTGATACTTGTAGATGTTTATGGAAAAATAAACCTAGGCGAATTCAGTTTCTTTAAACTGTAGGTCCACTCCCGATTAGCCTTACTGTCATAAAGCGGACTTAAAACTCCAGCTTAATCAATAGTGCCAATATATTTTCAATACGACTTCAATTTTACGATTGCATAATAATAATAGTAATAGTAATAATAATATTTAATTAAGTGATGAGCACTACTTGACAACCAGATACATCACTATGTCAAAATTGATCATACAAAATTACAGAATTGAATACATAATTATAAAATAATACAGTAGATCCTACTATCTTATACATCATCATAAATCATCATAAATTCAAATTGTAGGTTTCAACAAGATCAGCTACTAAACCTCTGCCCTTATTTAGACATGTAAGAATTGAGATAAACCTCTGGGAATATCTGGGAATTTTATGATATACAGGTCTTAGTCAAAAAGTATTAACTTATTATAATAATAATAATGTAAAATATAAGTTTCCATGACTGAACGACACGATGTGAAATCTTATTCAGCCCTACCCCCCCCAACCACGAGGAAAAATCCTGCTGGCGTCCTTGACTACATATTTGCATTTCTCAATGAAAACGAGAGAAATTACGTAAATACCAAATTTTATGTAATATAAGAATATACGTGCAATATACCTCAAAACGTAACGTGGAAATCATTCATAGTTCGTAATATCTCAATTTCCCGACATTTGACATTTTTTCTTGGATACAAAATCGAAATCTTAGTTATTACCGTTATCCCTACGTATCTTAAAATTTGTCCCCACCTCTTATGTATCAAATTACCTCACGACCACCTGAGAAGGGTTTTGAGATCTCATTTAAGGGCTGGAAAATAGACAATTCTAATGTCTTCTTTTGCAGTTCGGAGTTCTCATCTTCCTCAAAATTTTTATGTCTGAAATCACGTTCCCTGATGATAACTGAAGGAGAAAATTAATTTCTTTCTCGCAGTCCTTCTTCGTTATTCGTCTCCTCTGAAACCCAACTCTCGGAACAATTGCCGGGTGAAATCAGCCACGTGATTGCGTAATTAAAACATTCACACGCCTTAGTCTGAGGGCAGCGCGAAGGTCGCAGCGCCAATTCAAGCGAGGCATTCCCGAAAGAAATGTCAACCTGAGGACAGAGGGAGCCTGAGATAAGGTGGAAATTAGTTTCCGGGTTTCTCACGAAGATTTCTGTCGGTGGATTTCGAGAAGATTTTTGTTAATTGGTAATAATTACGTAATGGAAAATGAATTCATAACTTGAATTCTCAATGGATGCTCAGTTTCACGATTTGATGACTTACCTAAATTATCAGTACAAAAAGTTTTAGTTTCTACCTATACAAAGAAAGCTTTGATCTTCGTAACTGCTTTTATAAATATGTTATTTACTGTTAAGTAGCCAATTTACCAATCAATCGTATACATATCAACAGTTTCAGTAATATCGTAATAATTTTAGAACAGAAAATAACCTTTTGGGCCGACCTCCGCGGTGGAGTGTTTTGCACATCGCCAGGGGTTGCGGGTTCGAAATTCGACCTGGGCATGGGTGATCCTTGTGAGTGTTTCTTCATCAATTTCATCACTCATTTTCATCGTCGCGATTAGCCAAAAGTGGCAGAAAAGCAACGCTAAGTAACAAGAATCAAATTAAATCAAAGAACTGAAACTGAATGTTGGAACAGGTCATATTCATCGATATATTATACAGATCAAACAAAATAAGCGAAGAAGATGAAGAAGAAATTTAAGGTATCATACCTTTCAAGTTTACAGCATCGGGTTCGATACCCGGTGGAGGCGCATAGTACTTCGGATTCCACTTTAAACTGTGGGTCCCGTCCTCGTTAACTATCTGTGCATAAAGTGGACTTAAAACTCAAAATGTTTATAACATTATTATTAAACACTAGATAAGTCGAAACGGTACCCGAACCTTACGTACAAATTACAGAAATATTCTGTATTTCTAGATAAATCTCTCCCACTAACTGGTTTAACCAATAATAAATTAATGATTCTATCATTACATGTTAGATTTGGCAATAATTTAAGAGTTGTCACGTGTAGTTCAATCATAAGCACGTGTTAAAAAAGGTTGTCTCTACTTTTTTTTTTAACTTTGGCTAACTATGAAACCGCTAAAGAATATAATAGCAGGACTTGTAAATGAAAGTGGAGCAGACAAGGCCCGAATCCTATAGGATTATATATGCGTATCAGATAAAAGTTGAAAGATCATTACAAATACTGCCGATGGCCATTTAGAAGATCTAGAGACGCACATTCAGTGAAAGTGTTAATGTCATGTAGGTATGCGTGAAGCACTGTAGAAATCTTAAGATCCAGAATAAATTGTTTGTGTTTTTATAGGCTGGCGCAGATTGTATCTACCAACTTCAAAGGACTATGGAAAGACGGTGAGTGCTTGTAGTTGCTTTATATGGCTATGAAATAAAAATATACACATGGGCATTTAATACAGTGTATAACATGGACAACCCAGACATCATTACACATTGAAAATAACGTCCTGTAAAAGTCCTCCTTCTGCTTGGAGGAGTACTTTTCGAGGTGATGCGGGAAGACTTTATTGACACGCGTCTCAACATGTCCTGTTGAATAGCTCCTTTTTTCACGGGAATTGACGGTTCACAACATTACCCCTGGTTCTCTACTGTCTAAAGCCGGCTCCACTGTCTAAAGCATTTCCTTGAACATTTTTGCTAGCATAAATGCTATGTAAATGATACCAAAAATATTATAGCAGATATTACTTTACACGAAAGCATTTCATGGAACATTTCGGTTAGCTTTGCGATGACAATGTGTATAATATATACAGCACGAAAGGCACGTCGAGTGACACCATCTATGGTGAGTGCACAGTGTTTACAATTGAAAGGACTAAAATATTCTTCCATGCGTGTACAGAAAACGCTGCAAGTATGTATTTAAGTAGCGCCATTATTTTGTACCTAATAACGGTTTATACGAAATGTTATTCCTCTCGGTTGAATAGTTATCGGCTTTTAAAAATGTGAAGTGATTCATTGTTTACATCTCACGCGGCCGCCATTACAACTGCACTCGTGACCTAGAGGTCGCTTCTGATTGGTTATGCTACGAAAAACGCTACCGTGACCGATCCTATCCTTGAGAAATGCCATGAAATATGTCATGGCATCTGAAATGCAATAAAATTTTTCTATTTACACATTTCCATTTTGGTCATGGTTAAAATGTTACGAAAAATGCTGAGGAAAATGTTTTCGTCTAGAGCGGGCCTAACCCACCTCAGGATGCTGTGTGTCTGGAACAGTGGCATGGCCATCTTCATTGTTCCGCCGCAGTGCCTGTTTGGATGAGGCCTTCCACGTCCACATCAGCCAACGTTCCATGGTATACTAAACTAATTGCCTGATTCCCATCTCTCCATACATAGGTATGCCACACATGTACACGTGCACTCTGGCAAGGTTGCCAACTCAAATTGGTATATACAATATGTGCCACCGTGTATATTACGTCATTTTCCTGCATCTATAGGTTAACTGATGCATGCCATTCACAAGAGACCCTCACCTCCATCAACTCAACTCGAATCCAATAAACTTGGGTGGCAGGTGAGTCGACCACTTATCATTTAACGAAAGAAACAGATCCCGCTTCGTTAGCCTTTTCGGGACGAGCACTTTCCAGGCACGCGGTATTCAAACTTGTCTCAAACACAAAAAAATGTGTAGCTCGAGAACTAATTGTCCTAGAGCGATGAAACCGACATTTTTCGGAATGACAGGACTTTTAAACATTATACGTCCAAATAATGAAAGTTAAAGAAAGAAGAAGATGAAAATTGAAATTTTACGCAAAAATTTATATTCGTTAGAACAATAGACCAAAGTGAATGAGTTGCTGTTTTAAGTCCACTTTATGCACAGTAAGGCTAACCAAAGTGAATGAAAAATGCAGTATGTAGCAATGGTGCAGTCCTACAACCATGTAAAGTTGCGTTGAAAATAAGTCTACTGGGGAAAAATAACAACAATATAAGCAAAACAGTGTTACCAGCTTACGGAAAAAAACCAGGAAAATCGCTTCTAGCGTCAGCCCTACGGACGTTGGATGGACCAAATGTGCAGGGAAGAACGACAAAAGAACACTCTTTGAGGAGATGTAATGTCCGTCTCCTAATTTTGAAAAAGAAATATATACAAAATTTTAGAAACCGTAATTTTCGGGATTTTTCTTTAAACTGGACGATTTCCTCTGCACCCCTATTTTGTTGTGAGCATGTTTTTTTGTTTCATTATTACGTGTAATAATAAAAAATATATAAGCAAAAACTGGTGGTTTAAGAATAAATAGATCTATTCCATTTATAAAATATAGGATATCCCATAATGTTTTGGTAGGTCGATATTTTCAAATTCTGTTTGTTAATAATACTAACAATGTTTTTTTTTTACATTGTATGCATTGTTTTGTGATTCGAGTATGTCATTTTTTCAAATGTATATACGAGGGCTGATAAACAAAGAGTGACTGATTTTTTTTTGTACAGATGTTTATTACTCTGGCGGAAGGGTTACATGATCTTTTTCAAAGTAGTCTTTCCCGACGTTTGCACTTATGATAACGTTTCTGCCAGTACGCAAACACATGAAAAAAAGTAAAGTGTTCCCCTGTGCATAGCACCACGCCATGAAGGCGTATAGGGGGTGTGGGGGTAACGCCCCACACTTTCTTGATCCGGTCGTGAGTGATGTAAGCTATATTGTGTGAGAATCGCCTCACATTTCTTCAGCACTGCTTCAGAGTCCACAAAACCATGGGTGTCATGGGTTCTAGGTTGGGGATAAGGTTGGTTGGTGATATTGAATATTGCCAAATAAGTATGCCATAAAGTGACTTGCCACATGAGGTTGTGCATTATCATGATGAAGTCGCCACCCATTCTGATATTCCGATTAAGTTGTGGTCGTTTCTTTATAATGTTTCTCCTCAGTGCCGCCAACACTGACGTGCAGTATTCTGCTGTAACGGTAGTGTGCGGGGGAACTGCGTGTTGGTACATCATTCCCTTACAGTCAAAGAAAGAGACCACCATCACCTTACCAGCAAATGGAACAAACTTCGCCTTTTTCGGTGTTGGGAGACCCTGGCGATTTCCATACTGTGTTGGCTTGTTTTCCTTCTGGGTCGTAGTGATGCACCCACGACTCATCACCGGTGATCATCACTCATCACTGAATCCAGAAAAGCATCATCTCCATCACCAAAGAGACGAAGCACCTCACGACATGTGTTCATTTGATTTCTGCATACTGCTCCTCACCTCCATTATGTGTTATGCCAAATGCACGCAGTGCCTAGAACAATGGTTCTCAAAGTGTGCGCCGCGGCTTACAAGGGCGCCGCGAAATGTTCCAATATTTTCACTGGAATTACACTTATTCCAAATATGTGTTTATTTATCTACTTTTTACAACCACACTAACTGAGTTTTGCAAGTGCTAGATAGGCTTACATTCTGACTTGGGCACCGCGGAATAATCTTGAAATACTAAGGGCGCTGTGAAACGAACAAGTCTGGCCTAGAACGAAGAGGGTTGCTGGCAAACAAAGGATCCGACGGTGCTACCATCTATGGGTATTATGTATGAAACACCACTCTTGTCCAATATGCACATTACAAACATGTAACGATACAGGACGCTGTGTAAAAAAATCAGTCTCACTCTTTGTTGATCAGCCCTCGTAGATGAACAAAATGGACAGAACCGAATTACGCGTATCATCTGTAGTTTTCAAGCAATAAAGTGTTAATTGCTGTCATATTGAGGGTGATAAACACAGCTACAAGACGTTCTTTGGCATGCTGTTAAACACAGTTACCATTCGTCCTATAGCTCTGGGCAACATGGGAGGCAAGAAATTATTCAAAACATGTATTTATTATTATCATTTCAGTTATTTGAGTCAATTTTTATACTTTTCTAACGACAATGATGATGACTGAATGAAATAACTGAAAGGTCCAACACACACGTGCGAGTGCGAACAAACAGAAGGATGTCTTTGCATTCCAACCTAAAATCGCTAGAAAGACAGGTTAGAAGATATTTATTAACCACTATTTGTTTCTTTTCAATGTAAACTAAACAGTGCGTAAGAGGAAAGTGAATACATGTTTTATTTATTATTCACAATGCTCGTGGAGTGCGTACAAAACCAGCTGCCAAATGCAAGCGCCGGAAAAGAAGAAGAAAAAAAAGGGAAGAGAAAAACGGTGCTTCATACTTTACGCAGGCATTTTTATCCGCATGTGCTGCCGGTGACAGGTAAAAATAATTAGAGCGAACCGATATTTTCGCCTCACGCAAAATGCGTCAATTGCAAAATTCAATCACTTGCGGAATCACTTGCATTATTGTTGCTAAAAAGCCCGGGTGAATAAAAAATTCCCCGTGGCTAAATTTGACCTCCGTATGCGGTTTCATGCCGCAGGATGAATTATTATTAAATGATACGCATCGAGGGGAAATTAAATAAAAAGTTGCCAGTAACCCAACTGCATTTATGAAATGAATTAACGCTTAGAGAACGCGCGCAGATAAGGAACGATTGAATAACGTATGAAAGTAATGTACTGCTGTTGCACATGTGAGAGTTTCGTGGAAATTATGAAGTTGGGTTAAAAATAGCGGATGGGCGTTAAACTGAATGACTGAACTAAGAAACTCAAATTTGACCGCGACTCGAAACTATTACCTTCTTGTTCGGGAAGGATTTGCGACATTTCAACTCCATTCACTCCAATACTTAAAGCCCGAACTCGTATCATGTTAATTTGATGTAACGTGTCAGCAGATTCCATGAAAACGTAACGTCAGTAGGAACACATTTATGGTGAATAAAATATCACAATTTAGGTACAAAAACTGACCGGGATCAATAACGGTATTTTAAAATAACATTTCGATGTTAAAATGGTTAATAAAATCTCAAATTTGATTTGATCGTCTGGGTAATTCTCTTCAAGTACACATAAAATTTGGAATACATCAAATCAAGGTTGATGCATTTTTTGTTCATTATTTGACATAGTTAAAAGTATCTGTGAAATTATCGTGTCTGATCTCAATTGATGTATTTTTGGTGCATTAAAGAAGAGCATATAATACAAGTACCCTTTGATGCATTCCTGTTTATCTTAATGAATCAAAATATGTCCTGGAGTCAACATATTTGTTTCAATTGACATATTTGCGTTACTGTGTGCGCAGTGACAGACACACTTAACAATTGTCTTTTTAATCAGAAAATTCATCGAAATATTTTATTTCTGATACAAATGCCTATCTCCTGGATTTTGTCAATTTAGTTTGCCCAGCAATTACCATTAACAAATATTTTGTAGTTGAAACAGCAGGGGAAAAATATTATTGAAAGAGTCGAAAACTCCAACGATGTGAGCCTAAGTTAAAGATTCAAGTTTGTACACTTGCAATTATATTTATTGCCTTAATTAACTTTTGAAAATGTGAAAGCATCTGAAAAATACTTCTATTTGACGCTCATGCTCACTTAAACATATCTGCTTAGTTATACACAAACAGAACTTCTATCTAACGTGAACCCTAAGCAATAAATGTTGTTACATAAAACAGGTTCAAGCTTAAAATGCTAATGTCAATACCATTCTTACGAATTTAGGTGTTCAAATTCATTTTGGCAATTTGTAAGAAACGTAATCAACCTTCAATATGTAAGAAATGTTTCTGCGTTGCTAATACGCATATATGAAACCGAGAGCAAGATTCAACTTTACAAATTGACTTTCAAATTTAAAAAAATTATGACACCATTTTGTAATGACCCCGAGTTTGCCATTACTTCGTGGTTTTATATTATTATTATTATATCTTATATTATTTTTTCATGCTTATTATAGTTAGTATTATACAGTTAATAATTCATATATATATTCATAAATATATTTGCCTTTAAATGTTCTAAAGATTGTTGTAAGTTTAATTTTAATCAAGTTAGTGAAGCCTAAGTTAATAATTTCTGAGTTAAATTCCTTATATCTATTTGTTGTTTCATGTTTCTGGCAAACGCCGTTCGTTTCTCTTATATTTTAAAAGCCATTGTTGATTTATTTAAACTCTTGTGGTGTGAGAAGATCACGCGCTTTTCATTGCATTGTTGCCACCACATACCTAAATTCACTGTGCCAGATTACTGTACATTTCTAATATATTACTGTTGACTTTTATCAAACTTCCTAGTATTAAAAGGTAACACTGTGTAACTGGGGAGGTGTTTTCGCCTTCCAGAAAAACGGTTAGTAGTCGCGCGGAGAGATTTGAAGTAGCAAGAGGTGCTTCGCGTTACGGGAAAGATAGGCTTACGTATCTCGTGCTGTACCGTTCGAAAGTATTTGAATTGTAATTTTAGTCTTACATGATATACGTGCGTGTCTATAATAAACGTAAAGTTGAACATATTCCGGTTTTTCTTTATTTCGAAAGTGTATTTCGTACTTGTGGATACCTGCATCAGGAGGACAACCTCGTGGGTTGTCATTGGACTTCACCTGTGGATCCAAGGGGAAGGAACGCAGTAACTTAGCCCGAACCCTGGGATTATCCAGCATGCTCTGCTGAGCTTATAAGGTAAGTGTACTTGTGAAGTGCACCGCTACGCGGGACGTAGCAATTTTCTTCCCAAGCATTACATACCGTAAGAATCGGCAAAAGGAATAAATAAATTCAAATATAATTACGAATAGAAGTGACGAAAATAAGATAACAGTGTAGTGCCGAATTTCTCAAGGTTGAGTTTAAACTGAACTAGCAATGAAATTCGTGACAAGTTATCACTTCAATGTGCCGATAACGATAAACTATTATCTCTGTTTAGATTTCTTATCGTTAATGAGAATTTGTTTTTATTTGGGTTTTCCAATTGCAAAAGTAGGTACTCATGCAACTCTTATAGTTTCTGCAGCTGTTTTGCTTTTATCTACAGTAGGATCTAATGATAATGTGTAGCGCGAATACACTTGTATTTGTGGAACTGTATTTTCCCCGCAAGAAAACCAATACAACAGAATTTCTTACTTGCTGTTTCTACAGCTTCATCTTTAAAATTAAAAATGTAATTTCCCACGATTGTAGATAAAATTTCCCATACTCAAGGACCGATAACATCGGGTGTAGTTTATTTATGGTATGCCATGTGTAAAACTAAACGATTAAATACTGTTGAAGATGGCACGCTCCTTCATCGTGCACTGTATCCAGTGATGTGCGTCTACGCGTAAACAACGATAGTCTACATTTTACACGTAGACTATTTTATACACGTAGATTACGTAATCTATGTAAACAACATGGCCAAAGGTGATAACTTAGCAAAGGGCGCCGTGGAATTAAATAAAATTATACTGCGTATCAGTTGCTCATGTGTGAGGAGAACTTTTCATACTGTTTCTTCCAAATTCGAACAATTTCTCACCTAGGAAGAAACCTAATATAGGAAATATTCTAGTGTTTTATGGGGAAAAGACCACTCTTGCCTCACGACTGCCATCTGTTGTTGTTGTTTGTATACTATTTATCTTCTTCCATAGTTGGTAATAGAAGAGAAGAGATGAAATTTTGTTGTAAATAGGGTTCTTTTCATTTCGTTAGAAACCAATATAGTTGAAAATGTCACTTTCCTTTCATGAAAGCCTTGAAAATTAATTTTAATGCACTTTAGATTGTCTACGTAGTCTATGTAAACTACAACCCTATGTAATGTACACGTAGATTACGTGTAGACAACGCATGTAGACGTAAACTTATATTCTACGGCACATCACTGACTGTATCTCAAGTTTGTACAATCGTTCTGCATGCTCTTGTTATTCGTCAATTTAGTCAAATCCCATGCTTCATATATTCCGAAGTACGGAAATTCGTCAGATACTAGGCCTTCCCGATGGCGCAGTGGTAGCGTCGTCGCTTTGTAATCAAGAAGTTCCGGGTTCGATACCCGGTGCAGGTACGTACAAGTGGTTTGAATCCCACTTTAAACTGTAGGTCCAGTCCCGATTAGCCTCACTGTGCATAAATTAGACTTACAACACAAACTCAATCAATCGTTAGATGCTACATGTTCGTATGTAAATTCTTGCAACACGCATTTTGAAAGAAAGTAACAAAAAAAAAAAAACAGTGAAATTAGTTTCAGGTCAAAACAAGCTTCAATTTTTTACCATTTCCGATAACCTATTGTACACAAAATGGATGTATGCCGGTACTTATAACTTTTGACAATCATAGCAAATGCATATGGATTAATAAGGAAATAGGAAGAAGTTTTAAATTTCTAATTTTATACTGTCACCAGCGTAAAGTGGGATCCGAATCACTGTGGAATGTGCCTTCACCGGGGATTGAAACCCGAGAGTCATTGAATACAAGGCGACAGCGTTAACCTCTGCTCTATCACGGATGCACACGATGAAAACATGGTATACTGTCATAAAAAAGAGATTTTGACCAACAGAGCGAAGTTTATACGTATTTTAGAATTTCATATGGGACTTCCAAAACAGCTGCTGCGTGTACAAATTCTTATTCAGTGATGTCCGACCAGCATGTTTTACTTCCTTCCTTTTTCCCTATTTTTCTCGTACTTTTTCTTTGAGCAAACTTAACAGTCAGGTTACAAAAAAAGTTAACACATTACAGTTAACGGCTAACGCGTTACATTGCCGTTACTTTGCATACAATATAAATATTTATGTAACTGTTTACATGTCACTTATTTGTAATCACCTTCCCTGCGGCGACATTGAAGGGAAGTGCTTCCAAAAATAAAACACCTCTATATAGACGCAACCGCAAAATCGTTTCATCATAAATAACATAAATAACGTAAAAAAAGTCTTACCGCATAATGAAGCTAAGGAAAACAATCTATCTATAGACTCTGCCACATATTGTAAAACGCAGAAAAACACTCATTGTAAAGAAAAAAAATGCCATAGAATACGCTGTTAGGAAGGTAAAAGAAACTACCGAAGAACTAAAATTAAACGGTGTTAGCATATGCAGATGATGTAGACTTACTGAGGGATGATGTAAATACAATTAAGAATAACGCTAAAATATTTTTCAAAGCAGCTAAAGAGATAGGTTTGGAAGTTAGCAAAGAGAAAACTAAATATATGCTTACAGGCCGAAACCAAGTGTTGGGTAATAATCAAAATCTAATTATTGATAACAACTCGTTTGAACCAGTTTCCAAATTCAAGTACTTAGGAGTAATACCAACAAATGAAAATGACATTAAAGAGGAAATAAAAAGTAGGCTTAATTCAGGAAATGCATGTTACTTTTCTCTTCATAAACTTTTGTCGTCTCGTTTAATATCTAAGAAACTAAAAGTTAAAATATATATAAAAAAAACAGTAATTTTGCCTGTAATACTAAATATATGGATGTGAAACTTGGTCCCTTACATTGAAAGAAGAACATAAATTGAGAGTATTTGAAAATAAGATTCTTAGGAAAATATTTGGGCCTAAAAGGGGATGCGGAGACAGGTGAGTGAAGAAGGTTACATACTTTAGAAGTACATAATTTGTATTCATGTCCAGATATTATTAGAATGATTAAATCAAGAAGACTTAGGTGGGCAAGCCATGCGGTACGAATGGGAGAGGAAAGAGGAGTTTACAGGATTTTTGTTGGGAAACCTGATGTTAAGAGACCTGTAGGAAGGCCAAGACGAAGATGGAGGGATAATGTTCAGATGGACCTATGGGAAATTGGTGTATGGAAAAGAGTATATAGATCTTGCTCAAGATAGGGACAGATGGAAGGCCTGTGTTGTTGCAGCCTTGAACCTTCGGGTTTAAGAAGGCTAGAGAGTTAGAGTTAGTTAGTTAAAGGGGAAAAAATCAGGAACCAACAAAGTATTAAGAATGGATTGTTTGCTCAAAAAGACTGATAAATCACGATAAAGTGATGTCTATAAAAATTACTTGCTGCAATATAACAACCCATAATTTTGAAATATCGTCTATACATAGAAGCTCCACAAAAAAATACCATTTTTAGAGAGTCTGTATATAGATCCGCCGCAGTAAATGGGTTAACTTAACATGCACAAGTTGAAAACAAGAGTGCAAGGCATGTTTCGCCTGCTAAATAAAACATCCAGTTCTGAATTTATCAAGGTTAACACAGAGCAAATTAAACTAGCTAAGTACTGTTACAATTATTCGTACAGGGAATGTAACAAATTATTTACATTATCTCACTTTCCCAACTCAGCCTTTAACCATATGTTTGTTCGACTTTTTTTTACATGTTATCTGGCTGAAATCCAGGGTGCAAAATCATTGAAGTCTGTTGGGAGAAGGAAGATCTTAATTTACGTACACACAGAAATAATATTTATATGCCATATGCATATGTATTGATTTATATGAGATACATATTTATTATGTTATTGTATATAGAAGTATATTACTAAATATATATATATATATATATATATATATATATATATATAGTATGTATATTAATATATATAAATTCATTTGTTACTTTATGTCAGGTAATTATAAAGTAGCAAATTTTCTTATTCCTTTCCCAATCTTTTAAAAATGTCAAAAAATTCAAAATAAGTAGTTGAAATGGTTTTATTATGTATAAGGTTAATTTCATACTTATATATTTGTCCTGCATTGTTGTTTTACTTTTATTGTGAATTTATTGTTATTGGTGAAGATGTGTTAATGGTCTGTTGTAAAAAAAAAAGAGAGACAGAAAGCATGCAACACACACACAGTCAGAGACAGACATTATTCTTCGTTCATTGTGTGTCTCATCCTTAGTAAAGTATATTTGAAGTCAAAACTAATGGCTTGTCTTTGTTGTTATGACAAAAACTCTCCCTCCCCCACCGGATTTTTTTTCGTGGAAGGAAACCTTTAGAACACAATATCGCGCATCTCACATGTTACGATTACACCATACACCTATTGGATATTAACAGTAACAAAAAAACATTCTTGCAGGTGGAAAGGGATGTGTGTAAACTTTCTGCTCAAGGTTGTTACGTCACGAAGGAAACTATAACCGCATCTCCGTGTGGGACAGCCACAGTTGGGAAAATATTATTTAATTGTTGGACATCAGCATATTTTTATGTCTCAAAATGTTACAGAACATCTACGTAAAAAGGAAAATTTGCGTATTTTCAGGGGACCCTTCAGGGTAAGAGTTAGTTGCGAGTGTAAGCAAGATAGCGAGAAACCGTTTTTTATATCTGGAGCAGGGACGACCTCGAAATGACTCACTTCACAAGTAAAAAAAATGAATGACGAATCGTACGAGGGAACCTGTCTGCGTGAATATTAGAAAAATAATGAACATGGAAATTGCTGTAAGAAGGCCAGCGTTAGGGCGATGTCTCTTATGAGTCAAAGCAACAGTGCAAGAAACACAGACAAAAATCAATTCGCAGTGATTAAGATGGAAAATGGTTTCTCGTTCCGTTTCAGGAGAGGATATTACGAGCCAAGTAGCAGAGGAGTAGGGTTTCACCACCGAAGGGAATGCTGCGGTTTCGGCTTAGAGCAAGAACGAGAAAATGAAGACTACACTTCTTGGCATGGTCTCATTCCCGTCCCACAGCCCATATGTTCTCATTAATTCTTATTTACTTTGCTCAGAAAGGCTGGGAAGAGACAAAACTTTCTTTTTTTACCTTTTAAAAGAAGTACGATAGCTTCAATTGTTTTCTACTGATCATATTACATAGGTACAATATATATTGTGTAATTAGTAGGGAAAGGAACTTCAGGTAAATAAATGTTTTTTCTGCGATAAGATAGAGACCTTCATTTTTGCCAAAATTCTGATCATAGCCTTATATGTCAACACAGCAAATTTTATTTTACATAAAAACACATATTTTCCAGTTTTCCGTATGTAAATACATATTTTGCGAATTTTCATTTTAAATGCATAAAATCGCTCATTGACTTCATCTACCTCGAAATCCTCGAAGGAAAAATGTTTATTCTCCGCACCTCTTTCATATCGAGAGTGTTAGGTTTGTTTTGTCTTTAAGCACCCTACCTCGCCTACGATCCTATTGGGAGAAAATAGCTGTAAGTAGCTGGGGCTGGCTACACGTAACGATAGCAAGGCTTTTTAATGAAGCAATGCAGCTATTGTGGCCGGAAGGCATAAAATTTGACAATGTTCTTCTCTTGACAGATGCTGCAGCTTACATGCAGTAGGCCTTGCTGTTAGCTACCCCAAAATGGTGCACGTTACATGTGTGGCTCATGCGTTGCATAGAATATGTGAAAAGATAAGAGCTCTTTATCCCAATGTCGATGAACTGGTTTCAAATGGGAAGAAAGTTTTTATCAAGTCGCCTAGAAGAATAGACATTTTTAAAGAAAAATGTCCTGAAGTTCCCCTTCCCCCTACACCTGTAGTTACGCGATGGGGCACTTGGTTGGATGCAGATGTTATGCCCAGAACTTTGAAAAAATTGTATCTGTTGTAAATGATCTCGACAAAGAAGAATTCTGCAAGAACTGTTGATGGAGCCCTCCTTAAAAGTCGAATTGGCATACATCTCAAGAAACCTGTCCTTTCTCTCCAATTCCATACGAAAGCTTGAATCGTCCGCGTATAGTAGAAACGAAACTGAAAGAATTCACTGGATCTAACGCACGAGTGCAAATGTCTAAATGTACAGAATTTTTTGGGAAAAAACAAGGTTTTCAAACTTTGTGCCAAATTGCACGTGTTTTGGAAAGTGAAGTAGAGGAAGAGGAAGCTTTGGAAAACTTCAGCGTTAGTGACATTTCGTGCTTCAAATATTCAAGAATTGTTTCTTGTGACGTGGAGCGATCTTTCTCACAATATAAGATGCTATTTAGAGATAATCGTGACAGATTTACAATGGAGAATTTGGAAACAAACTATGGTGATCCACTGCAACTCTTCCAAAAAATAGCTCACTAAGAGGTAATAATTTAGAAACTGATTTCAGGTGTTTAAAATGCATGTTATAGTTTGTTTTTGTTACCAAATGTTTTTATTTTTGTCACATATTTTCCTGTTTTTATCACATATTTTCAACATTTATGACACATAAAAAATAAATATTTCTGAGTTTTTTAGCACATAAAGTTCCGTTCCCTAGTAATTAGTTACTTATTCCCACCTAGTGTGCGTTCGATTGATTCATTGACTCGTTGTTTAAGTCCACTTTATGCACAGTAAGGAAAGGCTAATGGAAACTGGACCTACAGTTGAAAGTGGAATCCGAACCACTGAGCCATGTGCCTCCACCTGGTATCGAATCCGGAACCCCTCTATTAAAAGGCGACAACGTTACCACTACGCCATCGGGGAGGCCCTAGTGTGTGTTCGAACACCCTTGCGTGCAAAATGCATAAGTATACAAATGTTACACTGTTCTGTTATAAAGACTTTGATACAGACAGGCAAGAGAATACATACCCGATGGAGGAGGCACATAGTGGTTTGGATACCACTTTAAACTGTAGGTCGAGTCCCCAATTAGCCTACATGTGCATTAAAGTGGACTTAAAACGAAACTCAAATTCAAACAATCAATGCATACAGAAAAGTTCAGAGCGTACACAGGTCATCCAGACAGACACCTTATTTATTCATTTTTGTTGTTTGATGCCTCGTTTCGACGCTAAGAACTCTCAAAGTACATCATTTTGTGCAGAATGCACCAGGACGTACAGATTTAAAATGTCTACTAAGAGACTGATTAATTTAGTTTATTTAAAGTCACATCTCTTCCAATTTTGGCTAATCACGACGAGAAACACACACAAGACGATAAGACGATAAGACGAAATGGACGAAGGGACAATAACAGACACACACGGACAACACAAAACACACGTCACAGAGGATTATGCTTGCTCTGAGTCCAGACGTCATCGTTAGTCTGCAAAATGTATTAGAGAGGCTGACATTGAGATGTCTTCGGAAAGGGTCATCCCTTACACCCCTTCTACTAAGAGATTAACTGTGCAATTGGGATAAATAACATTTACAATCTCTATGTAAATAATTAAGTAGTCACGCTACTATATAGTGACTTAATACCTTCAATATGTACCGCGACTCTGTCATTGTTCCATTAACAGTAAATATTTTACTTTATCTCTGAAACTTACAGAGTTGTTTATGCATGCGATGTTCGCAGGCAATGCATTCCATGCTTTGGGAGCCGAAAAGGAGAAAGATGAGTTGTAGGCCGTGATTGAATGATGGGGTAAATCGAAATTGTTCCGCTTGCGGGTAGCATATACATGGATATCCCTACGAGAATGCACTTTTTCGAACATATACTGCGGTTTACCTTCTGCTAATATACCGCGGACGAAACAGAAATAATGCAGTTTACTTCTGTTTGCCATCGTAAGGACCGGATTGTTATTTAAAATCGGAAGAATATGATCGGACCTATTTAGTTGAAAGTCATTTTGCACCATTTGTGATTTTTTGCTGAGCTTTTGCGAGAGTTGAGGGCGTAAACATAACGCGTATCACGATAGTCAAAGAAAGATGGGTATACCAATGCTTGAATGAGTCTTAGCTTGTATTCAACAGGGAGGAAGTCACGGAAACGCTTCAGACTCCTGAGTATTCCATAAACTTTCATACATTGCGTCTTTACATGTTCTAACCAGTCCAATGCGTCGTCAAAGACCAGTGTTTTTACTGACAATAGACAAATTGTTTATTTTGACATCGATGTTAATGTTTTTTCATTAACGACCTTGAATAATTAGATCCAATGATCATAAAAGTGGATTTTTCCGGATTGATTCTAAGACCGTTAGATACCAGTTATTGACGATGTTCAAATCGGAGTTCAGTGACTGAAGGTTATGTAACAATGAAGCGTGATGACCTGAAAAGAATAACTATCATGTGCGTAAAAATGTGGACAGAAGAATTTTATGGCTTGCTGCAAATCTGCAGTATAAAGGGTAAACCGAAGGGGGTGTTAATAATTACATCATGTAATTTGCAATAAATATACCCTACTCTCCAATACATTTTTTTTTCAAATTTGGCCTCCTCCCCCAATAAAAAAGTTTCTGCCTGCGTCCAATGGGCAGAACATTTTCCTAATACAAACGTCACGGTCATTTCTCACCCTCTTTCGAACTTTCTCTCTGTGGCCATTTCAAGCTTAGAACAAAAGATAGGTGACACTGATGCTCTTGGTACACAGAAGGCAAGTCGAGGGGAGGAGGAATAAGAAACACGAACATTCATATCTCAGCACACCAGAGGATTAGCAACGTTGTTAAAAAGAAACCAAATAATGAGCAAAGGCATTGAAGATAAAGACTAAACAATTAAAGTGGGCAAGGAAAGATAAAACACGATAAGGGCTCTTCAAACTCGGATAATATCCCTCCGCTGCAGGATATTTACCTTCTTATGTGGGTTGTTGGTGCAAAGAGCTGATAGGAGGCGCCATGTTGGCTCCTGCTCTGAAAACAAAGCAAAGGTCGTTGACAGAAGACGAGCAACGTGCGCAGGAAACCAATCCTGGGTCACTTTCAGATGACAGGCAGCTGCTCCTTCGAGCTTGCAGCGATCGTAATGACCAGTATATCCAACTAAACGAATTTCTTCACGTAGTAAGACCGACTAATACAAATGCAAAATCAGAGTGGATAAAAATAATGATTTGTATTTAAAAAATCATTTTTGATGATTTTTTTTCTTTAAATCTCTTCTTTTTAATTTTTTTTTAAAAGAACACGCTCAAAATTGCTTGTATGGTTTTTGGCACCATACATATAGGTATATATTTTTTTTGTAGAAAGGCTTTTTCTGGTAAACGGCCCTGTAAAATATTTGAACAGTTTGATTAAAGAAAATAAAAAAATATATGTAAATATATACATTTTTCTGTTTCTTATACTGTATATATGAACCTACTATGGAAATGTTTGTTGAGTGTGTTAATGAAACCATAATAATTTCAGAAAATTCTCTTCCAGTGAAAATAAAACATTGTGGATGTTCTATACAATTGTAACTTAAAACATTTTTTATAATCTTTGTAGCTGAATTTTGGCAATTTTTTAATGATAGTTTGCAAAATATCCGTTTCCACGTTTATTTACAGTTTAATGATAATGACATTATTTACAGTTTAATATGATTAGTATCTCGTACATTATTCTACACAGAATGTTGCTATTTTTGCCTATAAAAACGATTCAATTTTAAATCAAGAGAAAATTAAGTGTGTTTACACTTTGCATTTTATATTTCCTTTCGTATGAGCTTCACCACATCAGTACACATATTATGTTTCCTTTCCTTTCTTTTCCTTAGAGCCTAATAAGCACCATTAAATGATTACGAGATTAATGTACTTTCATCAAAAATGATTCTGGTGTCTACAGAATTCTTATGTACATTGTTCTATAAATTATTTCTTGAAAGTAAATTAAATCAGTGATTTAAAAAAAAAAAATCACCTGATTTAAATCAGTGCACCTTCAGCGAAATACTGTGCATATTGTCAGATCAGGGAGACTTTCTATTCTCCATCCATCTATTCTCCAATGAAGTTAATGTCAATAAAACCACGTGACTTGTGAGAAATAGTTCATTTCCAGTGTGTTAGTTCTGGTGTTATTTTGATAGTGAATATATTGGTCGTAGCTGTACAGCAAGCACGTATTTAGAACTATATTTGGGGGGGAGGAGATCCGAACCAAGTGTCCCACATGAAATAATAATAGAAATAATAATGTTTATAATAAATAGGTTAATAAAATTAAAATAATAATTTTGAAATAGGTAAATTAATAATGACTACTATTATTATTATTGCATGAACATATAAAAAGATTGATTGATTTGGTGTTTTAAGTCCACTTTATGCACAGTAAGGCTAATTGGGACTGGACCTACAGTTTAAAGTGGTATCCGAACCACTTGTGCCACCATCGGGTATCGAGCCATCGGGAGGCCACATATAAAAAAAGAAGCATGTTTCATTACCTGGGTCTTGCCAAAGAAATTAATGTCAAAATTTTAAAAATGGGCAATTTATTGATTGATTGATTTAGTTTATTTTACTTCGCGTTTTGTGCCTCTTGGCTAATTTGCGAAGATGGGGATGAGTGATGAAATGATGAAATTGATGAATGGACATTCACAAACAACCAAGCCCGACCGGGATTCGAACCCGGGACCCTTGGCGTCGCAGCGCGATGTGCTAACCACTCGGCCACAGGGTCGGGCTGGGCAATTTATTGAATAACAAAAAGGTTGTTAGGTCCAGATGATGAAAAGTAAAAGTTCCGGGTCATTATTTTTTATGTACGAGGTGCATTCAAGTTCTAAGGTCTCCTATTTTTTTTCATGAATATAATCAGTTAAAAATGGAAAAGTTGTTTGAAATGAAGCATCCATTCTTGAAGGTTGATGAGGCCAGATGGCAGCATGTTCTGCCTTGTAGGAAGCTAGTGGCTCTGTCTAGCGACAGGTGTGTTTTTGATACTGAAAATAGCACAGTTTATATTGGAAGAACAGCGTGTTATTATCCATTTTCATCACCTGTATGAAGAAACACCCATTGATAATCTTCTTCAATTGACTGAGACAAGCTGTGGTGGTGTCATGGACGTGAAAAATGTGGGTTCATAGGTGCGACATTTCAAGGAAGACCAAACGCCATGTGAAGACAAAGCTAAAGAGCCTACGCCACAAACCAGCAACCAGTTACCGCCATTGCTGAGAAAATGATGTTTGAGGACAGAAAAGTCTTTATACTCACACTTTGTTATGCTAAGGGTAGCACAGTGATGGGTACAAGCTATGAAGCTATTTTGAGGACCAAGTTGCTTCCAGCATTTCGAGAGAAACGGCCGGAAAAGGCTGCAGCTGTGTTCTTTCATCAGGACAACGCACCTCCTCATCGGGCGGCCATTGTTCACACGTTTTTCACGGAAAACAAATTTGAAGTGATTCCACATGCTCCGTCTATACTCACCTGACCTCGCACCTCGCAATTTTTGGCTCTTTCCTGCACACAAGAACAGTCTCCATGGTCACACGGTGAGTATATTTTTCAGAACAAATTAGGAGACCTTAGAACTTGAATGCACCTCGTATTTAATTATGAGTAGTGGTAGGCATACATTTTAAGTAGGGGCTCTGGGGTCATAACGTCCTTTTGGCCCCGAATGTCTTAAAAAATAATATAAAATGCAGTGACAAAATAGAGCCGACTGGTGACAAATGAAGAAGACCCCCCTCCCCCAAGAAAATCCTGGGCACGCCATTGTGGTGAACTAAGATTAAATAAATGAGATAATTTGGTTTCATTTAAAATTACTTATTTTTTTTTTTGCGTTGTATAATCTTCCAGGTTGTGTGGCTAGTACAAGTTGTTTTCGTTTCAAGCTGAATGTAGATGCGGTTATAATCACGAAAAGAAGATGAGCTTGTCATTTTGACACATTGTGAAACACATTTACATATTTATTCGTTGAATATTCTCGCGTCGTCAAGCCTGTCTTGTGCTGCGAAGTCGCCACAATGGAAGAGGGTGTCAATAACTTTTGTTGGAAGTAGGGAGGACGTCATTCCGGTTTCTGTCCCGAGAGGACAAGCTTCAATGGCGTAGCGATTAGCTTGCGGTTGCGAAAACCAGCGCAGGAGATACGTAAGAGACAAGGTAATAGCTACATTTCTATTATATTTCACTTCTTCTATACCCTATCCCGGGAATCTCTGGAGCAAGGCCGTGCATAGCGGCAGAGAAGGGGAGAAGCCGAGCGGGAGGAGCGAAGCTGTATACGCCGCTGCGAAGACTGAGAACAGCAGTTGCTTTTCCCCCTCCACGCAATCCCGTTCCCTCGCACGTGGTCATTGGTCGAGCTCTCTCGAGTCACTACTTTCGCAGAGACTTTCTTTTGTTCGCTCGCTCCAAAGATTCCCGGGATAGAGTATAGCTTAATACAGTTGAAAGCTAATGTTGAATTTAGGAAGTAGATGGGAAAAGGTACAGAAACACTGTGCTATTCCAGAGACTAAAACTCAAGACCCATACCTGCATTTTGATTCATTCCTCCTGTCTAAGGGTCAGAGCGTAATATGGATTCCAGTTCGAATCCACGTTAAGACTAGGTACTTATGCTATAATCCGTTCTATCGCTAATATGATCATCATAATCATTCATCCTTATCATCATGTTTAAGCGTATATTACTCGTATAAACGTTCGGCATAGACACTAAAAACGATTTATTCCTAACTTGCCACCGATCCTTGTGGAAATATTTTACTTTTTGAGAATGTCAGGACTACACTAGACTGGTAAATACACATGAAGCGTTTTCTGATAGTTTTTCCTACCTCTAGGTAAAATGCAACATAGATGGACGATGAATTAATGAAATAACTGCGATTTCAACAAACAAAACCCGTGTGATCTGAAAGATTCGGGTTCATCTGCTCTTGCTAATCACTGACACCTAGATTTATGCATCTCTTTGAAAGGAAAATATTACAACGAAATAAATTAAATTTACAATTTGTGAATTTTCTGACTCTGAGTTCTGGGATTCAACCAGTTTCCTGTCGGTGGGTATCCAGGTGTAGAGTGTGGTGATCAGCAGCGTAACATCGGGGGGCGAGTCCCTCATTTGTCCCCCTCCCAAGTTATGTCTATGATCTAGATCGAGAATGTGTAGGTCCCCACTTCCATACTTTCTATGTGCCCTCATGGCACTGTGCAATGCACACGGACTAGCTTTCCTTTTTTTTACAATCATTGAATTCACTTAAACTGTCATTCATTTTTTTAAAAAAAGTATCGTCAAGAAAGTACTAAATTTTATTCTCTTTTATAGGTTTTTTAAATCCGTATTCTAGAACCGAAAGACTACGAAGTCAGACTTCGCTGGATTCGAACACTGGATAACACATGAATGTATCATTGTATTAGTCCCATCATTCACTCTCACCGTCGCGATTGAACCAATAAACGTAAAACAACCGAAAAAGAAAGAAATGAGCCAAAACACTATCCTTAAGGGGATCCTAAATTTGATTCCTGTTTATTCGGAGTTTTATGTCTGGTGGGTGGTGTAAGTTCGTTTTGAGGAAGGGGGGCTTGTCCCCGGATAAAGCGGCTCCGGGGCTCACCCAGCCTCAAGTCAATGGGTACCTGGGGCAACCCTAGAGGATAAAGGCTGCCGGAACGAGCTGCTGATAAAATCATCTCCAAAATGATCGAGATCGAGAATGTGTGGAGCCCTATCCCCACATCCCCTAAACGGGCCTTCATGGCACGGTGCTATATGCTATAAACTATGCGCTATAAACTTTACCTTTTACCTTACAAGGGTAAATTTCGAGCCAGATTGACCATATATTGGTATTTTCCCAAAACCTTTAGGGGGTGTTGGGGATATGTACAGATAAATCACTGGTCATTTGATTTGATTTTGATTTTAAAATTTTGGGTGCGTCAGCACTAAGGCTATTTTGCACCCGTCACATTATACGGGGTCCAGCCCCTTATCGTTACACATAACAACTCTAACGTTGCATAACTAAAATCATAAAATATTAAAATCTTCTGACTTTCGTTAAAAGCTGAGGTTGTAAAGGAGCACTCAGCACAAATAAGGACAAAACACAGGAAAACACAAACAAAATTATACTGGCCATGGGGTCCCGTTAGTCTGCAGTCCAGGGCAGGCACGTATCCAGAGGGGGGGCTTAGGGGGCTCGAGCCCCCCCCGAAAGTTTTAGGTTTACACTAGATAAAAAGAGGTTTTTGATTTCTTCTGGTGTGAAATAAAATAATGTGACAATAATTTAAGGAGAGAAATAATTATCGAGACAAGACGGAGAATATTCCGTAACCCTGTTATTGATAATAGCACGTATCCAAGATGGGGCACAGGGGGCTAGACCCTCTCCCCAGAAAATTTTTCAGTTTACGTTAGATAAAATTAGGGTTTTGGCTTCTTAAATAATGTGAAAATAATGTAAGGAGAGAAATAATTATCGAGGCAAGACGGAGCATGTTTTATACCCCTGTTATAGTTAATGGCTCGAGCCCCCCCTCCCTCAGGAAATTTTTCAATTTACACTAGATAAAATTAGATTTTTGGCGTCTTGAATAATGTGAAGATAATAAATTTATAAATCTGAGAGAAATAATTATCGAGACAAAACGGAGAGTGTTCTATAACCCTATTATTGTCAATAGCACGTATCCAAGGTGGGAATCAGGAGGCTCGAGCCCCCCTTCAGGAAATTTTTCAATTTACACTAGATAAAATTAGATTTTTGGCGTCTTGAATAATGTGAAGATAATAAATTTATAAATCTGAGAGAAATAATTATCGAGACAAGATGGAGAATGTTCTATAACCCTGTTATTGTTAATAGCACGTATCCAAGCTGTGGTTGAGGGCCTCTCAGATGGCGCAGTGGTAGCGTCGTCGCCTTGAAATCAAGGGGTCCCGGGTTCGATACCCGGTGGAGGCACAAGTGGTTCGGATCCCACTTTAAACTGTAGGTCCAGTCCCGATTAGCCTTACTGTGCATAAAGTGGACTTAAAACACCAAATCAATCAAACCAAGCTGTGGTTGAGGTGGTTCGAGCCCCCCCCCCCAGGAATTTTTTTATTTTACACTAGAGAAAATCAGGTTTTTGGCTTTTTGAATAATGTGACGATGATTTAAGGAGATAGACAATTATCGAGGCAAGACGGAGAATGTTCTATAACCCTGTTGTTGATAATATTGCACGTACACTTTTCTTGTGCTTTCGGTGTTCTCGCAGCGCACTTGAGCACTATGTAGATACTTGCCAGCATTTGGAAGCTGCACAACAAAGGTAGCGCCACACTTAGGGCGATTCGTTGTAATTTCTAATCTCTGGAAGGCGGGAGGGTGTACGTTCTTGATGAGAGAAGAAGTCAACTACTGGCGATATTAACGAATCGTTTTATCTGCGGAACGTTCTAGAATATAATGAGGATATAAATACGCGGATTCAATTTTTTGGTTGATCTGTACAAAGAATCGGTTAATGAGATTTCAGAGGTAAGTGTGACAATTCATACAGTCGTTGGTGATCAGATCAGTCAGCGTCCTGTGATTGCTTTATAAGATATAGTGATCCGAAAATGAAGACATTGACGACAGCAGAATTTCCGGGGCCTCAGTGTAGTGCTAGTTCGGTTCGAGGGCCGAAGAGATCAAAGGTCTCTCTCTAAAGTGAATATTTCAGACCTAGCCATCCTTGACTTCAACCGATTTTTCGTTAAAAAATCTACATAGTACATGTCCTGTGTATATCAAATCGTAAGGTGTTGCCTGTATAGTGAACAAGCACAGAAAATATAGGAGAGAGAAGAAAACTGAGGAGCATTATCACCGGTTGAGGATAATTTTTTCTGTGGTCAACAAGAGCTACTACTTCGAGGTGACAATGACAGTGGCCTAACAAGGGAGATTTCACACCCTGTCACCTGAGGATTTCACAAATCGAAATTAGGTTTGTGCGGCCTTTTGTGTCGCTACGGTGTGAAACGTTGCTGTTGATTGGCCCATTCCAATCGACATGTATCGCGTGTCCCTTTGGTCTGAAACCTTCCTAAGTCTTGAAAATCCAAGTCACAAGGATGGAAAATTAGGGTCTTGTTAAGGTTAGGCAGACGACAGCACCCTAAAGGATCATATCCAAACCTGCAGGAAGAACGCATCTTACTTCAATCTCCAATACGATGATACAAACTTCTGGTGAGTTGATTTTAAAAAATGTCCGAGATAAAGAGAGGCGTGCCCAGGATTTTCGGAAGGGAGAGGGGGAATACTGGGTCAAATGGGGTTACTACCTCACCAAACCTCCCTTGGGCACGTCACTGGAGATAAATGAGTAAACATTTCATCATACTGGGAGACGAAACATTAGATGTGTTGGGAACGGAAGGGTTTTCACTGTGCATTAATTGTTTCGTGATCCACCTGTATTCGAGAAGACTTCCTTTGTTTCGTGCCGATATATGACAAGACAGCGGAAGCTGTGACAGGCATTTTTGAACACTTGTGAGTGCTAAGTCCTGAATGTGAACAATTTGGTGGGTTTCGGCTTTTATAAGAGCTGAAAATGGGAGGACAAGACACGTTAGTGGTGTTCAGGCTCGAATCAGAGAGAAATATTCGAGAGCTGTCTGCGTCCAGTTCGCAGCCCACAATTTGAATCTCGCGTTGTCGAGTGGATTGTCCATCCCGTGCATGTGTAACAGCTTCGTAAAAACACTCAAAGACACCATAGATGTTTTTATGTCTGATGAGATGAAATGGAAAAACACACATACTGAGATGGTTCCGGCACACAATATTAATTCATGGAAACAGAGGAGTGGAGTGGTAAAAAATGTTCCGATTTTACGTTCTGATTAAAATGACAGCCTTACAGTGGCAACGATTTAAGAGATAGTTGTTCCCCATTTTTTATTTTTTTGCCTCAACATTATGACCTCTTAATGTTAAGCCTTGTCTACGAAGAGAAAGTAAACTTTCCTTGCAACGCCCTCCGCACCCCCCCCCCCCCGTTTTGGAACCCAATCGCCACCTCTGGTCTTAAACACACAATTGTGAGGTTCTTACTATACCCTTAAAAAAATGGTGTTGAGCCCCCCCCGAAAGGAATTCCTGGATACGTGCCTGGTCCAGGGTGTACTACGTGGAAGGAGCACCCCTTACACCCCAAATCACTGGTCATAATAACCTTAAAAAGGACATAGGGTTTTTTTTTTTTAAAAAAAAAAACCTTTACATGCGTCTCACGTTCATTTTTAAGGAAACTTGGACCAAAAGGTGGGATTAAACCATCAACGTCACCCTATGGGCACACATTTGCCTCAGTGTAGGAAACAATTTCAAACAGCCAAAGCAAAGAACTATGGAAAGTTTACACGGAAGTCCACTCAGTGGAGAGAAGTTATTGAAAACTTATCTTTATCTGTAGTGGAAAACACTGTCGCTGGCGTGAAAGCCGCATGGGGAATGCATGGATGAGTGTAAGAGCATAAATTCGTCGCTGATAACCGTGACCCTGGTGTTATGAGAACACTGATAACAAGATTATCTGCTAGGTGATGAAACCCAACCATCATGCCATTCTCTTCGCTAGATTAGAGCGAGCAGAGGCAGTTCATAAATAATCGAATGTACCTTTATCGAATCCTGCGCAATTCAGCTTCATCTGGTAATAGAACGCACATTTAACTCTAAAGAAAGTCATAGTCAATTTACGCATTTATATCAATATGTTTTGAAATTCTTGCGTCATTTGTTGCATTTATCTATTGTAGAAAGCATCAAAATGCACTAAAGAAAGTGATGTATTTTAAAGTATTACGTAGATGGTTCGTTTGTTGAGGCGATGTTCCAAATCATTAAATATATCATCAAGGTGTAATTATATTTGTATCATTGCTATTTATATATACTCTATCCCAGGAATCTCTGGAGCAAGTATCGAGAGGGCTCGACCAATGAACGCGCGAGAGGGGAAGTGAGTGAATGAAGAGGAAAATGCGACTGCAGCTACCAGCTGTTAGCAGCAGCGCGCACTGCTATGCTCCGCCCACTCGCTTTCTCTCCTTCTCTACCGTTATGCGTGGCCTTGCTCCACAGATTCCCGGGACAGTATAGCTCTGCATTTAGTTACAACCAGAAATATGGTAGGTGCAAATTCCTTGTGAATATTTTCTCGTGTTTACTATTCATGAAAGATGTCTTGTCGATATGCTCTCAATGAATTGACATAAAAGTAAAGATTCTTTTAACGGGGAGAGTGACAATTTGCCCTAGGTCCTTCTCTCTGAGGCAGCTGGGGAGCACTGTTGCCAACTTAGCTCTTTTGGAGCCAGATCTGGCTCTTTCGTGCACTCGTCTGGCTGTGAACTGTAGCACCCGACCACTGCCCCACTATGATGCAATCACTAGCCCCGGTTCACATAGACCAACTTTTGCCATGCGTATACATTTTGCACGTGACGTGATATTATTATATTGGCTGCGTCATTCGACCCCCTTTTACCTCCCCAGCTACTTTTATATAGCGCCTTGGCTGGGGTGAAGATGGCAATATTGTTATCCGGTAAGCCCTTATTTTCGAATCGGTGGATTATTGAGATGGGTGATGCCGTCAGATCTAGACGGTGAAAACTAAGAATAGATTATCTTCACTTTCAAGTTGCCGGTAACATCAGCGTCCCCACTCCCTTGACAACTAAAATGACCATGGAAGGCACTTTATCCAGCCTTCGTAAATCTAGCTCCTTGAAAGTCAACTTTGTCTCAATTTAAGGTGAAATTTAGCTCTTTTATGTGCATCAGATTTGGCAACACTGCCAGGATGGCCGTAGGAGGCAAGGAGAAAATGCATTACGCTTATGGGAGAATTATTTTCTTCGTTTCTTGGGGATATCAAACTTTCGATGGCGGAAAAAACATGATCGGGTAGAGGATCCATTGAAGATGATATTTTGCGCTAGAAAGAGTCGAAACTCCCATTTGTTTAGCCGTAATTTGAATTTGAAGTTGTCTCTCCATAAGGATACATGGAATTCTGTAAATACTTATTCATCATATTTTTCAAACACGGGATCTAGCTTTAAAAACCGCTTCCACTTGCAACATGGGGAGAAATTCATACTCACAAATTATGGATTATCTTTAGTAGCAGCACCCATTCCAACGATATTTAAATGAATGCATGCCTGGTGCAAAATCATCACACCTCACCTTAATTTTAGTGCACCGCACGGAACAGCAGTTGATAAGAGTTCTCTTTAATACATTGTTATGTGTATGTACTTGACTGTGTTGCTGGGATCAAGAAACTTTGTGTCGATTGACTTAGTTTAGGTTGATTGGCTGAGGCACATTGCGCAATGGTTCGAATTGCACTTTAAACTGTAGATCCAGTCCCGATTAGGCTATCTGAAAGTTTTGAAAGATCTGATAGGCTATCATAAAGTGGACTCAAAACAAACTTTAACAGATTATCAAGAACCAGTAGTGGGTATTGGGTGCCAAATCTGGGGGGTGAGGGGCAATGACAATAGTCGCCACTGCCAAAAAATCAGTACAAAACTTGTGTTCGCCGTGCACTGTAAGAACAAAATATGTATGAACCGATACATGTGATTTCTAAGAAGAGATTCTATTGGTTAATTCCGATAGTGGCTGTTGCGCAGAAGCATGGTGCGCAAGATTGTATGCAGTGAAGTTATGGAACCTTACCTTACGTTAAATGTACCGATATTTATGTACGAGCTGAATTAAGAATTAGTCAAATTGGTTAGCCACTACCTCGCCTACGTTTTGTGCATTTAGGGAATTATTTACGTGGGAGAGGAATAAATCCTTCGATATAATAACCTCAAGGTTAAATAACTGACAAAATCACGTGCCTATTAATGAATATAGCACACAGGCCAATTAATTTTACAGCACTCCGTAGACATGCATATCCCTTAGAAACAGACACTATTATTAGAGTTGTTTGATGCGCAAAGCATTTTTTTCCGAATTATCTCGTTTCCTGCGGTTTCAGGAACTGCCAATTTTCTTTGCTTCCTACGCAAGCAAAAGTAAAACTGAAATTGGCACTGTAACGAGAATTGTGTTATGATATACGTGCGTGTAACTGTATGGTCACGTGCTAATTTATTTTATCTTTTCGAGCCTCTTCCTAGGAAACAAATGACGCTTTGCTTCGCTAACTTTTGTAACAAAGAAAGATAACGAGGCACGTAAGAAAAATCAACAAACAATATGATACAGAACAATCTTTCCTGCTTTTGTTTTTTTTTGCTCTCGTATATCACCATTATCTGAGCTTCTAATTACCGAAAGCTCTTATCTATTCGTGTGGCTACATCAAGCGACATTTTTTTCTTGCATGCAAATACAGAAAAAATATAAACGCTTTTTACCTAGGTACTATACGATGTATTCTGATTGTTGTTATTTTATATTGTTTTTCAATAACTGGACGTTAATTGTGACAATCGTTACGGGCAAGTTGAAAAAAAGGAATTAACATAATAAGATGCATGCCTCACCCGAAATTCGAACCACAGTGCTGAATTCGCTGTTCTTTGCGGTAACCGCATACACAGGAGCTTTTTGCCTGTAAATACAATGTCTTTTCTTTATTATCATCAGTTAGCGAAGACCAAAGCTTATGGTTGGATTACGCTCAGCAGAGTTCCCGCTCGTATGACCAAATCAAATTTCCAGTCATTTCCATATTTATCCACACTTTTCACATAAATTTCCAGACCATTCTTTGATAATTTAAATGGTCTCACATCTCTACACAGCACTTCATTGTAGCAAAATAGGAAAGCAAAGACTTTGGAAGGAACACGATATTTGAAATATGAATAGAAATGTTATACATAGGTATTTACTGTGGTTTGCTATTTTGTTGTGATCATGTTTCAGCTGATCGTAGCAGTGGCGGCAATTAGGGGTGTGTGGGGGCTTGCCACATTTTGTTCCCAGACTATGGCCTCTTCATGCTAAACCTTGCCTACCAAGAGAAAGTAAACTGTCCTTACCCCTCTCAGTTTTGGCACTCAATTTCCACAATGGGAACCTTTCTCAAAAGTCATGCCTTGACTCATTCTCACCCAACATGTCGGTAGGTGTCGGGGCTTGCTTCGAGTTGATACATTCCTGGAGATGATGAGGCCTGCTCGAAAAGGTTCTCAAAACTGGTCGTTGTCTCTGGTATTGCTTGGTACTGTACCAATGTACCTAATTCTGCTCTATTACTGTCATCTGGTGGTTAAGCTCTGAACTAAGACAGAAACTGTAGTAATGAAAAACATAAAAAAAAAAAAAAAAAAACAGGTATGAAAGGGTTCAGATTTCTCAGCCCTGAAAAACGAGAAATTCGAAAAACAAATATGATCGCTGGAAAAACTAGAATTTCTACTTTCCATTATTATCTCGTAATGTGTCCATACACTCATAAATCATGTTACATCACATTTATATGGAAAGTTTGTTTCAGAGCAAGCTAAAATATGAGAACACAGGAAAAAAAATTATGCGAGTTAATGTAGTATACACCTTCCTTTGGATAATAAACCTTTTCGAGCAAGGCCTCATCTCCAGGAAGCTATCAACTCGCGGCAAGCCACGGCACCTAGCGACCTGTTGAACGAGATGAGTCAAGGCAAAATGGATAATAAACCTTTTCCTGCTCCCACAAAAATAGGCAATAATTAGGCTGGAGAGTTCAATGAACTAACCGATCTCTAACTACGCACTTGCAAATTCTTCATCAGTTTACATACACCCTCCTCTTGCCAGTGCTGTATAATTTATTTAGACAAAAGAAAAATCGTTTCCCGAATTCTAGATATTAGGTCTGAAAGAGTTAATAGAATATATTTATTGTGAAAAACAAAGCCCTTTTTATTGTGTAACGCATATTTATGGAACAACTGCAAATAAAATCTGTGGCGCAACTTGCGAAAGTTACGTAAAACAAGCAGCCGGAAGATGTTTGAGACGCGCCTGCCATCTAGTGAGCACCAAGAGACACATCCTGTAGGAAAGTTACAGAGCAGCTGAATCTCGTGCATTTATCGCGTTATCATATCACAGAGGTCTTCAAGCTCACCGAGCCACTGAGCTACTTCCCACATTTGAAAATACATGACGAGCTACCAAGTATGGATTGAATCTTTTACGATCCCTTGTTGGTTTATAAAAACTTTAGGATATATAATAATTTTTTACAGCAATAAGACGTCAGGAGCCTCGGGTTCGAATCCCGGAATGAGCAGGTGTTTTCTTCTTGAGTGTCCCTTCACCAATTTCATCATATCAATCATCCTCATGGTGGCAGAAAAGCAACCCTAAATAACAAAAATATAATCTAATCGCATCAATTTTTTATTTATAATTTATCTGCAACATACAGCAGCTGTCATTTCTCAGAGTTCAAAACATGTAAATGCTTTTCTTACAAACACAGTCAAATTTTAAAACTTGCTTCTAATTATTATCATCTTGCTTCTTGCCATGTTAATAAAGATGACACTCATTTTCATCCACAATATTTATTAGGTAGGGTGAAGAGTTCTCCAGATGTCCATCTATCGGCAAAAGCAGATCTTTCTGCCACTCAAGTATTGCCGCTCTTATCTACAGTCTATTATACCCAAACTCCTCACGAGCTACTGGAAATGACCCCGCGAGCTACCGGTAGCTCGCGATCGACGGTTCAGTGATCCCCTGTATCACCACATACATAGCACATGTATTGCGAGGTGCGCAGAAACTTGCAAAATGAAGCTGTTTAAATGGGAGAGTGTGTGTGTGTTTATGTACGCATGAATTTGTAGTTGTGTGTGTATGTGCTCACCTACATGGTAAGTCACTATATTTTGGTTCTATCTCGGTTCTATTCTCTTTGATTTGAATTCGTGATATGTTTTTCTTAAATTAAAGGGATGCTAATCAATTAGATCAGTGGTTATCAATATTTTTTTTTGTCATTGCACCCTTTAGTCGTAACAAAATGTTTAATGTACCCCCTCCATAGGTTTTCTCCGAATAGTGGGTTTTGGGGAATTTTTTGGTTGTCTGATTGGTGAGCCTTTTTTGAAATGTTTTGAGTGTATCGCATTCGGGCTGTATGTGGAAAGATGGTAAACAAGAAAACATTTATTTTATTGGTTGTTACTATGTTTACAATCTTTATGATTAGTTACAAAAATGAAAACGTGAAACACACGTATGCTGAGAAGTACTTAAAAAAAACTTTAATTTTAATATATATCTTTTTCCAGACTTATTGAAAAAAAAGAACAAAAATAAGTTTGTAAACAAACTGTCAAACACAATTTTGTAGTTTTTATTGTAAAATCTCAGAGTTTCCAGTGAGAAAGATGTGCATGCGTAACCTGATGTCTGGTTTTGCACTTGAAACTCTCAAGCGGAGATTCGACTCCAAATTTAGTCTATTATAGAAATCGAACGAGTATTTTATTTTACCACTGAATTAGATAAATGTAGTAAAATTTACAGACGTTTCATACATTAGTAATTGATAATAAGATAATGAAAAACAAGAAGTAAGTAAAGTGCTCCCCTGTGCTTTGCACCACGAGTGAAGGCGTAAAGGGGGTGTGGAGTTAGGGCCTAACAGTCTCCTCATCACGGCCGAAGGTGGGGGTTCATGTGATCAATGGCCGCCTTTACCCCCCAGAGTTTCCTCTAGGTACCCACTTTATACGACGCTGGGTGGGTGCCGGAGTCGCTTGAAAAGATGGAAAAAATTCCGGTCCTCTCCCGCCGGGGATCGAACCCAGGTCTCTTGCATGGTAGGCAGACCCCTCCCTGACTGAGTACTGCGGCTCATTTATCACAAAAAATGAAGAATTTCTAAATGAAAGAAAACTGTAGTGAAATTTTAATTTTATTGGTGTTTTTTATATTTATTAATTCTATGAAGGTGTTATTTTAAACTTGAATTCATATCCTAGTATGATCATTGTTAATTACGCACAGCATATGCTTTTTCAAGATATATAGAATTATCTTTCACATTTATCTATGACAGAAGTGCATTAAATTTGTTCCTCTTGTATTATTGATTAATTTACATGGTTCATTTACAACTTAGCTTTTCTGTCACTTTTGACTAATCTCCAAGGTGAGGATGAGCGATAGTATGATGAAATTGACGAAGGGACAATCCACAAAGCAGTAAATGTACAACACGAACACATCTGGGTTCCATTGACTCCCAATAGGATCGTTACAACTCAGAAGCGTCCGTGACTACACATTGCAACTCGGGCCTCATTGAGTGAAGTATCAAGAAAGAAGTATGTGAAACTACCGCAACATGTGCTATTTATATTTTAAAAGAAATAAACACTTTTCAAATTTCGTACATTATATTCTTTCTCTTTTGTTTTCCCCTAGAGGAAAATACAGTATTGAAGACACAGGCCTCACCGATGGCTCAGTGGAATCGCCGATGCCTTGTAATCAAGGGGCCCATGTTTCGATACCCGGTGGAAGTGGCTCGGATCTCACTTTAAGCTGTAGATCCAGTCCCGATTAGCCTTACTGTGCATAAAGTGGACTTAAAACACAAAATAAATCAATCAATCCAGTATTGAGGATACGCTCATGTGGAACTGAACCCAGAACCACGTTTTGTTTTAGTAGTAGAATAACAGAACATATATAGGCCTTTCAAAATGGTTACCTTTTGGCAATGTTTACATCTTCAAAGCTTATGATACGCAACTCATAGGGTTGAACTCAAAAATAAAAATAAAAACTTTGAAATATATTGCATTGCTTTAAGACTGGTGGGGGAGACAGGTCATCATTGTTACGAAACCGATAAACTGCATTGAATTTAGTTCAATTTGTGTGAAATTAAAAACTAGCGTTGTCCACGGGACGAGACGGGACAGGCTTTTAAAAATTCGAGACGAGACGAGATTGACCATGTGTCATGAGACAAACGAATATTTTCGAGACGAGACAGCATTTCCACGAGACTTCCACGAGACGAGACAGGCCAAAGTCTCGTCTCGTGGGCAACACTATCAAAAACTCAAACTATCCTTCCAGGCACTGGCGTAGGCAGAGGGAGGGCTGAAGGGGCTACAGATTCCCCAAATTTTGATAAAAAATCAAATGACAGCAGTAAAGAAGTCAGGAAAGAACAGAGCAGTAAATGCAAACCTCTCCTTAAAATGAGCTCCAATTACCTTTTTGAGTGGAAAATTCTGAATATGTGAAATATCTCATGGTCAGGCACGTATCTAGAAATATATTTCGGGAGGGGGGCCCAAACCAAATGTATCAAAATAATAATAATAATAACAAGAATGATGTATAAATTAAAATAATTATAATTATTTTAATTAAAATAGTAAAAAAAGGTAAAGGTAAAGTGCTCCCCTGTGCTTAGCACCACGCCATGAAGGCGTATAGGGGGCGTGGGGGTAACGCCCCACACTTTCTTGATCCGGTCGTGCGTGGGGGTGATGTGATCAGCATCACGCCCCTGACCGCCTTTACCCCCCAGGGTTTCCCCCAGGTACCCATGTTATTCGACGCTGGGTGGGCGCCGGGGCCGCTTCCATCGTTAGAAAAGTTCCCGGATTTGAACCGGCCGGGGATCGAACCCGGGACCTTGAGCATGGTAGTCAGACGCGTTACCGACTGAGCCACCGCGGCCAACCTTAAATAACCTTAAGTATTAATTAAAATACTCAAATTAATTAATATATTTTTATTACATGAATAGGTTAAAATATGGTATAAGGATAGTAATATAATAGCACGTATTTATTATCTTTGAGCGTATAGTCTTTATCTGTGGTATAGTTAAGGTCAGCAACATTTGTAAAAAGAATTAAAGCCCTGGTAAGAAAATTAATGTTAAATAGATCAAGAATTGGATATTTATTGAATATCAAAAAAGGATGTTAGATCCAGTTGACGAAAAGTAAAGTTACTGGTAATATTTTATGCATATTATTATAATTAGTACTAATAAATCTTGCATAATCCTTGCCTTCCAATAAGTTCGACGGAAATAATAACCCTCGATTAAACAACAAGTATGTTTTCATTATTTAATTGTAGTTATTTTATTATTTAATTTTAGTACTAAGTAAGTCTTTCTAGGGGGCGGACCCCCTGGACCCCTTAAATACGTCCTTACCTCCCATAAAAAGCAGCTATGTAATATCCACCTTTATAATTCCACCCCCCCCCCCCGAGAAGAAATCCTGCGTACGCCAGTGTTATTTATACCATTCACTCATCTTTACACTGACCCTGCCAGACACAGCATGACATTTTGTTTAAGCACACTTTATACACAGATAGGTTAACCGGAACTGCAGTTGAGAGTGGGATCCGAACCACTATGTGCCTGCAGCTGATTCGAACACGAGACCCCTTTATTAGGAGGCGAGGACGTTACCACTACGCCATCGGGGAGACACACGCCAATAATGCCCTGCCATTACAGTTGTTTCCACACATTACACAGTAGCTCGTTCATTTTTACAAGTTTACTTGTTTTAATGCCAAAAGCGTGCACACAGAAATAACGCGATAAAATGTTTGTTTGCATACTTCACGAAAGGCAATTTGTGTCAGGATCTATCTACCTCCTTGTTTGTGGAAGCAACTCCGTCACGCGAGGCGAGTGAAATCGCTCCCTGAAAAAAGACGCAGCCGAGCTGCCTTACAGGTGAGCAAATTGGCAACAGCGCTCAGACCAAGATATCGGAGCAGGTTTTACGCTCATAGAATGTAAACAAACTGCCAGCACTCGGTGAGCAGGAGAACAAGAATTTGTAAAAGATCAACACCAGTTTCTTGTTTCACTTTGTTCGTTTAAGTACAGAATCTCTTCAGGCAAACAAAAATATTTCAAGGTGCGTGCTTTGGCGCAGCTGCACACGTCCTAGACGCAATCATTTTTTTTTCCTCCTTAGCATTTATTTGCGTCGCCATATATAATAAAATTGCGACCTTTATTTCGTGATGAGAACTGTGGCAAAATTAGTTTCAAATCCACATTTTTGCCCAAGGATGTTAATCGGGACTGTGCCTACAGTTTGCAGTGGGATCTGTCTAAAACTCTGCACCACGTGCCTCTGCCAGAAATCGAACTAAAGATCCCTTCATTGACAACTATCTGGCGGTGGAAATATTTTCAGGAGAATGGAATTTTTCTGTGTTCAAAATGCTAGTGAAAATCAGCATGATACTGGCCTCAGGAAACTACAGGATTTTATAAGATGAAATGGTTGACACCTTATTTAAACCTAATTTTATAATTGTCGACAAGCCTAGACATAATCGAATTATCACTCTTCATGATTATGCAATAATTTGCATACACCAGGCATCCCTGATTCGAATCCCGGACTGGGAATGAGTGTTCTTTCTAATAATAATTATTTCTGACCCTAATATAAATTGTAGGCGCAGACCCGAACAGTGTATAAAGTGGTCTTAAAAACAAAACTTAAAGAAATATTTAATTTCAAGGGTACATATTACCCTAATTAATAATTCATTCTTAGAGAAATTACAAAGGCATTCTCGAGCAAAATTGTTGTCATCGATTTTGAAAACAAAAAAATTAGAGGGCCGCATTTTCATGAAGGTAGAGAACGGATCTATCGGTTTTCAACTCTTGCTTCTTCAATTATCTCACCGTGAACATTAGTTGAAATTATTACTAATTTCCAATAATTTCTAAATTTTGTAAATTCTATATTACTCACACACAACAAATGTTTCTCTTTTAAATTAAATGACAATATTCCAAATTACAATTCTGACCCTCAGTTGCGCACATATCCAAAAACCTTAGCCACCTTAAAATATAACCATAAATACACTATTGGCGTTAACCACTTCATCCTCCAAATAGATCTGGACTCTGCAACTATTTCCAACACCAAATGATCAACCATTACAAATTTTCCTGTAAATTTTTACTGAAGCAAAAACGATACATATTTTGCCATTCGAAAAATTTACTCCCTCCTTCTCTCACCCATTACTTTCCTGTCAACTTCATTCTCTTCCTTCTTCCTTTCCCCCCCGTGCTTTCGAATTTACCGAAGGGGGCTGTGAAACTATGTAATGTTCCTATTACTCTCTTGCAAAATGTGTAATCATATCTATTCATTTCTTTAGGTTTTTACATCTTTGAAGGGTTTTCGCAGTTTAACAAACTCTCTTTCACACGGTCGAAGATTATGTACACTAAACAAAAATACCTAAAATGAGAGAATAGCTTTAATCATGAGAGACATTCATTCATTCATTGTTTTCTGCCTAATTGACAGGTTTTTCACTGCAATCTCCAGCTTTCCCTATTCTCTGCCTTACGCTTCGTAATAGCATCCATAAGCTGATATCTCTTTCTTCCACGGACTTTTCCTCCTTCAACCATTCCCTCCAAGGCATCCCTTAGCAGGCAGTTCCTTCTTAGACAGTGTCCTAACCAGTTTCTTTTCCTCTTCTTGATGGTCTCCAGTATAGATATTTTTTCACCAACTCTTTTCAGTATGGCTTCGTTGCTTAACTTGTCCGTCCATTTTACACGCTCCATTTTTCGCCATGTCCATATTTCAAAAGCTTCGAGTCGTTTCTCTTCATTTCTTCTCAACGTCCAGGTTTCTGCACCATATAGTGCTACACTCCACACAAAACATTTCACTAATCTCTTCCTTAGACCTATGTCCATGGGTGCACAAAAAACATTTTTTCTTCTATTGAAAGCTTCTTTTGCTATTGCGATTCTCATTTTCACTTCTTGTTTGCAGCTCATGTCACTGCTTATAGTGCATTCCGAGGTACTTGAAGCTATCCACTTGCTGGATTCTTTCACTGTTTGCTCTCACATTAATATTCCTTGGTTTCCGTCCTATAACCATTGCCTTTGTCTTGTTTACATTAATCTTCATCCCATACTGCTCACAGCTGCTGTTTAACTCTTCTAACATACTATTTATGGTTATTTCATCCTCAGCGAATAATGCCATGTCATCAGCAAATCTTATGCAGTTTATTCTTCTTCCTCCGAATTTGACACCTCCTGTGCACTGGAAACAATTTTTCACTATATCTTCTAAATAGATATTAAACAAAGTAGGCGATAGGCAGCATCCTTGTCGTACTCCTCTTCCAATTTCACAGCCTTCTGTCATTTCGTCTCCTGTTCTCACTTTAACTCGTTGATTCATGTATAAATTGCTTAGAAGTATTCTCTCTCTTTCCAATCTACACCAATTTCCTTCAGAATTTCTGAAAGTTTAACCCAATTCACTCTATCAAAGGCTTTCTCCAGGTCTACAAATACTACAAACACCTCCTTTCCTTTCTCTAAATATCTTTCCCCAATGGTCCTCAGTAAAACAATTGCATCCCTTGTACCTCTTCCTTTCCTGAAACCAAACTGTTCTTCCTCTAACTCGCCACTGACCTTCGAGTATAGACGTCTGTTCAGAATTCTTAGAAGAATTTTTGCCGAGTGAGATATCAAGCTGATTGTCCTGTACTCAGAACATTTTCTGGCATTGCTTTTCTTCTGCAGAGGTACCAAAACAGTCTCCGTGAAATCTTGTGGCCAATCCCCTTTCTCATAGATTTCATTGAATAAGTGCAGTATTTCTCTTTCTCCATCTCCCAGGCATTTGATAAGTTCAACAGGAATTTCATCAGTGCCCGTTGCTTTCCCATTCCTCATTTCTTTGAGTGCTTACTGAAATTCTCCATTCAGGATATAGTATCCTTTCTCATCATCAGGCACGTCGTCTTCATTTTCTACATTCAGACTGTCTGGGCGATTCTCTTTCTGGTAGAGCTCTTCAACGTACTTTCCCCACACATTCGATATTCCTTTTTTGTCTGGGATTTCACATCCTCCCTCGTCTTCTATCATCCACATTGTTTTCCATTTCTTCTTTTGGAAGCCCAAGCAGTTTACTTCACGATACATCAAGTCATACCTTCCTCTTTTTTCCAGTTCTTCAATTTCTTCACATTTTTGTTTCATCCATTGTTCTTTTGCCCTGTCAGTTTCTCTTCTTAGCTGGTTATTCAGTATCCTGTAATTATTTCTTCCCTCTTCTGTATTTACATTCTTCCATTTTTTCCAGCATACTTTCAGTAATCCATGGTTTCTTTGCACTTTTCCTTTCCCTGTAGGCTATTGTTTCATCCACTGCCTTCTGTAAGCAGCTTTTTATTCCATCCCACACCTCATCCTTATTGTTACAACTAGCTTTAAACTTAGTATAGTTTCCTTGGAAATTTTCTGCAAATTTTTGTCTTTCTTCTTCTTCCCTTAGCTTCTCTAAGTGGGGTTTCTTGCTCACCTGATTTTGTGTTATCTTCTTCAATCTAAGAGTGATTTCTCCTATTAGCAAGATGTGGTCTGAATTAATGTCAGCTCCTGGCAATTTTTTCGCATTTTTCAAACAATTTCGAAATCTTTCTTGTACCAGTATGGAATCTATCTGGTATCTTTTGCAACCTCTTGGACATATCCAGGTGTATCTCCTTCTCTTATGTTGCTGGAACAGTGTGTTTCCAACAATTAGGGAGTTTCTTTTAAACAAATTTACCAGGCTTTCCCCTCTCTCATTTCTCTCACCTAATCCATATCTTCCTACTGTACTTCCATCCTGCCTTTCTCCTACTACAGCATTCCAATCACCCATTACGATAATGCATGATCCCTTTCTCTCTATTTCCATCAAGTCTTCTGTCTTCTCATAGTTTTCCTCCACTTTTTCTTCTGACAACCCACTATGTGGCATATACACTTGAATTAACGCTAAGTCTTTCTTCTTTCCTTGAAGTTTCACCATTATAATTCTGTCATCCACATAACGCACTGCTATAACTTTATGTCTCACACGTAGTCTTAGCACTATTCCCACACCACGGTTTCCTTGTTGATCACCTTCAGAATAAAACATCTTGAACTCATCACTCACTATTTCACCATTTTGTTCCCACCTCACTTCTGATTTTCCCATACCATCTACTTTGTTTCTTCTCATTTCTGCTTTTAAGTTTTCTAGCTTTCCAGACTGTAACAGGGTTCTGACATTCCACGTTTCAATCCTTAATCTTACCTTCTGTTTGCTTCTCTTTTCCCCATCAGTGTCCTTTGTCATAATGTGTCCTTCCCTCACATCCCCCTCCAGGACATCCGAATGGGGGGCAAGTTTATATCATCACTAATTTCGACAAAAACTTTTCCTTATTGACACTTCATTATTTTTACGATGTTTTTAAAACATATCCTCCAAGAACACTGTCAAAACTGGCTCTTTTGAAAACTAGTTGGTTGGCAACCCTATTACATGTGTTGTTGCAATGAAACTGAAAGGTAATATCCCACTTAACAACTTCAACAGCCAATAACTATTGAAGAGGGAGGAATGAACTTACGCTTCATGACCTATTCAATGGAACAATCCGTATTCGAGAGGAAGCGAGTCTGTATTTTATGGCCGAAGTTTTCCTACAGTTTTCCACTTGTCGCTTAGGGACGTTGCCGAGACGAAACCGAGTAAGAGACAGACTTCTGTAAAATCGAGACGAGAGCCAAGATCTCGTTGAAGGTTATTTGAGACGTTTATTTTACTGCACGTCTTATTCAGACCTACTACGTGAATATCTATGCCCTGTCCCTGGGGCAAGGACGCGCATAGCGTCAGAGAAGGGGAGGAAATCAAGTAGCAGAGCAAAGCAGTGCACGCTGCTGGGAAGGCTGGTAACTGCAGTCGCTCCCCCTCCACGCAATCCCGTTCATCTCACGTGTTCATTGGTGGAGCCCTCTGACGTCACTACTTCCGCAGAGATTTGTTTTCGTTGGCCTGGTCCAGAGATACCTAGGACAAAGTGTGCCTCCGCAAAATATATTAAAGATAAATCATGCATGGGGCTCGGAAGTTGATGACCTAAAAAATGTAATAAAATTAAAAAAAAATGTTCTAAAATTTTAAAATATGACCTAAATATAATTTTCGCTCTTAAAAGTATAGCTTGATTTATCTTCATAAATTGCAAGAGAGTTAGTTGTTGAATACTTCGATGAAAACCGTTTAAGTCATTCACCCTCCAGAGTGGACCTTGCACTGTACAGTAGTCGGTCAGCATCTGAGAATACAGTTGTGTTTCGTTGTGCATCAGATTATTAGCCTAATTTTTTTTCACATTGGGACTAATTTTACTTTCAAATCACAAATTAAAGAAATATTAGTGGCCAGCAGGGGAACCTCAAACTAAGCTTCACCAAAAGTATTTCAAAATTTCTGAAGGAAAAATAAATGTATTTAATCCATTGCCAAAAAAAAAAACTTCAGTTAAAAATAATGTTGGGTTTTTGCATTGACATTTTCGATTAATGGTCGAACTTGCTAAAAAAGACTATGTTAGGGAATTTAAATATATGAGTTAGGCTAGCAAATGAATTTCAAATTCATGAAACAACAAAGGAACCTAAAAAATGATTTAAAAATGCAACAAAAATTAAAAGAATGAACAACTTAAAAATGACCTAAAAGCCAAAAAGGTCTGAAAATGCAAGAAAATTGAAAATAAAAACAATGTTTTTCTGGTTCTAACTGAAGAGAAACAGACAACTATTAGGCTTAGCATTGTCTTCAAGGCTCGGAAAAGAAAAATATGACTTTTCATCAACTTCTGAGCCCTGCCTTTTTCTTCTCTATTGCAAAATAATAGCCACAAAACCAGTAACAAAAATAATCCCATTAGATTTTAAAAAGTAAACTTGTTCACGAAACCAGTATTGTTTAGTGGTTTCAAACGTCACAATACATCTATGACAGTATGTATCCAATTTGTATATATATATATATTTTCCTGTTTTGTACCTTGTTTCATTTGTACTGGTACAGAATCTGAAGAAGACCTTGCTAGAAGGTTGAAACGTTACGTTTAGTTTAAAAATAAAATAAATTCTGCCTTGGTCAGCATATTGAGTTTGTCAGAAATGTATAGTTATTTCATATTTCTTATTAACTTATGCACACCTATTTCAAGAAAAATCTTTGAAAGTTAATGACAGGGATTTAGTCATGAAGTTTAAAATAAAAATGTAATTTTTGTAATGTTGAAACCTCATGGATTAAGTGGTAAAATATATAAACATGAAGTTGTGACCTGATTCCTCTATTTGACACAACATTCTTCTTTGTGACATTTTTTTTTTCTTTTGGTTATTCTGTTGGTAACTGAACTTTATCCTCCTATTATACACAGGGCTGCAAAATGTGTTGGGCTCAAACACTTCAGTTATAAGTTCACAAGATATCGTACTTTTTTTAAAAAAAACAACATAGGTGGAAGTTATTTGAAAACTATTACAAACCATACATGCCTCTTGAAGGTTACGATCATCCCATATTTCCACGTTCATAAATTTTATAAATTCTCCCCTTCCATATATCATGATTTTAATGCACACCAACAACGCAATATTAATGATATTTTTATACAAAAATCTATTATTTACTAATTTCACTACGAATAGTTTATTTTAAGTGCTGAGCACAGTATAAAACCAAATACAGACTAAGTCAAGTAAAAATGTACAAAATTACACGGATAAAACATGTCAAATGTGAAGAAGAATATTGTGAGACTAACATATTTGCATTTTAAGTTATAGTTTTCAACAAAATCTTCTATTATACCTGTAGTAGTAATAATTGTTTATTGTTACTTCACGCTGAGCACATCATTGGCCAGATACACCACCACCATCACGTCCAATGCACAACACATCATCCCTTAAATTATTATCTATAAGAGTTTTATTATTTTTTTATATAAATGAATTAATTAGTTCATTATGTAACTTTATCAGTTATAATAATAATAATAATAACACAAATTATTGGGTGGGGTCGGACCCCATAGGCCTATGTAAGTTGGTCCCACTGATTATGTATCAGCAAAATTAATATCTTGCCTTTTTCAAATTTGAAATAAACAATGCTGGGGGGGATTATCTTTATTGGTTAATCTGTGTTCTCGAGAATCAGCAATTAATACGTCCGTCTGTGTGTCTGGAATTGGAATACGTTATCGATTAGCATGCATACTTCATATCGGCACTGCACGCCGTAAACGCAGCTCTAACTTGTTTTAAGTCACTAACTGTGGAGGATAAAATTCCCCCACGACCCCGAGTGATTTTTGCTCTTGCAATAAACCAATTTATGTGGAAATCGAATATTGGGAGAGCGAAAGAGAACGTTTTACGGACTTGACCTCTTTTCAAGACACGGCTGGCATTGACGTAGCATACAAGGCAGCACCAATGCCAACGCCATCTCTCGGGAACACGCACAACTATTTACTCCACGCTATTCCTATAAGGAAAGTGTCGTTCAAGGAAAGGTGATTCGGAGGAAAACAATAACCCAGATGCATCAAACCTTGAATCTTCTGTTCTTTCCTCTTACTCGCTAATGTTGTTATAAATCCATCTTTATGCCATCATGTGGGTTATTTACATCAAGGCTAAATATCGGTAATAAAACAAGCAGATTTGGAAAATATCTGGCAAAATTAAAGTTGCTAAGCAACAAAGTGAAGAAAAACTAAACAAATCCACTTGTATTTTGGTTATTAAAAATGTTTGTTTCTATATCTTTAGATGTAGTAGATGCCCTAAGTACCGATCTCCGTGGTGGAGTGGTTAGCACAACGTGCTACGATGACTGAGAACCAGGGATCGAATTCCGGCCTGGGCCTGAATGTATTTGTGTGTCCCTTCATCGATTTCAAGGAGGCCAGTTATGAAAATGTAAGTTTTTTTAAAGGCTACAGCTGTTGCAAATAGTTTGATTGGTTTGGTTTATTTTACTTAGCTTTTGCCTAATCGCGAAGATGATGATGGGTAACGATACGATGAATTTGATAAAGGACATTCACAAAGAACACATATGACCAGATCGGGATTTCAACTCGGGAGGAATTCCTGGCGAGCTGTGCCAACCACTCCGAACTCTTGCTTCAATAAGAAAGAAAGGCGACTTCGACTTTGTTATTATCTGTGGTAAACAAATTGGTTAAAAATATTACATGACTTAGTAGATACCAGAATCACTTTTGACGAAAGTACGTTAATCTCATAATCATTGAATGGTGTTTATTAGGCTCTAAGAAAGGCAAACAAAGGAAGCACACACAATATATGCACTGATTGGGTGAAGCCAGGGGCGGCGCCAGGGAGGCGCGAGGGGGTGCTTGCGCACGCCTAATTTTCTTCCGCACACCCTACGTTCAACTGAAAACACTAACCCTTAGAGTGTCATATTATGTCATGTCGTCATATTGACCGCCGAATGTCAGATACTGAAGTAAGACCGTTATTATTGTATGCAACAGTCAAACACTGACAGAGATGCCGATATACATACTTTTCCTCTCGTCAGCATTGTTGTTACGAATTTTTCTTCTTTTGTTTCTTCAAGTGGTCTGTTTGTGGTTTTCGATAATTGCCTATATCTTAATGTGAGTTATGTTTTCTTTTCTTGTTCTTTATTGCATTGTTGATAAACGGTTTATTTTCCGCCTACTTGTTCTTCCTCATAAGTAGTTGTATTTACGGTGGGATAAACCCACGAAAGTATGAACCCCCCTCAAGCAGGTTTGGCTATACTTAAAACAAGCTCAACATGCCTACATGAGCTTTTTGCTTAAGTGTGGAACTCTGCTTAATCCAAGATTTTTGTAAAAAATGCTCTTCGGAAAGTATGAACCCCCTCAGATTGATTTGTACATACTTGCAAAAGTTGCATCAGCCAGATTCTTGTCCATAAACTTGTCAAAAATTGACCACACCAGAAATTAAGCAAAAACCCATACATACACACACATATTTACTTCTGGTTTAAGTTTAATTGGATACCAGGTTCAATTTGCTTATCTAATATTAAAACAATGCAATATGCAGAGCCCTCTAGAATTGCTCCGTGTTTGCATGTTTCCCCACTCTGTGTCAGTGTGTGTAATTCCCGAGACGGTAGTATTGATTTTTGTTTTGCACGTTTCTCCCCAGCGCCAATACTTACAGAAATTCCCGAGTATTGCGTCAGCCAGTATTGTGAGCGTGGCTGAGGAGAGCAGATGTGTTTTTACAGTACTTCTCATACTTACTGGTTTAAATATTCATATTGAACAATATAAAATCTGATATTTGTTGTAATCCACTCATATTTAGAGTCAAGCTTATATTTGTTCTGTGTGAATGAATATTTATTTTTTTTTTCCACTTGTGGGCTATTGGCTTTACAACCTGTCATAAGATATGCATAGAGATTAGATTTAAAACCCAGGAAATTTTATATAAATACCAAAGCCAAAAATATTAAGTGTATACACACATACACACATACACACACATACAAATCACACAGCTGAACCCAACTGATATTTTTATCCAATATAAAGTTTTGAATTGAATCCCAGGAAATTGTATATAATAAACAACAGCAAAAATGCCAAATCAAAAATATTGTAATCAATGCAATAAAAATATATCCAGCCCCAATTGGGCCAAGCACCAAAAAATTTGTAACCCGGACAAATACAGAACTCCCACAATAATTTGCCCCAAATGCAATAGAAAATACAGCATGCAATACTTCACATATACACATAAAGATACTTGCTCTGCACAATCATCAACACAACCATCCACATCTGGTCTGAAAAGGAAGCATGAAGCACCTGTTAATGCTGGACCTGCAAAGCAGCCACGCTATGAACCTATCCATAGCAGTTTTAATGCCCAACTTAGGGATTATCGGTTTGTATCAGAGCCAAGATGTGGCATTAAGAATTTTTTGAACAGTAAAAAACCTGATATACAGGCAATTCTAAATGCACAAAATGGCTCTTATAAGCTGTCCCTCAAATTGTATACTCAATATAAGAAACCAAATGGCACAAAATTTACACAGCCCCACATAACAGAAACTGTACCGGTATATTCAAATGCAAATTCAGACACAATAATAAGCAGATTGATGGATCAACTGAACATGAAACACTCTGAATTTGCGGCAAAAGAGTCTGGATGGAGCCTATGCGGCTCTCCGCACAAGTTATATGTTAATATTTCTGAATTCAGCCCATTACAAGGTTCCACTTATCTGCCATTACCTGCTAATATCAAAAACAAAAGAGCCGTGGTCAATATTGAAAATACCGACCAGAAATGCTTTTTGTGGTGTATATTAGCTGCTTTGTATCCAGTTTCAAGGCATCCAGAGAGAATAAGTTATTATATACAATATGAACACAATTTCGATGAGGCAATGGAGGGTTTGGAATATCCAATGTCTGTTCAGAATATTGATAAATTTGAAAAAAGGGCCAGGCACATCAATGGCAAACAATTATCTATTAATATATTTATTTGTTCCACGGGCAATTGCCCGATAGCACCTCTCAGAATCAGTACACTTGATGATGAATCTGCTATTCCGATTGATTTGCTCTTAATTGAAGGGGATGGCACAAATCATTACACTCTGATACATAATCTTGAAGCTTTAGTGAGAACACAACTAGACAAATATAAAAAAATATTTAAGTTGTGCAGAAGATGCTTAACTGTATTTGATGGTCAAAAAATGGTGAAGGGGGTTCGGGAAGAGAGTGCAGAAATTGCAAAAAACAAGTTAATTGAGCATCTGAAATACTGTGGGAACCATAAACCTGTTCATATGGTGATGCCCAATCCAAGTGAAAATTGCAAATTCAAAAAGTTTGAAGCCTCGTTGGAACACCCAGCATATATTGTCTGTGATTTTGAATCGAACCTCAAACCTCTTGCATTCTGTAGCCCAGATCCAGAAGAATCTGCAATTACACCATACCAGCAACATGAACCTTCCAGCTTTTGTTGTGTGGTTATACGGGATGGTGTTGTTATTAAAGAATATTCATACGTGGGACCAAATGCCATCAAAATATTTGCACATAGAATAGAAAATGAGTGCCGTGACATAGCATCTAACATCTTATTAAAATCAAAACCTATGTTGCCTTTAACAGAGGAACAGATTGAAGATTTCAACAATGCAGAAAAATGCCCGGTATGTGATTCTGAATTTTCAGATACAAATATCAAGGTGAAACACCATTCTCATACAGATGGTCGATATAAACAGGCCCTGTGTAATAGCTGCAATATTCAGATCAAGAGACCAAGATTTGTCCCCATATTTTGCCATGGAGCATCTAATTATGATTTCCATCATATGATCAGATACGAGGGGTTTGAGAAACAGAATTTAAATATTTTAGCTGAAAATGATGAGAAATATATATCTATTAGCAAGATAATTAAAGTTAATGGTGTTCCTATTCACATAAGATTTCTTGATTCTTACAGATTTTTACCTGCTAGCCTGGCTACACTGACCACTCAATTATCTGATGATCAATTCAAAATCACACGTGCCTCGTTTCCAAATCTGGACCTGAAATTAATTAGGCGGAAGGGTGTATATCCATATGACTATGTTACAGATTTTTCTAAATTTGATGAGTATTCTCTGCCACCACAAGAAGAGTTTTACAGCAGAATCAGAGGATCTGGAATCACTGATGAAGATTATCACCATGCCCACTTGGTGTGGAACAATTTAAAATGCAAGACATTTGGTGATTATCACATGGCATATTTGAAACTTGATGTCACCCTCTCAGCTGATATAATGCAGGCATTCAGAAAATCTTCGATGCAAAATTATAGACTGGACCCAGTGTATTTTTACAGTGCCCCGGGCCTAGCATGGGTCGCAACGTCTTTGAACACTAAAATGCAATTGGATCTGATCCACGATCAAGATAAGTATCTGTTTATGGAGAAATGTATAAGAGGGGGGATGGTGCAATGTTCCCAGAGATATGCCAGAGCAAATAACAAATATATGCCTGATTATGATCCAGCACTGCCATCAAATTATATACTGTATGTAGATGCAAACAGCCTCTATGGTCATGCCATGATGCAAAAACTGCCATATGCAGGGCTTGAGTGGGTTGAAGATTTCAATATTGAAGATCTTAAGGACTTTGATGACAGTGACTATGGCCTATTCTTAGAGGTTGATCTGACAATTCCTGATGATTTGCACAATAAATTTTCTGATCTGCCCCCAATTCCCGAGGTTCAGTGCTCACCTGGCTCTAAACAGAAGAAGCTCATGATGACTCTGGAGCCGAAACAGGGTTATGTCATATATTACAAAAACCTCCAGTTCCTGATGAAACATGGTGTCCAAGTGACCAAAGTTGGCAAAGTTTTGAGGTTCAGGCACTCAGAATGGTTGAAACCATACATTGATACAAATACAGAGCTTCGAACATCTGCAAAGAGCCAATTTGATAAGGGCTTGTTTAAATTGATGGTCAATTCTGTATATGGCAAAACTATTGAAAATGTCAGAAAACATACCGATGTTAAAATAATTACTGACCCCAGCCTGAGCAAAAAATTGGTTGCAAAGCCCAACTTCAATTACAGAAGAATTTATGATGAGCACATGGCACTTTTCAACATGAAGAAAACAAAGATTAAGTTTGATAAACCTATTTATGTAGGGGCTGAGATATTGGAATCGTCCAAATTACGTATGTTAATATTGTATTATGATGTGCTGAAACCTTTTTATGGTGATCGTGTAAAATTATTGTACATGGATACGGATAGTTTTGTTCTTGATATTCAAACAGAAGATGTTTATCAAGATATTGCACAGTCTGAATTGTTTCAATACTTTGATACTAGTGAACATACAAAGATTCAACACCACAACAAAAAGGTGCCTGGCAAGTTAAAAGATGAGACACTTGGTGATGTTATTGTGGCATTTGCTGGGTTAAGTGCCAAGGTGTACAGTTTTAAAACATGTAGTGCTGTTGTCAAAAAGGCCAAGGGCATTGGCAAAGTGACTGTTGAAAAAGACCTCCAATTTGAAGATTATGAAAATTGCCTCAAATCCCAGAGTTCAATCAGAACATCAGAAAATAGAATTCAGAGTGAGGATCACTTGCTGACTAGCAATATTGTAAGAAAAATGGCCCTGGACCCACATGATGATAAGAGATGCATTTTATCATGTGGCATACATACTTTACCTTGGGGGCATTGTGATTTGAAAAATGGCAGACAATGCACAAGCACAGAGCATGATTTGAAATAAATAAACATGCCTATGAACTTATTTGGGTTCAAAAAACAGGCTATTATGGAGCTGCCGACACCACAACCCTCTTCTGATATGCTGTCTAAACTGAGTGGCTTGTTAATTATTCATCTGAACAGCATACTTACAGATGTTGATGAAGAAACAGGTAAAACATTGTACATATTTAACAATAATTTAAATCATTACCAATTACCTGTAGGTGGTCAATTGCAATTTATTACAACCCCTGAGGGTGATGTTAAAATTTCAGTAGGGAGAAATATTTATAGAATCAAGCACTCAAACATGGTTTCTGGCACTGTTTATACTGTTTCTGCTGGTGACTGCTTATATATTGAGGTCCCTGGGTCATATGACAAGCTTATACCCTTTTTTATAGAATTAAGAATCAGATACTCTATAATAAATAACCACTAAAACAAAATGCCTAATGATATATTTGGCCATACAAGACATGAAGATCACAGTGATGAGATTCTGATGCTTGATGTCAGAGTCAAGAAATTAAGAAGTGATTTACAAGCTTTACAGACCACACTCAATGCCAGTCTTCAATTAGAAATTACAAATTTACAATCACAATGCATGGACCCTCTTCTTAAAATTGATTCTGAACTCAAAGTGCTGCTTCAAAAATATACTGACCTGGCCACATTAGATAATTTTCAAAGTTTAGAAGAAGCTGTAGCAGCTCTTCAAGCCAAATTTAAGACCCAGGCCACCAACTCTGAGCAATTGAAACAGCAATTGGAAGAGCAGATAAATAATGTCCAGACACAGCTCCAAACAATTGTCAGAAGCGTAAAATCACAAGAAGATTTTGATCTAGTGATTTCCACTCTAAAAGAACAGATTCAATCACTCCAAATACCTAACCTGGACCCCCTGAACAATGCCATAGCCGAGGTTAAAGAAAAAATTGAGACACTTGAAAATTTTATGAACAACTTGCCATCTTCTGATGCTTTGAATGCAATAACTCGGAGTGTAGCAAATATTAAGCTGCAACTTGAAACATATGAAGATTTTGGAAAAATTCAAAGTTCCATAACCCATCTTGAAGGTACAATAGCAGCAGTGCAAAGTGATTTGGCAAATGTACTAGAATCCCGCCTGCCTGGTATTGTAGACACACTTGTTAGTGTCCAGGAACAGATCACAAAGCTTGAAAACCTCAACACCGAATCTGAGCTATCTCATTTTCATCACTTGATCGATGATATCCAAACAAAACTTGAAATTTTACAACAATCCACACCCACTCAGGCAGATATAGCCCTGCTCCAAAATGCTATGCGAAATGTGGCTGATGCATCTGAATTAAACAATGTGAAATTGGCACTTGAATTTTTGCAAAATACTGTGTCAAATCTGCCTACATCACAGGAACTTAAAAATATTAAGAGGGCAGTGAATCGCATATTGAAATCAGAAGATATCAAGAATATCCAGGCAGAGATCAAACAACTCACTCAGACAGTGGCCACTCTACCAACCAATCAACATATTAATGAACTGCATGCCCTGTTTGAGGATATCAGAAGACAGGTCCATGATCTTATTGCTCAAAATTCAAAATTGGCAGTTATTGAAAATTTGCAACAAATTGTAGCTAATATCAAGCAACAGCTAGGGACCATGGAATCCAATCAAGCAAATGCCCTGTCTGTTTTTGCCACCCAGCTACAAGGAATTGTGCAACAATACAAGAGACTTGCTGTGGACATAAAGATCAAGCCAGGCCATGATGATGTTGTTAGGACCATCAATGAGCACCTTGAATCTGTAACAAGCAGATTGCTTACAGCAGAAAAAGAAATAACAGGCATAATCGAGAATCCTAAACATACAGTAATTCTTGAATTGTACAGCATCCCCAACAAAGAATATGATTCACCATTTACACCAGGTGGCAAAATATATATGCTGTCCCCTGCACAATGTTATTACCAGTTTTTTGTTGGGGGCACACTGAGACCAATCAAGATCAAATATTGGCTACAACCACAGGCACATCACTACCCTACCTTATCAATAACAAATGCTGACAACAAACCAAAAATCACCAGTGTAGAATTGGAGGATTTTACAGATCCCAATACATTAGAAACAGCCTATACTGAAGATGATGGCACTTTGGAATTTAAAATACAAATAGGGGACAAATTATATTTAGAAAATCCTGTAGTATCAGCTGCTGAACACCCTATAGTTGCAATATTCTTGTTTTCATATTATGTCTAGACAAATTATTGTTGATGAATTACACAGACAGGCCCGACATAATTATAAGAGACTCCCAGTAGTCACAAAAGGCATAGATGATTTATGGCAGAGCGACTTGATTGAGTTGTCAAGTGGGCAGTTGAAAAACTTAGACAAAATCAACAAGGGCTACAAGTATCTACTCACTGTGATAGACACATTTTCAAAATTTGCCTGGGCTCTGCCACTCAAATCCAAGACTGGAAAATGTGTTACAGAAGCCATCAGGACAATCATCAATCATTCAGGAAGATCCCCGCGCTATTTGCAAACAGATAATGGCAAAGAATTTTATAATTCAGTGTTTCAACAATTTATTAAAAGCCAGTCAATAAAACATTACTCGAGTTACAGTGATCTTAAAGCCTCAATTGTAGAGAGATTCAACAGAACCCTAAAAAATCTTATGTATAAACAATTTACCCTCCAAGGTAATTATAAATGGCTTAATATTCTTCCAGAACTTCTACATAAATATAACAACTCGGTCCATTCCACAATCAACATGAAACCCTCTGAAGTAACTTCATCTGATGAGCAAAAATTGATCAGCACTGTTTATTATCCTAGATACCAGCCAACAACAAGAAAGGCCAAATACAGGGTGGGCGATCAAGTAAGAATCAGCAAATATAAGCACTTATTCAAAAGAGGCTTTACAAGAAACTGGAGCACTGAATTATTTACAGTGGTTCAAGTTAAACCTGGGACCCTTAACACATATATAATAAAAGATCACCGAGGAGAAATTCTCAAAGGCAGGTTCTATGAAGAAGAACTCAACAAAACTAAACAGCCTGACACATATCTCATAGAAAAAATCATCCTCAGAAAAGGCAACAAGTTATTTGTCAAATGGCTGGGTCATCCGGAAAACAGCTGGATCGATGCAGACAAAATAATAATATGAGCACCTGGGATGTTATAAAAAGGCTGCCAGAACCTGAACAGCAGAATAAGAGAAATGGCAACTTGCTGCCTGATAATATTAGATGTCTTATTGTTGGGCCATCAGCTTGTGGTAAAACTACACTAATGGTTGATAATTTTTTATTGGCACCCAACTGGTTAGACTGGAAAAACAGACACTTGTATGTCTTCTCTAAGAGCTTGGAACAATTAAAATATCAGCAGCTGATGAAGCTATATGATGGATTGGTTATAGCCACTTTTGAACCAGATGTTAAGCCACTTCATGAATGTCTCGATAATTCTGTTGTTGTGTTTGATGACATTATACTGGATAATCAAAACAAGGTTAGAAATTTCTTCACACAGGGCCGGCACAAAAACATTGATTGCTTCTACCTGGCACAGACTTTTTCTAAAATACCGAAGCAACTGATCCGAGACAACAGCAATTTTATATGTGTGTTTCATCAAGATCATACCAACCTCAAACACATACATGATGAATATGTAGGTGGGGAATTGAGCTACAATGATTTTTCCAAGTTTTGCAGCAGGTGCTGGAACCAGGACAGTTATGGGTTTGTCACTATTGATATGACAAGAACACCCAATAGTGGCAAATACAGAAATAAAATCAACGATTTTCTAGACGTTGAGACATATATAAATAACCATGAAAAGGCCAATCATTGATGATCTTAAGTTAAGAGATTATCTTGTAAAAAGATTTAAGGGATGGAAATCAGAGAACCGGGGAATTTATGAAAAACACAAACAAACAGAACAGCCTGTCATTGATGCTATTAATAATTTAGGTAAGAATATCAAAACTGTTACAGAGCAGAATCAAAATTTGATCACAGAGCTTGTACCTGTAGCTGCTAGGAACATATTAGATTATCCATTCACCCCACTTTCCAGCATTCATACACCTAGTCCTGTTGCTCCTAGAAGAATTGAAGCTACTCAGGATCCTATTGAATTGGGCCTTCTTGCTCAAAAATATTTAACCACACCTAAAGACAACAAAGATGAGGTGTTTGGTTTATATGCTGACACAGAGCTTGATGGCAGCATCATACATAGAATTGGCAATTTCAGAGTAACTTTTATGGGGGATGATCTGATTGTTTATTCAGAATCTCGTCTCGGAGAAAAAGGTGCTTTTGTTAAGTACCCCGGCACGCCTGGGTTGTGGGAACTGATGACTAGGAAAAGGCCTGGCAGCTATACAGATCAAGATTATGAGCACTACAAAGAAATATTAATAAAATCAGATGCTCTATACCAGAACAATGATCCCACACAAAAAAGAGTCAAGTCTAGCAGTGGGGCAAAATACAATAATTTAATCAAGCCCATATGGTCACAGATCAAGACAGGTAGTGGAATCAAACAATACAACACCCTGCCTAAAGAATTTGTCTGGGTTGATGATGTCAGGAAACTTGTAGATAGGTTATTGGTGATAGCTGGGGAGGAAAATGCTGGCAACCACAATTTTTACAATGAAAAGGTTGGAATTATGGACATGATAAGCACAAAATTGTCTAATTTTATAGTGAATGACACTAAGGGCATTGGATATCTTATAAAAATTATTAATACTCTACCACCTAAATTTTGGAATATTTCTGAGGGCCGGGGCCTGGTTAATGACATCATAAACAAGCTGCCATTTGAACTACACATTCCAGGCTATCAGTATTGTGGTCCCGGGACAAAATTGGACCATAGATTAAACAGAGGGGATCCTGGTGTTAATCCCCTAGATGCTGCTTGTAGAGACCATGACATAGCATACAACACACATTCTGATCTTGACAAGAGACATGTTGCAGACAAGAAATTAGAAGAGGCTGCATTTGGTAGATTTGTAAGCAAAGATGCTTCTTTGAGTGAAAAAATAGCAGCATTGGGAACCACCATAGCTATGAGCACCAAACAAAAACTGGGGTGGGGGCTGTGAATATGTATATAATAAACCTAGAATGAAGGCCAAGGGTGTTATGTATCAAATACCTTATGCAGGTCTTAAATCTCTTAAAACTATTGATAGTCTTTTAACCAAAAAGCAGCGGAAGAAAAAAAGCTCTTGTATTGCAAAAGGCCATGGTATGAAATTGTTGCTTAGTACCCCCCAATTAAAAAAATTACAGCAATCAAGAAAAAAATCACATGTGGGGGGTTCATATTTACCATCCCGGCCATCTTAGCTGCTCTCGGGGCTGTGGGGAGCTTGGCCGGGGGATCAGCTGCCATAGCAAAAACAGTAATAGATGCCAAGAAAAATAAGGCAGAATTAGATGAGCAGAGGCGCCATAACCTGGCCATGGAGAAAAAAGGCAAAGGTGTTAAGAGAGCCATGAATAAGTTTAAAAAAAACAAGAGCTGCTTACAAACCAAGATATTGCAGCTTTAATCAAGCCACTGGGCATCAAACATTTTAGGGGTGTGTTCATGTCTGATTCTTTGCCAGAGCAACCACTCAACAAAGAGTGTGGCATTGTTAATTTGGATAAGTACAAAAATCAGGGCACTCACTGGATCTGTTATCTTAAATATTTAAACAATGAGGCATTTGTGTTTGATTCATTTGGAGGTGTTCCACCTGAAAATTTAGTAAAATATCTAAATTCACCTAATCTTTATTACAATAATGCCCGTGTTCAAAACTTCAAAGATGTTAATTGCGGACATTTGTGTTTATCTGTTCTCAGATATATGTCTCAAATAAATAAACTATCAATTGAAAATTTTCAAAAAGCCTTGTGGTATCTGAAACATCATGGGGGTATTCCATCTCACCAGCCAAAATTCAATATTGAAACTCAAATTGCATGATGATATAGTGTATCCCAAAACAATAGCTCTCAGAGCATTTTACGGCATGTACTTGATACCTAATATTACGCACCACAACAACACAATTGCGGTAGGAGATCAAAAAATTGTCATCACTCCAGGGCAGTATAATCTGTCCACTCTAAATGCTCAATTACCCAGAGGTATAGTGTTAAGTCAAAATTCTGTCACTCACAGAGTAGAGATTGTATCTGCTACAGAGACAGTAAATCTGGGTACTATAGGAGAGCTGTTAGGCTTTGAGAACAACACAAAACTTGAAGCAGGCATCAAACACACTGCTATGAATATACCTAAATTCTTAGCCATAGAGACTCTGAATATTCACTGTAATGTGGCCGAGGGTATGATCACCAAATCAAATGGCATAGGCACTCACAAACAAACCGGCATCATTGCAACATTCAAACCTAATTCCGAATTTATGGAACCCATCATCTACAATCCATCCCCAACATTATATTTTCCTGTGTGCCATAATAGAATAGATTACATTGAATTGATGGTCACTAATGAAAAAGAAGAATTAGTTGATTTTGCTGGAGCCACAACAACTGCAATCATAGAGATTAACATTTAAATAAAAATACATACAATGGAAAATATTGAGAGTTATGAGCTACAATCATTCCCTCCAAACAGGAGGACATTTGCAAATTTAAATCAACCCAACACAGAAATCGAGGTTGATCTTGATGTAGGGGATGGCTTTATACACCCCCACAGAGCAGATCTATACATCAAATTTGATGTTGTAAAGCTCGATGGAACAGATTATCCGGCAAATTCAAATATAAGATTGGTAGATAATTTTGTGCCGCATCTTTTCTCTGAAATTGAGATCAGAAAGCATGGCGTTGTTATAAACAGAGTGGATTATCCCGGCATTACCTCCACAGCTTTGGCCACATTAAAATTATCCAAAACCGAGGCTTCTTACTACAGAATCGGTGGATTTGAAGCTGGTGATAAGATATTATCTAAGAACCACACAGTGCTGTTCCCTATGCGCCTGTTGCCAGGATTCTTCTCAGATTACAAAGAAATTATGTGGAAGGGTGGGTTAAGAATTACATTTAGAAGAGCTGCCAATGATAACAATGCTTTGATGAGGTACAGTGCAATAAACTCTACAGGGGAAGCTCTGCCCAATACCCTACCTGATGAGGGCAAGTGCATTATTCAGACTATGGAGCTAAGAATCCCAGTTGTTGAATATGAGGCCGGCTATGCTTTTAAATACAAAGCTGATATCCTAAAAAATCCACACATTCCTCTGCAATTTTATACATATCAATCTGTACAGAAGCCTGCATCTGGTTCTTATTATGAGTTTGATGCTACAAATTCATTCTCCAGTATACAATACGACATGCCTGATTTTGTGGTAGTACTGTTTCAGACTGGAAGACACAACAATCAGGAAAAAATTCAAGCAAATTTGATAACTGCAACATCAAGAACATATATCTTAAAAATGGCAGAAATGAGGTATTCCCTAGAGAAAATTATAATTTAGACATGTCCAAGGGTGATTTTCTCAAATTATATGAGGCTTTTTCGGCTTTCAAAAGGGTCACTACTGGCAATACGGATATGTATTACACACCAGATGAATTCAAAACACAGAGACCCATGTTTGTAATCAACACTTCAAAAAGGAAACAGGTTGTGGTGAATGACAGAACAAACATTAAAATTATCTGTGAATTCCACGAAGCATTACCCGATGAAACCATTTGTAGTGTTATTCTCATAGGTGAAAAATCATATGTTTATGATGTAAGAAATGAAAGAGTCACGGAGCAATTCTAGAGACCCGATTCAAACACAGAGGCCCTTTGGATATAAAACAACACTTTGCCGTCATGAAATATATTACTTACCCAAATTTTATAGTATTTTTGTTCGTGGCAGAAAAGCTTTTATACCTACCCAAAACACTGAAATACAGAAATATACAATATTTTGTAAGTTAAAGACTTGAGCTGCAACAAGACCAAACCTGCAATTCAGTTTGCATGACGAATATCCATGAAGCCAATACTAGGAATTTCCTCAATACGATGGATGGTCCCTGAAAGGGGTAAAGTGTAGATAAGAATTTCTCTTTGAGTCCCATGATAAATGACATGTAATTTCCCTCGGAAAAAGCACAGTATAGGTAATGCCAATAGATAAAATCTCCCAGGCATATAGAAAGAAGGCAATTACTCTTTGATGATGAATAACTCTCTGAAAGGACACAATATAGATTATATCTACTGGCATATAGAAAGAAGGCAATTACTCTTTGATGATGAATAACTCTCTGAAAAAACGCAGTGTAGATTATATCTGCTGGCATAAAAGAAATACAATTTTCCCGGGCAAGCAATAATTTATTACTGGCCGAAACATAGGACTGATCAAAAGATTGGAAAGAACATGGAAACATAATTAATTGTTTCCATGACCTCCATTCTATTGTATTGATCAGGGAGTTTTGCCTCATAAAAATATAACAGCAGTTAATATGATTTTATACCCAGACAATAGTTATTAACTAGGCTCTGTTGTATAACACTTTTACCAGGTTTTCAGATCTGGGAGCTATCAACTAGCATCAAAATCTCACGTATGGAATACCACACATATTTCAATCTATCAGGACTCGAACCCAGAACCCCTTGTTTATCAATTAAACTTAAACTGGAAGTAAATATGTATGTATATGGGTGGGTGTGTGTGTATGTGTGTGTATGTATGGGTTTTTGCTTAATTTCTGGTGTGGTCAATTTTTGACAAGTTTATGGACAAGAATCTGGCTGATGCAACTTTTGCAAGTATGTACAAATCAATCTGAGGGGGTTCATACTTTCCGAAGAGCATTTTTTACAAAAATCTTGGATTAAGCAGAGTTCCACACTTAAGCAAAAAGCTCATGTAGGCATGTTGAGCTTGTTTTAAGTATAGCCAAACCTGCTTGAGGGGGGTTCATACTTTCGTGGGTTTATCCCACCGTAAATACAACTACTCTCATACTGGAGCAAACATTTCAGCTACTTTCAATTTCATTTCAGTCAGTAATTTATGTTAATCAGTGGCGGCGACTAGGGTAGCAGTTGCCCCCCGCTTTTTGCTATTTTTACTCTCACACTATGCTAAATCTTATCTACCAAGGGAAAGTAAACTGTCCTTGCCATCCCCCCCCCCCCCAGTTTTGAAAGGTTGCATGCGTGTCTAATATTTTCTTATTTTCAACGTCGTAACCCCTAAATTTCTTTTCGCACCCCCTCAGCACCCCTAGATGATTAATCCTGGCGCCGCAGCTAGGTGAAGCTCATACGAAAGATGTAATGTTTAAACTTACATTTCTTGATTAAAAATTCAATAATTTGTATTGGCAAAAATTGTAAAAAATTTGTGTAGAATAATATACAAAATACTAGTCATGTAAAACTGTAAATGGTGTCATTATGATTAAGCTAAATAAATATGGCAGTTGATATTTTGCAAACTGTCATTAAAGAAATCACCAAAATTCAGCTACAAAGACAAAAAATAATAATTTTAAGTTACAGTTATGTAGTACATCCAGAATGTTTTATTTTCACTGGAAGAGAAATTACTGATATTATTATGGTTTCATTAACATACTCGCTTTCCCGATGGCGCAGTGGTACAAGTGGTTCGGATCCCACTTTAAACTGTAGGTCCAGTCCCAATTAGCCTTACTGTGCATAAAGTGCATAAATCAACCAACAACCAATCATTAACATACTCGACAAACATTCCATAGTAGGTTCATGTATACAGTACAAGAAACAGAAAAATGTATATTTATTTACATATGCTTTTTAATTTGCTTTAATCGAAGTGTTCAAATATTTTATACGTCCGTTTACCAGAGAAAGCATTTCTTCACAATAAAGGATCTACCTACATGTAGTACGGTGCCAAAAAACATACAAGAAATTTTAAGCGTTTTTTTAAAAATTAAAAATTGATTTAAATAAAAAAAATAATCAAAAATGATTATTTGATATAAAAAAAAAACAATTTATCCACCCTGCGCCAAGGTACTGCTTGGGCTCCTTTTCAGAACAACTTAAGGGACTGTGGCATGAAATCACTGTTCCTAGATGATATGGATTGAAAAATCAACGATCAAGGGGTTAGCAAGAAATTGCGAATTGATTTTGCAGCTATTCCTGCATGACAATCCTTGGTGGGTTTAGTTAGAGAGGCCCACCCTTGAAACTGTCAATTTTAAGGCAAATCAAGGTTATTTGTCGGTTTAGGAGCATGCTTGACGTATTGTCCGCGAGTTGACGCTGTTATCGATCACGTGGCTGTGCAGTGAAGAACAATGTGTTTGGACTTTGCTCGCGAGACCATCAGCTGCCGAGAGAGAGAGCATGAAGGATAAAAGAAGCCAGAGACACGCTAAATTACCGACGCCGTCTTATTAATAGACCATGACATGTGCACGCAGCCTCACACAGCAATTCATAATAAACAGTACACTGCCTGCCATTTATATTCCGCTCTTCGCTGTTATTTGTCACGCATGCGCTTTCTTCTACCTCGCTCGATCATTTATTTCCGGTAATGGAATGATCTCCCAGCCAGCAGAACACGAATTATCCGTCTATCAATCCTAAACTTCAAGGATTGAAACGGACCGTGCCAATTTTATTTGTGTATAAGCGTTGCAATTTCTGCAAAAACCACGATATCTTCACAATGCAATAAAAAAAGTCTTAGGATCGCTAATTAATCGCCCATAAATTATTGCTTACTTCATAATTGTTAAATAACATTACAGTACTGAGAAACTTAGAGCAGATTAGTTTTCACTATTCCAAAACAAAAGGAACATTCGGAAAGATTTATTTTTCACCCTGTAGCACTAGCGTACGCAAGGAGGAACTGATGGGGGCTACAGCCCCCTCCAAAATTTTGAGAAAACCTACATTTTGAAATGAAACCAATAAACTCACCAGAAAAAAAAAACATAGTGGTAAACTTAAATGCCATGAAAAGGGGAGGGGGGTCTCCCCGATGGCGCAGTGGTATCGTCGTTGCCTTGTACTCAAGGGGTCCCGGGTTCGATACCCGGTGGAGGCACATAGTGGTTCGGATTCCACTTTAAACTGTAGGTGAAGTCCCGATTAGTCTTACTGTGCATAAAGTGGACTTAAAACACTAAATCAACTATATAAAATGGGCTTGATTACCATTTTTGTCGTTGAATAACGAAATATTTATTATGTATCCTCCCCCCCTCCCCAACACACACAGAACGCACACATGCCCCTCCCCTGAAAAAGAAATCCTACGCCCGCTAGTGCCCTGTAGATACAGTGTGGAGCAAAGCACTGAATCAGAATCATATAATCAATCAGTCTCTGCTTGCGATAAAAAATAGTGGTTCTGCAAACAATAATGAAAAGTTATTACAACGGTGGTATTTGATTAGAGGATGAGACAATATTAGTATATCGTCGCGATTAACCCAAGAGGTAGAAAAGCGACGTAAATACATCAAGGTAGAAAGAAGGTATCCATTATGATTTTCTGATTGATTAATTTGGTGTTTTAAGTCCACTTTATGCACAGCAAGACTAATCGGGACTGGAACTAAAGTGGGATCCGAACTACTTTGTGCCTCCTCCCGGAACCTTTGAGTACAAGGCGACGACGCCTTCACTATGCCATCGGGGAGGTTCTGATTATGATTTTCTAAAAACAGAAAGAAATGCTGATTGTGATAAGCAACTCAAAATAAAACACAATTTAGGGCTTTAGTGATTTCCTTATACCAAATAAACAATTGCTTGTCAACTTGAGAGAGGGAGAGAGAGAGAGAGAGAGAGAGAGATAGAGATAGATAGAGTTAGATAGAGAGAGAGATATATATAAAGATATAGAGAGGGAGGGGGAGAGAGAGAGAAAGAGAGAGACAGAAAGGAGTTGGATTCCTAGTTGAGAAAGTACCACTACTTGGCTGGCCCCTGACGTCACACGTTCGTCTCCATATGAACATGTCTTCCGACGCTTGCACCTGTGCAAACATTTTCATGGACTAACATCAGTTTCCAACTACTTCAAGCGACACAGCATCTATTACTATGTATACAGTGAGTGAAAAAGCGTCTGCCCTTGTCTGTACATTAAAGAAGTAAAAGGCAAATGTGGAATTCGAGAGAATCTAACAAAATTTCTTTCTCGAGTTAGGATATTGCCATTTATGTTCGATTCAAGGTTAAATACATACTTTTTTGCATACGGATATTATTTTCTCGTTCATTGTCCAGCCGTGCGTCACGGGGTACATGATATTATGAAACAGTTCGTAGTCTTGTCTTCCTAACTTTGCCTTCTGATGCTCTCGCTCTTTTTCTTTAATTTCCCAAACACTAATTAGCAGCGTCTGCCAGCGGTAGGGACGAAAACCTTTTTTATATTAGCCTTTGCCTGACTGATATCTAATGGTGATGCCTCGTTTGGCTATACAAACCGCAGCGGCCGAAATATAGGGAGTGAATCTTGGCAGGTGCTATATTTGTAAGATTCGTTATACAGCGAGGAATGTTTTATTATATCTTATTGGTTTATATAGTTCTTAGGGAATTTTTAGGAATGTCATTATTATTGTTTTTTGTTTGTTTGTTTTCATTTCTCTTTCTGTCCATACCATTTTCTTGCCCCTATTAAACTCCAAATGCAATAGGATTTAAATTCTCTCCCAACTTTCTCAACATTTGTAACTCAAATATATCATTAGCAGTGTACGTACAAAAAAGAGGTTTAGATGCTCAATAATAATGGATGAAAAACAATATTTTTCTCTCTACGTCTAAAATACTCGTAGAAGCTTGTGCAACACTTTAAAAAATAAATAAACCGTCAAAATGTTTAATTAAAACTAATAAAATATTATTTCTAATTAATTAGTGTTAAATACTATAGTTTACATACAAGAAAGAAGTGTAACATGCTTGTCCCGGAAACAGTAAATTATTGATATTGAATTTCATTTTACAAGTTAATATTTATGTAGCAGAAATATTTTTTTGGTAATTCTCATAATTCCAAATACATAACAAAACAAAAAAAAGTACAAAAACATAACTACCAGTTGCACTATCACGGTATCTAGTGACATGTGAAACGCAGTTCGATATAAATTATTTTTTGTTTATTGATTCATTTTATGCACAAACATGAAAGTGTGAGGTTTGATCTTATTTTGTGAATAAACTCGTATCCGAGCCAGACGTCGGAAACTGGGGACGGGTCTTTCTTGAGTGACAGCCGCCGCTTAGAACATGACATATTTGCACCAACGCGGAGATAAGGAAAGATTATTTTCGCCGCTACCGGGCTCGAGTCGCAGCGGGCGTTCGAACCCATGTTCACGGATGACCAGAGAGATCAGCTGGAGCTCAAGCCTGCAAGGATCGACGACGCGCACTTGACCGCGTTTCAAGACAATGGACAGAGGTCATTTCCATCCCCTGAGAAAGCGAAGCCAAGCCACTAGAGCGTCCTGTTCAACGGAAGAATTCGAATCTCTTATATATAGGCGGTGCTACCATCCCAAACACAGTTTTTCACCCGGATTTCACAGAGAGAGCATCTCCGCGCTACACTCTCGCGTGATCATTGCTTTGTGTCCGTGAACTTCGTTTCCTTACGTACTGTGAGCGACTTGCGGATAGGGAGTTACCAGTGTGCGCCTTATTTTGGTGAAGATTACGCGGTGATTTGTTTTTGCCAAGCGTGGACTACATAAGGATGGAGGGCTAAAGAAGATAGAGAAGGGGGGCGTCGCTTCCCTGACGCCTGCAACGACGCCGAAGCCAGTCAGACGACGCCGAAACCAAACACTGCCCAAAGCCCGAAGGACGCTGTCAGATCGACGTCCCAACCAAAGCCCGAAGGACGCCGTCAGATCGACGTCCCAACCAAAGCCCGAAGGACGTCTTCAGAGAGAGAGATTGAAGGACGACTCCAGAACGACGCCGATCGAAGCCAGAGGGAGAGATTGAAGGACGACTCCAGAACGACGCTTCCAGACGACGCCGAATCGAAGCCCGTCACCAGAGAGATTCCGAACCGACGCGTGACCACGTACACCCGACGCTAGTGACAAGAGGAACGCCCGAAGTTCTGAGGAGGTGCAAGTACACCATATCGTCGCAATTATTCTTCGTCGCGATCGACCTCGGAGGACAATTTCGCCACAAAGGAACCGTGTGCAAGTCCCGCGTCCAGGAGAGATGAAGGACCACGCCATGTAGCAGAGTCTGGTACAGTATACTTCAGAGGGTCTCATGTACATGTAAACGTGCGTCGTTATTATCAACACCGTACAGTTAACGCCGACGTCTCACTTATTTGCAAAGTTACTCAGGAAAACCCAAACCTAACTTCCGCGTCTAAAAATTGTTTTGGTATTGTTATAAAAAAGGGTTATTTCATGTTCAGATGTTCTAATTTAATTGTCTGCATTCAGGGTTAGAAGCTCCATTTCATTTCTTTAATATTTAGTATAAATTGTCAAAGTGTGCTCCATTTTTGTGTAACCGACCGCCCCGTCGCGCCATTTAATTTGTCAACAGTTGACTGATGAGTCCTTTTTAATTGTGGAAAGCGTAGTTGTTTTTATTGCAAGGTCGTGTGCGTGAAATAGTATTATTTGTTGCATAGTGGTTTTCAAGGTAATTTTTGCTCGCGCCGACGTTTGATTTGTGTATTCCGGCAGCTGGAGCCAATTAAGTTTTTGCATCACTATGTAATTGTGTAGTTGTTCTCATTGGACGAGAGAGGCTTGTGTGTAATACCCCCGTCCGAGAAACTTGTATAATGTCGTGCTTACGACTCGATGCATACGTTCATTCGAACGAAAGATTTAACCACGCCGACCCAATTGTCTTAGTTAACCGCTTTCCGAGGGCTGGCACTTAAGTTAATTTAAAAGAGCACAGGAGCTGGCAGACAAATGCCCTAAATTCACATAAAGGTTTAAAAATTAAAAGGAATGATATGTTAATGAGATCCATGATTTGTATCCATACTTCACATGTAAAAATACCTCATGTGTGTGAAAGAGAGAGAGAGTGAATGAGTGAGCGTTTGAGGAGGCTTTGTAAACAGTTGTTGATTGCAATATTTCTTTGTTGTTACAATATATATTCACTTTTTTACCGTTCGTCAGTGTTGTTATTTGACGTTTTTCAGGTACCAGATATTATGCTATTAGTGTTTTATGAATGTTCGAATCTACATATCAAAGGTAAACAAAACAGTGTAACATTTCAAGGTATTAATCTCCGCCTCGCAATAGTATGACAATAAACGACCGTCTCAGTACCGAACTTGATAACTGGACCGTGAGTCACGACCGGTCTCCCGTACACGTAACGACGTTTGGCCCCGTGCCGGGGTATGATTGACACGTCATTTCGGGGACCGTGAGTGCACTCGTTACATTTGGCGCCGCGAACATGGGACGGCAACTTTTGTCATGTCTTTCCAGGAAAGCCAGGTTGCGAGAGCGGTAGAAATTTCATTGTTGTATACGTCACGCATAAAATTCTTGTGTTAGGTTCCTGGTTATTTGTGTGTTTTTCTTTTTGTATTTCGAGGGTTATTTTCATGTATTTGTCGTAGGTTCACGTGTAAGGACACGTTTTTGGGCGTAATTGGTAACAATAGGGCAGATATTTTTTTCGGCGAAAGCAGCAAGGGCAGCTGCATAGGGCATTTGTTATGTACTTTTTGTGTACTATTTTTGGTAGTTGGCGTAATTTATGGCATCAGGCTGAGTTGCGGGATAAGGGATTCCCGACGGACCTCCTTTTTCTTTTTATGTATCGATTTGTAATTCACATTTTGTGTGAGCTCGCGTAAGTTTGCTTAACTGTCCCAAAGTGTGACATAAGATTGAGCAGATAATTAAGGAAAGGCCTTCATGAGATTAAGAAATCGTCGCATAGACTGTTTGAACAAGAGTGACGTCATGATGGTTTGCAAGGTTTGTGGACAGGAATTTCATGATTTCGAAGTCGACAGCGAGGGAGATTCCGGACCGGTTTGTCTCCAGTGCAAGAGCCCGCCAGGAATGGAAAGGGAGATACCAAGTGCCCAGGGGGGTACATCGTCACGTGCGGACAGCGACCACAGCAAGGAAGAAGATGACGTAGGAAGTGGCAGTGGTGCCAACCAATTCCAGCTGCTTCTCCAGATGCTCCAAGGAATGCAGACCGAGATGCAAGCCAACATCCAAGGAATGCAGACCGAGATGCAAGCCAACATGCAAGGAATGGAAACCAGGATGCAAGCCAACATGCAAGGGATGCAGACCGACGTGCGAGGGATGGAAGAACGCCTACAAGGGACGGTTCGCGCCTCCGGAGAAGAAGTGACGCAACGGCTCCTTCAGACGATCCAAGAATCCGAGGCTCGAATCGAATCCAGGATCGCCAGGACCGACGCTCGCATCGATGAACAGGAAGCCAAGGTGGCAACACTGGCGCAGAGCGTAAGTGAGCAGGAAGGAGCTTTGCAACACATCGGCCAACAATGTGCACAGCTGGAGTCAGCCTGTAATCGGAGCAACGATGCCCTCGAGCGACAGGTACGGCGAGCAGCGAGTCTAGCGGAAGGGAATTCCGAGAAGATAAAGGACATAGAGGAGAAACTGCAACGACTGAACGTAGCCGACGTTCCCGGATCATCGCGAGAGCCGGCAGCTATGACGTCACCACAGCCAGCTGCGGTCCCCTCGTCTTCAAGGCGCGCGAGTGACGCAAGACCGACTACGCTTGTCAACGGAGGAAGCGAAGTGGAACCTGGACTACATCTTCCATCGCCGCGACCGTTCGAAGCCCAAACTTCAAACAGGGAAGATATACGGTCTGAACCAGCACCGACGAGAAGGGCTCTGTTCCCGCCTGAATATAAGAAACATTTCAAGAAGTTCTCCGGGGCCGACAGGATATTGCCGTCTGCCTTCATCGAGGAATTTGAAGCAACAGCCCGGGAGTTAGGACTTGCGGATGGGGAGCGATTACTCGTGCTGAAAGGCCTAATGCAAGATCGGGCAAAGAACTGGCTGGATCGGAATGAAAGACACTTTCATTCATACTCGGCGTTTAGGGAAGCGTTCTTGACACACTTTCAGCGCCCCATGCAAGTGGAAAGGATGCTTATCCAACTGAGGAACGAGAGGTACGACAGGAATGGGGGACTTACTTTTTCACAATATTTCTGGCGTAAGTTCAATGAGTTCCAGGCTCTCCAGCCACAGATGACCACGTCAGAGATAATTGCGGCCCTAATTTATCATTATCCGCAAGAGATAAGACGGCATCTCAACGGGGCGTGCGTTTACGATGCAGAAGCCATGTCGCTCACTCTAGAGAACCTAAACCAGTGCGAAGAGGAACGCGAGAGGACACGGAGTGACAGATGGAACAAAAGGAGGCGACCGGAGGATGAAGGAAACCGGGGAAACAAGCACCCACGCGTCCATTTCGTCCATAGGAGGTACGATGGGCAAGAACGCGCTCCAGGAGCCGAAGTTCGCCAGTTTCGAGATGATCCACCCTCGCCACGACAGAGACGCCAGTATCGGGGACAGAGACGTCGAGGTGGTCAAACTCCTAGGTCACCGGGTCACCATGGCAACAACAACGACAGCAGCTTTTCCAACGGCCGAGTGAACAATGGTTATTATCAGTGTCACCCCGACAGTAGACCAGAGAGCCCGCGTTCTGACAATGGGCACACAAGGCGGAGCCCGCCGAGGGTTCAAAGGAGTCCGACGCGAAACGCGAACGGGCCGAATCCCAGTAACACATCTCCACAGCCGGGGCCGTCAGGTCGTCAGCGCCGAAGAGAGGAATGGGATGGCGAAACATGGTTAAGCGACGTCGCGCCATTTTAGAAGTATAAAATAACATTGCGCCATACCCAGAGTGTATAAAATGTATATTTAGAATGTAAATCGGAGGTATCATTTATGTCATGTGTTTTATGTTATCGAACTGGTTAACTTTTCTTGTACAGGGTGTTAAAAAATTTGTAGTCAAAATTTCATGGCCCTGAGTAGTGAAAAATTTTATTCGCCTACAGAATTTTTTGATCGGAAGGAGGGCGAGATATCACGGTATCTAGTGACATGTGAAACGCAGTTCGATATAAATTATTTTTTGTTTATTGATTCATTTTATGCACAAACATGAAAGTGTGAGGTTTGATCTTATTTTGTGAATAAACTCGTATCCGAGCCAGACGTCGGAAACTGGGGACGGGTCTTTCTTGAGTGACAGCCGCCGCTTAGAACATGACATATTTGCACCAACGCGGAGATAAGGAAAGATTATTTTCGCCGCTACCGGGCTCGAGTCGCAGCGGGCGTTCGAACCCATGTTCACGGATGACCAGAGAGATCAGCTGGAGCTCAAGCCTGCAAGGATCGACGACGCGCACTTGACCGCGTTTCAAGACAATGGAGAGAGGTCATTTCCATCCCCTGAGAAAGCGAAGCCAAGCCACTAGAGCGTCCTGTTCAACGGAAGAATTCGAATCTCTTATATATAGGCGGTGCTACCATCCCAAACACAGTTTTTCACCCGGATTTCACAGAGAGAGCATCTCCGCGCTACACTCTCGCGTGATCATTGCTTTGTGTCCGTGAACTTCGTTTCCTTACGTACTGTGAGCGACTTGCGGATAGGGAGTTACCAGTGTGCGCCTTATTTTGGTGAAGATTACGCGGTGATTTGTTTTTGCCAAGCGTGGACTACATAAGGATGGAGGGCTAAAGAAGATAGAGAAGGGGGGCGTCGCTTCCCTGACGCCTGCAACGACGCCGAAGCCAGTCAGACGACGCCGAAACCAAACACTGCCCAAAGCCCGAAGGACGCTGTCAGATCGACGTCCCAACCAAAGCCCGAAGGACGCCGTCAGATCGACGTCCCAACCAAAGCCCGAAGGACGTCTTCAGAGAGAGAGATTGAAGGACGACTCCAGAACGACGCCGATCGAAGCCAGAGGGAGAGATTGAAGGACGACTCCAGAACGACGCTTCCAGACGACGCCGAATCGAAGCCCGTCACCAGAGAGATTCCGAACCGACGCGTGACCACGTACACCCGACGCTAGTGACAAGAGGAACGCCCGAAGTTCTGAGGAGGTGCAAGTACACCATATCGTCGCAATTATTCTTCGTCGCGATCGACCTCGGAGGACAATTTCGCCACAAAGGAACCGTGTGCAAGTCCCGCGTCCAGGAGAGATGAAGGACCACGCCATGTAGCAGAGTCTGGTACAGTATACTTCAGAGGGTCTCATGTACATGTAAACGTGCGTCGTTATTATCAACACCGTACAGTTAACGCCGACGTCTCACTTATTTGCAAAGTTACTCAGGAAAACCCAAACCTAACTTCCGCGTCTAAAAATTGTTTTGGTATTGTTATAAAAAAGGGTTATTTCATGTTCAGATGTTCTAATTTAATTGTCTGCATTCAGGGTTAGAAGCTCCATTTCATTTCTTTAATATTTAGTATAAATTGTCAAAGTGTGCTCCATTTTTGTGTAACCGACCGCCCCGTCGCGCCATTTAATTTGTCAACAGTTGACTGATGAGTCCTTTTTAATTGTGGAAAGCGTAGTTGTTTTTATTGCAAGGTCGTGTGCGTGAAATAGTATTATTTGTTGCATAGTGGTTTTCAAGGTAATTTTTGCTCGCGCCGACGTTTGATTTGTGTATTCCGGCAGCTGGAGCCAATTAAGTTTTTGCATCACTATGTAATTGAGTAGTTGTTCTCATTGGACGAGAGAGGCTTGTGTGTAATATCCCCGTCCGAGAAACTTGTATAATGTCGTGCTTACGACTCGATGCATACGTTCATTCGAACGAAAGATTTAACCACGCCGACCCAATTGTCTTAGTTAACCGCTTTCCGAGGGCTGGCACTTAAGTTAATTTAAAAGAGCACAGGAGCTGGCAGACAAATGCCCTAAATTCACATAAAGGTTTAAAAATTAAAAGGAATGATATGTTAATGAGATCCATGATTTGTATCCATACTTCACATGTAAAAATACCTCATGTGTCTGAAAGAGAGAGAGAGTGAATGAGTGAGCGTTTGAGGAGGCTTTGTAAACAGTTGTTGATTGCAATATTTCTTTGTTGTTACAATATATATTCACTTTTTTACCGTTCGTCAGTGTTGTTATTTGACGTTTTTCAGGTACCAGATATTATGCTATTAGTGTTTTATGAATGTTCGAATCTACATATCAAAGGTAAACAAAACAGTGTAACATTTCAAGGTATTAATCTCCGCCTCGCAATAGTATGACAATAAACGACCGTCTCAGTACCGAACTTGATAACTGGACCGTGAGTCACGACCGGTCTCCCGTACACGTAACGACGTTTGGCCCCGTGCCGGGGTATGATTGACACGTCATTTCGGGGACCGTGAGTGCACTCGTTACAGCACAGCAATTAGGAACCATATATTATTTGTGTTCCTGACTTGATTTTTGTTATTTTCTCTATCTTTTGGCTAATCGCGCGATTTGTGTCCTTAAAATAATGTGTAGGTTCATAAATTTTCTACAAAGAGAGCATCAATTAAGGTGCATTAGGTTCGATTCTTGGGAAAGGAACTCATGTGCATTTTTTCCTCTTGTATATGTTTCCTCAAATCGACGTAACTAATTCGATATAAAGATAAATCGATATGAAATAACACACATGAATCAAAAGAAAAACACATAGCTATTATTAATTTTGTATAAAATATTACAATTGCAGATTTTAAAGAAGAATATGAACTAAGGAAAGTCATGAGGTAACGAATTTAGAATCCCTTTGAAAATAAACATTTCACAGCTAATTTGTTTTTAATGAATTTATCAATCTATTAAAATTTCATTATCTACATCTATATTCTCACACCAAAGTCGGTGGCCGACATTAGATCTAGTCACCGAACTTCCCTGGTTCGAATTCCTGTGAGTGTCTTGCCCCCTCATCAATTTAATTTAATCATCCATCACTCATCCTCATCGTTAGAGTTAGACAAAAGTGGCAAAAAGCGACGCTAAATAATTAAAATACAAATATCTACTTCCTACACGAAAAATGACTTTCACCGATAGTATAGTAGCTAACGCTGCCGCCTTGTAAACAAGTGGTTCCGGGTTCAATTATTGGCAGAGTTGTATTGGCTATGGTTTTGGCCCCAGTTTATGTTGTGCGGCCAGTAACGATTAGATATACTAAAATTGTGTCTACAGTTAAACTGCAGGTTTAATAAAGGCTAAGACCAGCTTTTTATTGTACTTCCTTTACAATTATTCACTAAGAAATATTGCCCTTCATTAGGACACAAGGCTTACAACTGTCAAGCTTAGAGAAAATTTTTCCTCTGCTAAGGTATGCCATTGTTTCTTGAATTAAAAGGCACGGGTGAGCATCAAAAAGAATCTTCTTATTGACAGCAGTATAGTCAATAATTAGTCTATCAGATTTGTCATTATTTTTTGTAATGAAACAAGGGGAAGCCCAAGGGGAGCAACCCTCTTCTAGTAAGTTCTTGATAATTTCATCCACTTTTTGTTGTTTATCACGAGTCATTGGGTATGGAACTCTCGTATAGGTGTTGGATCAGTTAAATTAATATTGTAATTCAATCCGCGAAACATTCCAATTTTCCCAGAAATAACATCTTTATAGTTTTCTAATAACTCACCAAGTTTATTGTTCCAATGTCCTTCCGAAAAACTCTCTGGTTCTGTGTTGTTAGAATGTAGGTCAGTGGCCTTGCTGTTTACTCCAGACCCTTGCTTTTCAGTAGAGACAGCTGATAACGGCAGGCAGGTAGAAGCACGCACTCTTGCTGCAAACTTTCGTATCTTTCCTGGTAGTTGTTTCGACTCCGGGACCATGTACTCCTTGGTGATCGATAAGTTGTAACTCTGGTTGCGGCATAGGGATAGGTATTATTTTTCTGTTCTGAAAAGGTGGAAGATTAATCACACTGTTCATCACCCAAATTATAGTTTCTTCATAACCAGAATTTGCAAACTGCACTTCCCACTGATTAGCAGAGGTTTAAGCACTTTAAGCTGAGTTCTCTTTGAGTGTTGAAAGGGGTCATCTCGGAATGGAACAAAGTACAGGGAGTAGTTGTTTTGTAGTGGTTTAGTATTTTAAGTTTTTATGTAGTGTATTTAGTTGGGATTTTTAGTTAAAGCCCTGCACACTTTGTTCTATTCAGAGATGGGTCTTTTGGGGGGAAATTAATATTAAAATGAAATTACTATAATCTCTTTTTGGTTAAATAACGTGTAAGGAAGTCTATATTATGTAAAGATTTAATTTTATTATTTGATTGTTTCTTTAATATTTATTGTACTTATATTGAGGGTTTATACTCTTATAATCATTATTTATGTAGTCTCAAGCCCTTCAGGCATTTTGTTGTTAAATAAACCTCTACGCTATCAAGCCTTTTATGTATAATTTATCTAAACCTATTATTTTACGGCTTAAGCCTTCCACTGCCATATCTTTATATTTCTGCTAGGTTAATGTACCGACTTCAGTTGCAAGCCTTGTGCCGTAATGAAGGACAATATTTCTTAGTGAATGATTGTAAAGGGAGTACAATAAGAAGCTGGTCCTAAGGCTACAACTTTAACCACTACGCTATTGTAGAGATCGCTATATTTGGTGAAGTGTAAGGTTTCTTCTTGATTCACTTCATACTCATATTGGCTAATCCGTATTGGATCTAGAGTTTAAAGTGGAATACGAACTACTGCGCAAATTGCCTCCACCGGGAATGGAACCCGGATGTCCTTGATTACAAGGCGACAACGTTAGCCACTATTATATGGAGGAGGCTCACCACTTTTCTTGGTAACGGGCACCGAGTTATAGGGTGGAAAATCTATCTCCCAGTCCATTCACACCCTGGGAAAATGCCTTTCTCCGTACCGTGGCCAGTGTTTGGAAGTAACTACTGTAGTTTGGAAATCTAACAGAGTTACGTTTTTGCAATACAAGTAATATTTATCAACAGCTACTTTCACAATTACAATACTTGAATTGTTAAATAAAACATTTGTAATGTGGGACAAGAGATGCATTTGGCAACCCTGTTTCTAAATATGTGTCTTCTCTTGATGGTAAGGTGAATTGATTTTCATAATAGCGCCTAAGGGAAGAAAGGAAGCTAGGACTCGTGATTGCTAAATTTAGAACATTCACGCTTTGTTGCAATTTCCACTTCAACGTTTTTAAAGTATTTTTATTTTATTTTCTGTTGTATCAGGGTGGATAAAAATCATGATTTTTATTTTAAAAAAACATTTTTGATGTTTTTTTAAAATTTAAATCAGATTTTCCATTTTAATCGATTCTATCTATTTTTTTTAAAAAAAACAAGCTTAAAAATGCTAGTATGTTTTTCGGCACTGTACATATAGAAATATATTTTTTATAGAAATGCTTTTCCGGTAAACGGACCTGTAAAATGTTTGAGCAGCTTGCTTAAAGCAAATAGAAAATTACATGTAAATATACTTTTTTCTGTTTCTGATACTGTATATGTGAACCTACTTTGGAAAAGTTTATTGAATGTGTTGATGAAATTAATAATTTCAGTAACTTTTCTTCCAGTGAAAATAAACATTCTGGATTCTATGTAATTGCACTTCAAATATATTTATAGTCCTTGTAGCTGACTTTCGGCGATTTCTTAATGGTAGTTTGCAAAATATCAGCTTTCATGTTCAATTAAAGCTTAATGACAAGACACTATTTTAGGTTCAACATGAGTAGTATTTTGTATATTATTCTACGATTACGGCCCGTTTCGCCTTATCCCGTTTCGCCTTATTGCGTTTAAGATGACACTAACTTTCTAAGGCGAAACGGACATCCCATTTCGCCTTATCATGTTTCGCATTACACACAAAAGAATTCCCACCAGGGAATATTATCAACATGAAGAAGGGTCATTATTATTAATGTATTATTAACCTAACCTAACCTAACCTAACCTACAGGACAATGGGAGCCAAGCTAGACAACATCACAAGCTCTGCGCTCCCATTATGAATTAGGTACCCTTCAAGTCGATAATATTCCCAGGTGGGAAATTGTTTGTGTGTAAGGCGAAATGGGATGTTCGTGTCACATATATGAAATTCTATTGGGGGAGGTGAAATCGCAATAAGGCGAAATGCGATAAGGCGAAACGGGAGGACACGTATGCTACACAATTGTTTTTTGCTATTTTTGCCTATAAACGTTATTGAACTTTAAATTAAGAGAAATTTAAGTGCGTTTACAATATACATATCACATTTTTCTTTCGTATAAGCCTCACCCCATCCGCACATATATTTTTCCCTTGCTTTTCCTATCTTAGAGCCTAATAAACATCATTGATTGATTACGAGATTAATGTACTTCCACCAAAAGTGATTCTGATATCTACAAATTGCTTATGTACATTATTCTATAAATTATTTCTTTAAAGTGATTTAAATCAGTGACTTTTTTAATCACCTGACTTAATTCTTGATGTAAATCGCGATTTAAAACATTCCACCTTGGTTGTAGTAATATTAATATGTGAATTAATTACGTACCAGAGACATAAATAAAACACATGCAATTAATGATTGTGTGCAGAAAATAACTGAAAAAATAACCTACAGTTACTTTTCACAGTAACTGTAACTCTGTTACTTTTAAAACAAACACGGACTGTGACCATGGTTGAACAATTTGCTCGAACCGAAACAAAACGGAGATCACCTTGGGATGGAATGCTTAGAGGAAAACTAGCTATTATTGCGTTTGAGTGTGTGTGTGTACACAGCGCCCGTTGGATGAAAGGACCGAGGTTAGTGATCATTCCCTCCGACCACGCAATCATTCAGGTTGCCGGGCAACGGCCATGTCGTTTGTTGGGACAGACAGAGAGAGCCCGGAATGCGAGCAGACCACGATATTTCCACCACACGGGGATTGCAATGACCCGGCAGAGGTCACACGTCTTCCTCTTCGATCCACAACGCAGAAAAGGTCAATGTCACTTAGCGTGATCCTTTTTTTACGATAGCCAATATACGTGTTTAATAATATTTTTATATTACTTTTAAATTTATTGATTTATGATGTTCATGTTTCGTCTAGGAAAGAAATCGAATCGGTTATACCCTCACCAGAGCCTCTGCAATTTTCTACTTACAACATGGAAAATACTTCATTCACACACACACGCACACCACCCCCCCTCCTCACACACACACACACGCGGGAACCTGAAGATTCTTTTTTTAAATGTAGAGGTTGGTAATACTGGTAATCTGGCGTGAAACAGACACACAACGCGCTTGAATAATGGATGCGATTTGTGAGAATGGACCAGTGGTAAAGTTCGAGCTTAATTCGAACTCGGTATCTTTGACACAGTTCTAGAGGAAGACGAGCTGACGCTTATCTTGTTTGGAGCCAGTTTCGGAAAAGCAATGTTGTCACTTTTGCCTGCAGTGTTTAGACATCCATTCATTCACTGCGACGTTATACTCCCATGGTCTCCACATTGTGTGTGTGTGTGATGATGTGTGTGTGTTTATATATATATATATATATATATATATATATATATATATATATATATGTATATATAATAGCACAACCTAGCAAAGATAACGCAACCGCATCTTCGCGTTAAGAAACTGAATTGGCAACATCCCATTTACTCCACGTGGACTTCACAAGTACAGTCAGTTTCTAGAACGGACGCTATTGGTTGGAAAATTTTTGAGGGGAGTATTTACGGGGCTCCATGTGTACTTGGATGGATGTCAAGAGGGAAACGGATCTTTCGGAACTTTCTTTGAAGTGGCGTTCTAATCAGGACTTGAACCATACACTTCGCGCGTTCGTGGTTGAAACGTTTTTCAAAACTGGTGGCTCAGGTGTTATTACGCGGAGGTTATATAAACTTTCCACGCCACGGTGCTGTTCCCAGAAAAAAATACGATAAATTTGTGGGCCCAGAACTTGAGATCAATTGCATCTGCAAAGAAAACGAAGCCAGCATGTTGTGTGCCAACCGTGAGAACCCCACCAAACGTTGAGAAATGAGACAGGTTATGGTGGAGGGCATTTGAAAAATGTTTAAAAATGTTGGTTGTTTGTTCAGAAAAATGAGTGAATGTGCCAAAAAATGGTATACTGTTACTTATTGCTGTGTAACAATAAATGACTATTTGAATTATATTTAATATTTTTTATACATTTAAAAATCACTAAGTTCCTGTTGCCCGACCTGTGCGTGTGTTAAAGGTACAACTACCACCGGAACATTGTAACATGTCATGAGGGGGTTATTAGAGGGAATTAAAGGGAATAGAGCCGCTCCATGCAGGTTTGACGAATTCCTCACCTGAAGTCACTCATCCAGGTCTTCTTTGGGGCATCCAGAGCCCCTACCAACTAGGCCACCGCGGCTCCACACACAGACGGGTCTATTGATACATGCACATACATATGCAGTTTCAATCAGTGTGGTATTTCAAAAATTTCCAGCGGGGAGAAATTCCAGCAACTAGTCATGAAACGTTGAGATATCATATAAATTAGGCATATACTTTCCCCCACCAATGGGGATGCAGACACCACCTTGGTTTCAATGGTCCAGCATGCACTGGTAAATCAGGGGCCCTTCATTTGAATACCTGTTTCTAACAATTAATCACAGATCTATATACTCGTATCCTCTAAATGCTTTGGAGTAATCTTGCAATTTGAGATGGAGAGAATGCTAACATAAATTCATATCCAATATAAATTTCTGTTTTCGACTTATTGGCGTATTTAATGTCACCTTTCTATACTATTAGGTTAACAGTGAAGGGGAAAGATCTAAGGAAACATGAAGGAAGGAAACGGAGAATTTGGAATCAAAATTAGCTATAACTCTAGAATTATCGTATTTTATGACTTCAGCGTGCAATTAATGAACAAAATATGCAGGCGGACGTGTTGGTTGCTTAATAAGTATCTAAGCTAAAATTTTCACATCAGATTGTCGTATTCTCAGTGATCCAACGCCCTTAGTGCTGTACTTATGATCTTGCCATCGAAGACACTGATTTGAGTGCCGGCCGGGAATAAGTACGTACTTCAAGTCAAGATAGCTTGATATCGACATTGACATATTCTTGACGTTAAAGAAAATTTATATTCAGTGAAGTCTTGCAACTACTTGAGTGGGAGTGCTAGAATGGTCAAGCCATCTTTTTGTAAGTTTTCTTGGAGTGAGTTAATCCTTCATTTGTCGAAGGAGTCATATTTGGTAACGAGTGTTTTTAGCTTTTTGAGAAGCACGGCCCGTTTACAAAGTTTCTGAGGTAGTTTCTTTGTATCTCCTTACCTTCTTAATGTGTTGTGTATTTCCTGTGCAGGTCCCTTCACAATCTCGCACTTTATACACTGTTTTTTTAAACTTTCATGTAAGAATTTTAGATAAGGGGATTTTCTTCGTATAGTTTGAATGGTGCAAATGGCCACATGTGCCGACGCTCAAAAGTCATTCATTCTCAAGTACTTATGTCTTTAGTCCCTCTTTCGTCAGGGATTAGGGCCACCCCGATGGCGCAGTGGTAGCGTCGTTGCCTTGTAATCAAGGGGTTCCGGGTTCGATACCCGGTGGAGGCACAAGTGGTTCGGATCCCACTTTATTTATTTAATTTATTTATTTAATAGAAGATTCCAAATACAGCGTTAGCCATTTTACATTGGAACGTTTTTATAGAACATAAGGACAAAAAAATAATAACATAATATATAAAAAATAATAACATAAAAAAATTACATGTGGTTAACAGACATATTTTTTGCTAACTTTCTTCTAAAACTGTCCAGATTTTCAAAAATGTCTATTTGGCTTCCTAGATTATTATATTCACTGGGCAGTCTATGGAACAGAGAGCGCTGGATGAGGCACAATCTCGGCTTCTGAGAGGCAAACAGTTGAGTGCTTCTTGTTGAGCGGGCAGGCACACGAAAGTGAATTTCCTGAAGAAGGCGGTCACTTCTAATGTTGCCATTCACTATTTTATGTAGAAATATATGGTCAGCCTGTCTATGTCTCTCTTGTGGAGTTTGGATATTTAACAATTGCAGGAAGATGGACTTTTGCAAGTGTTTTGTAGGTCCAGTCCCGATTAGCCTTTCTGTGCATAAAGTGGACTTAAAACAACAAATCAATCAATCAATCGTCAGGGATTATTACAGTATTTACGCCAGGGGTCACGGGTTCGAATCCCGGCTTGGGCATGGGTGTTCCTTGCAAGTGTCCTTCATCAATTTCATAATATCATCACTCATCCTCACGATTATCCAAAAGTGACGTGAAGAGCTAAGTAAAATAAATCAATCAAAATACTGGTTGTAAGCTTGGTGATCGAACATGGTCGACTTTTGATCTTCTCAAAAAAGTTCCCGTATTCGAGTCCGGGCCTGGATATGGGTAATTTTGTGAGTGTCCCTTCATAAACGTCATCGCTCATCCTCGTCGTCGCGATTAACCAAAAGTGTCAGAAAAGTGCAATAAAATAACAAAAATACAAATACAATACTGGCTGTCTTCAAACGGAAGAGCAAACTTGAGACAGTGTACGATAATTCATTCCCTCTCTCTGGTGTACGCAGAGGGAGAGCTGATGGGGCTACAGCCCCTCCGAAATCAATATTTTCAAACAAAAACAGTGAAAAATTCGTGAAAATGCAGAGTAGTAAATGCGAAGATACCATTAAATGACCCCCGACCGTCATTTTTGAGTGAAAAGTCTTAAATATAGAAATATATGACTATGGATTCCACTTCCCCCTCTCTCCGGCCTAGAAAGCAGCTATGTAAAAGCACCTTTACAATTCCAGCCCCTCCCGAAAAAAAATTCTGCGTACGCCAGTGTTCCCTCTCAATAGTCTGGAACTTAAAGGGATGAGTTTTTCACACTGTTATGTCGTATCCGATGTAAAGTCAACCCGATCGCACGGTGGGAACACAAATGCTTTACATAGAGCGTAAATGACGTGGCCTGAGTTCCAGTGCAAGCGTCGAGATACAAGAAGCCTATGGCTGCGAGTTATCGCTTGCTAATCCATGGAGGCAACACGCTCGAAACCACCACGGCAAGTTCGTTACAGCTGGACGTTAACATCGCTTACACACGTTCACTCACTCTGGCTATCTTGTTCCGATCGATAATGCATGGATGGCACTATCCATTGCAGGCGTCGTTCGCTTACATTGTTTGTCAGTCACGCGTGGTTCTTGCTAATTTTGTTGTGAAGGCACCATATGTAGAGCGGGATGCGTATATTAGCAGACAAATTTGTACCTTCACTGTGTTCAATCACTTTGTTTTACGAAAGAAGAAGTTGACAAACTCAGTGGCAAATGGTTAGCACTTTAACCTTTGGTGCGATCGGCCGCGGGATCGATTCCCGCTGGGAGGCGCAACAATTGCGGTCTTGCACCAGTATCGGTGGACAATTGAGGAGCTACTTGAAAGAAAAAGTTGTGTACTTCGGCCCAGAAAGCCACAAAACAGTGGCGATGGGACTCGATGAAGCGACCACCCTTCACCCAATGTAAATCCGCTTGACAGGCAGTGGTCCTCCAAGGTATTGTTGAGCAACGGCGTGAACTTCCAATAAATTTTACGATGTAAGATTAGATATATTTTACTCTGCTTTTCTGCCACTTTTGGCTAATCGCGAAGATGAAGATGAGTGATCCTGTGATGTAATTGTTGAAGGAACACTAACAAAGAAGACGCATGACCAGGCATCGTAGCGCGCTGTGATAACCACTCCTCCACGGAGGTCGGTTTACGATGTAAGAGAAGAATGGGTGAAAATAACAATGGACGATTTGCCTTTTAATATTCATGCATCCGACTTTACTGTATATTATTTACTCCGGGCAGAGAGGGTCGTTGCAATAAAATCCTTGTCTTCACTTCGTATTTTAGCAGCAGACTTTGCCAATTACATCAGTAACTTGATTGTGCAACATTACGTAGTGGTGGTTTGGGGTGTGGGGTAATACAGTACGTCAAGGTCATGTACCCAAAGTTCTTCACATGAGTTCAAAAGGTTTGGAGAATTAGGAAATCAAGCTTATCGTTTAAGACAGCTGTGTTCTTAATAAACTGATAAACTACATGATAATTAATCAATAAATATTATTATATCCTGGTCTGATTCCTTGTTACTGTGCCATAACAACGTAGAAAGATGAAATGAGATCAGCTTTAATTTTATGGTGAAATTAACACTGAATTTCTCTTAGCTAAAAATTGTGACGGGCAAGAGTTATGGAAATTGAATTATTACTTTTCCTCTTTCCATTTCTGATAAATATGAAGGTATTTACATTTTCAGAGTAGAACTTTGCTTTCAGCATGGTTTTTACTAATACAGTAAAACCTGTAAGAACGTACAGTACGTAGTTATGTATCTTTTCGAACCCGGGACCCCTGGCGTCGTAGCGCGATGTGCATAGAGGGAAAGAGAAAGATTGAAAGATGGAATAAGAGAGGTGAAGAAAGATTGAGATAAAAGTGAAGAAAAAAGAAAGAAACAGAGAGAGATAACAAGAAAAATAGAAAGATGACGAAAGAACAGAGGAGAAATAGACAAAGAAAGGTGGAGAAAGAGGGTAAGCAGTTTTTACTGTATGTTGTTATGTGTGAAAACAGTTCGTGCTTTGGCAGAGAAACCTTATATGCTAACAGCGTATTACCGGTAAATGCTTTTCTTTGAGTCGATTGACAGTACCCCCTCATGCCTACACTGCCCCCTTTCACTCATCTTTATGAATGTCGGAGGCTTTGGATAATTATTTTAAAAAAGTAACTAGGGTTCACTAACTCCAAGAACCAAGATATTAAAGTTACTCGAGAGATGACGGGATCAAACCCTGTCTTTTCCAGTTATTTTCCTCGGTCATTACATGTTGGGATGGTATCTTTAACAAAGGGCACGGATGTTTCTCCTCTACCTTGCCCCTTTTCTTCAAACGATATCTTTTGCACCTTTTCGCTGTTAATTGAATAACTCAAACAAGTAACATTAAATGGACCAATCAAATAATATATTCAATGCCACTTGTTCGTATTCATAGAGAGAAAATGAGATGAATAATTTGCCCGATCTCCGTGGCGGAGTGGTTATCACAGCGCGCTACTATGACAGGGGTACCGGGTTCGAATCCCGGCCTGCTTATGGGTGTTCTATCATTACAGCACTCATCCTCATCTTCGCGATTAGCCAATGTGGCAGAAATGTGACGCTAAATAACAAATATAAAATCAAATCACAGAGTCGGAATGGAAAGAAAGAAACAAGGGATGGAACGATGTGGCCGTAAAGATAACATCTTAGAATTAGCCTGATGGGATCGGAGGAAAAACAGAGATAAACGTCAGTCATTGTGATGTTATTTTTTTACGTCGCTTGTTTATCTCTCTAGTGTAATCGCATCGATGATGATTAAAGGTGAATTAAAGAAATAAATTGATTGATTGATTGAGTTGGTGTTTTAAGTCCACTTTATGCACAGCAAGGCTAATCGAGACTGGACCTACAGTTTAAGGTGGGATCCGAACCACTGTGTGCCTAGACCGGATATCAACCCCTTAATTACAAGGCGACGACGCCACCACTGCGCCATCGGGAGGCCCTAATGATATAAATGTAAGACGAAGCAAAAATACCCTTGGTTTCGTAGAATGCTATGCTACCTGCACCGCATGGAGACTGCATGCAGTGGAATTTGATCCATGAATCAATGCACTACGTTTGGTAGATATGTCGATATACTAACTAACTCTCTAGCCTACTTAAACCCGAAGCTGTAATGCTGCAGCAACACAAGCCTTCCATCTGTCCCTATCCTTGGCAAGATCAATCCAAACTTTTCCATCCTTACCGATTTCCTTTAGGTCCATCCCAACCTTATCCATCCATCTTCGTCTTGGTCTTCCTACAGCTCTCTTACCATCAGGTTTCCCAACAAGAATCCTGTAAACTCATCTCGGCTTTCCCATTCGTGCCACATGGCCTGCCCACATAAGTCTTCTTGATTTAATTATTTTAATATCTGAACATGAATACAAATTATGCAGTTCTAAATTATGTAACCTTCTCCACTCACCTGTCTTCTCATCCCTTTTAGGTCCAAATACCTTTCTAAGGATTTTATTTTAAAGTACTCTTAACATATGTTCCTCTTATAATGTTAGGACCCTTAGTTTCACATCCATTTAATACTACAGGCAAAATTACTGTTTTGTATACATCAATATATTTCAGTTCTTTGTATGGGCTTTATAATTACATTAGAAATAAGAGACGGATTCTGAAGAAAACTGTAACATTATTTGATGAAATTCATAGAATGTTAATTAAGAGATGTAGTTGAATTGAATTCTATTAAAAAATTAAAGCCACCAAGTTTCGTTCTGGGAAAACAACGCTGTTACTGTTCCGCCATGACGATACTAATCTAGTTATACGGAAATTGTTACAATGTACTTGAGTTAATTTACTCTCCAAGGTTGACGAGGAGTCGGCTGAACTTGCCTTGGGAAAGCTTCCTGATTACACGTCACTTCATTGTTTTCTTCGGCTAGTTTTCTTAACACAGTCTGGGACTCGTACAAAAGTTTTCAGACACTTATGTGCAAAATGGCTGGAATTGCGAAGGGGCGGAGGCGATTTGAACTTCACTAACTGCTCTTTTGCAAACTTAAGGTCACTACATATTGGCGAGTGGGCAGCAACAAATATGTGACTATTTCGATACCAGAAACTATTTTTACACAAGATTAAAATTGCTCGCCTGAAATGCAAATGGAAATGCAAATCCGTCTTCAAATATCACCCGATTATCATTTTTGTCCTTGAACAACTTATAACACGAAGGTTAAAAATAGCAATGACGAAATATTTGAAACGTCATTGGGCAGGTTATACTTCATATAAAACCATGAAGAGATGTTTTTGATCAGGCGAGAATAAATTTTTGCCTAATTCCTTTAATTAATTAATTAAATATACTAACAGAATCATAATTCCTAAACAAAACCAATTAAGATATATAATTACGTAAATAAATAAAAACTTAACTAAATCTTTAAATAAAAACAATTAAATTATAACAAAATTACAAAAACTAGCAATCCGCAAACCAATAAATATTAACATTTATACTGTGCAGAACACAATGCACACAACTCATCTATATATCCACCTTTACAATTCGAGCCCCCTCCGAAAATAAATCCTGCCTAAAGTTGAAGTCCTGATTCGAACGCCACTTAATTCAAATAATGTTCCAAGAGATCAGTTCCCCTCTGACAACCAACCAAATGTCAAATCCACGTGGAGTCCAGTATATCCTCCCCCACAGCTTTCCCACAAATAGCGTTCGTTTTAGGAACTGACAGTGCCAGGGGCGGTGATTAGGGGGGTGAGGGGGGGCAGTTGCCCCCCACTATGCTAAACCTTATCTATCAAGGGAAAGTAAATTGTCCTTACTTAGGGTTACCAGACGTCCGGATTTTCCCGGACATGTCCTACATTTTAAGCATTATGTCCGGCGTCCGGGAGGAATTTGAAATATATCATAAATGTACTACATTTTGAGAGTTACATAATATTAATTATGAAAATAGGTAACAGAAGAAAATCATGCAAGTTACAAGTCTATGGACTACGCTTCCAAACTCAATGGTGAAATTTATTTTGATTCAGTCATTGAACAAAAATAAAAAGTTTGTCCTGCTATTAAACAAACGGGGAAAACGGGGAAAACGGAAGCACTTAATGAACAAAGTTTTGGGACCACTTTCTGATAACGTCACTATGCAATGCCTGAGCAGAATTTCTTGCCTTAGGGTTTATACTGATGGAACAAGGTGTTGCCCATTCTTATTCATATTTAATATAATTTGATTGTAAAGCAGGGGTATAGAGAACAAAGTTATTCAGGGTGTCTACCAGTCAAGAAAGTCATGGTGATCAAGAAAAAGTAAAGAAATCAACAAGTAGGTCAAGAAGTCAATACAAAGGCAATAAATTATTCTTGTGGTCCAGAATTTTTGCTATCATAATGACTGATTGGTTGATTTAGTTTATTTTACTTCACTTTTTTCTGTCCTTTTGGCTAATCGCGAAGATGAAGATGAATGGTGGTAACATAAGATGGATGAAGGTACAGTCACAAACATATAGGGACAACCGACACAAGCCCCACATAAGATTATACTGGCTTGAGTCCAGACGCCAAAGCCTTGCTTGTCTGTCAAACACAGTTCAGGATGCATTAATACGAGAAAGCAGATCTAATTCTCTTCTTAAATTCAGCTTCAGTTTTCATCTTAACTGGCCCTTTGGTAGGGGTTTTCAATAAATAAATATTTATTTTCTTAATTACTAATTTCCAACTTTACCTAAGTAGGAGTCGAATAAATAAACCTTAAGAAAAACGGGAAAAAGGTATAGAAAAGCCCAGAAAAAGTCAAGAATTCTGGATGTGTTATTTTGGTAGACATCCTGTTATTGAACTAAAAACTACCCAAGATGAAACTTCACAAACCATTTTAAATTACGGTAATTGCTGAATATTTGTTTGCCATTACAGGTCATAATTCAAATGTTGAGAGAGTACTTTCATTACCATCAGCACAACAGACTCACGAGAAAATTTATTTTTTCATGAAGTCTGTAAAATGTTTGTTTGGTACTGGTCCCTATAATTTCAAAGAGCTTGACTGTCCACTCTAACATAAATATCGTTTGGCTAAACCTGAAATTTTGATAAAAATTGTCTCCTCTGAGAAGTACCACTTAAATCATGTAGTAAGAGGTGCATTGATTAGTGTGATTGCAAGTTTTGAAATTTTGCATTTAAAAATTCATTAAGAATCCATTTTTTAAAACTGAAAAGTGTCATTTTCCAACTACTTTCTAACGTGTTCTATAGAAATATGTATTATTTATTGAGAATGTTTTGTGTCCTACATTTTGACTTAATGTCCTACATTTTGGGACAGCATGTCCTGCAATTCCCTTACAGCGATCTGGTAACCCTATTACCCCCCTAGTTTTGGAACCCTACCGCCGCCACTGGACAGTACTTGTCAAATCCACGTGAAGTAAATGAGTTTCAGTTCAGTTTCAGTTTTGGTCCGGTTCAATCAAGCGAGGGTGCTAGTGTAAAGTTGGCTGCACCATTTTGAATTACAAATTTCTGCCAACCCATGTGTGCACAAATTCTAGGTAACGTGCAGAAATTATGCACTAAGTATAGGTATACTCATTTTATCAATATTCTCATGTGGTGGGGACAACTTCATGTGACTTTAAAAATGGCAATTAGAAATTAGCTATGCAATATTCACTTTTACAATCCCAACCTCCCTGAAAGACAATCCTGCGCATGCTGTGACTATAAAAATACATTTTCCCATGAATATGTAGCTCACTCAAATTTTTGAAAGTCCGCCCACACCAGGGGGAGTGTGAGTATAAAACTGAATGTTACCATCAGATTTTTCCCCGATCACTCTGTGGGATGTGCGAGCTTATGAAGTTACCACTGTCTTCGCGATTCTATTACACGCAAAATTCCGCTACGAACACTATGTATGCATTCCCGTCACGTGTGAAGAGCATTACGATGGCCGGAAAACAAAGGGGAATATGCTTGTGGCTGGGCGTCAACCGTCACAAGTTCAGCGCGACATTGTTTCCTGTCGTTGGAGTGGAGCATCACAAAAACAAAGGCTGCGGCTCGTTAGTGGATAAACAATGCAAACCAAATTGGGTACAGCTTGCGTCTCGTGCAAAAGAACATGTTTCGTTTCCCGTAAAATATAGAGAATCTTGCTTATGTAATATTCATTTGTATGTTCCGTTGGGAATCGAACTCAAGAAGAAAAAAAGCTGGACTGAAAGTTACATACGTTATCAACCATGCTCGGATGCCTACTTTGAAATAAATATATTAACTGAGGTATTGAAACGCACGTACAGGGTGTATCATAAGTAACAGCGCAAACTGACACAGTTAAATGTATACGATAATAGAAGCAAAAAAGTCTCAGTAAGCATGGGTCTGCAAACGAGTCGTTTTCGAGATAATTGCGAATGTGTGGTTACAAGCCGCCACTGACTTCATTGTTTGTAAACGTCGTTCTAGTTGGTAAAGTGCATAACATAACACCGAGATAAAAGTTTGTTTGCAATAACCTAAAAATTGTTTCTGGCAACCAAGCATTTCTTTAATTAGGCGACAAAAATAAATCATCGTTCACCAGAATAAAATTATTTTAGTAATCGTGGACATTTGTTTATTGTTACCAAATAATTTGGTCATTATTACCAAATATAGTAAAAGGCTATACGGTTACAAAAAAGAAGCTCTTTGTTAATGCAAACAAAACCGTTTCTTTTCTGTGTAGTGCAGAGCATTGTGAATAAACATTTCATGCTTTTTAAAAATGCTTTAGAGTTAACAGGTGATAGGGTGAGATTACGTCCGTAACATCTCTGGTTGTTCTCCATTTGCAGCTTGGAAGCGAGTCACAACTCCCGAACCACCCAATCAACAAGTGAATCGATGATGTCATCTCAACCCAGCACCTATCGCTAACCTTCTAGCTCACGCTTTAGGCTGTTCGTAGACTCGGTAGCTAGATTCCTGTAGTCTGCTGGAGATGTTCCGAAAAATGACATGACTGACTATTACTTACAACTAGTTACACTTGAGGAAAGCTAACAGCCACTTCTTTCCACACAGACACACATATTTTCTATAAAGCTTATTCTACAACTAAGTTTTTTATGTACTCAAATATCGAAAGCAATTCACGGAAACTGATAGTCCGGTTTCACATCCAAAGATTATTGGGGTTCTTCAACGACCCGGAGCCGTATTTCAAGTTAATTTAGAGGCTGTATATGAACCAAGTTGGTCTGTCCTTATGTACAGATTGGTTAGAAATGAAAAATTCCAATGTCCGATAAGAATTTCCTACCACCCCGACCACCCGCCTATGATATGAACCGTAACGTCTAGTTTCGGATCCCCGTTATTGCTTTTCAATTAGAAATAAAATGCTGGGCAAGGCAAAGTAAGCAGAAAACGTACACTGCAGCGCAGCCAAATAATATCCACCGCACACACATGAACAAAGCAAAAGAATAGCACCTTCAATTCCTGCCGCAAAACTGAATCGAGTCTTTTGAAAGGGTAGCTGCCCATTCCCCCCCATTTGCGTGACGTGGGTGATCTTACAAGGCTTCTCTAGGAGGACGGAGACTTCATCAACCACCAAACGAATGCAGCGAGCAACCCCTGCCACAAGTAACATCGATATCCTGAATCTTTGGAGCTGGTAGGCCTGTCTCGATCAACAAAGCACCACGTTGTTACTCTAAATACACACAAATTAGATTTGTTTATATTTCAGCAGAGGCGTTGCAGTTCTTGTTGTTGAGTTGCGGTTTTAGGTCCACTTTATGCACAGAAAGGCTAATCGTAACTGGACCTACAGTTTAATTAAGTGCAAAGTGTAAAGTAAAGATATGTGCCTCCACTGGATATCAAACTCGGGTCCGTATATTACAAAGACTGGGAGTTGGTTTGATTGTACCAGGTGGTTATAATTAAAGTGACGGTGTTCAGAGTGGTACAGCACGGGCTGTAATGAGAGTAGCAGTCTGAAACTTCGTAGATATGCTAATGAAGCAATGCGCTCACGAATTATGCAAAAAAAATAATAGTTCCAATTCTCGCCACCAGGGTAAAAAATGGCGCTGTAAGCAGTCAAAACGTGGAATTTTCCGTAACTCTGACGTCAAAGTCGGTGACATTGCCTAACCATTGTGTGAGCTCCCTGGTTGTTGTTGGCGACGCTTGTTGCTTTTTCCTTTAGTAACGTTCATGTAATTGGAATAGTGAAATTGTAGCGATATTTTATTACAAAGAGTATTGTTTTCTGCGATTTATAGTGTTTTTCCTGTAACTATACCAAGTTTCGACTGCTTACAGCGCCATTTTTTACCCTGGTGGCGAGAATTGGAACTATTTTTTTTTTTTCATAATTCGTGAGCGCATTTCTTCATTAGCATATCTACGAAGTTTCAGACTGCTACTCTCATTACAGCCCGTGCTGTACCACTCTGAACACCGTCACTTTAATTATAACCACCTGGTATTAGTCAGTATTAACGTAAGTAGGGAAAATATAAATGACTTTTTGGTAGAGAGGAAGACATTTCCTAAATTGGTCTTCGGAAATACTTGTCTTACATACACAGTAACATTGCTAGTAGAAAGTAAGTGGAAAGTGAACGATGTTCGGTATAATAATAATAAATACAGTAGATTCCTTTTAATTCGAACTACAAGGGGACAAGAAAAAGTTCGAATTATCCAAAATTCGAATTAACAAAAACATCACGTCATTAAACATGGTTTCTGTTTGAATTACCAAGTAAGAGTCCACTTTGTTTTGAGCTACAGGTCCATAGTGGAACCTAATAATGTTACTTTGTCTAAACCTTTCTTTCGTTCTCGCCAATTCATAGGTAGAGAAACATGCCTAATGAAAAATAAACAAGGTTAGCGACATTCAGAAGCGGACATTGATAATAAGTGGATTTAAGTGATACAGACTACACCTGATGTTTACACTTAAGTAATGATCTCCTGAAATGTTTAAAATTAGGTGCAACCACTAATTAACAAATTATTTAACGCGTAAAACCGAGCGATTAATTAATAACATACCTTTAATGAATGAAGCTAGCAGAGGCAGCTTCCATGATATATTGTCACGAAGATTCAATTATAACATTTGCTTGAAGGACTGAAGAAAAATCTGAATAAAAGGATCAGAAATGACGATGGAGGGAAATTATTATATTTATCATGCCCACCCTGTTTTGGGTTTTATAAATAAGTTTGTTTTTCCCTTTACAGTCAAAATAGTATGTTTATCAGTAGGACCAGGATAATTATGTACTAAAAACGTAAACTAATACTACTGTACCCAGTGGCGGATTAAGCTTCCTCGCCGCCCCTAGGCACAAACTTAATGTACACCCTTCTCAAAAGAAAAGTAGTAACTTATTTGCAGTATTTTTAGAGGCTAATATAAAAATTAGTGAACATACTGAATTAAAAAACAAAGGATAAAAATCAATAACAAACAATTAATTTTCTGTATGTGCTATACCTAAATTTATGTAATGTATTGAGAAATTAAATTCACCACTCACTACTTTTCGTGTGATGCTAGAATATTTGAAATGCTTTTCCAGTCTGAAATGCCATGAGTTGCTATGCTTGTCTTGCCCTTGAACAACCTGCATGATGCACAATAAACGGCACCAGTGCTGCACGAATATACCAAATAATTCCGCAAAATTGATTCGTCATTTACAAGCTTACGAAAAAAACCCACTATTATTTAAAAATCTTGTCTTAGCTGCTATGAGTCTTTGCGATTTAGAAAAATCGTTTTCAGCATTCTGATTAATTCCACGTCTTAGAAGAATATCAATTGTAGACTCATTCAGACACCACTCGGCAGGATCGTTACTAACGAAATTTGCACTGTCCACTGTCACAATCAGGAACTCCCACGAATTGAGGGACACTACCTAAGGTGCACTTTCTTCCTCCACTAAACCCACAATATTTTCGACATTTTGCGTTTCACAGAGTTCACTCGATGTAGCCGCTTCCACTTCAATTCTTGAACTGCTTTCGGAAATCACTTGTTCCTTTCGCCTAAAAAACGTGTCCACTGTACCAAGCTTTTTCTGTAAGGTTGTTTCTCTTTCACGCTTTTCGTTTGCAAGTTTACGATAAACCGCCCCACTTAATTTTGTTCGCTTCATGCTGCCTGCTGCATGAAAAATAAAAAAAACACCAAATCGCATACGCACCAGCAACAAACTGAATGCACCAGCCAGAGAATATAGTTGCTGTCCACGCGAAAGCTGCACTCACTCACTCACTTACCAGCAGTGTTTATGTGTTTATTTTTTTTAAGACTGGCATTGTTACAGATGCGAGTTTCAAACAATCAGCCTTCTTTCCGGCCTGGCCATTAACAAAAGCTTAGTGGAAGATCGAGTGGTATGTATTTACAAAGACAAACCAACGAAGGCAGGGCGGCTTGCATTTTCATTGTAAGCGATAAAAGCCACAGCACGGGTAAAAAACAAATTGATTGGCGCCTGAAGGAGGCAGAGCAGACGAAACATTTCTTGATAACACCTAAATCCGATACATCAAGGTTTCTTTCGTATGAAGCGAAAGGGTTGCAAACCGTTGATTTGAAACATTGGTTTCATAGGTCTAAATTGTCACTGTGTAAGTAAGACACATTTTATTATTCTTGATATTCTGGAAAAAAGATTTGCCGCCCACAGGAGTTGCCGCCCCTAGGCACGTGCCTAGTGGACCTATTTGGTAATCCGCCACTGACTGTACCTGAACCCAATATGGCCTAGTACCCAATGTGGCCTATTTACTGTTTCCAAGTAGATGACGCTAGTATGTCATTGAGAATGTCCGAATGACGTGATTGAACCTGTTGGCTGTACCTATAGTGCAGTAACTCGAGGACAAAGAAGCGAGATAGCTGGTTTCGTGATTGTGTTCTACGTGATCCAATATTGCATATGGAAGTTATTACTTACTGCAGCTTTCAAGTGATAGGAATTTTTATCTCTGATCCACATATGGTAGCTCATAATTTGTACTTTACAGCAATGTATTTAGTTTAGACTTTAATCTAAAGTATTGTTTATAACAAAAGAAAAAAGAACACTATGTAAGGTGGACGCAATATGACCTACTTACAGAGAAAAATATCGTGAAGGACATGCGCAAATGTGACATTTGCTACTCTTATGTTCACGTATCTCACTAAGGATGATAAAGGACCTTTCATTTGCCCAGACTGTGATGCGTAATCCATGGTCTTCTGGTAACAAATTGTGACACATCACTCCATTATTTATTGGTTTGTAAACAATGTTATTTCTTTGTGAAAATCTGATGTCATTATGTATATAAAATGTAAGTGCATCAATTAACTTATCCACCTATAAAAATATCATTGTGATACTTTCTTTACAATTTCTGTTGCATTGTGAAAGAACAAAATATATGACTAGGCCAGATTGGGTACATGTACCCAAACGTAACTTTTTAATAAAATCTTCCTTACATCCATGTTATTATTTGGAATTGGCTCTAATTTTCAGTAAACTTCCAGAAATGTTCCCTCTTTTGAATCTTGCAATTGGTTTTTCCTTTCTGACTTTGTACACCATTAGAAACAATCGCAAACCTTAGGTAGGTCATATTGGGTTCAGGTACCTTATGTACACATATACATGTATTGAAAAATCCACAAATATGTACTGAAACCATTCAAAAAGTAAGAAATATGTAACATAATATTATAAGCATTTCCTTCCTATTTTTTTTCAAACAATTTGCTCAAATCAGACAAACCAACAGAAATGCAATATTTAACATAATGTTTTAAATATTCCTGTTGCTTTTCCAATACACGATCCTTGAAACAGTAAGGAACAACAAACATGTTTCACATTTTCAAATATGTTATTACCTAACATGGTTCTGTATTAAATAAATGATCTTTCCGTTTCGCACAAAGTAATGGTTCATATTTAAACTTAAACAAATCTTCTGGTGTGTACTCAGTGTGAATATTGTTACATCATGATATTATTAAATTATAACAAAAATATTAACATAACGTAAATACCAAGCAAAGTAAATACTTTTCGAATCCTTCACATCAACAAGAAATAACAACAAACACAACACTACATTGTTGGTTACCCGAACAATTTAGACAAAACTAGTCTAATCTATACATATATTATATTGTATTACGAGTATATTATGTGTAAAAAATAAAGTGCCGAGCCTCTGAATGTATGAGGATAGAAACGGGCGCATCCTTCCCCTTTTTTGTGTACTGTTTCCAATGCGTTGGAACTATTGCCTTAACTTGGAAACTGATCCTTCCACACTTTCCAGTGAGTCGTGAATTTCAAAGCTGTCTGTTCTGAGCCATACATTCTGTCATGTATGCAAAATGAAAATATCCGGAAGTATGAGTGTTAAATGTATTAACAATGCATTAAACGTGTATTCGATGTGAAAATGTCAAGAAATGAGTAAAATATGTAAATACTCGTATATGTACTTTATAATGCACGTTTCAGGCTGTTTGACATGAAACTCCAACATTTCGCTGATTTGATCTGAAAATATTAACATAAAAAAGTATATGTAATTATATAATTATTCCGGACCTACTTACAATTTTTTTTAAACCGTCGTCATATTATAAATAATAATTGGTGTCAATTGAAATGAACATAAAAGAACAAACGCAAGCCAAAGGCCTTCCTTCTCAAGCGCGACATTATTTTCTGCTGGTATGAAGATACAACGTGTTTGACTTCTGCAATGCAGAATTACTGCCTTTTTTTTCTCCCCGGGAGAAATGCTCGTGAAGCCAACTTCCGCATGAAAGTGAGCATAATGCATTCATTAATTATTGGATCAATAGAGCCTAACGCTCCCCGGCAGCATTAAAGGATTTGTAACTGTAATTTCATGAAATTAATGTCCGCAAGGCAACCTCCCCCGACCCCTTCCCTGCGTTTCTTTTCCCTTTTGAAATCAATGGGATAAACAAAGGTGTCGGCCAAAGCTCAAATCCATCGGCAATAACAACGTTGAGCGGGGGAAAAAGCCACAGACTTGTTGAGCTCAGTCGACGTTCAATATCCTGTTACTGGCTGGCTTTCGCACGGGTCATCAGCTAAATGACATCCGCTCCACCGAGTGCAGGCAGGCTTCGCGTGCTGCGAAAAAGGCCACTCCATTGGGTTTTGCGCTCTTCCTGCCATCTGCAGCCAGCTAGCGAAACTACAAATGCCCCCCGCGGTGGAGCTCGCGAGGAGGGGAAGTAATCCAACAATAACTCGTTCCGTTTTGTTAGCAACAATTCCCAAGCAAGTGCTTAGAAATGGAGCAAACGTTTGTTTAATTATAATGGTTTTTATGCAGAGCGCTTAGTGTAAAAATTAAGCTTAGGAAGGAAGGATATGTTTGTTTCTAATTTCGACGCAGTATGTTGGCATATCTTCCCGTATATGGTTTGGTTTGGTTCGATTTGCTTTATTTTACTTCCCTTTTTGTGGCTAATGGGTATGAGTGATGATATGATGAAATTGATGAATGGACACTCAGAAACATCCATGCCCAGGCCAGGATTCGAACCCGGTACCCCTGGCGTTGTAGTCCCGCGTATGCAAATGACTCGTTTGCACAATGTTGTTACCGTATGATAAGTTAAAACAGAACTTCTGGCTTCGACTCCCGGTAGCTGAACGCTCACGATCTCGCTCGGGGTTCGAAGCCCAGTCTCATAGCGGAATTTGTAGCGTGGCTGCCACTATATTAGAGGCCGTGTGAACCCCAGATCTCCTTTGTGAAGGGACATTGTCGAAAATGTTCCCACTTGAGATCATCCACTCTGGACATTAAACCCGGGTTTCGCGCATGGCAGTCAGACGCCTTCCCGACTTTTAAAAAAATGTCTTCAGTCTTGTTTTCCTCATTTGTATGTTATTCGTTTTTTAACAGAACAAACACAAACACCCATTCCCTACCCAGGATTCGGGGTGTAAGGGATTACCTTCTGATAAAGCATCAAAGAGTCAACCTCAGTACACCCCGGAACCTACTTCTTGCAGTCTAACGAGGCTCTGTCGTATGGACCTACGGCCAGTATAATCCTCCGTAGGGCTGTGTGTTGTCATGTGTATGTCCTTTTCTGTGCTGAGTGCTCCTTTACAGCCTCGGCTTTTTAGTTAAGGATATTTTGTCCTTAAACTTTTATATCTTGTTTATAGTGTATTAATTAACTAGTTTTCAAAAGTAAGAAAGTTAGTTTTTAAGAGACATTTTCTTTACTTTTTAGGGTCTCACGGGGACGAAATAGTCTTTGTGCTGAAGTGTCCGTAACAGTGGCGTACGCAAGGGGGGGTTATCGGGTTTAACCCCCCCCTTGAGCTTTTAAAATATTATAAAAAATGCTGTAGAAAAAAATTAAAAATGGCTAATTTATCACAGGCAAAGATCTGCGACAGTAATAATAATAATAATAATAATAATAATAATAATAATAATAATAATAATAATAATAATAATCATTTGGATTATTATTCCCATGCAGCATGAAGAAAAACACACCATTCCAAACACAATCTAACTGGCCGCAAAGTTCAATTTTGCAAATTTTTTTTGCAAAAAGTCGCGCAGTGACTCTCGCGAGAATTGTGAAAATTCCTTGCTTCGTCGCAGTGTGCCGACCTTATTGCAAACGTTCTTCCCGGTACTGATTTCACATCCCCTTGTGAACTCTCAAGTGATGCTGAGTCTACATCCACATCATTAAATAATGTTGAAGAAGTGCTTTGTGAATCACCTAGAAGTGATAAATGTATTGGAATGTCTATAAACTTACTTTTCAACGAAAACATAGACTCAGTGGAATTTAGCAACATGTATTCTCGCGCTTCATCATCATCCTGGGCGAGTTCCATACGTAAAGGTAATGTAAATTCCCCCGTGCAAATAGCACCTTGCCATGAAGGCACACGTAGTGGTGTGGTGGGCCCCAAAGATACTCGATCTCGAACTATTTTGCAGGTGATGTGATCAGCACCATGCTCCGGCAGCCTTCATCCCCCAGGGTTGCTCCCAGGTACCCATTGCTATGAGGCTGGGTGCGGAGACAAGGCTGGATAAATTCCAACCAATTCCGGGAATCGAACCCGGATATCCCACGAAGTTGTCAGACTAGACCAGCGCGGCTCCTTGAATGAGTTTCATATTTCGATTATTTCAATAAATTTAATATATTTGCTTTTTTTATGGATTTTCTTCACACTTAAAATGTCTGACTTATCATATACAAATAACCGCTGACTAGACAATTATTTTGTAACAAAGAAACAAAAGAAATGTAATTTTGTTCTATTTCTTTCATAAATAGCAGCTGCATTAGTAGTAATTATTAGTAGTAATTAATTAATTAATTATACGAATTATTAATTAATTAATTAAAGTATAATAAAACAATGGTAATGTGAATTTGTAGAAAGTTTTCGAAATAACACCCCCCTTGATGAAATCCTGCGTACGCTACTGGTCCATAATATACAAATCAATCAATCAATCAACCTGCCTAGGCAGCTACGTAGATAAACATTGACTGTACACACAAGAGCTCATATACATCTGTTAAAAATAACAAAATTTCGACTGTAAAGCTCGAATTAAAAGAAAAAATGATATGAAATATATGGATACGTGCAAGTTAAATTTGCTATGGATATTTGATTTTTATTGAATTATTGACATTTCTTAGTAGTGAATGGCTTATCATAAATATACAGGGTGATTAATACACTCTATAATATATAAAGGAGTTGGGCTGGGTACAATTGGACATGATAGAAACAGGCTAGGCGTAAGTGGAGCCATATTGGTGTGTTCCAAGCGGACGTCCACCATATTGGTGGCCGCCATATTGAATTCAACTCAAATTTTATAAATGAAAGAAGGTGATGTGATATATCAAATCAATGGTGAAGGTTTAAATGGTCGATGTTGCCAGTGGAGTTTCCGGGTTCAAATCCCGAAGTGGGCACAGGTGATCTTTGTGAATGTCCTTTCATCATATCACCACTCATCTCATCGTTGCACTTAGCCATATGCGGAAGAATATCGACGCTAAACAACAATCAATTCAAAAGCTTAGATTTTCAAGACCAAAACAACGCTATTTCAGGTTTAAAACTCACAGGTAGCATTACCGGTCAAACGCTTAGATAAGGACCGCAACTCATGACAAACCTTTCAGCATATTCATTACAGTTCTTAAAAACAACCGTGTGAGGATTCTACAGCAACACCGAGCCCCGCATAAATTGCTGAAAGGGCTTCATTAGCCGGGAAAGACAAGGTTCAACCCACAGGAAGTGCCTGATAACAATTGCAAATGAAATATAACCAAGCGTTTGGTAGAAAAATGACCCTCGTTCGTAAATTAAGTACCCGGGCACTTTGGATCGCAGGTGCGAATAAATCCTTTGTCTTTTTCTCCCCCCTCCGCCCATCCCTCACGATCATATCAACAAGCATCTTGACCCTTACCATCCATTAGGTTTCTCATTTATTCTTCATTTTTCTTCTCTTCTCTCCCCCTGCAATTCAATGCGTCACATGAAGGCTAGTTCCTGCTCGTTCATTTACTTTTTTTTTTGTAGTGGAACCTTTTTTTTAAACGATGTAAAGTTCAGGATCTCTATTGTAATAAGCGGTGTTTGCGTTATAAGGGTCAGTTGGCAATCGAGGAAGCCAGCGGACCAAGGAGACAACACGGCAAATCCTCCTCCACTCCCCCCCCCCCACCTCAGTTCTGCGAATCAGGATAGGGTGAGGACTTCCGAAATATACAAGCTGAATGTTGCTGGAACAGTAGTGTCCAGAATGATACCACCAGGTTCCTGCCCATATGTGATACTCTTTTGATATTGAAACAATTATACAAATAAAACTCTCTTCGCCAGTTCATCTACATCAGCGTTCCTTAACCGCCGGTTATCGGGCTCTTGCGTCAATTATATCGGGCCGCTAGATGTTCGCCTGAAGTTTACGACTTGCAGCCCGAGCTGGCAACCACCTCGAAAGTATACCACCAGCGATAATGAGGAAATTCTGGAGAGAAATCAAAGTCACTGAGAGGGGACTGTCACCCGTTCAGCCTCCAAATTGAATTACAACCGTGTGGCCGTTGCAGAGTTAGGGCCGGAAGGGTGAAGCGATTTGCAGCCCGAGCTGACAAAGTTGAGCGATCAAACGATCTAACAGGGGAGGACTTTGCTTCCTGCCTCCAAATTTGGAGTTTGAGGGACGGAAACCACGGTGAATATAGTTTGCGCAGCAACTTTCCTTAAAAAAGAACTATTAAAGTGGAAATACCAGGTGGTTATAATTAAAGTGACGGTGTTCAGAGTGGTACAGCACGTGCTGTAATGAGAGTAGCAGTCTGAAACTTCGTAGATATGCTAATAAAGCAATGCGCTCGCGAATTATGCAAAGAAAATTAGTTCCAATTCTCGCCACCAGGGTACAAAATGGCACTGTAAGCAGTCAAAACGTGGAATTTTCCGTAACTCTGACGTCAAAGTCGGTGACATTGCCTAACCATTGTGTGAGCTCAGCTCCCTGGTTGTTGTTGGTGACGTTTGTTGCTTGTTTTCCTTTAGTGATGTGAATGTTCGTCGAATGTTACAAGTTTGATTTTTTCCGTGTAAAAAGCAATGGCTATTGCGAAGAAAGACCGTGCACTGCTAGTGAAGTTGTTTTACCAGAATGGGAGCAATAGCAACGCTGCACTGCGGAAATATCGCCAACAGAAAGGGCTGAGAAGAGCGCCCATGTCAATTAATGGGCTGAAGAAGATGATGAAGAAATTCGAGGAAACAGGTGAATTGGAGCTGTGGCACGTGAATTGTCACTCCCCTGGTCAACAGTTCGCACGGTTTTGCGGTGCATTTTACACTGGTATCCCTACAAGATTCAAACTGTGCACCAATCGAAACCCCAAGATATTCCACAACGCCGTGAGTTTGCACATCGGTTTTTGGCACGCATGGAAGTGGATGACATGTGGCCGGGGAATATTCTGTGGACTGACGAGGCGCATTTTACTCTGGACGGTGCAGTGAATACTCAGAGCTGTCGCATATGGGGTTCCACTCGTCCACATGTTGTGCAGGATCAACCATTGCACTCAGTTTACGTGACTGCTTGGTGTGGGTTCACTAGCTCCTTCATTCTTGGTCCGTTTCTCTTTGAGGGGATGACACCTCGAGGGCCTGTTAGGTGTACAGTGACATCTGCACGTTATAGGGACCTCCTTGTGCAACATGTTATTCCAGCTTTGCAAGAACGGAACTGTGAACACACCACCATTTTCATGCAAGATGGGACAACACCACATGTCGCTCGCCACGTGAAAGATTTGCTGCGAGAAACCTTCACTAATGACCGCATCATCTCTAGGCAGTTTCCAGATTCATGGCCTTCCAGATCCCCCGACCTTAATCCATGTGACTTCTGGGTGTGGGGATTTTTAAAAGATCGTGTCTATCAGGGACATGTCCGGTCTCTGCTTGATCTGAAGGCTAGCATACAGCGACATGTCGCTCAGATTTCACCAGACATGCTGCGAGCAACGGTCGCCATGCCGTGTTACGAATGCAGCATGTTGCTGAATTGGGAGGCCATATTGAACAGTTCTTGTAACCATAGTTCCTAATAAACATGCCAGAACCATTGTTCTCATGTGTTTGATCTTTCCTGCCTTTTTCATGTAAATATACCACGTTTTGACTGCTTTCAGCGCCATTTTTTACCGTGGTGGCGAGAATTGGAACTATTTTTTTTTCATAATTCGCGAGCGCATTGCTTCGTTAGCATACCTACGAAGTTTAAGACTGCTACTCTCATTACAGCTCGTGCTGTACCACTCTGAACACCGTCACTTTAATTATAACCACCTGGTATTATGCTTAATCGGAACTTTTCGGTGTCCGAAATGGAGCATGCCAATGTAAATAAGCACTTACCAAATTATTGCATGTTATGAGCCAGAGGAAGCCAAAAGATTCCATTAGTAAAATTACTGGGATCGGGGCATCGACTTTTAAAAAACAAATGTATCGGGTTGCGGGCTCATGAAGGTTGAGAACCACTGGATGCCATACTTCAGGAACTACAAGCTCTTTCAGAGTCGGGATTTCTTTCTGCTTAGGCTGACATGTGCATGATATCTCACGAGAATTGAATCATACTGTTTCTGCTTCTGTATCCCTAGTCCACGGTAGTAAGTACATGTCATAATGATCTACGAATAATAGAATTTATCAATACAACACTCCAAAACCCAGACTCGAGCCATCGTATCTCAGACAGGAAGCAAGTAAAGGAATGCTGTGTCAGATATTACTTAAGCTTAACTGGAGCACCAACGGAGTAAACAGGTAAACAGGTGCAAACTAGGAAATGCTACAGGTTTACGACTCGGTTTTGCTTAGCAACATTGAGGAGGATATATGGCTGAGAGAGGGGAGTGAAAGGGTAGAACAAGGTGGAACGTGACTGGAGAAAGGGAGGAAGGTGCAGAGAGTCACCGGAGGAGTCTTGTTTGAGTACCAGCAAGACTACGGTTCGGCACCTAGACAAGGCTGTCAGAAATCTTAGTACTAGATATCAACCAAGATTTTACACATTTAAAGATAAAGGTGGGAAGTTACTTAGGGATCAAAGTAAATGCCTGAAAAGATGGGCAGAATATTTTCAGGAGCTCTATAAATCTAACTCCAAAGATATTGTGGATGAAGACCAGCCTCAAGTCACAGAATGTGAGTTAGAAAGCCCATCGTTCGACGAAGTGAAATGTGCAATATTGAAATTAAATAATAATAAAGCACCTGGAGAAGACTTGCTCCCCGCAAGGGTATTTAAAGAGGGTGGAGAAGCACTCTGTAGGACTCTTGCAGATCTTAAAGGCACTTTCTTAAAGATACAGGTAGGTCCTACCAAAAGTTTAAGGACACATGCATATTTCATGAACATGCTTCCTGTCCGCAAACTTTTGGTCTCAGGCATACGATTTTAAACATGGAACTAGTACTTGTGGAGAGGAAAATTTGCTGACATTTTCATTAAAATATCACTCTTTGTTTTTAAGTTTTTTTTTTTTTTTTTTTTTACATAATTGGAAGGAAAGTAGCTATTTTTTATATTTGGGAAGATCTGTACAGTACAATATGGGGATGACATTCATGATTTTTGTTATGGAGAAACACAGATACATGTCGAATAAAAGGGGACACGAAGGTGCGAACCTCCGCCACCACTCCCCACTCTCACTTCTTATACCCTCTCACTCAGCTTTCATTTGTCGTTAGTGCTTCTGCTGAGTGCGGTATTCTTCGTGTCCCTGGGGTGAAGGATATACTTTGGAGTGGTTAACTAGGTTCCGGGAATCTCCGCTTCTACACCAGTTTAAATAAGAAGATAAGCGAGTAATATTATTCTCGGTACCTAAGATAAAACCAAGACGTTTGAAATTAGAGTTTGAGAATCTAGAGAAGTTTTCGAGAAGCACACATAAGTATAATATAGAATAAGATTCATATGATAAATATACGTAAATAATATATAATAGATAAAATATAGAGATAATAATTCAGGGTCCAATAAGGCCCATAGAAAACTGGAGTGGCCTTCAAATGATGTCCAACAGGAACAATAGATAGCATGGAATAATATACAGTAAGAGAGAATATTAATACAGAAAAATTACAAGATGAGAACTGCGGGCGGACCAAGAAGGCCCACCACAAGATGCAGAAGATAAAATAAAGTAAGATGGACTAAAGGCTCTCCCAGAAGCTTAGGGAGTGACTGATCATCTTCTGCTGCACAGCATCCACTCGTGTTGGAATCAGGTCTGCACTACGAATCTGCTTCGAGTTCTTGCAGCTGTTTACCTCTAATGGAAGTTATGAAGAAACGTCTTCTATTAAGGGAAGTTGGTCCTGTTTCGTAGTACCTGATCTCTTCTTGCTGACGATCTTCCTCAGTGGTCACAGAAATGGCTGATCTCAGTACTCGGGTTGATCTCCTAGGTACATCCTGAGCTGCGACAGTCCTAGGTATAGTAGAGCCAGGACTGGTACTCTCTTTGTTGGGTCAGATCTTCTATACTCGAATTCCTCATAGCTTGATATTATATCTGCAAGCTTGTTGACGATATTGATAGTCTGCTGGTAGCTCGACATCTGCTGGAATGAATCTCTTCTTAAATTAATTCTCAGACGCCGAATTCGGACGTCGTCAAATTTCTCGCAAGTTAAAATGGCGTGTTCCGGTGTATCTATTACTCCACATTTCTGGCACTTATCATCAGATCTTAGTCCGAACCTCTTTAAATAGGAACCGTAAGAGCCATGCCCTGTAATGAAATGAGAAATACCCTTTGAATACATGTCGAATATTTAAAATTGTAATATAGCAACAGAATGTGTTTCCATTAAAAAAAAATCCAGTTTTCTAACCGCAGAAAGAGGTCATAAAACAAACAGGCTTTGACCTTGGCTGGACGGGAGACCCTTCAAGCTACAGAGATCGTTTATGTGTCACGTTGTAGTGTGAATACTGTACTACAAAGTGCAGAACTGCATTGGATTAGGAATAACATTCACCTTGCTGCATTTTTCACTCCGTTTGAGGGTTTGCTGGTGTCTGGTTGCGCAACGTTGTGGTTACGCAAAACATGGGGAAAAAGTGTGAAGGAGGAAACCAAGTGACAGATAATTGGCATGCACAAGTACAGTAAGTCTTATAGAGAGATTGCAAGTCAGTTGGGTGTCAGTAAAATGTGTGTGGAACAAACAGTGAAGAAATTCAAGACGACCGGTAGCGTTGCTGACTTGGCGAGGTGCGGTAGTGAAAGTATGGTGAAAAGTATGGTGAAGAGGGTGAAATTATGTTTGACAGGCCAAGGAGGACCAATAGACTATTAGAAACATCCACAACATGAGTTGTGTGTGATACGATGCGACTGCATTGTAACTGTATGTATGTGTGTGCCAAATACAGAATTCACAAATTTCATAGGATGTCTTAAACTTTTGGTAGGACCTGTAGATAGCAAATCCAGAGAAACTGGACTTAATTAATGAAACTAAAACGAGATACATGAGAATGTCCAGATCGCCAACCAGACGAAATTCTGTGGCTCTGAATGTAGGCACATTCTGTTTTAAAGTAGTCTCCATTTCTAAATACCTTGGAGCTCTTCTTCGTAACAATATAGAAGAAGAGATAGTTAACCAGAGGATCCAGGCTGGAAACAAACAATATTATGCACACATAGAATTATTCAAGTCCAAAAGTCTCTCCAGGAATACAAAATTAAGACTGTATAAGACACTCATCACTCACACAGGTTATAGCTTATGGTGCAGAATCCTGGAAACTTACATCCAAAGCAGAAAGCAAGGTAATGTGTTTTAAAAGATCTTACGAAAGATTTTTTGCCCTATTAAGAATGAAGTTGGATCCTGTAGAATTAGGAATAACATTTATCCACAAGAGTTGATGGATGCAACATGAAGACGTGGTGAGATACATCCTGGACATAGTACGAAATTGATGGAAGTAAGCACCATCTTGCTTCCTCTCCTCTCAACTTCAAATTTTTCGATTCGTTTTCGCCGTTAATGGCAGATCACCTAAAAAAAATAGAATACTATTAACGACTTATGTGCGTCGTAAGTTTATAGAAACTTACTTCTCTATCGACATTCGTCTCGGTGTAGTTTGTAAATCGAGCCCATATAAAGAGTATAATATGATTAGATATAATGATTCTGGTGGGTAGTGGTTTTGTAATAATAATAATGAGTCAGGACCTTTATAATCATATTGCAATTATTACAGATTTATTTGAGTATTTCCTCCATCTCTCTCCCTCCCTCCCTCCGCCTCTCTCTCTCCCTATAATATATATATATATATATATATATATATATATATATATATATGTGTGTATGTATGTATGTGCGTGTGTGTGTGTGTGTATTGATTTCACAGTACAGCCTTAAGAAGCTACAAAACAACATTTCATTCTACTTACACAGAAGTAAACCTTTTGTAGCGTTTTTTTTCGGGGGAGGGCACGTGCCCCCCAAAAGCCATGACTAAGTATTTGTCGTATGTGTGACGTTTATTGCGTAAATAGTCTGTATGGTTTATAAGACCTTTGAAGTTGTCAAAATGTAAGTAAAAAGAGATTGTGTTTGGTCTTGTATAAAGGGAGTTCATTATAGTTTGTTGAATGGAATTTTGTGATCAATTAAATATTGTTGAATTATGAGTGCTTATCATTGACAATATATTCGACACCTTGTGTAAGATCTGCATGTGTTCCAAATACACAACAGATGTATTAAATGGCGACGAGAAAAATATTTAAGGGCGTAGTACAGATTTAGATGAGTTTTGTCTATGATTAATTGGATTTAATCGTTGCTGTAGGCATCATGTCATATGTGCCAGGATTTGACAAATATGATCCAGATGAAGGAACCATTAACTCTTATTTAGAAAGATATGATAATTATTGCCGAGTTTTTAACATATCTGAGGAAAGCAAAGTTCCTAGATTGATATCTGTAATTGGCCCCAAACCTTATGAAGTGTTACGCGAGTTGTTCTCTCCAATATTACCAGAGAAGAAATCGTTCAAGGAAATTTCTGATAGGCTCATTTCTTATTACAATCCAAGTAGTAATTATATAGTGCAACGCCTAAAACTAAGAAAATGTACACAATTGGACGTGGAGAAGGTTGAAGATTTTACAAGAAGGCTCCGAAAGATAGGTGAAGCTTGTGGATATGGTGAGTTTTTACCTATTGCATTGTTTGACACGTTCGTGAGCGGTTTAAGGTCTGACGTTATTAGGAAGAAAATAATAGCAGAAAATATCATGGAATTCCAGAAAGCTTTTGAGTTAGCTAGACAAATGGAAAAACTCGAGTGTGATATGAAGGATTATTACCGTGAAGTGAACTTAAAAGGCACAATGAATAATATTAAGTGCAAGGGCAATGACAGAAGATTTCATGAAGCGAATAACGTTTCACGTAAAAATGAGATTGATTCCAAATTTAGCAATCAGCAAAGTAATCTTCATGGTCAAGGTAATAATTCAAAATCATATAAATCAAAGTCCAAAGTGCAAGGGCATTATGAAGGAAGTTTTTGTTCGTTTTGTGGGAAGCAAGGACATAATTATTTGAAATGTTATAAAAGGATTAACATTGATCGCAGAAAATCCACAAATTATGAACTCAATAACAAATTTGTTGCTCATACAACTGAGTTAGAATCCGCACCTAACTCTGAAGCTAGTCCAACAAACACAGCTGCAACTCAAGATTTATTTATTGCCACTATTTTTACGCATTCTAATGATACTCAAATCAACTTTAATAGTAAAGTTGATAAAGAAGAAATCGTGGATCATGCATCCAAACTTCAATCATCACAACATGTGGTCAACGATTCGGAAAATGATATAAAAGTGTGTACAAGGGAACTAGATTCCAACATTAACCAGCGTACATATTTAATAGATATTAATGTACATGGTCATGAAGCCACGTTTGAGATTGACACTGGATCCTATGCATCTGTAGCTAGTAAAGATTTTTATCAAAAGTTTTTGCATAATGTACAAATGTCTGAACCTAACTGTACATTGAAAGGTGCTGATAATAATGTAATACCTTTACTGGGAAAAGTTAATGTGAATGTTGCGTGGATAAATCAGTTCTATTGTCTAGATTTGTACATAATTAAATGTCATTTAGAATATCCGCTTTTAGGAAGAAGTTGGATTCAAATTATGATACCCAAGTTACATTGTGAGTTGACTGAAATTTGTGCAAGGGGAACTTGTTCTCCGCAATCTGATATTATTGCACACAATGTCACAGGAAATAATGCAATGAACTATGATGTTCGTAATGTCAAGCATATATTAAATAAATGTGACAATTGTATAAAAACTAATAATGTACAAGGGATCGTTGATATTATAAAGGAAGAATTTCATTCTACATTTGATGGCGATTTAAGCTTGCCTATAAAAGATTTTAGAGCTGATATTCCATTAAAACCTGACGCAACTCCAATTTTTAAGAGATTTTACAATGTACCTTATGGAATTAAAGATAAAGTAAAATCAGAATTGGATAAATTGGTAGAAAATGGCATTTATGAAAAAGTCAATACTAGTGAATGGGCCAGTCCGATGGTTGTCATTAAAAAGAAAAATGGAGATTTACGCATTTGTTGCGATCTAAAAAGTACATTGAACAAATATGTAGAAAATGCTTCTTATCCCCTACCACTGTTAGAGGATATTTTCCAGAAAGTTAGAGGAAATGCCGTATTTGTTAGTTTGGATTTGCAAAAAGCTTATTGGCAAATAGCTTTGAGTGAAAAAGCAAAAAGGTTGCTTGTAATGAACACGCCATGGGGATTATTACAACACACAAGATTACCGTTTGGAATTAAAATTTCGTCTCAAATATTTCAGAGAGTAATTGAACAGATATTGCAAGGTCTGCATTATGTAATTCCATATCAAGACGATATTCTAATTTGTGGATCTGGACTGAATGAAACGGTTAGCAGATGTATTGAGGTCATGCACAGGTTAGCACAATATAACGTGAAGGTTAATTTGGAAAAGTGCAAGTTCTTTAAATCATCCATTCAATACTTAGGATATGAACTATCTGCGGAAGGAATTAAACCATGCCAGTGCAAGATTGAAGCATTGCTTAATTGTCCACGTCCGCATGACGTGAAGGAATTGAAGTCGTTTTTGGGAGGCATTAATTTTTTTCGAAGGTGCATTCCAAATATGGCTGTACTGATTCCAGCCTTGTACAATTTATTAAAGAAGAATGTGCATTGGAATTGGAGTGATGACTGTGAAAGTCAGTTCAAAAAGGTTAAAGAAGCACTGCAGTCATCCGAAACTTTAACTCCGTTTGATCCTAGCAAGGATACAGTAATCATATGTGACGCTTCGAGCTATGGACTAGGAGCTCAGATATGCCATAGAATTAATGGTGAATTGAAAACAATAGAGTGTGCATCTACTACTCTTTCGCAACATGAAATGGCTTATCCTCATCATGAAAAGGAAGCTCTTTCAATTATATTTGCCGTGAAGAGATTTAGAAAATATATTTATGGAAAGCAATTTCAAATATGGACTGATTCACTACCCGCCAAACAACTACTTCAATATGGAAAGGCTATACCCATTATGGCTTCATCCAGGATTCAACGTTGGTGTTTGTTCTTGGCTAATTATGAATATGAAATTGTGTACAAGAAGAATGTTGAAGTAGCGGATCTGTTGTCGAGGTTACCATTGCAAGGGGAAACAGTTGATATCGACGGGATTCAGTTTGTAAATGCAATCAAGCTCACGGATCGTCTGAAAGATGTCTTCCGAACTTTGCAAGAACAAAATGTGATGTTGAAACAGGTCAAAAGGTACGTTATGGAAGGTTGGCCAGAATCTAAGATTAAGGATCCAAATATAGATGCAAGTGAATTCGAAGCGCTGAGAAGAAGAAGACATGAACTACAATGTGAAGAAGATATATTGCTGTGGAGTTCTAGAGTTATTGTACCTAATTCAATGAGACAACAAGTTTTGGAGAAAGCTCATGAGAATCACGATGGCGTAGTTAAAATGAAGTTACTATTGCGTGAAAGATATTGGTGGCCTGGTATAGACAAATGCGTTGAAGATCACGTAAAATCGTGCAACGTTTGTAATGCTGTAAAACCTGACACCAAAAAGAAAGAATACAATGATTGGAAGGAGGTAATTAAGCCGTGGGAGAGAGCATACATGGATTTTTTCTATTTTCAAGGAAAAGTGTTGCTTCTCGTTGTTGATGCATTTACAAAATGGCCAGAATGTGAAGTTGTATCTTCTACATCATTCAGGGATGTAAAAGGATTTATGTCGAGACTAAGTTCAAGGTATAATCAGCCATACACCTTAGTTACGGGTAATGGTCCTCCCTTCCAATCTGCAGAATTCAAGAAATATTGTGAAGATCAAGGGATTGCTTTGATGCATTCACTAGCTTATCATCCGGCTAGTAATGGACAAGCTGAGAGACATGTACAAATTATAAAAAGTGTTCTGAGATGTAAATTGTACGAAACTAGAAGAGATGACAAGCATTTTGATTTAAATAATGCTTTGCTGGATGTGCTACATAGTATCCGAATGGCTCTAAACACTGTTAATTTGAAATCTCCTGCTGTAATGATGTATGCATTTGAGCCGAGACCGAAAGATGATATAGGTCGGTTGCTGGATATTCCTGATAAAAGCAAACGCGAGGATACCAGAGGAGGTGTCAAAGTTTGGGTGAAACTTGCCAACCGAGATTCCAGTGGTGCATCCTATGTTCAAGGTGAAGTTGTCCGGAGAGCAGGGACATATACTTGGTATATTAAAGTTGGTAAAGATGTTAAGTTAGTGCATGGGAACCAGATAAAATGGAGAAATGTGAGAGAAAATGATAGAGGATATCATCATGACAGTGATGAAACAGGCGATAAGAATAATGACGCATCTTCAGAAGTCCACGAAGGAAGATATTTAGATGCGAATGATACGTTTAAGGATTACGAGAGAGGATACAATCATGAAGTGGTGGAAGAAGCTGCAAGAGGTAACATAGATTTAGATAGACGTGAAGCTGTAGAGTCAAGAGTGTTAAGGAGAAGTCAGAGGCAAAGAAAACCACCTGACAGATTGGATTTGAGTGATTATGGTTAAAAGAAGTAAAGACATTAAAACCAAAATTTTGCTAATGCAAAATTTCATCGACGCGGGGAATGTCGTATGTGTGACGTTTATTGCGTAAATAGTCTGTATGGTTTATAAGACCTTTGAAGTTGTCAAAATGTAAGTAAAAAGAGATTGTGTTTGGTCTTGTATAAAGGGAGTTCATTATAGTTTGTTGAATGGAATTTTGTGATCAATTAAATATTGTTGAATTATGAGTGCTTATCATTGACAATATATTCGACACCTTGTGTAAGATCTGCATGTGTTCCAAATACACAACAGTATTATGAAATGTGAAGGGCATTGTTAAGTGCAAACGAACCAAAAAAATTGTGTATAAAACGCAACACGCAGAATGTGAGAAACATATACGAAGACATCAAAGAAGAAACATGTATGCAGCAGCAAATTTAAGATGCGACACAGGAAGAAGTTCACAAAGTATTTGTACGAAAATAACTAACAATGGCAAGAACAATAAAATGAAACCTACAATTATTTAACAAAGGAATTTGTCATAATGTAATTTGTCAATATATCCTAAACAGAAGCTCTCATTTAAGATTTGTATATATATATATATATATATATATATATATATATATATATATATATATTGATGGGACACGTTCAGAGAACAAAGTGTCGGAGCATACGAATAACAAATATCGGCATGTGGTTTTTAAAAGCTTGTGAATCGAATCCTCTGTGAGACTTGGTAGCTTGGGCAGTGACCGCAGCGTGGCGCTGAGGTCGAGATCCTGCGAGAGAACATCAAGAGAGGGCTGGGCGTAATTATGTGTTTAGTGCAACCCTCCGCAGATAGAACGGGCAAAGTCACGCAGGCTGTGGTAGCCAAGAGAAAATCCTGTCCGCCAATGCACAATGCATGATAATTATTTGCGAACAATGATTGCGATTTGGGTATACTGGCCGGCTAAGTTCACGTGTGTTGAATACAAGTTGTGGCATCTTATGAACCTTCCATTTCACGTTGCCAACTGTATGTTGCCTTATTTATGATGTTGCAGTATTATTTTCATATCCACCCTTACAAAAAGCAGCAGCGATAAATGAGAGATTTCTAATGAGGTCATAGGCCATGCTTCTCGTTAAACATGACGAGTGTAAAACCAATGATGTTTCAGCCAGAGATTTGCAGCGCTTGAATGAGTTGTTAAGCGGGTGGAGAAGTTATTTCCTTGCCAACAACAAACCTTGCGAAAAATCGCTATTAGCAAACGCAACTTTGTAATTCCTTTGCCTCCTTCTTGAACAGGAACCTTTTGTAATCATACAGGGTGTCTACAAAAAGTTTCTTACAACTTCATACCCAGTTAACAAGATTTGTAATTGGCATTGGGAAGCATAGTGTGGTTCATATGATACACAAACTCAAAAGAATATTTTGGTGTTTGGTCAATCTCGACATGTGCACAACTGGTTGCGCGTACAACATCTTAAAGGTATTTCAACTCTGCCCCATACTAGCCGTAGGGCCTCCCATATGGCGTAGTGGTAACGGCGTCGTCTTGTAATCAAGGGGTCCTGAAAAGCACACGGTGCTTCGGATTCAACTTTAAACTGTAGGTCCAGTCCCAATTAGCCTTCCTGTGCATAAAGTGGACTTAAAACAAAACAAAATTCATAGCCGTAGCATGTCCACATCAACAGTGTCACTCACATTGGTAAAGGTCATTTGGAATTTGAAATTTCAAGTTTTCCTTAAATATTGGCCGAACAGGCACGTGTCTAGAAATATGTTTCGGGGGGAAGGCGTCCGAACCAAGTGTCTCAGGAATAATAATAATAATAATAATAATGTTTAAATTAAAATAGTTATATTAAATCAAATTAATACTAATTAACATAACATAAATTAATATTATATTATTATTACACGAATAGGTAAAAAGACTGTATAAGAATATAGATATAACATCGCATATTCATTACATAGCTTACCTGTAATCCGGACCCCTTGGACCCTCCCCCTAAATACGTCCTTGTGGCCGAACTAGAGAAAGCCGCACAGAATACCGCCAGTTTCCGAATCGAAGACACCTCTGCGACACTCAGGTAAAGACACGGGTCTTTTTCCTAACGCGCCGTCTGATACTCGTTGTGAGTGAGTGACAGTGATAAAAGGTAAAGGTAAAGTGTTCCCCTGTGCTTAGCACCACGCCATGAAGGCGTATAGGGGGTGTGGGTGTAACGCCCCACACTTTCTTGATCCGGTCGTAAGTGGGGGTGATGTGATCAGCACCACGCCCCTGACCGCCTTTACCTCCCAGGTTTCCCCAGGTACCCATGTTATTCGACGCTGGGTGGGCGCCGGGGCCGCTTCCATCGTTAGAAAAGTTCCCGGATTTGAACCGGCCGGGGATCGAACCCGGGACCTTTAGCATGGTAGTCAGACGCGTTACCGACTTTTTTTCTTTTTTAATATTCTTTATTTTATGCAGTAGGGACTACTTACATGATCCTATGATAACATTACACATATATCAGATCTATATTACATAATTAGGTGTATTTACAAGAAAAGGGCCTGCAAAAAATTTGCATAGAGTGTTTTGCGGTTGGCTTGGTCCATCTGGTAATAATGCTCACTGTAGTGATATTGCAGCGAAATTTGCATTGACACTGAATTATGTCCTAAAATATAATAAATATATTGAGCTACTAAAAACTGGACCGCTCTTACTTTAGTAAGAGGGAAGAACACAAAATCTGGTAACAGTAAATGATCTACAGTAAATGTATCGGGCGATGTTCTACATATAGTACCAAGGCATTTACACAAATACTTCCATTGATCTACCGTTGCGGGACATGTTACGAGGCGATGTCGTAAAGTGTCTTCAGCTTGATGACAATTGGAACATACAGCACTGTCAGTCATTTGGTATCGCCACTTTCGAGCACCGGTCGCAATGGCATCGTGAACTACTAGGTACCACAAAGATCGAACGCGGTTAGAAAGATGAGAGGCAGATATATTTCTCCATACGTTTGACCACACTACATTAGTTCGGAGAAGCACAATTCGTGGCTGGTGGTGTAACCTGCAAGTCAATTGGTTATAGAAAAATTTCACTGTCATACCATCGACATCCATGTGAGGTGAACCGATTAGGAGATAGCAAAACTCGACAAGAGTTGTCCTCAAATAGTTGTAGTGGGAAGGGATCTTCCCTGGATAAATGGGTGTTCGCAGTTCCACTTCATCTATCAGAGTATGTAGTAATCTTGCTGTTAAACTATCAGGGTATTGCAGAAGCAACTCAATGTTCCGTTGTAGAAACAAGGCTGAGGCTTGTCTCTCCACTTGGCGCAAGTTCAGTCCTCCTTTACTTGCTGGGAGGCATAACGTTTCATGTGGGACATGAAACAAATGTGCATGCCATATGAAGCGCGTGATCATCTTTCGTACTTGCGCCGCGTCTTTCGCAGGAACAGGCAAAACTTGCGCAGCATACCACAACTTCGATAATGCAAACATGTTCACATACTGTATTCTAGAGCGTAAGGATAATTGTCTATAACGATTCATGTTCAAAACTGCCTGGATTTTTGGGAGAATAGTTGTAAAGGTTCTGGAGACAGTCTCTGTGATGGTCGTAGTGAAGTTTATTCCCAAATTTGTCACTTTATCAACAATGGGTATAGATACAGATTCAGTCCACAGAGTGGGGTTACACCCTAGGGGTAAGATTTTAGATTTCTTCTGGTTCAAACTAAGTCCCGTCTGCTTTCGTAACGTTTCAAGTACGGCCTCCATACGAGTCAAGTCTAGCCGATCTTTCACGATTACGGTCACATCATCTGCGTACGCACATATTTTGTGGTCTCTCCCAAGAAGCCTGAGTCCCTGAAGTTTTGCATGCATCAGTCGTAAAAATGGAGCCAGAGCTGAGCAGAATGCAAATAAGGAAAATGGACATCCTTGACGAACAGAGCGCTGAATAGAAAAGGCTTGCAACAGAAAACCATCGATAGATAACTGAACTCGAGCTTCTCTGTATAAGCTCTGTATAGATTGTACAAAAAAATCACCACATCCCACTTTTCCAAAGTATTGGAAAAGATAGTCATGTCTGAGGGAGTCAAAGGCACTTTTGAAATCTAACGCCACTAAAGCAGCTTGAGAACCTTCAATATCTTGCACAGAAGTGATTATGTCGCATACACTAGTTAGAATGTGAAATATTTTACCACTTGTACCATATACAGTGCGTCCATTTCGATCTGCAGCCGAGAAATCGGGAGAAACATGGCGGGCGGCGCTGACGGAGATGCCGACATTTGAGGCCTGTAATGCCCGCTTATTTTTGTGGACATCTTGCAAAACGAGCACTAACCTGTGTTATAACACGCAAAAGTTCTTCTGTAATTCTTCCAAGTTCCACCATTATATACACAAATAAATACGCTTTAGAAATTATATTAAGAGCCACAGATAATACTCTGTAAAACATTTTAATCATAGTTTTGACCAGTAACGTCCTGCTTAAGTTTATATCCTTGAAAGAGTTTTGTGTCGATGGGGATCGTTTGGAGGTTTCGAATGTGCAACACTGTATCAAGATTACGCTGCAGACGAACCGTTAAAAGCTAATGGTGTTCGTGAGCTTCCTTGCAATCCGAAATCTCCTAGCTCAAGTTTTTTGTTCCTTCGCGACTACAGAGCTGTGAATATAGTGGCAGGCAGATGTAAACCAAGAGCGTGTTAATTTCGTACTGTGCGTAAGAGTGTTATTCTTGGTTACTTGCCGTTACTTGTTTGTGTTATTGCAGTGTGTATGTGTGTTGTGTCAGTCAGACGATTGGAATGCCAGCCGCAAGGTTCACGTTAGAACAAAGAATTTTTATGTATGACACTTACGTGAAAACAGACTCGTGTCGAGACGTGTGTAGGCAATTTGTACAGACATTCCCAGGCGTTTCACCTCCACATAGAGATACGGTTAGACGTCTTGTCCTTAAATTACGAGAAACTGGATCGTTAAATTTTAAAACACCTAAGCAAAAACGACGGATTCTAACCAAACAAAACTCGATGAAATTGGTGCAGCGTTAGAACGTTCTCCAAACAAACCTCTACGCCGTGTTTCACAGGAGATGGGCGTGTCAAAATCATCAGCACATACAGCCACTAAGCTACTAAAATTAAAACCGTACAGAGTTTCTATAGTGCAAGAATTACGGCCCCCTGACAACGTAAGTAGAGTAAATTTCTGTAATTGGGTTTTGCAGAATATTGTAGATGGTATTGTTGATCCACAGTTAATAATTTTTTCGGATGAGGCATGGTTTCACTTGCGTGGTCATGTTTGTTCACAGAACAATAGATACTGGAGCACTGAAAATCCCCGAATAATACACGAAGTTCCGTTACACGATGCAAAAATTGGTGTGTGGTGTGCTGTAAGTGCCAAAAGAATAATAGGGCCTATATTTTTTGAAGACACAATAAATTCAGAGAGGTACCGCACACAAATACTCGCGCCGTTTTTTCAGTTGTTATCAGATAATGAGAGACAATATGGGTATTTTCAACAAGATTCGGCCACAGCCCATACCGCCGCTGATTCTTTGGACGCTATAAGGGAGGTGTTTGATGACAGAATAATTTCAAGAGGTTTATGGCCTTCACGTTCGCCAGATCTTACCGTATGTGACTATTATTTGTGGAGAACCTTGAAAAATAGAGTCTACCGAAATAACCCTCATAGCATCGACGAACTAAAAGACAATATAAGGGCAGAACTAGGAAGAATTACGGAAGAAGAACTTTTGCGTGTGAATCAAAATTTCATCAAACGATGCCAGGAATGTGTGAATGTAGGTGGACATCACTTTGAACAACTCTTATAACACAGGTTAGTGCTAGTTTTGCAATATTTGTATAAATGTCTGCATATGTCCATAAAAATATGCGGGCATTACAGGCCGCAAATGTCGGCACCTCCGTCAGCGCCGCCCGCCACGTTTCTCCCGATCTCTCGGCTGCAGATCGAAATGGACGCACGGTACATATTGATACGGCCCTAATAAAGTATCCGCAAATTGTTGCAACCTTCTGGTGATCAAACGTGCAAAGATTTTATAATCAGCACATAGTAATGTGATTGGCCGGAAGTCTTCTGGCTTTCTGGGCTGAGATATTTTGGGAATCAAAACCATAACACCCGTAAGACTCGTTCGTCCAAGGCGTTTCTTCGTAAATACCGCATTGAGCCAGCGTGTGAACAGTGGAGCCACCGTTGTCCAAAAGGTTTGGAACAATTCTATCGGGACACCATCGATTCCCGGAGCTTTACCTCTTTTTCCACTGTGAACAGACTCGTACACTTCTTTCTTTGAGAATGGCTGTTCTAAATAGCGACGGCCATCTTCCGTTAACATGGGAAGGTCCATCCCTTGCAGTGGAGTGCGACGGGAGCTTTGATCTTCCTTCTCTTTAAACTGATCTGCATAAAAGTCCCGTAAGTAATTTCGTATTAACTTGGGTTCGGTTAGTCTCCCCGTATCTGTATCGAGACACGTTATTCTCTTTCGCTGTGCACTGCGTCTCTCTGCTAACACCTGCACCAACGAGGCTTCTTCTTGTGCATCAAACATAGGAAGACGACTCCTAACATTGTAACCTTGCATACGCTCTCTGTGCATGCTCAGCAGCACTGCTTGCACTCGTTTCACTTCTTGACGCACTGGCTTCCCTTGTATTAGCTGTGTTGTTAGTTCGTGAAGCACTCTGTAGTAAAAGTTATATTTCTTATTGAAATCTGAGTATTTGTCACGACTATATGCTAAACAGAAATATTTAATGGAGGGTTTTAGAAAAGTGTCCCACCACATAATAATGTCAGTTTGACGTACGCTCATTTCTTCCCACTTCTTCCATTTTTGTTTAAATTCGGTACGAAATTGTTCATCTTCCAATAACCGTACATTGAACTTCCAAAATCCCCGCCCTCGTCCAACTGAAGGTACATCCAAACTCATGTCGAGTTGGACACTTAAATGATCACTAAAGCAGGTTGAGAAAATTCGAATCGCAGATATTTTGCTAATCATGAGTGCACTAACGTAAAAACGATCAAGCCGACTCGCTGTGTCGGCACGTATGTATGTGTAGCCGTCTATATTCGGACCTTTAGCCACCCAAACATCGTGCAGTTTAAACCCTTCAACCAGCGCCTGCAAGCTAGGTGATGTATGGAATCCTGGATATTGGTCCTGTCTTCTTAGAGTACAATTAAAATCACCCACCAGCACAATGTTTTGACGGGAGCCACCTAATGCCTTCGCCACGTCTGTAGCGTAAAATATGTTCCGAGTATTTCTAGCGTTGGTACCTGATGGTGCATAAACATTACAAAACCATATGTTTCCTATTTGGATACATGTGATACGACCAGACGGGTGATGGTAAACTTCCGTTATATGGAGGCCTGCTTTCACAACTATGGCGGTTCCTAGAGAATTGTGAGTAAAATTGTTATACACGGTATATTCACTGCCCAGACAGAAATCATCGGTCCCGACTTCTTGCAGGAAAATTACATCCAGGTGACTTTGCTTAATATAGTCTAAGAATGCATGATGCTTGACACTAGATTTCATCTTGTTAATGTTTATTGTTGCAAAATGATATATGGGGGTCGTCATGTGGGATTCTGTACTAGTGTACCCGGTGGGAATGTTATGTGCATTTACTGACGTTAAACTATTTACCTTTTTCAATTTCACTACGATATGCGACAAACATAACCCTAATAACATTATAACGCGGACAACACACTTCATAACTAGGATATGGTAGACATATATCACACATTGACGTCAAGCGACCAATCAGAGCCGCCACTAGATTTCGCACTTTGTTCTCTTGTCGCACTCATCGTTCTACGCAGTCGCCGAGACACTGGAGACACCGAACGATGAGGGCCATCTTGCCGCCGTGTCGACGCCGTATCGTTCGTAGGGAGACTGCGTTTCTTCTTCTTTTTTGGTTCCTTCGTTGTTTTCTTGTACGTTGTCCTCATTTTCCTGGTCTCCGGAGTGTTTCAGATGCACAGGTAGTATAGTGGGTGTCGGGGTCATCATTTTCTCAGCAGCCGGCACATTCCTCGGGACAGGACGCGCCGCCCCGGCATAGGACGTATCTTCGGGTTTCTCCATTTGACGACGTCGGGACGGACAGGTAACGTAAAAATGGTCACTAAGGTCACAGTAACTGCAAGTACGGTCTCGCCCGCTATATGTCACCCAGTATCGTCCGCCACTGATTGTGACGTACGATGGAATCGCACGAGTTAGATTCATTTTGGCGATTTTACGGCCAGTTCTTACCGGATAAATGTGATCACTGGAATACCGTTCATCGTCCAGGGATATTATCTGACTGTACGTACTCAACACCGGTCGAATAGCGTCATCGGACAGTTCACTCGGTACAACGTGCACTCTAACTATCACGTAATTTGCATCCGCCCACGTAACAAGCACTGGACACTCCCCGTCTTCGTCACTATATTTATATTCCCCGTTTGACTTCAGCAACAACTGTTCACACACTACTTTCGATAGTAGTTTCAGAAAGATACAACGTCTATAATTGTCTACTTCAATACTTACTACTTGTTCCGGTTTCAATTTCATGGTCTTGCTGATCCAATTGTGTATTTTCGTCGAAGTTGGTTTCCTTCGCACTTGACTGAAGTTCAGTTTTAGTGTATTCAATCTCTTGATTACCATGTTGGCAGCGTCGCCGTGGTTCACTTCAACTTGACTCGCGAGTAATACGCGCTACGTGACTTCGAGCTATTAGAGAGACGCGCAAACACAACCGTCTCAGACCACTGCTCGAGCCAGACTGTGAGCCACCGCGGCCACGACTGGTGCTAATATATAGGCAGTGCTAATCCATTAGTTACGTGCACACAGCATTTACTTTCATTTTTTGTGACAATGAATAGCGCTACGACTATGGCAGGCTAGAGCAGAAGAGAAAGGGGGCCTATAAGGGTCTTCCCCGACAGCTACCCTGCATGAAGCCGACGCAGCAGTACACCGCGCCGCGCCGCGATGCCATGCCGCTACAACGACGCCACTTCGCTACACCGACGCCACGCCGCTACACCGACGTCACGACGCTACACCGACGCCACACCGCTACACCGACGCCATGCCGCTACATCGCCGCCACCACGCCACAAACGTCTCCCACAGCTCAAGATGAAGGCAAATCACAATGCTAAAAGCAGAGAGCCCAAATCAGCGTCCTTTGAGTACGCCGACGCCAACGCCCGACCGTTATTCTATAGAGAGAGGGAGAGAGAGAGAGAGAGAGAGAGAGAGAGAGAGAGAGAGAGAGAGAGAGAGAGAGAGAGAGAGAGAGAGAGAGGATTGGAGAGATGAAGCGACACCAGCTCACACAGATACCATTTAATATGAGTCGACATTTGTTACGCCTTGAGAAGACGTCTCGACGCCACGAGGATTGCATTACAGCGCCTTCGCCCATTTTGCCGTCCCTCAATAGCCGAAAGAGAGAGAGGATGGTCCAAAGCCAGGTCGCGAAGGAGACGGATGGCAGTGAGGTAGTTTCCCCCATAATAGTCGCCGCGACTGCAAGATGAAAAGAGTCCGTATACAGAGGAACTTACGAAGCGCCGCTACAAAGAAGTAACGTGGAAGTCTTAGTGCCGCAAGGAGGACACGCGCGAGCACCGCGGATTGACGTCACGACGCCGTCTAAAGAAGTACAGAAAACATCGCTGGAACGTCTAGTACACCGAGGTGGTAGAGTATACTACTGTTAATTTTCTATATGCGTGAGTGATCATCGACCCAGGACTCCAGAGATTGGCCGTCAGATGAAAAGAGACCAAAAGTGTTAATTAATTTTTTGGCCAACCGAACCTAAAATTTTATAACTGTAATTTCTTAATTCGGAAGATTGTTCACGGTATACTATTGTCTTTCCCACGCTCTGCGCCGAGCTGTTTGAATAATATTTTTTTCTTTAAGTCACTTTATATGTTTTGCTCACAAGGGAGGTTATCTAAGTGTCCCCCTCCGATTTCCATGAAACTTGGCAGGTGTAAAAAGGGGTCCAAAGGAAGAAATACGTGTTTTTTGTTTCGGCTAAAAAACTGTTTTAGGGGACAAACCCCCCCCCCAAATCAAGATGAGGACAAATTGACGTGGGGATCTGACCCCTGCGTCCCCCTCCGATTTCCATGAAATTTGGAAGGTGTATAGAGGGGCCCTATCCCCTGCTTCTTCCTATACCATATTTACGTGGTTTCGGGGTCAGATCCCCACTTCAATTTCTCCTCATCTTGACATTTGATGGGGGGGGGGGGAGGTTTGCCCCCTAAAACCGTTTTTCAGCCGAGACAAAAAAACATGTATTTCTTCCTTTGGGCTCCTCTATACACCTGCCAAGTTTCATGGAAATCGGAGGGGGACACTTAGATAACCTCCCTTGTCAGTAATATTTATGATTATAATTGTGTAACTTGTCCCCCGTCCTGAGAATTCGTGCATCTTTTTTGTAAATATCATCTCTCAGTTCAAGCTAAGTAAGTATGTAATTTAACTTCGTGCTATTTTTATCATCTTTATGCATTAGTTGTCTTCATTTTTCATTCTGTAAACGTGTAGTAGTCTTGCGTTTGATGCCTAATGTTATTAAGTTTCAAGGTACATTTGTGAAAATTCGATAATAATTAATTAATGTTTAATTAATTACGAAATATAAAAGACTACGTGCTATGCTAAGTATCTTGGTATCTACAAAAATATCGTCTGAAGGCACGAATTAAGGTTCATCCCTGCTCATATGAAAACCTCAATATTGCTTGTATCTATGAAAGGCCAATGTATTCAAGTTAATGTATTTTTACCCCTGCAGTATGAGTGTGAGTGTGAATGAATGCTTGCATGATACTGAGGGGTTGTGTAATTTGTATATTTTTTATGTGTGTTATACAATATACATTTACGTTATCTTACAGATGACTATGATTTATGATTATATATATAATATATCCTCATTATCATTGTTATTTAAATTTGTTCAACGTTAAGTCAGCGCAGCATTTCCGATGATTTCAAGGGCTAACATAAATTATTATTATTATTATCGACGTCTTTATTATTATTATTGGTTATTATTATCATTATTAATTAATCAACCTACACTTTATGCACGAGTTGGCTATGCTCCGGGGGTGAAAACCGATCTGGTTATACGAACTCTGGAATCGAACCGTTAGATTTCGCGCTTTCGAACAGTGAACTTCGGTCTCCCGTCGAAGTGGACCCGCCTCCTAACTGTCGAAGCGTGAGAACATTCCATACCGAATTTTGTAACTTTATCCCCCAGGATATCGATTTAACTGGCAATTTATTAAATTTTATTCATAAGAATGTCAGTTTCTCGACAGCGTATAACTGAGATATCAAATATCAAAAGGTTTTTAGTCAAGACATGCTTGTGTGTATTACAACTCTACTTTGATTACGGCCTTAGATCTCTCCAATTCCTCATTCTTCTTCCCCCGCTATTCCCCTTCCCCCTTTCTTTTCACGTACACCCTTCCTGTCTCAATCCCTTCTCCCTTCCTTCCTCGTCACCCTCAAGGACTCTCCCCTCCATTCTATTGTAACCAGATAGTCTTCAACTAAGATTGTTATACGAAGAGTGTTCGTTCATACAACTTGGTTATCTACTGATAACCCCATAAGAAAAGGATTTGTATTCATTTCTGTCTTTCGAGCTTGAAATCCATAGCAATTATTCACGGAGATAAATACAGGGTTATTCTAAATTATTTACCTAAAATTAACATTTAATAAATATATATATACTAAAAGACAAACTCATTGACAAGTTCCTTTCTTTCACAAATGTTGTTGCAAAATTCACAAATATTCAATGCGACTTCTTTTTGTCAGTCGGCAGATATCCTTGATGTGCCACACGATTTTTGCGAACAAATCGATCATATGAAGCTTGGATGGTCTTTGTTTGAGAACAAGTTTTGTGATGCGTTCTTCACCACCGTTAAGACTCCACGCCAACCTCACAGTAGGTCACATATGAATTTAATACAGCCGAATAAAGCTGAGTAGAATGATATCTGGCGGCCTAGATTTAAAACTTGATATGATATATCAGAATTCTCACCACCATCCTCTATAGATCTCTCTGGTCCTTGGGGTGAACCGTAGAAACAGTATTATTGCATGGTGACGAGTCTGTTGTGCCTGGACTTTCACCCAGGTGCTTTGTACTGTACTTTGTTTAATAAACACAACCTAACCTTTTATCAAATGCTTCAATTTTAGTCCTTGGGTAAGAATTATCTTGTTCTTGATAATAACATGGGTACCTGGGGGAAACCCTGGGGGGTAAAGGCGGTTAGGGGCGTGATGCTGATCACATCACCCCTACTCACGACCGGATCAAGAAAGTGTGGGGCGTTACCCCCACACCCCCTATACGCCTTCATGGCGTGGTGCTATGCACAGGGGAACACTTTATCTTTTTTACTTTGATAATTCACTTTGCTGGCACTTTTATTTCTTGCTAAGGGGTTTGTTCTATCCCGCCCATGTTGTAAAGCACATAGTTTACCTTAGTTCGTTCTCTTTGTATGGATTTTTTTCGAGTTAAAGAAAGTTCGAATTATTAGGTTTCGGAATAACGAGGGTTTACTGTACCCCTATGGGCAGCTTCAGCGCGCGAGTCTATCGTTTGACGCTGCGCAACTGACTCCGCCCACTCGTGTCTATTCAGCTTTAGGCGCATGCTCAGAAAGTTACAACGCAATAGCTGTGAAATAACCTTACGTACAACTGAACCGACAGGATTATCTTGGTGCTTTTTCCTTATATACAGTTGCTGTACTATTTCACATATCGGAGGAATATTGCATTTTTTCGCCACAAGATGGCACATCTAACACATAAGCTTCCTGCTCAGTTGCTGCACCTTTTAAATCACACGCGATAAGGATATCTCTGAGTAGTAAGTTACTGGCATTTTACTGAGCGAATGCTCGTAGATCCACGTTCACGGAAAGGTTAAGTGCAAAAATCTACAAGCCGAAAATCGCATGCTCGCGCAGGGACTGATCTCTCAAGGAAAAGGAAAAGAGGCGGGGGGACAACTTTTTTCGGGAGGCAGAACAGTATGTGAAAACGCGTTGAAGCATTGATGAAAATTGCCTCCACCGACCCCCTTCCCCTTTCATCTCCTTCCTCCCCCCGCAAATATTGATTTTCCATTACGGGCAGAATGGGTAACCGTTTCCTGGTTTCCGAGATTGAGTCCGTGCCGGGGGAAGCGGCGGGATTGATGTGGATGACTTGCTATCCTTAGGAGGAGGACAGGAATGGCTGGGTGGGCTGGTGTTTATGGCTCATCTCGTAAGATGAAGGCGGAGGGAGAGAAAGTGGGTGAAAGGACCACACGTCGCATCATCGCCAGGATAAGGATATTTCAGATCCCAGCAAGGGCAAGAAGATTCTCAAGGCAATAGGTTGGAACCCTGAACCCTGGTACCGAGAGGGTATCATACTGGTTTACTTATTTTTTAAAGTCCTTTTAATTCTCCTATACGGCGCATGCTACTGCGCTGTTGCCAAACTAACTGCTAGCGCAAGGGAAGGACAGAAAATTCCATCATTCCATTATTTTGATAATGCATGCACAGTATATATGAGTACAGTGAAATAATATAGTGAATATTTCTACACAGGATTATAATATCATTATCACTGTAGCATATACGAGAAACCTATACCTAAAAGAAGCTTGAAGGTATTTACTCATCAGTGCTCTCGTCGTCTTCCTCGGTCTCCCTGTCACTGATTTCACTCATTTCGGAGTCACTCTCCTGGATGTTATTGATTAGATTTTGCACCCTTGGTGCCTGTACTACTGGTGCTAGGTTTTGAGAGTGACATTATTTAAAATAAAAAGAACACACACTATTGCACGAAAGGGCTGTATTTAATATTTTCACAAACTGTTGTTTGTGACGCACGAGTGAACGATAAGCGAATAATTTTACATCGGCCTTGCTATGAAAACGCTGAACTCAAACTGACTCAGACTTTCAATGTTCGAGAACGTCAAGAACAATGAAGAGTCATTTTAACACCCACAGTTTTCTGTAAACACAACAACTCAGCTGCGTCAACAGGGTGGCAACGAAAAAAAAACAGGCGGAAGGAAATGAAAGGTGATGTTTCCCTTGTTTCTTCAAGGAGCGATAACTCCGGCTGTAGGCGACGGAAATTCATGGGAATTGGACAGTCAGGTTCAAAATGTATTTCCCCATCTTATGATGAACCTTAATGTGGCGAATTTTATGAATACGTCTTGCGTGCAAGAAAAATACAGCCGCAGTCTCCTAACTGTACAACGTTGCACTCATGCCATTGGCTGATCGCCACACACACCCTCTGTGTGGCCCCGCCCGATATCGCTTCTAAAAGCGTGCGTCGTATAGTTTAACTACGACAGGAGAAGTATGGACACATAGAAAATGAAAGGAATGCAACCGTAATCTGACAAACAAAACCCTGGAAAGCCACAGCGAGGGCAGTTGAGCCAGCGATCAACAATATATGAATCCATTATCATAACGACAATTCGGAACTTTATTAAAAGTTATATTTCTTTTGAAGCTCTTGTGTAGGAAGCTAAGGGGCGGTTCAAGATAAAATTTTCACCTATGTGAAGTGGATTTTTGCCCCCTTCCCTCCAACAAAAACCCTCACCATGTTATATATTTACGGTTTTACATAAGAAAATAAATAGCCATATTTTTAGATACTTTAAGCTTTACTGTTAAAGAATATTTATTGTAGGTATGCATTTATTTATTATTTAATACCTACATAATGATATCAAAATAAAAGTAATCTCTTAGCTTAAATTGCTACGTGATTTTGCACTGTATAATAATAATAATAATAATAATAATAAATTTTCTTTATTCAGCGGGCGAGGTTCGGCCAAGGGCTGCTCTGCCACCTAACCCTTGTCAATATGATAATACATATGAGATGATATAAACTTATGGAGCAGTAAGCTAAACGTAAAAAATAATAATAATAATAAAAATGAAGAAAGAAAAAAATACATAGGAATTAGTTGGATACAAAAAAAAGTGTAACTAGAAATACAAAAGACAATAGTAATAATAATACAATTCCTTATTGTGAGTGACTTGATACCTTCAGTATGTGCCCCCGACTCTGCCATTGTTCCATTAACAGCAGATCTTTTATTTTACCTTTGAAATATAATGGGTTGTTTACACTAGCGATATTTGCAGGCAATGCATTCCATGCTTTGGGAGCCGAGAAGGAGAAAGATGATTTGTAGGCCGTGGTAGAGTGATGGGTTATTATTTAAGAATGTATTATACTGTGTACTTGCAGCAATAAATTAAAAATTTTCCTCCTTGGAGTATTGGTAGCAACGAAGGCTATATTGATCTGTGCTCCTGAAATTGCTAAATTTTTCCTATTCTATTAATTACCGATTTTCCAATTCGAAAGCTACACTTCTTCTTTCTTGAATGCTTACATCTTTATGCATCCCTTACAATTGACTATAGACTTGAACTTGTGGAATGCTAAAAATCGCTTGTATTTTTGTTTCCTTCCATTAGTAGATGGAATGGCCGATCCTAGACACGTCCTTTGACCTACTTTTCTCACCTTAATGGATTTCTCTCGTAAGGCATGAGCAGTGTTGCCAACTCCTCACTCGAAAAATCACCAAGGTTTTTGTTTTTGGCTATAACCTAACCTACAATGAGAGAAAAAATGGATAGAAAAAGCTCTGGCATCATTTTTTAAGCTACTTTTTATGCTAAACTCGTTTTTTGACCTACATTTGAAATGACTTACGATATTTTCCTATAAGGCCGCTTTTTTTTACTGTAAGGCCCCCCCCCCTCAGTGTAATCTACTACGACCTGCTAATAGGCTTCTACTTTTAGCGTAATCTGTTTTACGGGGTAAACTAACCTACAATAAAAGAAAATTAGGCAGAAGAAAAGCTCTGGCATCAGTTTTTAAACTATTTTTTTTATCTTCTGCAAATTTTACTCTTATGCTACCTCGCTTTTTGACCTATATTTGAAAAGACTTACGACATTTTCCTATAAGGCCACCTCTTTTTTACTGTAAGGCCCCCCCCCCCCTCAGTGTAATCTACTACAACCTGCTAATAGGCTTTTGCTCTCGGCGTAATCTGTTTTACGGGGTAAACTAACCTACAATAAAAGAAAATTAGGCAGAAGAAAAGCTCCGGCATCACTTTTTTAAGCTATTTTTTTATCTTCTGCAAATTTTGCTAACATCGTTCTTTGACCTATATTTGAAATGACTTACGATATTTTCCTATAAGGCTGTCTCCTTTTACTGTAAGGTCCCTCAGTGTAATCTACCACGATCTTGCACTCTCAGCGTAATCTGCCACAATGTTTTGTTATTAAAACTCTCAGGTGTGATCTTCTACGATGTGTGTGTGTGATAATCAAAATTTTATTTTTTGTTAAGAAAATCCCTACTACAACCTAACAAACTACAACCTAACAAAACTTCTCCTATAATATTTTAAGCCCCTGTTATGATATTTTTCTCCTCATGATGTAAAAATTGGTATTGTAGCGATATTTGAAATCGAGTGTGCTGCGTGAAGGGGGAAGGATGAATATATTTTATTGCAATTTTCCAAGTCCCGGTCAAGTCTGTCAAATGACGGACGGATGTTGAACAAAAGAGTGTTCACTCAAATATGGAGTAGGTTACGAGAATGAGCAGGAAATTGCATTGTGTTGGTTTCGAAATAGCGTCCTCTTATCTCTAATGAAATTCTAAAGCCTTTTTATTACATTGAAATATCTGTAATGCGAAAGGAATTTCCCCGTGCTATGAACATTGACGCAATAACGCAAATTCAACAATATGTAGACCTTGGGATGACGGAAGTGTATATAGTGACGTCAGTTAGCAGCATAGATACCAGTGATGCAAGTCCTCTTATTTCTAATGAAATTCTAAAGCTTATTTATTACATTGAAATACCTGTAATGCGAAAGGGGATTTCGCGTGCTATCAACATTGACGCAATAACACAAAATTCAACAATATGTAGGCCTTGGGATGACGGAAGTATATATAGTGACGTCAGTTAGCAGCATAGATACCAGTAATGCAATGCGATGCATTATTCAAAATGATGTGGCTGAAATGTAGGGGAAGAATCTTCTAGAGTGGATTGTCTCGGATTTCTATTGGTCCACGTTGCGTTGGCTAACATTTCACTTTTGACCTTATTAGAAAACCGTATAAAACTTAAAGCACTGGTGTAGAAAGTTCTGTTTTTATTTTGAACGATAGTGAAGAGCATTTCTGCAGTATTTTCCAAAAGTAAGTAACTTTGTTTCTTAGCTTGCATGAGTTGGTTTTGATTTATAAGTATGGTTTTGCTTTTGTGAGTTGATTTTTGAAACTGGACCTACAGTTTCAAGAACCACTTGTACCTCCACCGGGTATCGAACTCTTGATTACAAGACAACGACGTTATCGCTGCGCCATCGCAGAGGCTAGTGGAAGTACTGATTGATTTGATGTTTTAAGTCCACTTTATGCACAGTAAGACAAATCGGGGGTGGACCTACAGTTTCAAGAACTACTTGTGGGGGTATTGAAGCCTTGATTACAAGGCAACAACGCTACCGCTGCGCCATCGCAAAGTCTAGTGAAAGTCCATAGTTATTCGAATCTTATTTATTTAAAATATTTAGTTTTTATGCACGCTTATTGATATTAAACCTCAAATTAAATAAAATCTGACAACTATATCCAATTATACTTATGGCTACAGAACGAGCATTCGCAAAAAAGTGGCTTGAGATTTTTTTTACCACGTAAACAAAATGGCCGACATGCCAAATATGAACAGGCTATATAGATTTGAGAGAGAGAGAGATGGATAGGAAAAAAATTAATTAAAATTTAATTTTATTATTGCAACACACGGAACTTAATGATTGATTTATTGATTTAGTTTATTTTACTTTGCGTTTTGTATTTTTTGGCTAATTTGCGAAGATTGGGGATGAGTGATGAAATGGATGAATAGACATTCACAAACAACCAAGCCCGACCGGGATTTGAACCCCCGGGCTCTTGGCGTTGCAGTGCGATGTGCTAACTAGTCGGCCACAGGGTCGGGGCAAACACGGACATACATAAAAATTAAATGTTTGGTGCTGATCACATCACATATTACCAACTATGTATTGGACTTCCTATATGCACAGATATGAATTTATTTTTGCTTGTTGTAGTGCAAATATGTCGTCTGGGGGCCTCCTCCATGGTGCAGTGGTAGGTAGGTTTGTATTCAAGGGTTCGATACTCGCTGGAGGCACAAGTGGTTCGGATAACACTTTAAAACTCTGTAGGTCTAGTCCCGATTAGTCTTACTGCACATAAAGTGGACTTAAAAAAAAAATACCAACTTAAATGTTGTCCGGTTCGGGTGACCTAGACCTACAGTCTAAAATATTATGGTATTATTATTTCAGCAATTATTTGCAATCTTGGCCAGAGAGAGAGAGGGGGAGGAGAAAAAATAATATTTTGTTTCAATATCGAGCTTATATTTAAATTTATACATGTGCGCATGCGCGCAGGGGGTAAATTTTATTTTTTGATCGGGTGGGTTGTAAGGTGAGTGAACATGTAGGAAAAGTACTGGTATATTAATTGATTTATTGATTTAGTTTATTTTAATTTGCGTTTTGTACCTTTTGGCTAATTTGCGAAGATTGGGGATGAGTGATGAAATGGATGAATAGATATTCACAAACAACCATGCTCGACCGGGATTCGAACCCGGGACTCTTGGCATCGCAGCGCGATGTGCTAACCACTCGGCCACAGGGTTGGGCAAGTACTGATATATACATAGATCCAAGTTACATGGTTCTAGGCCCCATAGGAGCCGAGAAAATCAACATCTTGGAAAACGTCTTAAGACAAATATCTTAATCTTTAAGAAAGTCGACTTCCGGTCTGTCAAGATGTTACTTCCGGTCTGTCAAGAAAATTTTCTTAAGACAATTATCTTAAGATGTTTTCCAAGATGTTGATTTTCTCGGCTCCTAATTGAGCTAGGATGATGATTGTGGGTTTGTTGGATAGGTTTTGATGATAACTACTCAACTACAAGCAAGCCCCCCCTCAATTTGTTTAAGAAATTCGATTTGATCCTAAAAAACACTCTGCATCCTATTGGAGTGCTTTGGATGTGTTTTTAGATTAAAAAATTATGTAATTGGGAATGTAGAAAAGCGATTCTTGCTTGTTGGCGATATTTTTTAAAACTGCTCTGTGACCCTCTCGTTTTTCACGTCATACGCGAAGGACTTCTCTGCAATCAGGATGACGCTGCACAGAGTATCGGCAGGCAGCGCGTCGTGGAACTCGCAGACGATCTTGATGTTGGTTCGATCGTTGACCACCACCTGTTTTCTTTTTGTGGTGTTGATGACGAACATCGGCCTGCGGATTTTGAATTCGCTGGGGTGTAGTACATGTCCACACTTCCCTCGGTCACGCGTTTGTAAGCTGTGTAAGCTTCGTAAAGTTTGAGGTAATCATCTTTGGTTATGTCCAGGTTGTAATTCTCGCGCGGGAACACTTCGTTGCGTCCATTCTTGAGATAAATGTTCTTGATCTTGCAGTCGTCGAATTTACTGGAATCTTTTTCCTGATTGTTATCACGCCCGGTCTGAAAGAGCACCACGACGAAATCTGGCATGTCGAACTGTATGTTGTTGAACTGCGTCGTCACGTCGAATTCCATGTGACTTCCCGCCGCCATCTTCTGCACGCACTGGTAACCGTGAAAGTGAATCGGCACCTGCGGACTTTTCAAGATCTCCGCTTTGTACTTGAGGGCGTAGTTTGTCTCGTATTCCACCACCGGCATTCTCAATTCCATGCTCCGGATGACGCATTTCGCTGCTTCGGGTAATGTGTTGGCTATCGGCGTGCCGTCGGCGTTCAAGTTGGTGTATCGCATCAGTGCGTTGTTGTCGTTGGCCGCTCTTCGAAACGTGACTCTCAGTCCCCCCTTCCACATGATCTCCTTGTAGTCCGAGAAGAAACCGGGCAGCAGACGCATGGGAAAGAGCACCGTGTGACTTCTCGTCGATATTTTGGTCCCCGCTTCGAATCCCCCGGCCTGGTAGTATGCCGCGTCCGTTTTGGATAATTTCAACGTTCCCACTGCCGTCGACGTGATGCCTGGATAATCTATTCTGTCGATGACGGTGTTGTGTTTCCTCACCTCCACCTGCGAGAACAGGTGAGGCACGAAGTTGTCCACGAGTATCAAGTTTGCTGCTGCGGGAAACGCGTCTCCGCTTTCCTTCTTCACCACGTCGAATTGAAGGTAGAGGTCCGCTCTGTGAGGATGAATGAACCCGTCGCCTACGTCCACGTCGTATTCGATCTCCCTGTTCGCTTCGTTCAGATTGGCGAACGTACGACGGTTGGGAGGGAAAGATTGCAATTCGTAACTTTCGATTTGCTCCATTTTTTTTTTCACTATGTGTGTTATTTATTATACGTTGATCTCCACGATGGCCGTCGTAGTGGCACCTGCGAAATCCACCACGTCTCCTTTCTCGTTCGTCACCACCAACTCTATGTCGTCTATGCGGTTGCGACATACTGGAAAATAGATCGGCGAAGAGGGCGTGTAGATGATCGGTTCCATGAACTCGGAACTTGGTTTGAAAGTGGCTATGATTCCCGTCTGCTTGTGACTTCCTAACAATCCGTCCGAGGATTTCGTGATCATGCCTTCCGCCACGTTGCAGTGTACGTTCAGAGTTTCTATGGCCAAGAATTTAGGAATGTTGGTTGCTACGTGCTTGATGCCGGCTTCGAGTTTGGTGTCGTTCTCGAAACCTAAAAGTTCTCCCATGGTGCCCAGGTCCACGGTCTCCGTCGCCGATAGGATTTCCACTCTATGCGTGACCGAATTTTGAGAAAGGTACGTGCCTTTGGGTAACTGAGCTTGCAAAGTGGAAAGATTGTATTGTCCTGGCGTGACGACGATGTGTTCGCTTCCGACGCTAATTTTGTTGTTGTGCTGCGTAACATTGGGTATGAGGTACATGCTGTAGAATGCACGCAGAGCCACGGATTTAGGATAGACGATGTCGTCGTGCAGCGTGAGTTTCAAGATTGAAGATTCGCTCGTGAGATGGAACACGCCCATCCTAGTGATGCTGTTTGAGGTTCCACAATGCTTTCTGGAAATCCTCGATCGTAGGGTTATTTATTTTAGAGAGAAACGCGAGCATGGAGAGACAGAGATGACCGCAGTTCACGTCTCCGAAATTTTGAATGCGTTCGTCGTTGTAGTATATAGAAGTTTTGTTCGTTTTCAGATAATGAATTAAATTTGTAGGTGGAACACCTCCGAAAGAATCGAAAACGAATGCTTTATCATTGTCGTTTTTGTGGTAACATATCCAATGCGTGCCTGGATTTTCTTGACCGTCCAAGTTGACTACTCCACATTCTCTTCTTTTAACGCTTGAAGGTAACGAGTCGGACATGAAAACTCCTCTGAAGTGTTTGATTTGTAACGGTTCGATCAGAGATTCAATGTCTCGGTTGGTGAGCGCCGTTGTTTCTTTTTTTTAAACTTTCTCATCACCCCCTTCCCCTTTTTCTTCTCCATGGCCAGGTTGTGACGTTTCTGTTCTTCCAACTCGGCTTTGTTCTTCTTCGAGTCGATGACGGTTTTCGCGATGGCGGCACTTCCGCCAGCCAAACTTCCAACAGCCCCCAATGCTGCCAGGATGGCCGGGATGCTGAATATGAAACCTCCGACCTTTTGCTGTTTCCGCGAACGCTGCAATCTTTTCAATTGAGGTGTGCTGAGAAGTAATTTCATTCCGTGTCCTTTCGACAAGCAAGAACGTTTCTTCTCGCGTTGTTTCTTGGTGAGTAACCCATCGAGGGCACCTAGATTTTTAAGATTGGAGTATGGTATCTGGTACACGACACCCTTGGGCTTCATGTTGATGCTCTATGTGTTATTTTTACGGTATGTTATTTATGTATATATTCTGAGATTTTTTCTCGTGTAGTTTTTTTACGGTATGTTATTTATATATAAATATTCTGAGATTTTTTTTCACGGCCCCACAGTCGCTACACAAATTCTATTACGTGCTTTGTTTTCTTGCCAAGAAGTTCTTTTGCCCCCTTGTACACGATTCGAGTTTTGTTCTCGATTAAAATAGATAGCTTCTCGTCCGATAACATGTTAGCGTATCGATCTGGTAAAAATAGACTGTATTGTGCGTTGAGCAACAGGCGTACCTTGGGACCATACTGGGTAGAAACGATTGAACCGGAAGTTATCGTGTAAGATTTGTCGACTTCCAATTCCCGAATTTTTACATACTCGAATGACAAATTTAGATTTGTTTTAATGCTTGGAGCTCACTCATTTTTTCAGTTGTCATATCGAAGAAGAGAAATTTTCAGTGTGTGTGTTAGAGAAATTTAATTTTTTTTCACGATGTGTGTTATTTATATATACCGAAGATTATTTTTTTTCACGATGTGTGTTATTTATATATTTTTTTCATTATTTGTATCGAAGATTTTTTTAACAGAGGAAGAAAGTTCGTGCTTCGGAGAACGCGATGATTTGCGTGATGATTTCTTCAGTTTCCTGTTTGGACTTACGCCAATCATCAGTATATCGTCTTCTTCCCTGCCTCGCCTCGTGCAGTTCGTCCAACTTTTCGTTCAATTTCTCCCCCGCGGCCGACAGAAGAGTGTCGAGATCACCGCACCTCATTCCACTGATCTCCCGAAGATGGTCCTTGAGAACTATTTCACATCCCATGCGAAATGCCGGCGTCGTTCTAGCTATGATCACAAGTTTATTAACATCTCCGTTAACTACCTTTTTGAATATTTTAGATAGTAGTTCGTGTGGCAAATCAGTTATGCAAGCCATGTTGTTTTTTTTTACTGTATGTTATTTATATACCCCACCCCAATTTTTGTTTCGTGTTCATGGCGATGGTGGTACCCAGTGCGGCGACCCGTTCACCCAACGATGCGTCTCTGCTCACGAATCTTTCGAAAGCTGCGTGCTCTAATTTTCTGTCTGCTTCGTGACGTGCATCCAGATCCGTCTGCGTGGCGTTGTAGGCGATGTCGTGATCTTTGCATGCGGCGTCCAACGGATTCACACCCTTGTCTCCTCTCTCCAATCTTTTCTCGAGTTTGGTACCCGGTCCGCAGTACTGGAGCCAGGTAGATGCATCTCGAAAGGTAACTTGTTGATGATGTCGTTCACGAGTCCCTTTCCTTCGGCCACGTTCCAGAATTTCGGAGGCAGCGTGTTGATGATTTTGATCAGGTAACCTATGCCCTTGTCGTCGTTCACGATGAGGTTGGAAAGTTTCGTGCTGATCATGTCCACGATGCCAACCTTCTCGTTGTAGAAATTACGGTTGCCTGCATTCTCCTCGCCGGCTATCACCAACAATCGGTCCACGAGTTTCCTCACATCATCCACCCAAACAAATTCTTTGGGTAACGTGTTGTAGCGTTTGACGCCGCTGCCTGTTTTGACCTGGTTCCAAATCGGTTTGATGAGATTCTTGTACGTCTCGCCGCTGCTCGATTTCACCCTATTCTGCGAGGCGTCGTTGTTCTGGTACAAGGCATCCGTCATGATCAGAATTTCCTTGTAACTCTGGTAATCTTCGTCGGTGTAATCTTTCGGCTGCTTTTTGGCGACGAGTTCCCACAGTCCCACCGTACCCGGATACCTGTTCCAACTATCCTTGTCGCCTAAATTGACTTTAATGTCGTTGCCTTCGAAGGTCACCTTCGATTTCCCAATCTTACACACCACACCGCCACCTTCGCTGGTTTCCATGCTGGGATACAATCCGAACACTTCATCCTTGTCGAATTTCCCCGTGCTCAGGTAGTCTCGTGCCAAAGGTCCCAACTCGATTTTATCCGAAGACGTGCTACCAATGGCTCGACGTCGTGCCGGTGCATCCTTCAGTTCGAACGGCGTCGAAGGAATGCTCGAAATGGGCGTGGGTACGGCGTAACTTTTAGCTGCGAGTGGTACGAGTTCGTTGATCAAATTTTTATTTTGTTCCGTGACATTTTTAATTTCTTTACCTAGACCGCTGATGGCATCGATCACAGGTTGATCCTGACGTTTCTTCTCTTCGTAGAATCCGCGATTCTCGGATTTCCAACCTTTGAAGCGTTTCGCGAGGTATTTTCGCAACTTGAGATTTTCGTCTTCGATTTTTCGTTTCGTCATAATGTTTATTTATACACATCGTTTCTCACAACGTTGCAACGTTTAGAAAATCGTTGATTTTGTTTCTGTATTTTCCGTCGTTGGGTTTCCTCGTCATGTCGATCGTTGCGAATCCGAAATCGTCACCGTTCCAGCAAGTAGAGCAGCAGCGTTCCGAAAATTGATTGTAGTTCATGTCTCCGCCTACGTAGTCATCGTACGCATGCTTGAGGTTGGTGTGATCTTGACGAAACAAACATATGAAATTAGCGTTGTCGCGCACTAACTGTTTTGGAATTTTGGAAAACGTTTGAGCTAGGTAAAAACAATCCATTCCTTTGTGACGACCTTGCGTGAAAAAGTTGCGAATTTCATTTTGATTTTCCAGGATGGCGTCGTCGAACACAACGAATGAATTTTCACGACAATCGTCGAGTGGTTTTATTTCCGAGGTGAACGTTGCAATGTCCAGACCATCGTACAGTTTCATCAGTTGCTGGTATTTGGATTGCTCCAAACTTTTCGAGAACACGTACAGGTGCCTGTTCTTCCAATCTAACCAATTCGGTGCAAGGAGAAAATTGTCCACGAGCAGTGTCGTTTTCCCACACCCCGAAGGACCTACGATCAGACAGCGAATGCTGTCGGGAAGCAACTCACCGTTCTTTTTCTTCGTTTGACTTTCCGGATCCGGTAGACGCTTCACCACGTTCCACGTACTCACAAGATCACTTCGTCCGCGTCGATCCAACTCTTTTCCGGAAGTCCCAGCCATTTGACAAACAGTTTGTCACCTTTCCTACGCAATACTTTCTCGATGAGGTACGTGTCGGGGTGTTTCGTTTTAGAGAGTTCCTCTTCGTAAAATCTTCCTTTCAAAATCTCGCCGCTACTATCTTTTATTATATACGTGTGTCGGTTTCCGGGTAGAACTCGAACCACCGTAAAAAGTTCCGTGCTCCAATTTTTTGTGAATCCCTTCTCGAAGGTGTGTTTGAATTTGCTGATCCTCACCTGGTCTCCAATTTTGTATTTAGCTTTTTTTGTCGTGGGTGTGTACTTTGGACAGTAAACTGTAGAAATTAAACGCTGCTCGTCAGATTTCGTAACGTCAGCTGGCTTCATGCCTATCGTTCTGTGTACCGTATCATTATAGGTGTCGACGAGTTCCGGCAGGATGTCGACCCATTTGTAATTCCCCCGAAGCGTGAATCGTTTCCACATGTGTGTTTTCAAGGTTCGATTGAATCTTTCCACGATGCTGGCTTTGATGTGACTGAAGGTCGAATAATGTCGAATGCCATGTTTTTGAATAAATTTTTGGAATACGGCGTTGTAAAATTCCCTCCCCTTGTCCGTTTGCAGAAACCGAGGTCGTCTGCCGCCGCTTTCGCGAAAAATTGTCTTGAATGCTTCCGTGACGCACGATCCCGTTTTCGCCTTCAAAGGTAGAGCCCATGCGAATTTCGAAAACGTGTCTATGACGGTGAGAAGGTACTTGTTGCCCTTGTTCAATTTATGTACGTTTTTCAAATTGCCGCTGCTCATCTCCACGAGGTCACTTTGCCAGAGGTCGTCGATGCCCTTGGTTACCACAGCCAAACGTTCGTAGTTGCGGCGTGCAGGTTTATGCAATTCTTCGACGATGGCCTGCCTAGACATTTTTTTTTAGAGATTACGTTTCAAGAGAAGCACAAGCGTGATGGGATTCAAAGAGGGCGGCACTTCGCTCGTGTTTTGAATGATCAGCTTATCGCCGGCACTCACGTCGAAAACAGTGAGATCTTCGTCTTCGTGTATTTCATATATGTTGCGCGTTTCGTTCCAACGTGCCAGAGGAATGTTTCCCGCTTTCTGGACACCACGATTCGATATTAAGGTCATGGTGGGAACGCTAGCTTTTCTACCGTGAGACCAGTACGAAAATTCGTTTATCTGAATCGTGCCATCGAGGAGAAACTTGTAGTACGGATGATAAGGATGCAACATGTACAGTTTGTTACCTTCGACGAACGTGGAGATTCTCTGTTGATTGGGTACGCTGTTGATTTCGATGGCTTGCAGAGAATGCAGTTTAGCGAATTTAGTGTCGACGCCGAGCAGATTACTGTGAACTTGTCCGAGTTTATTTTCGATGGGCAGCAAATGCTCGACTATGGTATCCGTTACGGCAGAAAACGATGGTTTGATTTTCACTTCCACGTTCAACTGCTTGTAGTTTTCGTTGAGTTCTTGCAACTTGGCACCGAAAGAGGCCAGCGTCGATTCCTGCGTGGATTCCAGCACTCCAACTTGATCTCTGATGTTGACGACGATGTTCTGAAGGTTCTCGACTTGATTCAATTTCGAGCTCTTCTCGGTAAGATCGTTCACGATGCTTCGCATCTCTGTAAACTGCGTGTGAAGGTCGGCTACGCTCTGCGAAGTGGGCAGCGTCGACACCAGCGAACTGATTTCGTCTCGAATCTGTTCCACGTTCGCCGTTTCCGTTTCCAGTCGTTTCAGCATTCGAGATATGTTTCTTTTCAAAGCGTGCAATTCTTTGGAGGTGGGGAGATTGGCCACCCTACTCTCGAGATCGCTCAACGAACTTTTGATGTCGCTCGAATCGGATAGTGCCGTCACCGCCGTTTTCAATTTTTCCAAATCTTCGCTCGAAGGTACGCTCGTCCGTAACGATTCCAAGTCACCCTGTATGTTGTCGAGTACGTGATGAAAATGAGCGAGATTCGTTTCGACGTTCAAATTTTCTAAATATTCGATCTTCTGCTGAACCGTGCTCAACGTGTCTTGAATGCTCGTCAACGCTCTCGCTTCAGCGTGAATATTTTTAATTTCTTCGTTGATCAATTCCAGAGACGCCTGAAGCGTAGCGATGGTGGTTTGAATATGTTCGAAATCTCGATACGCCTCCAATTGAATTTTTATGTTCGCGACGCTTTTACCGATGACCTGCAGTTCGTCCGATGATGGTAGGTTCGTCATGGTATCTTCCAAAGTCTGCAACTTGGATTTAATTTCTTCCAACGTGCTGGTGAATTCTTCTTGTAATTTGGAAACAACGACGTGCAAGCGTTCTACATCAATATCGTTCACGACGGTTTGAAGTTCAGAGAAATTCTTTTCGATTGCGGAACTTCGTTCTTCGATTTCGAGTTTCAATTTTTCCAAATCTTCATTTTTCGATTGAAATTGCTGTAATTTGGCCAAATCATTTTGAAGCGAATCCACACTCAACTGTATATTTTGAACGTTGTCGTAAGAAGGTACGTCGACATAATTTTTTATCAGCGTCTTCAGTTCGGAATCGATTTTCAGAATGGGGTCGAGACATTGCGTTTGGAGCGTGGCGATTTCCGACTCTAAACTTTTGTTTAAGGTCTCCTGCAAAGCGATCAAATCGCTCCTCAACTTCTTAACTCGAATTTCCAACATGAGAATCTCTTCTGCATGGTCTACACGCTTGGTGTTGCCGAAAATGTCGTTAGGCATTTTTGGTTAACGGTTATTTATAATAGGATAGACGATTCGTAATTCTACAAAAAGAGGAATGAGTTTGTCGTAATCTCCGAGGAGTTCCACGTACAGGTAATCTCCGGCAGACACATCGTATGCCATGTTAGAAAGCATTTTGTCGTGCTTGATTCGAAAAATGTTCTTGCCGGTAGATATTTTGATTTCGCCTGCGTTCTCCGGATTCACGGTGATCCGAAGTTTCCCCTCGATCGGAATTTCGTAGAAATGTAAATTGTTATTAAAAACATAAAACATCTTGCCCACGTCCTCATCCAATTTCGTCCAAATGCTGTTGAGGTGAATAATCAACAGACCGTTGAGTTTAGTTAACGCGGAAGGTAGAAATTCATGATCTGTCGTCGTGCGGTGTACAGTCTCCATTGTTTGCTTTCGGAAACCAAAAAGATTCATGTTGGTTATTTAAGAAAAAATTTGAGATCGCATCTAATATAAATAACACCACAAAAAAAAGTGTGCAATTTTTAGTAACTTCATCTTTTTTTTCTTAGCGCAAAAAATGGAGAAGAAGGAAGCGAAACGTGCATGCGACCAATGTGGGAAATATATATCCATTTCTAACTTGAGTAGACATCGGAAGGATATGCATGGCGAAGGATCAAGTAAGAGAGAGCTCGATGTTGACGATCAAGCGCCACGAAAAAAGCAGAAAAGTGCCGGCGAAAATATTAAAAATATTTTAATCGAGGAGACTTTCCGATCTGAAGAAACATCTGATCTAAACAACTTTTTTCGCTCGGTCAAAAGCAAGTTAATTTCATCTATCACCGAAGCTTTGTTGCAATGCTCGTTGAAAATCCACCTCATCGTTTCCGTCATTTACGAAAACATGAAAAAAGAGCGGGAAACTTTCCATCATTACACCGGTGTAAAGAGCCTCCACGCCGCTGACGTCGATGAGGTGGATGCCATTTGCAACCAGATGTTTGACGCTTTGTTGAACAAGCACGAGACTTTCGAACAACGTGGATCGGGTTGGACACTTTGCGGTTCGCCTCACACTTTAACTTTGAAGGTGGCACGATACAACCCGATGGGAGCATCCAGCTACATAAATTTGCCTCGGGAAATAGCCGCTAAGAAAGCCGTCATCAACATTCAAAATGAAGATAACAGATGCTTTTTGTGGTGCATCATTGCCGATCATCACCCAGCCAATAATCATAAGCATCGTTTATACCACTACAACAAGCCAGAATATCTCTCAGAATTTGAAAAACCTATGGCTGGCATTAATTACCCCGTAAATCTACGAGACATTAGTAAATTTGAGGCACAGTACAAGACAGATAAAAACGAAAGTATAGCAGTACACATCTTCGGATTAGACAAATACAACGCCATCTACGTTCTCAGACATAGCAACATTAAAAGTAATCGCGTCATCAGATTACTTCTGATCGAAAATAATGATAATTATCATTACTGTCTAATTCAGAATCTTCCAAAATTAACAGGAAGTCAAATTACCACACATCAACATAAAATTCGAGTATGCGACAGATGTCTGAGTATATTCTACGGTCGAGGAAAAAAGAATGCTGATGAAGAACTCCAAGATCATCATGAAATGTGTAGTAAACATCCGGCTACGGCTTTCAAAATGCCTTCTCATGACATGACATTTTCCAACTACAAGGCGTTACTCTGGCATCCCTTGGTGATATGCGCCGACTTTGAAAGTTTCCAACTTCCACTCGCCACATGCGAACCGAATCCCAGCGTATCGAGCACCACCGAAATTCTACATCACGAAGCCTGCGCTTTTGGATTGATGGTCAACAACACAGGCAATGTTATTTTACATCGTGGCAATGATGCTCCACAAAAATTCATTCAAACCTTGAAACGGATGGCCATACAATTCGCTCCTCTACTAAGAGAAGACAAAGCAATGGAGCCTCTCACCCAGGAAGAGAAGGAAGCATACGACCTTGCCTCTCAGTGTGGTGTGTGCGAAAGTAACTTCACCCTCGAAAATGTCAAAGTTCGCCACCACAATCATTATACGGGAAAATATGTGGCCCCCGTGTGTAACAACTGTAATCTTCAAATCAAAAAACCAAATTTTATTCCTGTATTCATTCACAATTTGGAGGGCTACGACGCCAAAATCTTCATAAAGGAGATGGGATGCGACGCTCAACCCATTAGCGTCATACCTCGCACCAACGAGAAATTCATTTCATTCAGCAAGATGGTGGACGTTGGAAATCGCAATCGCGTAGAAATTCGCTTCTTGAACTCCTACAACTTTCTGTCTTCGAGTTTGGCGACACTCGCGTCTCAACTCACCGACGATGATTTGGTCGCCACCAGGAAATGTTTCGGCGACCAACATTTAGCACTGTTGAGACGCAAGGGTGTTTACCCGTACGAATACATGACGGATGCTTCCAAATTCTCAGAAACATCGTTACCACCGAGAGAAGCATTCTACAGTCGCCTTAGCGACACCTGTTGCACCGAAGAGGACTACCATCATGCTCAGCTCGTGTGGTCTACATTCTCTTGTCAAACCATGGGCGACTATCACGATCTGTATCTGAAACTGGATGTTACGCTATTGAGCGACCGTTTTCATCTCCATCGCTCGAGAGGAATGGCAGCATATGGTTTGGACCCCGCTTTCAGCTACACCACACCGGGTTATTCTTGGCAGGCGATGTTAAAATCCACGAAGGTGGAGATAGAACTCATCAAAGACGTCAATCAACTTTTGTTTGTCGAAGAGGCAAAACGTGGTGGAATCGTCCAGTGTCCCCTTCGATACGTCAAAGCCAACAATCCATATGTCGCCGATTTCGATGCAAAAAAACCGACAAACTTCTTGGCATACTGGGACATGAACAACCTGTATGGTTATGCCATGTCCGAGCCTCTGCCCATCGGAGAATACGAATGGATGAGCGAGCAGGAACTTCAAGATTGTTTGGAATGGAGCGAAGATCATGAAAATGGATGTTTCCTGAAAGTAGATTTGGAATATCCTGCATCGCTTCATCGAAAACACCATGGATTTGCGATGGCACCTGTGATGGAATCGGCTCCGGAGAAGAAGCTGATGCTCACCTTCAAGAGCAAGGAGAATTACGTGGTGCATTATCGTCTCCTACAATTCTACCTCCGGCATGGATTGGTTTTGAAGCGCGTGCACTCGGGATTGAAGTTTAGACAGACCAGGTGGCTAGCACCCTATATCGACGGCAACACTCAACGTCGAGCATCAGCTTCTTCTTCCGCAGACAAAGACCTATACAAATTGATGAACAACAGCATCTACGGCAAGAGCATGGAAGATGCGAGGAAAAAAAGAAATATCAACTTGGTCTCCGACCCGAAGAAGATAAACAAGCGCGTCGCTCAGCCCACGTACAAAAACTTCACGATACTGAGCGACACGTTGGTATTGATCGAACGTGCTCTCCACCTCATAACATTCAACAAACCAATCGCCGCGGGAGTTGCGATCCTCGAGTTGTCGAAGCTGGCCATGTACAAGTTTCACTACGACATCATGAAACCACGCTATGGAGAGGCCATCGAGGTGGCGTACACCGACACGGACAGCTTCGTGTACAACATCCACACCGATGATCTATACGAAGATCTGAAAAACATGAGCCAGCATTTCGACTTCTCGAACTATCCAAAAGATCACGCTCTCTTCGACGACAGCCAGAAAATGACGATCGGGAAGATGAAGGATGAAGTCAACGGCCGCATCATCACAGAGTTTGCGGGTCTTCGAGCAAAAATGTATGCCATCAAAATTCAGGATGAGACCGAAATAAAAAAAGCAAAAGGGGTGGGGCGTTCGAGCACAAACAAACTAACCGTAGAAGATTACAAGTCGTGCTTGTTCGACAAAAAAATCAAACGCATGACCGAACATCGGATCACGAGCACCATCGACCAATTGCGTACATCCACAATCAACAAAGTGGCGCTTGATCCCCACGACACCAAATTGAGGCTACTGGACTGCAACATCCACACCCGAGAATGGGGATACCATGACGAGGAAGAAATCTGCTCGCACCATTAGACTTCCGCATCAAAAAGTACGTATTATTTCTTGCACCACTTTTTTTAAAAAAAAACAATTATTCACACTTATTTTTGCATTCACATTTTTTTTTATATTTTTCTATTATTTTTTTTAAAAAAAACAATCATTCACACTAATTTTTGCTTTCACACTTTTTTTATATTTTTCTATCATATTATGTACACTATTTTGAGGATATTTTTTTATTTCTTTCAGATGCTGCACCCCCTACGGAAACTTTTTTAGTTCTTACACATTCCATTCTTAACCAAAAAAATTTTTCTTCTCTTCAATCATAAAACACACACATTACACACGGAGGTCCTCTGTAGGGAGTCATGGGGGGGTTTAAAAAAAAAAACCCATGAAACTCTACAAAGGCATGGCTTTGTTAGCCGTGGCCATTAGAACTGTGTTGGGCACCACGCACCCCTGGCGGGATATTTTCTTTTTTTGGGGGCCAGGGATTTCCTTAACAAAAAAATAAAATTTTGATTATCACACACACACATCGTAGAAGATCACACCTGAGAGTTTTAATAACAAAACATTGTGGCAGATTACGCTGAGAGTGCAAGATCGTGGTAGATTACACTGAGGGACCTTACAGTAAAAGGAGACAGCCTTATAGGAAAATATCGTAAGTCATTTCAAATATAGGTCAAAGAACGATGTTAGCAAAATTTGCAGAAGATAAAAAAATAGCTTAAAAAAGTGATGCCGGAGCTTTTCTTCTGCCTAATTTTCTTTTATTGTAGGTTAGTTTAGTGCGTAAAACAGATTACGCCGAGAGCAAAAGCCTATTAGCAGGTTGTAGTAGATTACACTGAGGGGGGGGGGGCCTTACAGTAAAAAAGAGGTGGCCTTATAGGAAAATGTCGTAAGTCTTTTCAAATATAGGTCAAAAAGCGAGGTAGCATAAGAGTAAAATTTGCAGAAGATAAAAAAAATAGTTTAAAAACTGATGCCAGAGCTTTTCTTCTGCCTAATTTTCTTTTATTGTAGGTTAGTTTACCCCGTAAAACAGATTACGCTAAAAGTAGAAGCCTATTAGCAGGTCGTAGTAGATTACACTGAGGGGGGGGGAGGGGGGGCCTTACAGTAAAAAAAAGCGGCCTTATAGGAAAATATCGTAAGTCATTTCAAATGTAGGTCAAAAAACGAGTTTAGCATAAAAAGTAGCTTAAAAAATGATGCCAGAGCTTTTTCTATCCATTTTTTCTCTCATTGTAGGTTAGGTTATAGCCAAAAACAAAAACCTTGGTGATTTTTCGAGTGAGGAGTTGGCAACACTGCTCATGCCTTACGAGAGAAATCCATTAAGGTGAGAAAAGTAGGTCAAAGGACGTGTCTAGGATCGGCCATTCCCTCTACTTCCATTACCTATTTCTTTATACATTACTTCATAATTCTTACATGTTTCTGTCGTATATTAACTTTCAATAAATTGATACTTATCCTCCAACTGTTTATTTATATTCTTTTATCTTGTGCTGCCATCTATGTTTCTTCTTCGAAATTCATTTTTCCATTCCGTGTTATTGTTCCCAATATGAAATATCTGGTTCTTAACAACTCTTTTTGAAAAAAAAATAACCACGTTTATATAATCAAAATTAAGGTTTTAGCGTTACTCGAGGAGGACACCCCGGTTTAGCGCCCCCCGAGAACGGCGCCACAGGCAGCCGCCCCTGAGGACGCCAAATATAACAATCTAGTTTTCCTTCAATTAGAACAAGATAAACAGTGCTTTTTGGAGTGGTTGGTTAGTTTCAGTATTTTTGAAGGTTTGTATTAATTTTTCTCTCTTAAACATTTTTTGTGGTTGTGTGAATTGCTAGTCATAAAGAGAGAGACAGGGACAGCGAGAAAGATAAATGGAGAAATAGATAGAATGAGGAAGGAAGAAAGACATAGTTTATCATACTTCGGATAAGGAAAATACAGGATTAGAAATTTGTAGTGTTAAGAAAATTGTAATGAGGTACAGGGTGTTTCTAAAAAATAAAACTCAGTATTTTCTGGATAAAATGGACACAATAACAAAACGTTTTCCAATTTCAGTTTCCTTGAGTTAATTCATAACTTTATTATTTAATTTTAGTTGCATATACGAGGGCAGGGCCAAAACATTCGCTTCTTCCTTATCTCATTCGAAATGTGGGAAAATGATAGAAAAGCGACAAAAGAGTAAAAGAGTAAGTGAGAAAAAGAGAGAGATAGGCAAAAAAGAGATAAAGAAGATGGAGAATGTTAGAGACAGAAAGAGAGAGCGAAACAAAACACGAGAAAGAGGCGAGAGAGAGAGGGGGGAGGCAAGGCGCCTTCTTGGCCCTTCTTTTGAATGGGCTAGAAAAAGTTAATATTATGGACGTGCCCCGTTATAACCGGACCTCGGGTTTTTAGATTCTAAAGGATGTGCTTATAGGTTCCTAAAATAGGCTCTAAAATCCTAAAATAGGTTCTTAAAATAGGCTCTAAAATCCTAAAATAGGTTCCTAAAATAGGCTCTAAAATCCTAAAATAGGTTCCTAAAATAGGCTCTAAAATCCTAAAATAGGCTCTAAAATCCTAAAATAGGTTCCTAAAATAGGCTCTAAAATCCTAAAATAGGTTCCTAAAATAGGCTCTAAAATCCTAAAATAGGTTCCTAAAATAGGCTCTAAAATCCTAAAATAGGTTCCTAAAATAGGCTCTAAAATCCTAAAATAGGTTCCTAAAATAGGCTCTAAAATCCTAAAATAGGTTCCTAAAATAGGCTCTAAAATCCTAAAATAGGTTCCTAAAATAGGCTCTAAAATCCTAAAATAGGTTCCTAAAATAGGCTCTAAAATCCTAAAATAGGTTCCTAAAATAGGCTCTAAAATCCTAAAATAGGTTCCTAAAATAGGCTCTAAAATCCTAAAATAGGTTCCTAAAATAGGCTCTAAATCCTAAAATAGGTTCCTAAAATAGGCTCTAAAATCCTAAAATAGGTTCCTAAAATAGGCTCTAAAATCCTAAAATAGGTTCCTAAAATAGGCTCTAAAATCCTAAAATAGGTTCCTAAAATAGGCTCTAAAATCCTAAAATAGGTTCCTAAAATAGGCTCTAAAATCCTAAAATAGGTTCCTAAAATAGGCTCTAAAATCCTAAAATAGGTTTTAAAAATCTGGAAGTATCCTGAAATAGGCTGAAAAAAACTTAAAATAGTTCAAAGTTCCTAAAGAAAATACTGAATAGGTACAATCGTTAAAAAACAAAATGCCAAAAGAACTGCAAGAAAATTTAATAGGTAGATAGGTGGGCTTGAAAATGATATTTTAATTAAATGGGGATCTTGAATATAATGATCCCAATTTTTTCATCAATAACAACCAAACATTAATTTTCTAATAAAATGTTAATATGCATGCAACATTTTCAAAATTATCCACAAATTATTGTAATACTATACTTGTGCTGTTAGCAAAAATTACTTGTTGATATGATGAATGAATTACGAATGTACAGGGTGTTCATAAAGTCCCGATACTTTCCGTTCTTCTTCTTCGAAAAGTAGCAACATCTGGAACAGGATTGAAGTGAACACAATCTTTGACATACCCCCAGAAGAAGAAACCCAAGTCTGTGATATCAGGAGAGCGCGTTGGCCAGGGAATAGGTCCATCACGGCCTATCCACCTGCCAGGGAAATGTCTATCCAGAAGACCTCGAACATCCTTGGACCAATGAAGGGGTTGGCATATAAACGTGGAGAGTTGTAGCTCATTTTGCAATCAAAAGCATTGTTCTATTGCATGTAGTTTCCGAGCTAAGTTTCTTTGTAACGGTACCAGGATTTTATTAACAACCTGTATAATTTGCTGCACAATCTTCTTCATGTTATCCACAGTGAAACTCCGCTTTTGTCTATGAGGACCATCTTATATGCTGAAAATGATCTTTCAACAGAAACATAGGCAGTGTTGCAAATTTGAATGCTGAAACTTTACTTCGCAAGGCGTGAATGCCACCGGAACTGACGCGAAAGTGAGCAAAGTCCTCACGGATCAGAAGTTGCACTTTGGACTGTGCAGGTAACAGTGGCACCAGAGGTTTTGCTTTGTTTAGAACTCTGGAAAAAACACCATGAGCTTAGTGGGAGGGAAATCGACAGAACGTACGTAGGTTTTAAGCACTTTAGGCATTGAAATGTTTCATCACCAAATAGAGCAAATACCTGTGTGTGATACAAAAATCATCTAGAACCTTAAAAAATATACATATTATGCTGTGACGTATACGGAGTCCAAGATCTGGGCTATCTCAGTATGTCACGTGGTCCTAGGCTATGATTAAAAATAAATTTACCAACTCCTAAGAAATCAGGTTGCCAACTCATAAGAAATCAGATTGCCAACTCATAGGAAATCAGGTTGCCAACTCATAAGAAATCAGGTTGCCAAGTCATAGGAAATCAAGTTACCAACTCATAAGAAATCAGGTTGCCAACTCATAAGAAATCAGGTTGCCAACTCATAAGAAATCAGGTTGCCAACTCATAGGAAATCAGGTTGCCAACTCATAAGAAATCAGGTTGCCAAGTCATAGGAAATCAAGTTACCAACTCATAAGAAATCAGGTTGCCAACTCATAAGAAATCAGGTTGCCAACTCATAAGAAATCAGGTTACCAACTCATAAGAAATCAGGTTGCCAACTCATAAGAAATCAGGTTGCCAACTCATAAGAAATCAGGTTGACAAGTCATAGGAAATCAAGTTACCAACTCATAAGAAATCAGGTTGCCAACTCATAAGAAATCAGGTTGCCAACTCATAGGAAATCAGGTTGCCAACTCATAAGAAATCAGGTTGCCAACTCATAGGAAATCAGGTTGCCAACTCATAGGAAATCAGGTTGCCAACTCATAGGAAATCAAGTTACCAACTCATAAGAAATCAGGTTGCCAACTCCAGAATCAGTATCATCATCTCACTGATATGAATAATATTATTTTGAATTCCTGATCGATTTTTCTCATGTATTTTATTCTCTAGACTTCAGGCTTCGCAGATTTCCTAGCTAGCCTAGAATATACGCTCCTGAATTATTATGAAAAGACCTAAAAATTGTTTGATTTAGGCGCATAGACCTAAAATATGTTGTAACAAGCAAAATAGGTTATCTTAGGCACTATTAAACTTCATAAATTGTTGCATTTCTAATGAAACGCTGACGTAACTTCTTGTGTAAGTGCCAAGGAAAACAATTTGTTAAAGACCTAATATCCGAGGTCTAGTTATAAAATAAAGAACTATAAATTCACTTAAGGAATCCAGCCAACCTCCGTGGTGGAGTGGTTAACATAGCGTGCTACGACGCCAGGGCTGTCTGGACATGGGTGCTCTTTGTGAGTATCCCTTCATCAATTTCATCACATCATCACTCATCCTCTTCTTCGCGATTAGCCAAAAGTGGCAGAAAAGTGAAGTAAAATAAACCAAACCAACCAACTTCAGGAATTGTAAATGAGAAATCTCTCTGAATTGCCTCTATTTTGATCCTGAAAACATAGAGCAATGTCTTTAGAAACACCCGGTACCTTTAACACACGCACCAAAAAAACTACAACCCAGTAACCTTCTATTTTCCTTACCCCAAGTGTGATAAACACGCCAGAACCACGCATAAAATGATTATCACGTGCATTAGCTTCAAAACCACCAGCTACTTTACGAACCCAAACCCACTCAAGGATTCCGCGTCAAAACACAGCGAAACCGCAGCAAAAACCTGTTGAGTCGGTTTTCCTCCGCCCTGCCACACTTTATGCAGGCCTTTTCGTGTCTCGTGTAAATCAATGCAAGAAAAACCTTCAATTATTTTGGAACATCCTGTATAATGAATGAAATAAACTATGAAATCATGGGGAAGAAGAGAGGGTCGTTTATGGCAGGAAGCCGTATGGAGATGAACCAAGAAGTGGAGCTTTACGGAATTACGGAGAGGAAAGAGAGAGAGAGAGAGAGGGGGAAGATGTGGCAATCGATGCACTCGGCGGCTGCGTGCTTCCAGGGGCGGGGGGAGACGCGGAAGTGGAGGGGGGGAATGGGTGTGTACTTGTTCGATCATTCATTATTCATATGGCGCCCGAGACTCCATGTGTTCCACAATAGTGACCCTTTTCTCTTTAGCTTCCCCCCTTCCCTTCTCCCCGCTCTCTTGGTGGGGGAGGGGGAGGTAATAGCTGCTTCCCGCAGATTAGGATCGCTGTGAACCTTGATAACGGATCCATGAAATCGAAGCGATGTATTTCTAGTGCCGCCACCCACTGCAGCAATGTATATCCACCCCCTCGACCCCTTTCTTCACACATATTAGTTGACCTGCATTATTCCAGGGTTTCGGATATGAGAAGTCACGTAATACACCAGCGCCATCTACTTCCCTATGAATAATAGTAACCCGAATTATGTTTAATTTACTGGTGCCTGAGGGGAAGAAGCTGTTTTGGTCAACACGAACTTCCGTTTAAGCCACTGACTGCTTCACACATTAATCAGTTTCTCTCTCAGAGCAGTCTAATCGGTTATACCAGGTATTCCCAAACTTTTTCGTCTTAATGCGCCCTTGGTGTTTCAAGATTTCTCCGCTGCGCCAAAGTCAGAATGTAGGCTTATGTAACACTTGCAATGCTCCGTTAGTGTCGTTAGGTTTCTTGTCTTTAGTTAAAAAACAAACACATATTTCAAATTCAGAAACAGTTTATGTGTAAAAAGTACTAAATAAGCACAGATTTGGAATAAGTTTTGAGTTCCTCAATGCTCTTAATGTTTTTGAATATGTCGGGATGTATTATTGGAGGAAGGGAAAAGAGTGAGTGCGTTCGCTTATTTGAAAAGTTTAGAACCTAACGTTATGTGTGTACGGGTTCTAATATTGTGCAAATACTCAAAATATTATTGTATATTTTTCTAATAATCAATTGGGTAAATACTGTCCGTTTCAAAATAGCTAGATGTTTACATAAACAAATTCAATGGTGACACCAAATTGGAAAAAGCAACATTTACTTCTTCCCGACGGGGGAGAACAGGGATTTTTTCCACCTGTTGAAGCCATCCAGCATCGTATAAAGTGGCTACCTGGAGGAAAGTCTGGAGGATAAAGGAGTCCAGGGACGTGATGCTGATCACATCACCCTCATCTTCGATTGTGATCAATAAAGTGTGGGCCAAAACTCCACACCCCCTATACGCCTTCATGGCGTAGTGCAAAGCACAGGAGAGAACTTCACTTTTTACTTTAACATTCCAAAAAATAAACAATTATCTATATGCCGTTTACTGTTTTGTACAGGAACATTTGATTCCTGCAAAATGGTGACAATGATTTTTAACGTTATTATGAAAGCAAAAATATAGATTTTTCCCTGATATGTACTCTATATTGGTCCAATTTGACTAAAATAAAAGAACGTAAGGTACTGAAAAGGTATAAAAGTGTTGCACTAAGTAGTGCGAAAAAGATGCGTGTCTTTCTTTAAGATGTTTCTAAGCAATAAAAAATGCACAGTATGATACGCGATCAGTAGATTTTATTATAAAATTTCCAAGTTCTGCCGCCGTCCTACAGTTAGGCAACACATAACGCCATGCAGAGAAGTGTGTGCTTCAGGATATAGGTAACCCACTTTTATTGCCGGTGACTGTACATTGGTTACTTCATTCTTGATTTAAGAATTTTCCTTGCTTCTTAATTCCATCTCATGTTCGATAATAAAGAATGCTTTTACTTGAATCCAACAGTTTGATCGTAATGCTTTATTTTTAATTTCGCAATATTTATATTTATTTTATTTATTACGTTTTGTTTATCATGGCAAAGTTAAGGCCTTGTATGTAGCCTTTTCTACCACTTAACTATATTGAAGCTTCAGGTCAGATAGAAAGATTGAGAGTGTTTTCAGGAGAACGTTCGTAGTACGACAACAACCGCAATTGACGGGATATAATGTTTTAGGCTATACTGCAAATTACAAACAAAAATAATAAAACTTGGCAAAAATGCATATTAATAGAGTTAAGTACTTGGGAAAAAGCAAACAGCATGAAACGAATATAGTGAAAGTGAAAAAGTTTGCACCTTAAAGAATAAAGAGAACACAGTGCACTAAAGTGTTGATTTTTTTTTTGTGAATTATTCTTAATCTTACTTTAATGGAAATACGCCCTCTTCCTTATTGATAATTTCTACCCATAAAACTTATTTGTGTATCTGTATTGAAATTACATACAGGGTGTCCTCTACGTTTGGACACATACGAGAAAAACACGTAGAACTACAGAGTTTGATCAGAGTGTCCACCAATGTACCGCATGCACAGTTGACGACGAGATTTCCCCTCCTTCAACCGTTTATGGATTACAGTCTCAAATGACACGCTTTCACACCGCGTTCTTCAAGAAGGAGAATGTTCTGAATTTTGACCTTGTGCACCGTGACTTTTAGGTGGCCCCACAAATCCAAGTTGAGCGGAATGAGATCTGGGTTCCTTGGAGACCACTTCGTTCATCCTTGGCGCACAGTTCAATATGCGGGAAACTGTGCGTTAAGGAAATGTTACACGTAATGCGGCGGGGCGTCATTCTGTGCAAACTCCTACGGGTCCAGACTTATGGAACACTTTGTATAACAGGGTGAATCTGAACCGGATAATATTTCTTGAGCGCATGATCCAAACTCTTCAACATTTTACGTTGTTGCACGCATGGGACGAGTGGAGAGGTGAGAATTTACATTGGGGGAAGGAAGGCTCACAACATTTTAAATGGAATTCACGTGTCCCTCAATTTCAAGGAATGTTTGAATGAAACATTTTATATTACACACTGGTTTCGAATGGCTGTCCGAAACGGGTCTGCTTACTTGGTCAGTTAATCTAACTGGTTAATATGATAGAAGTACAAAATGAATGCACATATAATCTCAACGTGATTTCATTTAACAGTTTGGTAAAGTTTGTGTTATATTCGCCTAATCCTCATACAGACTAACCAGGACCGAGTTTCAAGTGGGATACTGTGGAACAGTGGCGGCGATTAGGGGGCGAGGGGGCAGTTGTCGCCCCACTTTTCGTCCCTCTTGCCCCCGCACTATGCCAAATCTTATATACAAAGGGAAATATACTGTCTTTGGCCCCCTCCAGTTTTGGAAACCCCAATCGCCACTGCTGTGGAATATGTCTCAACTAGGAATGAACCTGGGACCCTTAGATTACAAGTTCATATTACACTATCGGCGAGGCCAGTGATACATGAAAAATCTTGGGCCGACCTCTGCGGCGGAGTGGTTATCACAGCTCTCTAAGACGCCAGGGGGTTCCGGTTTCGAATCCCGGCCTGGGCATGGGTGGTCTTTATGATTGTTCCTTCATCAATTTCATCATACCATCACTCATCCTCATCGTCGCGATTAGCCACACGTTTCAGAAAAGCGACGGTGAATAACAAAAGCAAATCAAATGAAGAATCATTAACCAAGTGTTAAGGGACGGTTTGAACTTTAGTGAAGTGAAAGTTCACGAGAGGAGAGATCGAAACAATTTAAATAAAAAAGAGCTCGAGTGATGATAATTGATTTGTTTCATTTTACTTCTCACTTCTTCCACTTTTGGCTAATCGCGAAGATGAGGATGAGTGATGATATGATGAATTTGATGAAGGGAAACTAAAAAAGAACACCCAAGCCCAGATCTGGTTTCAAACCCGGGACCTCTGGCGTCGTAGCGCAAAATGCTAACCAATCCGTCACGGTGTCAGGTTCCAATGATATTAAGGTGGATGGAAACGCATTTAAGGTAGAGAAAATTGTTTCAGCCAATGTAAAGACAATAATTTGAGGCAAATATCCACCAAAAATGACTCAACATCCTGCTAAAATTTTCACAAAGGCCCAAGTCATGGTGATTTTGGCTCCAAATATACCCTCATATCACCCTAAATACAAACTTACACCCTCTCAGATGGAAAAGTCTGGATAAATCTCCGATTTGAAGAACCCCGGTAGAAGTTCATGAAGTTCCCGCAAGACTACTGCGTGGCGCTGGAATCGCAACTTCTCCACCCGGAAGAGTTGCACGGGGTCTGGGGATATTTTCCACTGCGAACATCCACTGATTCTTGTGCCTTTTGGGCTCGTTATCCACAACACTTTATAGCTTCATCATCCATGCACAAACTGCCTGCACTCGGGCAAGCAGAGTTTAGCGACCTCAAGGAAAAATCGATAATATCTCGTTTCGACCCCTTTTTGAACTGACACATTTAATTAAGCAAGAGTTGTTTCTGTCGCCAGCGCTACCAGTGGCAGTTTCGCGTACTACAACGGCATGTGCGGCCGGGTTCTTGCCTTCACTAGCCCCTTGCATTTCGTTAAATTAACAGGGTAGCCGTTACGGGTCCGATCCACTATAAAACTCAATAAACCGCCAGGCATAAATACCCTCCCTGAGTGAGAGTTTGAAGGAACGGCGGGAAAAGGGAAAGATAGAGGAAGGAATGGTGTAGATTTCTCTCTCTATTACAATTTCAATCCAATGAAATAACATTGGTGTGCGTGATGTTACAACCGGTTCATGTTGAGGCGAAAGAGAGCGCAGGACGAATAATTGCCATTATGTAATCAATAACGATTACACACTTGTGAATCCGTTGCCAATTAAAGAGATGGAATGTTATACGGTTTTACAGACAATGCCATTAATGTTGCCAGGTCTTGCAGCCTAGTGTGCGTCAGCTTTTGGAATCAAGAATATAATTATACTCGGTCAACATTTTGGTAGCGAATGTAACGCACGTTCTTAGAGATTTCAACATATGGAAAATCTGAGAAGTCAATGGATGATATTCAACTTCACGTCATCACGCAGGGTACTCTGGGAAGAAATCGAGCAAACAGATGCACGTGTGTTAAGCAAAGTGTATGGGAAACCATATTACAGCGAGAAAATTTGGAATTCACCAATTTACACACTTTTCACGGATTCTACAAGGCTTCCGAAGTGGTAAAAAGTACACACTCCTCGTATGATCACAATTATCTACCTTGAATCGCTTCAGCAAAGACCATACGCACATGTTTTCAACACAGGATCTGATTTGTTTGCCCGAAGTATGGCGCAAATAATTGTGGAAGGAGCTGTTGGTTGCACCTTCAACCTATACATTATACTCTTTTTGGTCAACAAATATCTGGTCACCCTAAACGCATATTATTTAAATACATTACAGAAAACAATTCTATTGCGAGCGTAGCGAGGAAGAAAATTTTTAGATCCAATTTTTGCAACTGAAAACAATATTAATTTAAGGTGATCTCCTGCCCCGGCGAAGGTCTGAGCATTTTCCATGTAAGCTTATCTCGAGAAAAAGTCGACAAAAAATTTCAAATTTTAACTGAACACTGAGAAAGGGTGTTTCTTGAGAACCACTGATTAATATTTTCATTTTCTGCATCAACGTCCCCAAAATTAATTAATTCATTTTACTCTATTTTCGCTTTTCTTGATAGGGCAACCCTGCAGAGAGCCCAGTCGGTTCTTCATGGACCCTCGTTCAAGACTGATGAGGCGAGAGGAGGGGAGGCAGACCCGAGGAGAGCTCAGCAGATATTTTATTGCTGCAGAAACTGACTTCGGGTATAATGTTCGGGGAGGAAAGCTCTGTGAAGATCGAACTGGGAATTTTTGAAATTATAGGGCTTGATTCAAAATGGGCAGAGGAAAGTGTTCAGGAATGCGAATAGAATCAGCACAGATATACTCGCATATTCACTCAGTCTGGGGTATGAAATTTCTGGAAGAACCGGAATGGTGAGAGTATGCTGCAAAGCATTGCTGTTCTTCTCAAGGAGGGGTTGAGGGCAGCATATTCCCCAGTATCTCAGATGTCAAGAAGAGAAATGAATTAAATAATGTCCATTTCAAAAATATTTCGGAATGGAATAAAATATTGATATTCTGTGATGCCAAAAAAGTAAAATATCTGTGTTATCACTGGCGTACGCAGAGGGGGGAGCTGAAGGACTACAGCCCCTCCCGAAATTTTGAGAAAATCAAATAAACTGCAGGTTAAATAGTTCATGAATATCTGGATAATTAATTTCTAACAATTGTCCAGATCAGCCTCCCCCCATGGCCAATAGCGCGTCACCCAAGATCATGCCATAATTCCTATAAAGTATTTTATTGCGGTACTGTCCTATTACTGAAAGTCATTTTTTTTTTAGCTTTACTGAACAATTTACTTGACCTGCCCCTTCTCCAAAGTATACCTTTTTTTCATCTACCGGATTAAATATGGTGAACCTAGTAGCAAAAGAGACTTGGAACTAATTAAAGTGTATTACTTACTAATCAAATATGTTCCTCTCCGCCTCATCGCACACATTGCAGCACGATGTCCTTTTTATACATATATTTTAGAAAAATATGTTGAATTTTATAATATTGAATGGAAAAATACACCTCCCCTTCCTGTTGGCACCCCTGGTTCAAATTGATGCTCCATAAAATGCAAAAATCCGTTCATCCTGGTTCTCAAGTGAAGCGGCTTACGGTGCGAAGTGAAATGAACAACCATTTTGAGTGATCCCTTCATGTCCGTTGCACGTGCCCGGTGTGTGCGTCTTGTGTATAGTGGAGCCACAAGCAAAAGAACCTGCGCAGAACCGCATCGCGCTGGCGGGTGTGGGCACAAATAATTTCACGGGGCGCTATGGCATTTTCTCTTTTACAACTTTTATTTTTTCATTTAGATCGCTCAGCATCCATGGCCGACTCCCGCCGTCCCCTAGCTACGGCTCTGAACTTGACGAGACTGAGAAAAGCAGGCAGGGTATGCGAGCGAAGCAAGCGAGAAAATTTTACGAAATGTAATTTTATTTGCATAAAATTTGAAATCAAGGGGGCCAATTGCTCCTGTGTGCCCCCTGGAAGTGCCCTTGGCCGTCAACGTTTGCCCCCTTGCCCCCCTGTGGTTCCGCCACTGAAATACAGACTAATTCAATCACTCGTTCTTTTATTTTGTACCTAACAGTTTTTAAGCCGTTTTCTTGTCCATGGATCTTTTCTACATTATTGTTTTACATTCAAAATATCCTTATATCTTTTTCACTTTTTCACAGAAGTTATAGTTTGTGAATATTTGTAAGAAAGTGTCAGTACAAATATAAAGGGCAATGTTTATATATTTTTGTCTTATTAGACCTACTATAACTTATGTGAAAGAACATGTAAGAATATTTTTAATGCAAAACAAAAGTGTACATTATCACAAATTCCATGGACAAAACTGCTTAAAAGCTGTTAAGTACAACATTAAATAATGAAAGAATTAGTCTCTCTCTCTACTTGCAGGTTAAATGTTATATCACACACATTTCATAACATGCAGCTACACCTGTACACTCAGCTCACGTAGTACTCATGCAGTTTGTTTCTTTATACAGCATATTGCCAGAAGATGCAATTGAAGTTACAAGTGTATCAATATACGCTGTATAAAGCACAACTTACTACTAACTTCGTTGACTTTGTACTGGCAAATTACTTGTATTTGTATTTTTTTGTAATTCCACTTCTCTTGACGTTGATAAATAATGGATTTGTAAAATACAATAGCTGAGTCAGTATGTAAATAAAGCAGTCTTGACTTATAAGGGGCTGGATATTAGTTTTCATTTCTCTTTACCGCACTAGGAATCCAGAAATCATAGGTTTGAACCTGGATAAAGCATACATGTGCCATTGTGTTTGTCTCATTGCATATTTCATCAAATCAACATTTGTCCTCATCGTGGCCTTGATAGATAGCTTCTCAATACAGGTATTTTTCAGTTTCCATTGTAACATGTTGAACTGATTGTTCAGCTGATATCAACAAATATGTAGCTTTACTATCCTTGTTGATTTCATAACATCAGTTAGGACTGATATAGATAAACATTAGTTTCCTCTCTGTTCCGCCCTTTTCGTACATATTTCAAAGTCAAGTTTTATCTGGTGAAGGTCATTCCAATACTAAAACGGTTATTTTATATGTAAAAGCTGTTGCAGCTGTTGTTCATGAAGATGAAATGACACTGTCAATTAGCATCCTTATAGTCAACCCTAATTACAATGAAAGAACGCCGCATGCCACCAAAGCATATGGACTTCTGTAAGTTAAAAAGTTACAAAAATGCTGGTTGTGAGATCCATTCTCTATTTGCAGAAGTTCAGCCAAATTTTATGGTGTTCGGTTGTCAGATATGTGCTCGTATTCGTCGTATAATGTTTAAGTGGTAGAATATGCTTGTTTTGCACGTGTCCAGTGGAGCAACCACAGGGGGGCAGGGGTCAGTTGGCTTCGACGGAAGTCAACTCTTGGGGGGCAAGGGGGGCAAGGGGGGCAAACGTTGACGGCCAGTGGCACCTGCAGGGGGGGCACAGAGGAGCAATTGCCTCCTTAATTTCAAATTCTATGCAAATAAAAATACATTTTGTAAAATGTTCTTGCTCTCAACTCTCATTAAGTTCAGAGCAATAGCTAGGGACGACGGGAGTCGGCCATGGGTGCCGGATGATTTAAATGAAAAAAAGTTGTGAAAGAGAGAATGTTTTGGCGCCCCTTGATATTATTTGCGAATAATAGGAGGGGGGCAAACATTGACTGCCAAGGTCACCTCAAGGGGGTGCATAAAGGAGCAAATGCTCCCCTCGATTTCAAATTTTATGCAAATAAAAATACATTTCGTAAAATTTTCTTGCTCGCTTCGCTCACAATGCCTGCCTTTCTCAGTCTCGTCAAGTTCAGAGCCGTAGCTAGGAAGCGGCGGGAATCGGTCATAGACGCCGAGCGATCTCAATGAAAAAAAAATTCTAAAAGAGAGAATGCCATGGCGCGCCGTGAAATTATTTACGCCCTATTAAATCAATATTGTTTTCAGTTGCAAAAATTGGATCATAAAATTTTCTTCCTCGCTTCGCTCGCAATAGAATTGTTTTCTGTAATGTATTTTAATAATATGTGCTGTACTTATATGTATATGTATTGAATAAACTTTGAATACGTAGCTACATAATTTAGTGTTAGCATGTTGCATATGTATTTTCTAATTTTATGTCGCTCCATGTTGCATATGTGCAAAACGTATCTAGTACATGAACGTTATACATGTTATATGTACAAAAAGAATTATCTTCGGAATGCATTTATCATTCATATTCTGACATTCAAAAATACAGCCAAACAAATGCTTTAACACCAACTTCTACAACTTTTTTGCGTAATTTATGAGGATAATCACGTCTTTGATACTTCTACTACCACTACTACTACTACTACTAGTTATTATTATTATTATCAATATTATTATAGGTACGTTTATCCTGTTACTTGCCCCCCCCCCCAGACAAAAAATCGTGGTTGCGCCTCTGCACGTGTCCCTTCGTAGCGTACAAATTCAAACAAGTTTAAAAGGTTGCTGTATCCAGAATACGACGACTGTTATTCATAAAGAAGGTATTCTAAGATAAATCTCAGAACACATGCAAGAATTTCACCTGGTACCCCTTGCGGGTTCGTAACCTAGACATACACAGGAGTTAATCATGTTGCAGGGTGTTCAGGGCTATGTTCGATAGTTATTATGGAGAAAAGAGGATGTTCCAAGAATTTCACCTGTTGCCCATAGCGGATTCGTAACCTAGACATACACCAAAGTGAATTGGGTTGCAGATATATCGGCTGGTGTTTCTGAAGAAGAGAGAATAGACTCTCAGGTCGCATATAAAACTCCATCTTGTATCGTAGAATACTTGTAATGTTATGAAACCAAAATTAATCGAAGAAACAAGTCGCAAACAGCATGAAACAAAATGCTTTTCATAAGGAAGGTTACAGTACAAATACGAGTATATATATATTTTATTTTTCCTAAACAGTATACAAGATATGGTTACATAGAACGATTATTATTTTTATGTATACGGATGGATCAAAAAAAAAGTAGTCAAACTACTTTCGGAGGTATGCGCTTATGCCCTGGTACCTGAAAATTAACCCAGGGCGTCAGTTCCCCGAATTTTTTACGGATTCCCCCGCTTTTCTTTGATTCATCCTTTATTTTCCATTTTTTATTACAATAATTCACTGTGACATTGGCATGAATGCCCCAGTGTGAAGAACCAAATTTGTTCGGTTTTCCTGAACAAAGTTGGTTTTACATCATTCTACAAGGTAAGAAGATTAGGATAAAGGTTAGTAATAGTAGGAAGTAAATATGTGTTAGTGTTTAACATTAATATTATTTATGATCACAGATACGAAATTACATAAGTGTGTAATTGGGTGGGTAATGTTTTGTTAGGATAAGTTTTATAAGTTTTATTGTGTGTCGTGTGCATGAATGAGATGAGGGATAGACATTAACACGATTCTATGAATGTTAAACAGGGTCTATGTTCTATATGTTATGTTTGAGATAGTGAGAATATTATTGGCTTTGAGATGTAAGTATTAATACTAGGAAGGGATAAGAAAGAACGAGTGGTGCTTGATACAAGGTGACTTGCTGGAGACCAGCAAGAGTTGGTCGGACTGGGATGGACATCGGTACGACGGTTGGTACCCGGGACATCACCAGGAAGGAAAGAGGTAGGGAGGGATTTACTGGGAAGTATCGGGTACTTTAGTACGTTCGGTAGTGGAAATATGGAGAATTGTCAAGAATCAGTGAGATAAGTTTGCAGAGTGTTTAGTAACGAGAATAAAGAAGAGGGTGTATGATTACAGTTTAAGAAAGATACGAAAAAGAAAAATCTGGGTTAAATTCGGTTGGTTCCTGGGTCGAGCCCTTGCAGTGTTATCCTTTGCCTTTCTCCGAGGAGGCGTAACCTTTTTTTGTTTCTGTCGTATCACTGTCTTGTGTATTAGTGTCTCCTTCTTGATGTTCCTGTGATAGGTTCTGCTTCATTATCCTCTTGGTGATCTTAGTCCGAAGGAGGGATGTCCTGTTGGTGAGTTTGTCGAAGGTGGATTCTTTGTGATCTTCTGGGGGCTATATTACATTCCGGAGATAGGGGTTGAATGGGGAGGTGAGTAATGCCGGATTTGAAGAGGGAAAGTTCATCTTTCGACACCAGGTTTGTTAAGTCGTTTAGTGACGTAAAGTGCTCGGGATTTCTTATTAACTGGTACGTGTTGAAGTTTGGTAGCTTTTGTCTTAAGTCTTCGATTTGTTTGTTCGATGTCTGGCAAAAGAAGGCTTTATGTTCCGGTGTGTCCGTCTCGGTTTTACATTATGCACAAAACATAAAAAGAAAACGAAAATAATGGTGGCTATTTGTTATTGCTTCTATTATAGCCCCTACAAAATAGGCCTACACTCTACAGATTCAAATTACTTATGGGTCTAATGTAATTAGCTAATTACAAATATTTACTCACCAATGGCACCATCGTTCATACTTCTGGGATGATTTTGCTTTCTTGAGTATGTATAAATCGTCCTTTATTTCCAGTCGAAACTCTTCACAGGTCATGTCCACATTGAATTTCACTTTCATTACTTGTTCGAGTGTTGACACCAGGAGTGTACTTTTTTCCTCTCGCCAATAAGTTTTAATAACACTGAAGAGTCTTTGACAACCAACATTTGTACCAGGCAGAGTAAACAAGAATTTTATAAGAGGCACAATCACTTTTAATTTTGACCCATTCTGTACTAAATCTTTACACACTGACCTCCACTTACCCATCATTGATTTTTTTATTTCCCCCAATCTTCAGGATGGTACCAGTGGTATCGGTATCGGAAAGTATAGGTTGGAATTCAGCTACCGATACCAGCCGATACTTTCCGGGAATTTGTGTCTTTCACGGGGTCCGCAAAAATCCCGCGCGACTTCTTGATAGTCTAATTATCCTGGAAATTATGCAAAATTAAAACTTCCTTTTTATTTTACACTAATTTTGCACGAAAAATAAAATTTTGTGACTACATAATATCTATTTTAATATTCTGATGCAATTCTTGAATATTCTAAAGAAAATATCTTGGTATGTTGATGCATATAATTGGAGGAGAATATTTACGCACCAATATTGATCAATATTTTGAAGAAATTTTAATTATTGCAATTTTCAAGTATCGGTGGGAATCGGTAAGAGTATCGGCATAGGTATAGGTTCAAAGTGGTATAGGCTCAGCCCTAATCATTATCATTAAATGAATTTGAAATATGTTTTGCTTGTTGATGGAATATGAAAATGACACTTGAAATTGTTCATAGGAAAGTCTTGAGTCAAGGAGTAAATACTTCAGTTTGTTGACATCTTGACGTTTTCCGTTCTGTGGATTTGAAGGCATTGTTACGCGTAAAATAATGAATGAAATTAAATAGCAAGGAAGAGTATATTTGGGGATTTTTGGATGAAAGTTTTACATGTTATGTGTACAGATCTTCGGAATGCTTTGTGTGCTTGTTTTCCATTATTAGCTGGGCCTCTCCGATGGCGCAGTGGTACCGTCGTCGCCTTGTAATCAAGGGGTCCCGGGTTCGATACCCGGTGGAGGCACAAGTGGTTCGGATCCCACTTTAAACTGTAGGTCCAGTCCCGATTAGCCTTACTGTGCATAAAGTGGACTTAAAACACCAATTCAATCAATCAATCAAACCATTATTAGCTAATGTGAAATTGAACGTGTTGAAAACTTATTTCAAATAGTTTGTTCCAAACAAATGCTTTAGCACCGATTTCTATTCCATTTTTGCGTAATTTATGAGGGCAGTAACGTATTTGGTACTACTACTACTACCAGCACTACTAGTAATAATAATAATAATAATAATAATAATAATAATAATAATAATGGCATTATTATTGTTGTAGTTCTTATTATTGGTACGTTTTATCCTGGTATTCCCCCCAGACAAAAATTCGTGGTAATGCCTCTGCAGTGTAACTTGCTGGTTAAATGTTACATCGCACACATACATGATATATCTCTTAACATGCAAAACAGAACTATAAATACAAGCACTCTCGCCAGCACAGACATGCATGTTAAGAGATAAACACGTGTGTGATATGCCATTTAACCAGCAAGTAAAGACTGTGTAAACACAGACAAAAACTGCACCTCAGCTTGTTACTATGAAAACTACTGATGGCAGACACAACAATGTAATCAGGCTTTAAAAAAAATCAATTGTTAAATGAATTGTTGATGCACACTGAAGTCGTTATCCAACGAAAGCTTTCATCCTATTTACTTAACAAACAGAGATCGTTACTTGTTGCTTTTATTCTATCTCGATCGAGGTCCCATGGTAGTTAATTAATCTGTTTGTTCAACAAATTACCCCGTTTGGAGCAAACCACCCCATTGATCGGTCTCTTTCCAGTTATTATTTTTGCGGATATTTTCCTCCTCTTACAATGTAAAAAAAAATCCCTCGTTCGTTCCTGATTCGGTAACGATCTGCACGGAACGACTAGATATCAGGGCATTTAATCGTGTAGGAGAGGAGCAGACATTTGTAATGATTTAAATCCTTTAGTCTATTCTCATGCACGACGGACAAACACTGCATTGTTACATTCCGCACGATTTTCGTAGTGCAAAATTGAAGTTTTCGAAGCATTGTTTTTTCAAATACACGGATATACATATATTTCATTGTTACAATATAATTCACTACCAGAAACCTATTCGAACCTTGCATGGAATTATGAGCAGATTGCAAGTGGAATAAAGAGCATATTCCAAAAATACCTTGGGGAAAATACCCTTTCTGGAATTCCTGCCAACAGCATGTATGGAAACGTTATCATGACTTTACAATGGCTTGGTTATGAAATTGCTAAGGGAATTTGTTTTGTAGTAGTCACTGCAATATTTTCCCAGACTCTTTATTTATCTGAGATTTTTTTAAAAAAGAAAAGTGAGACCAAAAGGGGCTAAACCCCCATCAACACCTTACAGGTGACTGGATTTACATGAGTTCCCTTACTGTAGTGACAACCTCATCTGCTGGCGCAATTTCATTGATATCCATACAGGACTGTTAAACTCGTTTCACGTTCAGAAGACACAACGGCGCTTATGGAGAAACCGTACAGTGTTGCCAATACAGCGCTAGCTCATGTCGCCGGGAAATGATGTAACACCTTCACAATGTAGGTGTTACATATTTTATATATATAATGATAATTATATGTAATTATTAATATTAATATTATACTGTGAACATTACAGTTCATTAGCATGTCATTTTCCCATTACATTTAATTTAATACACAGGCACATTTAATATGCATTCGCCTTTCTCTGTAATTATTTCATAGAATAACATTGAGATATGGTAATGTGTTACATATATATATATATATATATATATATATATATATATAAATTCATTATTGTCTATGAATTTATGTGTACGTTGGAGACTGAAAGGTGATCTTCATTTCAGTATTAATGTCGACAGTAATGTAAACGAAAACAACGTGTATTTGCGACAGCACTAATGTTGCTCACAAGAGCAGCATTGGAAATAATTGTCAATTATTAAATTTAAGTAATTTCAATTCTATTATAACAAACTGCATGAAGTTAATATTTTTACTGAATGGAAATAAAATAACAACTCGAAAACTTGGTGGTGATTAGCCGGAATGCTGCGGTGTGTCAGCTCAAGATGGCCAGACAACGTCCCCTTATTTCGCGCGCGGTTCGGGTTAAAAAGAAACTCCAAATGCATGGAAGTAATATTTCTGGGAACCTTTGAGTGGTTATAAAAAATAATTTCATTATTTTCTTGACAACTTTGTCGCTGGAAGTTTTTACTTGGAATTACAGAACAAAAAATGGCCAGCGACGACATTTTCTACTGCACGAATATAAAAAATCTCCACATACTTTATTTGAATATTTTTTAATGCGAATATGCTTTGAAGTATTGATAAATTCTGAGCACCACCATCGCCTATGACAATTAGAAAACCGTGTCAATTTTTTTCATAATGAATGCTTCAATTTTACGGCATGTTTCAACGTTTGGAATGAAAACAATGTAAAAATTTTGTTTTCACAGAAAATTTGCGTTTTTAATTTATCTAAAAATATGTAAACAAGTTACCACTTTTTTGTGCTCACCATCGTATTCTCTACAAAATTTCCTGCAAAACTGCAGGTACCGATTTTACGTAAGCTAAATTTGTAAATCGAGAAATTTCACAACAGCGCGCTCGTATTTCCCATAAGAAAAGCATTGTCCATAAGAGGCCATTGTGTCTTCTGAACGTGAAAACGACTATAGCTGATGCTTTGATTTTACGGTTGTGCTCGATAGCTTTCAGCACATATATCACACAAGAAGATGCTGACTGGTATTTTATACTTTACTTTCTCTTGATTGACAACTTTCTCGTTAGTAAATTCAAATTATAAACATACATCTATGATTCACTCGGAAGTTATTTTGAAGTACGAACATTTCATTTTCTTTCTAGTACTTCAATCGTTGTGAAGCTTTCCTGTTCCTGTGCTCAATGCAATGTACGACCATGACAGCACGTAAGTGTGAATAATATGATCTTCATATGATCAACGTCACGCTACAAACCCCGACGTACCCATTATATTAGAGGCTAAGTGAATCCTAGAGGAAACAATTTTGTCCTGAGACTACCCAAGAGGAACAGTTTCCATGTCCAGCCAAACGGGAGGATCCGAAACTGCTCCTCCCCCCACCTACCTTTCCCCGTAGCGAGATTGATGTGACATCCCCACGTATTTTGCCTCCAAGACTAAGTGGTCGAGCGATTCTCCTAGGTCGGACACGAAGCCTCGAGATTACATAGCGTGACGTCAGAGCATGTGATGTAGCGTTGCCAAGTTTGCCGGAAGAGAGGTTTGCGCTAGATGGTTGTAGGAGGGGGAGTAAACTTAGCATTGCCCTTTTCTGTAGCATTACGCTTATGGGAGTATGATGGTGTAGAAAAACACATGAACAGAATGACGACAGATTTAAGATTTTGCTTGTGTTGGGAAAAGTCGAAAGTTCCATTTGATTAGCCGTAACTTGAAATTAAAGTTGTTTGTTCACAAGGAATATATAGGATTCTGAAATTACTTATTCATCATATTTTTTACAGATCGTATATATCTAACTTAATAATTGACTTAAAAAGAAAAAAAAATACACTTGCAACATGGTGATAAATATATACTATCTTGAATTGCCTATGTTTTGTTCATTTCAGTAGCAGTGCCCACTCCGACCACATTGAAATAAATGCATACTGGTCCATTGTGGTTCTGTACTGATTACTAATTGTATTGTGCTCTACAGAAGTAGAATAAATTTATTGCAAAAAGAATTACAGATGTCCTTAGCTGCTTATCTGCTTACTTTTTGTCTCTTAATTGCATGTTTCCTTTTCATGTCATTTAAAAAGCCCGCTTGCCTCTTTTAGTGTGACCGAAATTTCCTTTATCTTGGCTGTTTAACGTATATTTATACTGTTTATTGCTTATTTGTGTGCCCACTTTGAGTTTACTTACGTCATGTTTCAGTTTCAGAAGATTAATCACAATAGATGTATGGTTTCCCAGCCCGTTAAGCTAACCAATAGATTTTTCTCTGATGTAATAATAATAAGACAGAAATTCATTTGCTTATCGCATTTTTATTATATTTTCAGACCTATTATAGCGATAGAGGATGATAGATATTTCATTCAAAAGATCAAGATATCAAGCGCTCCGGAATCTGATTCAGGATGCAAACAGCCTAACACATACTTCCTTGACGTCAGCTGGCTTTGCGACCAGCTTAACTCGGCTTCGCATTGGCCACAGTTGTCTCACACATCGTCATTTGCTGCAAGGGATGGACCTTCCGCTGTGCCGCGTATGTATCATTGTTCTAATAGTTTTAAGTGTTTTTAGATAAGGGAATTTTTTCTCGTGTACTCTGAAGGGTGAAAAATGGTCATATGTGACGAAGCACCTCAAAATGTTTATACATTCATTCCAATAAACCTCCTAGTGCAGATTTAACATTGTACGTTACTCGCTAGCTATCCTGACTATAATTTTAACACGCATATTTTATTTTAGGCAAATATTTGGATATTATTGTTATAAAACGCTATTGGCGGCGTTGGGTTAATTTCCGAACCTACTTACATCTTACGCACATGTTAGAAGTGAATCTAACTTATGACGTTTCGGATAAATGCCCATCCAGTCAACGCTATTCGTTGTTAAGGAGCATGCGCAGAAGGCCACAATTCGCACAACTAATATGTATACTCTATTACGGGAATCTCTGGGACAAGGCCGCTCACAACGGTAGAAAAGGGGAGAAAGCGAGTTGGCTGAGCGAAGCAGTACATGCTGCTGCAAATGCTAGTAACTACAGTCGCTTCTCCCCCTCCACGCAATCCCTTTCCCTCGCACTTGTTCATTGGTCGAGTCCTCTTGAGTCACTACTTGCGCAGACACTTCACTCGCGCCTTCTAATCAAGGGGTCCCGGGTTCGATACCCGGTGGAGGCACGTAGTGGTTCGGATCCCATTTTAAACTGTAGGTCCAGTCCCGATTAGGCTATTTGTGCATAAAATGGACTTAAAACAACAAATCAACACTAGCTCCAGAGATTCCTGGGACGGAGTATAGCAAGGTGCTGTCAGCCGTCATTATAGACTTGCCAACTAACTTCAAACGCACGGATGTTTTTAACCTCACCCTGCTCTACCTGCGTCCAGTTTTATATACTCTGTTCAATCTGGAACGAAAACAAGTCGCTGCGCAAGTGAGAGGGAATGGAATTGCGTGGAGGGGTAAAAGTGACTGCAGTTATCAGCCTGCCCGCTAGATCCCCCGCCTCCTTTCTACCGCTATGCGCGACCTTGCTAGACAGGTTCCGGGTACAGAGTAAAGCATAACGCCCACTGAGACGCTGGGAAACGCGGCAACAGAACTCTGCTTCTATTGAAATCAAATGGTGTAACGCCCACTAGAGGGAAACGAGCGGAATTTCCGTGCCAGAAGTCTGCAGGTTATCTTAAAGATTACCGCCCCCTGTGACGCCGGAAACGAGTCTGTTGCCGCGTTTCTCCGCGTCTCAGTGGGCATTAAGCTTTATATACTCGCAGACTAGGACTTATCAAGAGTCCCAAACTTGGCTTCTTTTCGGTAGCCTTCTCAACAAACAAGTACTTCAACATACAGCAACTTGTCTTTAATTTAATTATAAACTGCGGAGGACTGTAATCCAACTAGCAAGAAAAGACAAGCGAAAGCACAAAGAAATAACTTCGCAATTACACCACACGATTTGAGGCTTTCGCAAGCGCAGATGTCTTCACGTCGCAAAATCTGTGCCTCCCCTCTCACTCGCGCCATCTCTCGGACACCTTTTCAGGCCTTTTTGCTCTCTCGCCCGCTCGTTTGCCTCGGATTGAAAGCTCCACAGGAAAGGATGCGCGGTTCGTGTTGCCATGGTTACCTTCCCTTTCGCCTCCCCCTCGCCCTTTTCTTTCCCTTTGCTGATCCTCTCGAAGAGCATGACGAAGTGACTGAGGGATAATGGTATGCAGAAACACTGCCGGGACCAGCGGGAAGGAAGGAGTTAGCCAGATACACAGAATTCGGCTTAACGGTGCTGTCGGCATTTCTGTAAGGTACCAGTTATCCCTTGTAAACGGATATAACTTACTCTGGAAAAGTCCTGACTGAATTTTAGACTTATTTTCCTCATTCCTGAATCTTTATCAGAAAGTATGATTTGATTTAATTATTGTTATTTAGCGTGGCATATATGTAACTTTTGTCTCATCGCGACGATGAGGATAAGTGATTGTTGATTTATTTGGTTTATTATACTTCTATTTCTGCCAATTTTGGCTAATCGCGAAGATGAGTACGAGCTACGATATGATGATATTGATAAGGGACGCTCACAAAGAATACCCATGCCCAAGTCGGAATTCGAATCCGTGACCTTTATCAGAAAGTCTGTCTCACTTTCAACTGTAGATCCAGCTTCGATTAGCCTCTCTGTTCATAAAGTGGACTTAAAACAAAACTCACCACTTCCTCTTGTTGCTTACATTTATATTAATTCCGTTATATACGAGGGTAAATCAAAAACTAAAGGCACTTTTGTGTTTTCGCAGGAATAAACGAAGACTGGGTGTGTCTGACGTCACCACGTGCATACCTGGAGTGACGTGGAAGTAGGAGTATCCATCACTACCCCATTTAGTCGAGTGTCGAGGAGCAAAAAGGTCACACGTATGGACGCATCACTCCACGAATACACCACGATAATGCCAGGCCTCATACAGGAAGGGCAACAGTAGACACTGCACAGGCTTTGAGTTGCTTCCCTATCCTCCGTACAGGCCTGATGTGGCGCCATCGGATTAAAACATCTTCGGCCCTTTGAAGGAGGCGCTGCGTGGTCGTCGGTTCTGGTCAAGATGACGAGGTCCAGCAGATGGTGCAGACGTGGCTTCGCGAGCAACCAAAAACCTTCTTCGCGGACGGGATACAGAAGCTGATTGCACGATACCAAAAGTGCATTTCTGTGCAGGGGATATATGTGGAAAAGTGATATGTGTAGTTCTTCTTCTTGTGTGGAAATAAAGATGTTATGAGAAATGTGCCTTTACTTTTTGATTTACCCTCGTAACAGGGTCTAATTTCATATTTGAAAAGATTTTGAAAGCTTAACTCTCATAGAACATTGTAACCGATACAGCCAAGCTGTCGCGATCTACAGAGGCGCTGATTCCGCTACAGGGTGTATCAAAAGTTACATGCTCCAGCAAGTTAGCCTTGACAGTTTACATGGCAACGGGCAAGGAACAGGAGTGTGAGTGCCCTCGAGGGATTTTGGTTCAGTAGGAACGGTCAGCAGATCGAAGCAGAGCGTGGACGAGGAAAACCACGAAAACAGCAAAAGTCGAGATTTCCAACGATCACTCCGGCGGGGTCGAAAACAAGGGTCGCTTCGGGAATTGTTTCAGAGGTGGGCGAGGACTAATTTTAGAGCGAAGCGACTAGCACTTGGAAAGAGGAAAATCCAGGTCACCACGTGGCAGTTTTTGTATTCTTCTGAGATCCGTAGCAAGTCTATGACACCATCTTAAGTTTGAAGTTTTCAGAGGAGACCACCAGAGGGGTTAATTTCACAAGTCCATCACCAGGGAAGTTTCGATGTTAAATCGAATCCAGCACCTCTAGTCTGCTAAGAGTTAATTGGTAAAACCGAAAGGCAAAAATATTCGAAATACACATTTTCTCTGCAATTACGTCATATGTTGCCTTCAACTACATCAATTTAGGGAACGGAGCTTTAGGTAAATATTTTTTTTTTCTGCCATAAGATAGAGACCCTCGTTTTTGCCATAATTCTGATCATAGCCTTATATGTCAACAAAGCAAGTTTTATTTTACATAAAACACATATTTTCCAGTTTTCCGTATGTAAATACATATTTTGCGAATTTTCATTTTAAATACATAAAATCGCTCATTGCCTTCAGCTACCTCGAAATCCTCGAAGGAAAAATGTTTATTCTCCGCACCCCTTTCATATCGAGAGTGCTAGGTTTGTTTTGTCTTTGAACACGCTCGCTGGCAGACTTCTGACGATCCTATTGGGGGGAAAAATTACCCCCACTGCATCTAACGCACAACTGCTAATGTCTAATTGTACAGAAACTTTTGGGAAAAAACAAGGTTTTCAAACTTTCTGCCAAATTGCACGTGCTTTGGAAGGTGAAGTAGAGGAAGAGGAAGCTTTGGAAAACTTCAGCGTTAGTTGCATTTCGTGCTTCAAATATGCAAGAATTGTTTCTTGTGACGTGGCTATAAGATGCTTTTTAGAGATAACCGTCACAGATTTACAATGGAGAATTTGGAAAAAACTATTTTGATCCACTGCAACTTTTCTAAAAAATAGCTCACTAAGAGGTAAGCATTTAGAAACTGATTTCAGGTGTTAAAAATGCATGTAATATTTTGTTTTTGTTACCAAATGTTTTCTATTTTTGTCACATATTTTCCTGTTTTTATCACATATTTTCAACATTTATGACATAAAAAAAATATTTCTGAGTTTTTTAGCACATAAAGTTCCGTTCCCTATACATCATACACTACTAAAAGTGAAAACATCTTCTATGGATATCATTGCAATACCAACAAAAAAATTAAGGCCTTCCCGATGGCGTAGTGGTAACGTCATCTCCATGAAACAAGGCGTCCCGGGTTCGATACCCTGTGAAAGAACATAGTGATTCGGATATAAACTTTAAACTGTAGGTCTAGCCCCGTTTAGCCTTTCTGTGCATATAGAGGACTTCACAAAGCAAGCTGAAACTCAAAAAAAGTTTTTCAAAGCAATTATGGGTAGGAAAATGGATCACGTGAATTCAACTTCCCAACCTAAATAAAGATAATTAGATCTAAAAATGGGGTGGGAGAGGGTCTGACACCCATATCACCCCTTCTGTTTACGCATATTCACAAAATTTTAAAATTTGTCCAAATAATCTTCCCTCCTTCCTCTTGATGTTTGTGTGCTTGTTAAAACAATATGCTGGACGCGTCAGCATATAGGCTATTTGCTTTTCCTCTCAATTTATGTCTTGACTTGAGAGCACCGTGTTGTCATGTTGTGAAAATGTACCCCTGATGGTTTCGTAAGTATTGAGACAATTCCTTAGGTTTTGAAACCATTTTATTTTACTATTTGCGCATTTTTTCCAGGTGTGTTTTCTTCGAGACCTCCTGTGTACAAAGTTTAATTACAATTTCTTACATAAAAAAATCACTATAAATGATTACCGCTATTTATTTTCTATTTAGGGTTCAACAGTACAGGGTATAGTTTGATAGGGTCTGAAGTTCGATTCCTGACCTGGGCAAGAGTGTTCTTTGTGAGTGCCCCTTCACCGATTTCATCGTATCATCGTCATCCTTATCTTCCTTCGCGAATAGCCAAAAGTGGCAGAAAAGCGAAGCGAAGTAAACCAAATCAATCATTATATACCTGTACATACATCATACATACATACATACATACATACATACATATATATATATATATATATATATATATATATATATATACCCTGGGGGTAAAGGCGGTCAGGGGCGTGATGCTGATCACATCACCCCCACTCACGACCGGACCAAGAAAGTGTGGGGCGTTACCCCCACACCCCCTATACGCCTTCATGGCGTGGTGCGAGCACTTTACTTTTATATATATACCGCTTGTCCCAAAAGTCACTTGACCGAGAAATAAATATTTGTATTTTTTGTAATACACTTAATGTTGTTTAAAAAATGTCATATTTGTTCTGTTGGTAACACTACTTACATTGTTTTCTTTTCTTTCCAGGTGATTGAGTACTACATTGTTGGGTAATTACGTATTGTTGACCAGTGTTGATTTGTCAATTAACCATGAACCGTAAACTAACAACTGAAGAACGTATTTTTCTCTTACAATGTTGGCGGAAGACCACCAAAAATAGTGTGGAAGTCGTGCAGCAATTTCAGGAAAAAAAAATCCTCAAACTCCAGCACCATCCAGACAAGCAATCTACAACCTGAATGAACGATTTGAGACTATTGGAAGCGTACATGATTTGCCTAGGAGTGGGAGACCTAAAACTGCTGCAAGTGTAGATAACGTAACAACCATTGCCGAATCAGTTATTCAGAGCCCAAAGAAATCTATTCGTAAAAGATAGAATGTGATTTAATAACACAAGTATTGTTTTCAAATTCAAATACTTATTTCTCGGTCAAGCGACTTTTGGGACAGCCGGTATATATGCTCATGTTTGTTTGTTTTATTCGGTGTTTTAAGTCCACTTTATGCACAGTAAGGCTAATCGGGACTGGACCTACAGTTTAAAGTGGAACCCGAACCACTATGTGCCTCCACCGGGAATCGAACCCGGGACCCTTTGATTACAAGGCAACGACGCAACCACTGTGCCATCGGGGAAGCCCATATATATGCTCATAACGGGAATCGACCCCAGAACTTTCGTTATCCCACTCAAAACGCGCTCGGTCAGATGCAGATGCATGCAGCTACGTCAACTCATGCAACGAGAGAGAGAGAGAGAGAGAGAGAGAGAGAGAGAGAGAGAGGGAGGGGGAGGGACATCCAAGCTGAACAAAGATGAACACGTTCTATTTCCGGAGTCGTCGACGGGAGCCAACCAGCGTAGGAAGCTACGACGGAGGAAAGAGACATAACAAATGCGAAGAAAACAGATTGCGGGGGAGAGAAGGAAACCAGTGGAATGCGTGGGCGATTCTTGTTTCCTCATTAACTTGAGCGCAGGGGATAGACGATGTCGTTGTTTGGAAGAATGCAACGACGGAGCTTGCAATAATCTATCGAAATTTGAACCTTATCCCCTCACCTCCGCTCAAAGAAGCCTAGTTATCGTCTTAATCAATGATAAACTTTGAACTACTGAATTTCTTAATCTTGTATTCTTTCTGATGTAACATTGCATTAATAACTACCCACGCAATTCCAAATTAAATACACGCCTTTGTCGTCACAGGCGGCACAGGGTGGGGTGAAGAATGGGAGGAGTTGCCTGCATACCCTTTGTATTGAGTTCTGTACACTCAAGATTCTTCTAATCCTGATAGAAGGTTACATAGTACATGTACAGTCAACGACAAGAAAAATGGGACATCTAGATCCTGAAATACACGCTTCTCTGCAAGGCGTTATGTGCGTTGTCTAACTCGAAGGCTATAAGTGGATTTTAATAGCAAATTTTCAATGGCAACTTCTATAACTTGACAAGTTTAAAAAGAAGACGCTGCAAATAGCTGTTGCGCAGCTCACACCACATTTCCCCACTCCATTCTCCGCAGCGACGTTGGTTCGCTGTGTTGCAACCTGGAGGGAGCGGAATGGTCTGAGGATTTTCAACGAAATTTGCATTCGCTTTTTCCTGGGCTGTTTTCTACCTGTCGGAGTACAGAACTTCAGCTCACCTTTCGCCAACTACTCTTTTCCTTCTTTTAAAACTTGAACTCCCGAATTATTTCTATCTTTCAATTTTAGGCACGAAAGCAATTGCGCACTGAAATCTCACGAGTCGTTCTCGGGAACAAAATAGGCACTAAGGTAGTATTCCGAACTCCAGACGAGAAATAATGAAAAGCAAATGATATTTGCCCCGTGGCCGTGCGGTCTAAGGCTAGGGGACACGCGCAGGTTTGAGTCTCCCGAGGGAAGCGTAACAACCTTTCTCCTGAGATTTCGGCCTGCGTATGGGGCTAGTTGTCACCCACCATCGTGAGGAAAGGGGAGCTACGAATGAGTAGCGTAACCGGGCCATGGAAACCTGCAACAACGACTGGGAGTTCGTCGTGCTGACCACACGTCGCCCCGTAACTAGTTGAATGATCTCCCACCTCGGCGTGTGGGAGTGAGGTCGGTAGTCGGTAGGTGAGCCTTGGCCTTCACGGGCTGTTGGGCCACAGGTTATTATTATTATTACTCGATAAATTAAATGTATTATTCTCCTTTAACAGCATTCCATATTTAAGACATATTCTATATTTTGGTTACTATATTAGCTACAGTATGTTGATAAAACCTATATTTACATAATATGGTTTCTATCCAGGCACGTATCTAGAAATATATTTCACGGGGAGGGGTCCGAAGCAAATGTCTCAGAAATAATAATAATATAAATGTTTAAATTCATACGTTAACATAATTTATAGGACTATTCATAATATGTAATTTAATTAATATTAAATTATTATTGCATGAAAAGCTATGTATTCGTTATCTAGCTTGTATAAGAACAACTGCTTTGGCAAGGAAATTAATGTAGAAATGATAAATAATTTAATATTAATTATAAAAAAATTATGTTAGATCCAGTTGACGAAAACAATAAAACATGCATAAAATATATATTTAATATTTTATGCATAGTATTTTAAGTAGTAGTGTGCATAAATCTTCTTTCGTACTGTCGTTAAAAGCCATATGATCCCAATATAATCCTTGCCTTCGTGTAAGTTCGGTGGAAATAAATAAATAAATAAAGTATATCTTCATATTTAATTTTAGTTCTTGGTAAATCTCTCGGAGCGTCCGGACCTTCTAAGTACATCCTTGTTTCCATCTGTACACATCCTACCTCCACGTCAACAAATCTGGAAAGAAAACCGACTCCTGAATATTGCGACCTTCATACTCCTTTAAATGCTAGCGATTAGCCTCCTCCATGGCACAGGTGTAGCGTCGTCGTCTTGTAATCAAGGGATCCCGGGTTCGATACCTGGTTGAGGCACATAGTGGTTCGGATCCCACTTTAAACTGCAGGTCCAGTTCCGATTAGTCTTACTGTGCATAAAGTGGACTTAGAACACCAGTTCAATCAATCAGTACGAGCGATTAGCGACAGCCTTAGCTACTTGGAAGATGTTGCTTACAGCGGCCTAACCTAATCACGCAGGCATATAATAGCTGAAATAGGTAACGCAGGTTTTTTTATTATTATTTTAATGAATACGGGGGTAAATTAGGCAGGTCAGGTTTGGTGTGGTAGCCTGTATTTGCAAGTTGCTGGCCGCTTGTCTTTAACTTCCCTTACTGCACCAGCTTCGAGAAAAATTGCTGAAAAGATTTGCTTTGTGAGGACATGCCTCAAGCACCGTTCTGTAGAAATATTTTATAACGCGTGTTGTGGGACGAGAAGAGAGAGAGGAATCCGGTTCCCCCTCCCCCTTCGTGTCGACCAAGACAAGTGAATGCACGCAGTGTTCGAACAATCACGAATCTATCTTTTTGCGAAGCTCAACAATGAGAAAGATCGCGCGCATGACCGTTGGACGGGGAGAGAGTGCAGAAAGTCGTCCGTTGACCTTGTTGGGAAACTGCTCCTCACTTGTTATTCTGCTGATGGGCACGGGAGGGAGGGGCGTTTACGTGACGTTGGTCCAGCAGGTGAATCTTCGGTTCGAGCGTGCATCTTCGGAGCTTTTTGTTTCCTCTGCTCCCGAGATGTTTACATCAATGGAGCTTCCGCTTGCAATGAACACAGATGCTTCTCTGGGAATATGAATGCCCCCATACGCGAATTCCCCCTGCCAAGGATTGGTTGCTACACATTGTCACACATGTTTACGTCACCCAAGAAAGGATCACGTGTCGTGATGGGGAGGCGGTTAGGTATCAGTGTCCAGGGGGTCCTGACCCTAACCCCAACCCCCCGAAAGACTTACGAAGTACTAAAATGAAATAATGGAAATATATACTTGTTTAGCATTTATTGTATAATCCAGTGTTATTTATTTCTGCCGAGGTAAGGATTGGACTGACATCATATTGCTTCGATGTTGTTTTAAGTCCACTTTGAGGACTGATAAGCTAATCGGGACTTGATCTACATCCGAACCACTGTGCAAAGTGCCTCCATCCGGGCATATTGCTACCGAATTACGGTACCAGAGAAGATTTATGCACCCAATATTTACAATAATATGAATAAAACATTAATCAGAAACTTTACTTTTCGTCAACTGGATCAAACATCTTTATTTTGTTGTTATTCAATAAATATTAAATTCTTTATCTTTTTGACATTAATTCCCTTGCCATGACAGCTTTTTTATACACATTTTGACGATCTTAACTACACGTAAGATAGATAATGAATATGTGCTGTTACATCGCTATGCTCATACCACCTTTTTACCTATTCATGTAATGATAGCAATAATTCATTAATCAATTTACATTACTATGAATGGAGAACGCATTAACTTAAAGATTATTATTATTATTATACAGTAGTATTTCTGAGACGCATGGTTTGGACTCCTCCCGAAATATATGTCTAAGCCAAGCGTCAGGTTAACCTTGCAGCAGGTTTTATGTATCAATCCGCGCGAGAACTGAGCTCAGAATCTTCCGTGCCAGTCTTTCCTCAACCGCCGAGCTGCTTACATCGGAGACACTGAGAAAATCTACAGTATTGCCAACCGCACAACACATCAAAACCCGCATGCATGTCAAGTGGATTGTATTTTTGCTTCTCTTTGTCTCCTGAAACATAACATTTTAAAAGTACTTTCTGCGCATATATTATTTAATAAATGTGTCATTAATATAAGAGCGAAACAACTTCTAAACATGAGAGCATGTGTGTATATTTCGAGCACGCAAAAATAAAAATAAACAAAGATAAAAGTAAACAACGATAGGCCCCTCTTGAATTTAATGACAAATTATTGTTTTTGGTTTAGAAAGAAATAGATTTATGAAAAACTTGGTTGCTTCGTTCGCAATACATCCGTTACTGTAAGACACACGCACTTCAAGTTGTACCACCAAAAAAGCATGATTTGTTATTGGTGATATATACAATCAGGTGCATTGTCTGTCGCTATTACTCTGGTTTCAATTTATGAATCACTTCACTAAACCAGGATTCAAATCTTGGTCTGTCTATTTGTTGCTGATAATCACCCTTCCCTTTCTTTGCGCGGAACAGTAAATATGCGCCTTCAACAAAGCTTTCATTGCCGCCAGTGGGTGAAACAATAAGCCTCCCCCTTCCCCTCATCGTCGGTTTCTTCAGCCCTGGCGGTGGTTTTGCATGGTGGTATCCTTCCATGGTTTATTCCCCCTTCCCCCACTCACCGAGTTGAAGGACGTCTCGTCCAAATAATAAACATGTTTCTTCTCACTGCGATATATTTTAATACCGCGGAGATTCTTTTGTCGTCAAACAACAAACAATCGTTTCCTCTTGCTAAACTCAAACAGCAAATCATTCAACACCCGTGATACAATTCGTGCGCACATTGACGGCAAATCACCTCACGCCCTGTTTTACTTTGATCTTGTTGCCGCAAGGAGGATTATGCATTCAAAACAACTTGCTTGTCTTTGAAGAAAATTTCCCTTCGGACGAAGTCCAAAATAACATTCGGGTAAAACCGCGCGCTGAACAGTAGATTCAGCCATTCTCGCCGCTCTACAATAAACATAGGGTTAAAATAGTGAGAGGTGCAACACTGGTATCAGCGATTTCACGCGCTCTGCAACGCATTCAGTCTCGCTCGACTCGCTCTAAAGTTTCAATGTCTCTTCAACGCATTACAGATTCGAGTTGGCGAATCTGCGGTTCTAAGTTCGTCTGCACAGTGATTGCAACCAATTAAGTCCATACCTGCTAATCAATGTATTATTTTGTCTGTATATTACAAATTAAATAACTGTTTTCTTGCAAGTATGCAGTTGTGTCGGAATAGAACCCGTCTCAGTGGAACTATATTCTTGCGCGCACGTTTGGATCTACATATGCTAAAACCTGCTGCAAGGTTGACCTGACGCAGGGCTTAGATACGTGCCTGATTGCAGTCTAACGAGTGTCTGGCCCGCGGAGCCAAAACGAAGATAATGCTCTGTGCCATTGTATTTCCTGTGGTATGTTTAGACCCCACTTGCCAACAACGAATGTAGCAACGTCCTTTACACTAAATCTCCAAGGCCTATCCTTAAAACAAGGATCTATACACATTACAAACCATCAAACCATCTGAAAAGACTCTCTGGCCTTCTATCTCACCAAACATACTTTCAGCTGAAGAGCAAATAATACCGGAATTATTCTAGTTGTTATTGTTATTATTATTGTTATGTACAGGGTGACTGAAAAGTCACAGGACACCTTTATAATTCGGAAAAGTAATAGAAAATGAAATACTTGAGTAAACCAGCAAACTAGGGGTTAGGGGGTCTACCTTTTAGGATATAACCGCAACATGGCCGTCATAATGAAATCCGTTATCTTAAATTCAGGTCAAGTTTTTTAAACGAGAATGTGGGTCACGTAATTATCAAATTAGGCTAGTTTTTCCACACAGAAATTCATTTCTGCAATCAGATTTCCCATAATGTGATGTAGTCCAAACACTATGACGTAACTTGTATGCTTATGATATGGTTTTATATAATTTTACATCATTTTATTTTTTTTATTCTTAGTATTATTATTTTTTATTAATAATTTCTATTTTTATCAACTTGTATCTTCACGATTTCCGTTTATGTGATTAATCCATATGATATGTATAACAGTTATTTGTTTAACTAAATCGTACATTCTATGTTATACTGTATTATTAATATTGTAACTACATATCAGAAATGTAACTTTAAATGTAATTCATGACACGGGTTAGGTGGCCGAACAGCCTCAGGCTGAACCTCGCCCACCCAAATAAATAATTTGAATTTGAACAAAAGAAGTTGGCATGATGTTTGTCTTCTTCAGGTAACTGGGAATGCGACTGAGTAAAGAGGAGCAAATCAAAGTTATCCTGACATCTGGGAAACGCAGCCGCCGTCCGGTGGAATGCACAAGTATTGCCAGGCAAATTGTCTACTAGTGCTTTCATTAATTTCTCTCTTGCATCCTGTGCGTCTATAAGAAATGGGTTTTTATTTATACTGGTGCAGAGGTGTCAGCAGGCTGTTTGACGTCTTGTTTCGATTCCTGAAACTCTCATTACGTAAAACAAAGAGAGTAAACATGGTGATGAACAATTCGCTTGGTAATACTTATGCATCCCGCTGTACCATAGCCTCAGATTTCATCAACCAGGTAGATCACCTATTTCGCACAGCACTGTCGCATCCTCTTGTCCAAATTTCAAGGAACGAGGACTGTTGAAGACAAGGCACGTAGCAGTCGTCCTCAGAACTCCAACTGACGAGGAAACTTCGACAATGATCTTAGTGTCATTTGCCAAGAGTCCACAACGCATGACGTAGCAGAAAGTCGTATTAGCGAGTCATCCATTGTAAGGATTCTGCATACCAATAAGTGTCACTCGTTCAAGATCCCGATGCAGAGGAAACTATCAGACAATGACGTAATGAGTTCTGCACTTTGCATTTAGGCCAACATCAACGTGATTCACAGTAACAGAGGGTATTTTGTTCAGTGAAGAAGCCAATTTCTTTCTAACGCAATGGTGAGATGAATCGTAAGAGCCACTGGAACTGGTCTGATAACAAACCTCACTGGACGGAACCACCCAAAGTGTAATATGGGGGACTCGTATTATTGGACACATATTCATTGACAAACCCTTGATTGATTTTTGAATTTTTGAAATGAAAATTGTGCGTGCGCCAGCACTTAGGCCATTTGCCCCTTTCACATTATACAGAGTCCAGCCCCTTACCGTGTAAAATCAAAATATCTGTCTCTGAGAATTAAAATCTCCTTACCTAGTTAAAAGCGGAGGCTGTAAAGGGGCACTCAGCACATATATGGGGCCTCCCCGATGGCGCAGTGGTAGCATCGTCGCCTTCTAATCAAGGGGTCCCGGGTTCGATACCCGGTGGAGGCACATAGTGGTTCGGATTCCACTTTAAACTGTAGGTCCAGTCCCGATTAGCCTTATTGTGCATAAAGTGAACTTAAAAACACTAAATTAACCAATCAATGAAGCACATATATGGACAACACACCCCCCTGCAGAGGATTATACTGACCGTATGTCCACGCGCGAGTACCTCGTTGGCAGCAAGACTTCAGTCATCGGCGTGTTCTAAGTGCAAGTGAGTTTGACATTTGAATATCTTCAGAAAAGTTTACACGCGATCTCCGTGGGTGAGTGGTTAGCACAGCGCGCTACCGTGGCAGGGGTCCAGGGTTCGAATCCCGGACTAAGCGTGGGTGTTCTTTGTGAGTGTCCCTTTATCAATTTCATCGCGTCATCACTCATCCTCATCGCCGCGATTTGCCAAAAGTGGAGGAATAGCGACGCTAAATAACAAGACTCACAAGGTCGAACTCCTCGGCAATGTTCAGAGCTACCCGGAAAATCCCCATCTTTAATGTGGTCTCATCAGCATTAGGTCAGCTTACGGAAGAGGAACGAGGTCGTATGTTCGATCTCTGGCCAGGGTGCATTGCAGAAGCAATGAACGATCCAGAACTCCGGGTCTAATGACGCAATCCTTCCTCGTAGGATACCGTAAGGATTCCCTCGGCTTTAAGAAGTTCCAAACAACTCGTGTAATCAGACGGCGCGAACTTAACATTCTAATTAATCCATTCGCCGGCTCGTTTTCCTCCTCCCACGAAGGAACACGATCCAGTTAAGAAGGCTTTTAAAAAACTACCCCCCCGCGACTTTTCCTCCCCTCGCGATGATTTCAGAGCGCGTTTGCCGTTTGAGGAATTTCTTGCTTCGAAGACCTCCTAATTAATGGTCGCCGAGCAACAGAGACATAAGGCTCCAGCGAACAACCTGGGTAATAATTTGATAGAGGGTTGTAAATGAAAAGCCTTTACTTTCCTCTGGGCTAGACGTCTTCAAGTTTACATACAACTCTGGCTAATGAACACATGCTGGTGACGTTTACCTTCGCCTGGCGCCAAAGGGAGACGTGGTGAAAGGACGGTAGCATGTCTGGAGCAATGATCTAGATGGTGATGTACAGAGTGTCCAAAATTAATTTCGCCAAAACTAGGAAGCAAAAGAATCTGCGCACAGCCGCGTGTCCTGCGCATCGTACTTGCGCGTGGAGGGGAGGGCTAGAGCGGAGCAGGATTCACCGTGGGCTGAGATGAAGGTATGTAAGGGAGATGTGCGAAGGTTTCTGGTTGAGGATTCTTTTACTTGTGTCCCACCACAGGGGTATGACGCCAGGGGTTCCGGGTTCGAATCCTGGCATGGGCACTTTGTGAGTGTTCTTCCATTAATTCCAACATATCATCACTTATCCTCATCTTCGCGATTAACCAAAATTGGTAGAAAAGCGAATTAAAATAACCCAAGTCAATCGATAGCTTGTAGTGTAATATTCAGAGTACTACACAGGTTGTCCCAAAATGGTTTTGCCAACAGTTTGCCCACTGGGTTCCCCAAAAATGTTAGGTTAAAAGTTGGGGAAAGTGATTTATCCACACACTGTCAACAGCCCCTAATCAATCCAAATTTCCTCAACAGGCACTAAAAAAATTTTCAACCCCCACATTTTGGTCATTATGATTCTAAACTTGCCTTTACAGCCCACTAAATACGAAGTAACATCCCCCAGATTGAAAATACTGAATAAACCCATGCAGTGGCGGCTGACAGCTAGTATGATGGGTAGTGCCAATGTGATCAAGAAATCGAAAAATTTTCGCTAGCATATGTCATAGAAATCTAATGAAAGAGGTAATTTTAATGGAACTTTGTTTACTAAAGTTGCAGGCAAACATTCATAGTTCCTAAGATTGCTTTCTTTTACTTCGCATTTGTACTAGTTTTGGCTAATCGCGAAGATAAGGATGAATGAACACTCACAAAGAACACCGATGCCCAGGCCGGGATTCGAACCCATGATCCCTGGCGTCCTAGCATGATGTGCGGAGGTCGGCCAGAGTTTCTTGGAAATAAATTCGACTATTAAAATTTCGACGCCTGTCACCTTTACCATTTTTTTGATATTTTTAAATAGAATTGTTGTTAAATCTGGCGTGGGACAGCCAAGTTGTTTAACTTTTAACGCGTCTGACTACCATGCTAAAGATCCGGGAACTTTTCTAACGTTGGGAGCGGCTCCGGCGACCACCCAGCGTCGAATGACATGGGTACCTGGGGGGTAAAAGCGGTCAGGGGCGTGATGCTGATCACATCACCCCCACTCACGACCGGATCAAGAAAGTGTGGGACGTTACCCCCACACCCCCTATACGCCTTCATGGCGTGGTGCTAAACATAGGGGAGCACTTTACCTTTTTTATAGTACCTTGGAAAACGGTGTATGTAATAATGCTCTAATCTGACTCATCTTTACTAACAACCCTTCCTTTCACACACCATCGGATACTATCACTTCAGTAAAAAGAAAAACACTGAACAATTAGATATTACACCCATGTATTCTGTAGTGTAATACATAGGATGACCCACAATAATAGACCAAATTTGAGGGGATCAGAAACAAGAAGGGAAATCTAAGACAAGGATATGTCATTATAGAATTACGGATGTAACTATATTACATATAAATTAAGGCCTGTGCAGTGATGTCCCATCTACAAGATGTATACAGATGACAAAGGAGAGGATGAAAATTTCTGAACATTTATAACGGTAACATGCAATGTTAATTGGTGTGCACCCAGTTTATAATCATAAACAAATTACAATACTTCATTCTTGAAAAGTAAATATGTAAACCGCCGCAATGCATTTGTTCATAGGCGGTTAGCTTCGTAATCCAAGCAGTCTCGATGTGAAATGATGAGAGTTGATACATCTCGACAATCACGTACACATACACACAGACAGTCGGAAATATCAAGCCGACATGCATGTGACACACAGATAATTAAGAACTCTTTGCTGCCACCGAAACGAAAACGACAGATATCCGATTCCCTCCAGTAAAACACAGATATATGCAGGTACAAAACAATGTTAGAGCGCGAATAACAGAAATGTAAAAAAAAAAAAAAAAAAAAATGAAATGAAAGCTTCTCTCTTTTTCCAAACCCTGCTTCTCTCTCTCTGTATCTTATACTTGGACAATCTTTCTCTCACTTTGCTCTTTCAGAGAGAGAGAGAGAGAGAGAGAGAGAGAGAGAGAGAGAGAGAGAGAGAGAGAGAGAGAGAGAGAGAGAGAAAGAGAGAGAGAGAGAGAGAGAATTCACTCTCCATCTCCTCCCAGACCACCACCACGACCACTTTTCATAAATCTCTACTTTCTGCAGAGTTTAGACTACGTACAACATGGGTTGAATTTAAATTGTTAAAACAATATATCTTAGTAATTTAAATGTAGTAGGTTTTTAAGACAGAGAAAATAAATTTTCGAGCCCGACTTCGCGAGCCATCAAATGTCCCCTAGCGACCCAGCAGTGGGTCGCGTCCAATAGGTTGGGAAGCGATGCCTTAAACTATACTTATTCTAACACTACGTAATGTAATTAAGCTTTGTTTCCATATTAAGAACACTAAGTTGCTGACCAAGGCAGTTTATTAAGATTAAAAAAACAAAAAAAAAACACTTAACAGGTAACGTTTCAACCCTGTATCAGGGTCTTACTCAGACGAAGAACCTAAAGTCTAGTTGAAACATTACCTGTTAAGTACTATATATATATATATATATATATATATATATATATATATATATATATATATATATATATAGGGTGGTCCACAAAGTCCTGCTACCATTACAATGAAACATACTGTAGCTCCTTGACTTTATGAGATATAGACATGCGGTTTTTTGCAACGTGTTCTACAGATCTCAAAGTTTTAATAAGTAGTGGTATTTTTTTGTTATTATTTTTTATTTTGCAGATTATGTTGTGAGGGACCTTTTGGATAGACATTTCCTGGCAACCGCGCTCCCCTGATATCACCCCCTTGGATTTTTTTCCTTTGGGGGTATGTCAAGGATCGTGTCTACGAAACCCCTGTTCCAGATATTGTCACACTTCGTACACGGATTGCAGAAGTTCTCGAACAGGTTGATGCTGCTATGCTGCAGCATGTATGGGTGGAGATCGAATACCGTCTCGACGTCCTGAGGGCAACTAACGGGGCGCACGTGGAAGTGTTGTAATTGTAAATAAAACTTTGAGAGCTGTAGAAAACGTTGCAAAAAACTGCATGTATTTATCTCACATAGTTTAGGAGTTAAGTTTCATCGTAACGGTAGCAGGACTTTGTGGACACCCTGTATATATTATATATATATATATATATATATATATATATATATATATATATAGTACTTAACAGCTAATGTTTCAACCCTGTATCAGGGTCTTACTTTAATATATATATATATATATATATGGAACGGAACTTTAGGTAGATAAATGTTTTTTTCTGCGATAAGATAGAGACCCTCGTTTTTGCCAAAATTCTGATCATAGCCTTATATGTCAACACAGCAAATTTTATTTTACATAAAAACACATATTTTCCAGTTTTCCGTATGTAAATACATATTTCGCGAATTCTCATTTTAAATACATAAAATCGCTCATTTACTTCAGTTACCTCGAAATCTTCGAAGGAAAAATGTTTATTCTCCGCCCCTCTTTCATATCGAGAGTGTTAGGTTTGTTTTGTCTTTGAGCACGCTCGCTTGCAGACTTCTGGCGCCTCCGCCTACGATCCTATTGGGGGAAAATATTACCCCCACTGGATCTAACCCTCAAGTGCTAATGTCTAAATGTACAGAAATTTTTGGGAAAAATCAAGGTTTTCAAACTTTGTGCCAAATTGCACGTGTTTTGGAAGGTGAAGTGGAGGAAGAGGAAGCTTTGGAAAACTTCAGCGTTATTGACATTTTGTGCTTCAAATATGCAAGAATTGTTTCTTGTGACGTGGAGCGATCTTACTCACAATATAAGATGCTTTTTAGACATAATCGTCACAGATTTACAATGGAGAATTTGGAAAAACTATGGTGATCCACTGCAACTCTTCCAAGAAATAGCTCACTAAGAGGTAAGTATTTAGAAACTGATTTCAGGTGTTTAAAATGCATGTAATATTTTGTTTCTGTTACCAAATGTTTTATTTTTGTCACATATTTTCCTGTTTTTATCACATATTTTCAACATTTATGACACATAAAAAATAAATATTTCTGAGTTTTTTAGCACATCAAGTTCCGTTTCATTAAACTGCCTTGGTCAGCAACTTGGTGTTTTAAACACTACGTTTCGAGAGAGCATCTCTTCTCTCGCCAAAGTCCATCATGCGATGCAAGTAATTATTTATATGTCGAGCTGTACTATGATGCATCTTCCTGCATCTTTCTCGATGATGCACTTAAACATTTGGTCTGAGCTACAGACTTTATTTATTTATTTTGTTTCAACTGATGCTTTTACTTTTCTATGTTTAGTTGGAAGTTTTTAAAAAGAAATATATTCCCAGCCAATCTACGATTGCCAAGGGAACATGAAGCGAGAAACGTCTGAATTATTGTAAAAACAGGGCCAGGGAGCTCGACTTTGAACTGAAATAGCTTAGAGAACGAAAATAACATGTTGTTTAGAGTGTGTGGGTGCGTGTGACTCTATACATAGATTGTTGACGTTCGGGGAGAGCTTCTTTGTGTGGGCCACCTGTTTTTGTAGACAGACAACATGTGCGGTTGGAAGGAAAAGTGTTAAATAAGCCAACTTCTGTTGATAGACTGATGGACAGCTGTAAGCCCCCCCATCAGTCTTCGATTCATAGTATAATTTATTCTCAGAAAACAACCCTTTGTATAATTATCAACAACTACATGGTGCTCTTGCTTGAAGAATCAAACAAAATACTACAGTAGTAAAGTGTTGAAAAGTTGACATCATAAATGTTCATCACACGTTATAAATACAGAACAAGGATTAAAAATCGCACAAAGGTCCAAGATAGAGAACTAATACCAATATATGAACACAACAAATGATTACTCAAGCAATGGGAAAGCATAAGAGGGCATGAGAAAAGTAAGCAACTTTAGTTTGCTCGTTATTTCAATATTTGGTATTTTCCAAATCATATTCATGGTTCTGCATTATAGATTGCTATTTATACTCAGATAATGGTGCATGAGCGTGACAGAATTTTTTTTACATAGGGTCAAGCCATTGATAGTGGGATATCAACGATTTTGAAGATCTGATGGTTGATTGAAGAACAGTGTGTCTGGACTGTTTACATGTGGGTTGCTGCGGACATTTTTGTGGACCATTAAAAGTGAAGGAAATCATTTTTCTTTAGTAGGACAATATCAGCATCAGAGAGAAGCTACTTGTGCTGAGAGAACTTTCAGGAATAATTGCTTTGGAGTAATGCAATATTGGACCTTTTTGTTTCATTTGTGAGAATCTACAAAGTTTTAAAAAAATTTCATAGGTATATGGTCATGTCAAAGAAAAATGTAGGTCTTTAATTGGTTCAGTGAATTTTCAGGTTGATTTGAATTAAAATTGTAAGTAATTGTTTTACGTTTGGCTGCACCATTTTTGGTAATTTGCATTAAATTGATTTATATTGTCTGTTTTTGTGAAATTCTAAAATGCCTGGCATTTTTCTTTCAAATTTTAAATTTATTAAACAATGTAAACAAATATAACATAACAATTTGAATAGTAGAAGTAATAACAATTATAATTATTATTATAATGTTTACTATTATTATTATAATATAAAACTATTATAAACAGTAAAATAAACAATTTTATTGCAAATTTATTATTATAACTTATGGAAAGCTACAATATGAAATTGAGGTGATGTATACAATTGTAGAATCTAATATATTTCTATATACAATTTTGAAATCTTGTTAGTGATGTAATTGGTTGTCATACCGTACTCATTACTTAAGTAAAATTATTATTATTATTAGTAGTAGTAGTATTACTAGTAATGGTAGTGGTAGCATATCCTTGGGGTACTTATCTACTCAATCCACAAGATTAGTGAATATGCAGCACAAGTATTTTTATTATTTTTTAACATTACATACAGTTAGTGTACGAAATTCATAGTTATTCTATTTTGTTATGAACTTTAACACACCTCGTTCAAAGGTTATGAAGACATTTTAGTCATCGTGTTTATGTTGTGCGATCTCTCACATAAAACTACAGTTATTGGAATTTTGAAAAAATGTGAAACTATTTATTCTTGGTTTATATTGTAGAATATGAAAGCATAAATGGTTACTGTATTTTACACTCAAACTTTTTTGATGTAACGCATTTTAACTTCGTTATTCTATTCGAATAATAACTATAACTGAATTAAGAATAACAATAATAAACTTTCTGATTTACTTATACCTTGAAATGAACCGTGCCAATTTGCAGAGAGGGGGTTGGGGTTGTGAACGGGTATGTTCTACCACCCCTCTCGACGCCCCCCCATGCAGCGATGGACCAGTCGGTAGGATGTCTGGCTGCCGTAAGGGAGATATGAGGTCGATCACTGAGATAGGTGATATCAGGAGTCGAATATTTCCGACGGTGTTCCTGGCTAACATAACTACTACTTTGGTATAACTTTAATTACTATTTTTACTACTGTCGCGACTCGAGGCTCATCTTCTTTCCCAACAGTGGTCACTTGGGGACAACCCTGGAAGGTAAAGGCTTCCGGATCGCGGTGCTGATTACATCTACTCAAAGTACTGTCATGGCCCGTTCATGGTACGGTACAATGTCCATCGGTTATCTTTACTTTTAGACTTTGCCCAGATCATTTAAATAATAATCATTTCATATTGGGTGTGTGAGTTTGAACATGCTACAAACGTGAAAATCTGAATAACAAGGAAGAAGAAATCTGAAATCATTACAAAAGAATAATGAGGAAATCTCATTCCTTGATGTAGAATATCCGTACAGTGGAATACAAAAATAACGAATAAAAGAATATGTGGACATCCCGTGAAAAGGATAGACGATAACACTGTCAGGATAATGCACGAATTCGGATATATGGACATTTCGGATATCCGGATAATTCTGATATCCAGATAATGTGGACAACTCGGATAATCCGTGTATCCGGATAACAGAATATCAGATACTCGGATATTTGAAATTCGAATAGAAAATGATCTGGATTTAGCCACCCCTAGTATAAATCGCTCTTAACGAACTGAAGACTAAAATTGGTAAACGCTGTAACTGCCACAATAATTCAAACACCGTTTTCCGTGTTAAACTGTGAAATGTGCCATGCTTTATAATGTGGTAAACGTGAAATGTGGCCGGTAGCCCTCTAAGTACTTCAAAGGGCATGTAAAGAGGTCACTAGTGTGCACACTCTTAAGGGCTGATGTGCGGAACGATGCGATTTTCCAACACTTTCGCTTTTGGCACTTACAACTTTTACCACTTTTAGTCCTCAACTGACTCCTGCCGATATCTGTGAAAACGTCACATTAAATAAAAATCATTTATGAATTGTAGAATCCTACAACAGCCGTTACAAACTGAATACATGTAGACGTATTGTTTGTTACAGATGTACTTGAGATTATTTAACGAGAGTGCACGTCCATCGAGGATCATATGCACAGAATTCGAAATGCATCGAATCGAAGTTGATGCATTTTTGGTGCATAAATTGATACTGTGTAATTTTGGTTTCTTTGAAATAATCGTGTCTCTCTTCCCAACTTTAGTGCATCATACCGCTGACATAAAGTAAGTACCCTTTGATACATTTCTGTGTGCATTTTGATGAATTTAAAGTGCATCAGTAGAAGATTATGAACTTTAAAAGTTAAAACTCTCTAATCGAAGATGCTTCTACAACAGACAAATTAATTTGTCTGTGTTTCTACCATAGCTGCCCTTTCTGTCTGCAAATCTACGATTTACGATCGGTGAGATTGTAGCTTAATTTTTATAAACTGGGTTTATGAAAGGAGAGCTCGAAATCGGCAACATCTGACATTTCAGCGTGTGCATTTGCTGATTAATTTATTTGATTAATTTTACTTCGCTTTTCTGCCTCTTTTGTTAATCGCGAAGAGAAGGTTGGATGGTGATGGGATGAGATAGATGAAAGAGCATCACAAATATGTAAGGATGACATAACATGAACCCTACAGAGGATTATACTAGCTGTGAATCCAGAAGAAAGAGCCTCATTAGTCTGCAAAATACAGTCCAGGATGGACTGCATGGAAGTGAGGCTGACTTTGATTGATTCGGTTTATTTCACTTCGCTTTCTGCCAGCGTTGACTAATCGCGAGGATGAGGATGGGTGATGATATGATGAAACTGATAGGAAGAGTCACAAAGAAGACCCATTCCCAGTCCTGGATTCGAACCCGGGACCTTTGGTGTCGTAGCACGCTGTGATAATAACTCTGCCACGGAGGTCGGCGGAAGTGAGGCTGACATTAGGGTGTCTTCACAAAGGGTCACCCCACATGCGTACTTGTGTCGAAATATCGATCAAATAAAAGAAGAAAAAAAGAACAACCACAATTTGCTAACAATAATAGCGGATGAGTAAATAGTTCCGCAGTATTTTTTAATCTTTACAGGTTTACTTATTCGTTACTTGGGCAAGGTTATCGAACTTTCCTAATATACGCGAGCACAATAGGCAGAATTCCAATATTGGAAATTTAATGAGGGAAATGCTCAATATTGCAAGGCAAATCGAGCCCATGTTGGGCGCCATGTTGCAGCGCGCTTCAACTCCTGTCAACTGCACGCTCCCCTCCCGGCGGCCGATTAATAGCATGTTCACGGGAGAGTGGAGAAAAGAGCAGAGAGAAACAGGGATATTATGCTCGGTGGGGATGAAGCCAACAACAAACAAAGTACTGTCATTTCGTCTGGCCTGACAGGAAGTTCATTTGTTGCTTTGCTTCGATTATCACATCCGAGCTTTACAGTACTCCAGGTGTAACCATGACGATAATGGAAGTGAACCTAGAATTTACAAGATGGTAATTATGACTGTAGTTTTGTGTAGATGTAAAACATTGTCCCTTATACTAAAAAGCTTTGCAAAAATAGAATATTAAAACTAAACTTAATAGAGTTTAGTTTTAGTTTAGTTTAATGGGGCAACGGTTCTCTGTCAGGCGATTTCTTTGTTGGGTGACTTGTGGTCAGCGCATCGAGTTTCATCGCCGAGAGCCGATCCTTTTTCATCCCAAGTACCTACCTGCCGACCTCCCTGGTGGAGTGGTTAACAGAACGCACTACGGCGCCAGGGTCCCGAGTTCGAATCAAGGCCTGGGCATTGGTGTTCTATGTGCGTGTCCCTAAATCAATTCATTTCATCACTCATTCTCGAAATAAAAATCAGACTTAATTCAGGAAATGCATGTTACTTTTCTCTACATAAACTCTTATCTTTTCTTATAATATCTAAGAAACTAAAAGTTAAAATATACAAAACAGTAATTTTGCCTGTAATATTAAACGGATATAAAACTTCGTCCTTTACATTAAAGAGGAACATAAATTAAAAGTATTTAAAAAATAACCTTAGAAAAATATTTGGGCCAAAGAGATGAGGAGCAGGTGAGTGCCGAAGGTTACATAATTTAGAACTGCATAATTTGTATTCATGTCCAGATATTATTAGAATTACTAAATCAAGAAGACATAGATGGCAGGCCACGTGACACGAATGGGAGAGGAAAGAAGAGTTTACAGGATTCTTGTTGGGAAACCTGATGGTAAGAGACCTGTAGGTAGACCGAGACAGAGATGGATGGATAACGTTGAGATGGACCTAAAGCAAATCGGTAAGGATGGGAAAGATTGGATTGATCTTGCCCAGGATAGGGATACATGGAAGACTTGTGTTGCTGTAGCCATAAACCTTAGTTAGTTCATCATTAATCCTCGTCTTCTCGATTAGCCAAAAGTGGTTGACAAGCGAAGTAAAATAAGCCAAATCAATCATCAAGTACCTCTCCAAACTGTTCTTACAATGCTCGGTCAACACACCATAAAATGAAATATTAAGGAAAACGTTTTGACCTACAAGAGATAAAACAAAGAGGTGGATTGAAGAAGGTTACATAGTACTGAAGTACATAGTCTATATTCATCCCCCGATATTATTAGGTGATTACAAAAGACCTGCAGAAAGACCAAGTCGTAAAGGAAATGAAAATATTAAGAAGGCCCAGGGAGAAATTGTTAAGTATGGTTAAGTATAAATTGATCTTGCCCAGATATTAACAGGTAGAAAACACATGTTGCTGCGGCAATAAATCTTCGGGTTTAGGAATGCCAGAGGGTCAGGAAGTGAACCTCGATCTCTAGTGTAAGATTGACTTAGTCGACATGAGAACAAGACAGAATCCAGATTAATACTTGTTAAAAAATTTCCTCAACCAACGTTCTTCTTTTTTGTTCTGATACCAAACTGTTTGAATACCTAAAACACAACTATCCCCCCCCGCAAATGAAATCACAAATTCGGCACTGAGTGCTCCCCCCAAAGCAAAAAGCTTAATTCGCACACTGCTTGTATCATGCAAAAATGCATCAGACTGTAAACCTGATTCTTGGCAAAGGCCGAAAATACAATTGAATGTATCAATCGTTGAGTTTCTGGTGCATCAAATAGATTTGATGCATTTAATAGCGAACGAATGTGTATGGAAAAAAGGTAGTTTGGGTGAGCCTGTGTATAAATATAAACCTATAGCGAACAAGAAGTCCGAAGAATAGGTGGGAAGATGGGAGCATGATATGAGAGAAAAATGGTCAGCATGCATTCAGGATATAAGAAAATGGAAAGAGATTGTTGAGAAGGCCACAATTTTTTTAATGAAATTTTGGAGCTTACACAGATAAAAACTTATTTGTTTAAATTAACAAAATATCTTTGGTTGGTCTTTTTGGTAACCGTAAACAAAAATTTGGTAATGTTGAAGAAAATTGTTGCCAACTCTAAACAAACATGCGCAATTACTAAAAGAATTTGTTCCTGCTTAACAATAATTTGTTTGTCGCCTATGAAAACAAATGTTTGGTTGCCGGAAACTATTTTTTGGCTACTCCTAACGAACATTTTTCTCGGTGTAATGACTTAATCAGGAATGAAATGAATCCTAAGAAAAGGACCACAGAGTCCTGGAAATCAAATGCAGGTAAGGCATTTATTATTAAACTGACTAAAGCTTAGCGCCTAGATACGCGGCAACAGAACGTCTGTTGTCTGCTTATATTGAAATCAAATGGTGTAACGCCTACTGCAGGGAAAGGCACGGAACTGAAGTGCGTTATTTCCGTGCCAGTAGTCTGCAGGTTATCGGCCACTGATATGCCGGATTTTTTATACATATCGTAAGTGTATTTGTCAACTATATTTCGCATTTTCCTCTCTTCTCATAATTAATTGTTCAATTCGACTTGATTCAATCAGTCATTGTACTTATCTAACTTTCCATCTTTGTTTTAATCATCCTTTACACCTTTCTACTTTGCTAAAATTAGTTTTATCCTTTATCATTTGTGCTGCCATCTGTTATTGTCCAAATCAAACATTTTCCTTTTATCGCTCCTATGGACACGTAACAAGTCACAAGTCGGCAATCGCCAACAGCATTGGTACTTTCCAACCAATAATTTCTTTGGATTTCATTGAATCCGGTTCTACATGCGGATGGCCCATTTACTGCGGAAGGAGTCCGCATGCGATCGCGTTCGCACGTAATACAATAACGACATAAGAAGCCGAAAGGCAAGACGTCAAAGAGTGATTCTTCGGAGGACAAAGAAAGACGGTTCAATGAACACACGTTGCTCCACAAATTCGGTACCGTGCGAAACATTCCCTTGCCCGCAGAGAACCCAGGGTTGCCAATTTGGTGTTTTTTACACCAGACTGATGTTTCGAGACGTCGGAATGGTGCCAACTACTTTTTATTATTTGCGCCAAGGCGCAATTCTGGTAGTTTTTTTTTAGATTTTCTGGTGTAAATTCTGGTGCAAAGAACCTCATTGTTACATTTAATTTCTAATGAGTTATAATAGCTTCACAGGGAAATTAAAAATGTACATTAATGCAGTGTAATTAATTTGTAACTACGTATTTCAAATGCACTGGAACGGATTTTATTCCTATTCCTATAGCGCCCTCATGACTTCGGGGCCCAGGGCGACTGCAACCCTCTCCCCCCCCCTACCCGTAGCTACGGCTTTCATCACAATTCCACTTTATCACGGAAAGTTGTGAATATTATAGGAACAATGCACACGTTTCGGAATTGATGAACGAACTTCCACAGCCCAAGAATCTTATTATAGAGACTTTGTCAGATTATGATGATGATGCTTTATAAAGAAAAGGATACTATTTTATGCTATAATTCACTTTTTGTGATGTAGCGCGCTATATCTGGTGATTTCTCACCTTGCCTAGCTCTTTTATGGCGATTTTCAAGCTTTTAGCGCGCTTGTCAGCTGGCATTTGGCAACCCTGCAACTCCATATCTTTAGTCGGAAGGACATCTGCGGGTGCTTGGCGCATGGATTCTGCTATATAGCAGCTTCCCACGACTCCCGTTTCGGGATAATTCGAGCCACACGAGGAACACGCCATATGTAATTCATGACTCACAACGAGGCCCTGTTTACAATGAAACCCAACTTCCCGGACCCTTGATGAAAATTAAATTCCGCCCCGGCGCTTGGCGATTTAGCGCAGAAACTCCTTCCAGATGGGTGCACGGTACGACGATGGAGGATGAAGCCATGCTTCATTCCACATGACATGTATTACTCACTTATTTCTTAAATATAAGCATAATAACTGGATTGATAATTGTGCTTCATTACATGAAACATTATGAACAATAACGTGTTAGGGTGGAACAACACACTCACTGTGGAATTTTTAATGGAGTATGCTTACGGAACTGGGCATGTAATGGTGGCTGTGTATTTCTAATGGACAGAAAGAAGACCAGAACAAAGCAGACAAAGACCCACACCAGGAGCGTTTACCTATTTTTAGGCTAGCTAGGCAATCTGCGAAGCCTGAAATCTAGAGAATAAAATTCAGGAGAAAATAACGATCAGAAATTGTAAATATTATTATTCATATCAGTGAGATGATGATACTGATTCTGGAGTTGGCAACCTGATTTCTTATGAGTTGGTAACCTGATTTCCTATGAGTTGGTAACCTGATTTCTCATGAGTTGGCAACCCGATTTCTCATGAGTTGGCAACCTGATTTCTTAGGAGTTGGCAACCTGATTTCTTAGGAGTTGGCAAATTTATTTCTATTCATAGCCTAGGACCACGTGACATATAAGTATAGCACAGATCTTGGACTCAGTATACGCCACTGACCCACCCACACCCCCCACACCCCACCCCCACACCCCCACCCCCACCCCCACCCCCCACACACAGGAAGAGAGAAACATATCCCGGACAACACGTATCCGAATTTTGGGATTTTAAAATATCCGATATCCGTCTCGGATGCAATGGATAATCATAATATCCGGATAGTCCGAATATACGGGTAATCCGAATATCCAGATACTACAAATATCCGGATAATTCGGATATCCGGGTAATACAGATTTCATGAAGGATTTGTAGAAAATCCGTGCAGTGAAACACGAACATGCCGAATAAAAGTATAAGTGGATAGCCCGTGAAACGAATAAACTATAAAAGTGTCCGGATAATGAACACATTCGGATATCCGGATAATTTGGATAATCCGAATATCAGGTCAATTAGGATACCCCGATAATCCGGACAATTTGGATAAATATAACAAGTACAATATGTTTTTTTATGTTTGTGTGTTTTCTGTATTATTCATGTCATTAAATCAGAATAATAAACAAGCTATTATAAGTATTTGCACTCTTGCTATCCGAAATTTAAAATATACAGCAATATGGTAGAGACAGTGATGTGCCGTAGACTATAAGTTTACGTCTACATGCGTTGTCTACACGTAATCTACGCGTAGATTACATTGGGTTGTAGTTTACATAGACTACGTAGACAATCTAAAGTGCATTAAAATTAATTTTCAAGGCTTTCATGAAAGGAAAGTGACATTTTCAACTATATTGATTCCTAACAAAATGAGAAGAATCCTATTTACAACAAAATTGATCTTCTCTTCTATCATCAACTAAGGAAGAAGATAAATAGTATGCAAAAAACAACAACAGATGGCAGTCGTGAGGCAAGAGTGGTCTTTTCCTATAAACACTAGAATATTTCCTATATTAGGTTTCTTTCTAGGTGAGAAATTGTTCGAATTTGGAAGAAAGAATATGAAAAGTTCTCTTCACACATCAGCAACTGATACGCAGTATAATTTTCTTTTAATTCCACGGCGCCCTTTGTTAAATTATCACCTTTTGCCATGTTGTTTACATAGATTAACTAATCTACGTGTATAAAATAGTCTACGTGTAGAATGTAGACTATCGTTGTTTACGCGTAGACGCACATCACTGGGTAGAGACGACCATATATTAGAATGTATTGCATAGTTATTCATACTGTTACCAGTTGAGCCTTTTTAGGGAGGTCACTACAAAGCAAGAATTAATTACTTTTAATCCAACCTTGTATTAATTAATAAATTAAATATTTTAAGATTAGTTTTGTCTACCCCACCAATCAGAGTTTTAGATTGGAGTTCTTCGTGGCACATGTTAAATAAAAATAGCATGTATTAGGTTGAAAATCAATAAAAAATATCGTAAAAAGCATTATTCAAAATTTAAATCATATTCTCTAGTCCTTTAAGTGGGTATGACGGCTATATCCGTCATTCCCACTTATTATCTGCAGTGGCTATGACGGATATATTCGCCCTCACCATTCTCTGGCTAATCTCTCCTGCTTAAGGTGAACTAAGGAGGACCTGCTTCTTTAAACATTGAGTTATTTCGCATTCCCACCATGAGATGTCACTCTCAGAAGCTCCAGAGTGTTTAACTTGCCATAATCCCCTCGAGATGGAGACACTGCTTCCACATTGGCACTCTACTATATACACTACTTTTTTATAGCTGTGTTTATCTTACCCTTGTATATAATATAGTATATAATCTGTGCTTGAAGCAGAGCAGAGGTGTGTGAGCGTTTTTCTTGAGTGATTGAATTTAATTATTTTAGATCGCTTTTTTTGCCACCGTTGGCTAATCGCGACGATGAATATGAGTAACGATACGAAGAATTTGATGAAGAGACACTCAAGAAGAACGCCTATCTCCCAGGCCGGGATTCGAACCCGGAACCCCTGGTTTCTTTCAATTTGAAGTCTTGCATTTTTCGGAATTGTAGTGGAGCGACAAAAAATTCTTAAAAAATAACTTTTTAGTTCGTCAGCCTAATTTGAGTATAGAAGAAGCACTTTGAAGGGTGATAAGGAATTGTAATTTTTAAAATTACCCACTATGGAAGAGATTTGACACTTGCAAATTACCCCCTTGAGAGGCTAGAAGTAGTACCGTAACTGGCGTTAAGGGCCGATATTTCGTTAATGTAGTCATTGTAACTAGTGATTTATCCACACACCACCAACACACCCAGAAAATTTTCCACAAAGCCTAACTTATGGTAATTTGGAGTTAAATATACCTTCACACAACCCTAAAAACGACCTTACGCCCCAAGATGAAAAATTCTGAATAAATCCCTAAATGTTAGACAAACCCCTCAGCACGCTACCGCCTCAATCTCCCCACCATGTGCTCCCAATGCCTTCAGCTCCATCTCGCGAGCTTGCGTCGAGTTAGATAACCGCCGGCGGCGTCTCTCCCTAAACTTGATCTCTCCGTTGTGACGGGAGGGAGAAATGCTTGCATGTGGAAATCGGAGTAATCCAAGTTTCAGGCTTGCCGAGGCAAGATACCAACAACACACACCCTTCGGAGGGAACAAAGCAGGGAAGGCCTTACCTATGATTTATCGGGGACCTCGGAAAAAAAGGGGGAGGGGGACACGGAAGGGGGGGGATATGGCGGAGCGACAAGTACCAGCACTTCATTTCTCTTCCGCCCTTAGCCCTTCGGAAATTCTTTTGACATGCGCCCTTGAAAACTAAAAAAAACTAATCACGATATTGAAAAGGCAACTGTCGTCGGGTGTCGTAGGGAATAAGCGATCATAAAGCTTAAAAAATCCATGCTGGGGAAACATATAAACAGTTTATAACATTTCCACATTATTTAAAACATGTGCATTCAAATAATTTGTAGGGTGTTAAGATTGACACAAACTATATTATACAGGGCGTTTCATAAGTCGGATGAGAACATGTAGGTGAAAAGAGTAAATATCGAAGTTTTGAAACTGCCTTTCAAATGTTCGATATGTCCTCCCTTCGTGACTCAACAGACGTCAATCCTGTAATCCCGCTCCTGCCACACACCTTCCAACATATCAAATGCATCCATGATTCTTTGTCGAAGTTCTGATAAATCTCTTCGTAAAGGAGACACGTGAACACAAGCTTTAACATAACCTCACAGAAAAAAAAAATCAACTGGAGTGAGGTCGCGTGACCTGGAAGGCCAGGGAGTCTTCGTTCCTCTTTCTGTTAACCTGAAAGAGCAATGTTTCATACTACTACCTCCTAGTGGAGAAACTGGTAACTAAGCCACGGTATCTGTCACGAAAGGAACTTGTACATTTCTTCTACTCACTGGCATGCTTTCATCTCTTGTGTGTGGGGTTGCTACTGCACGGTCCAAAATTCTAAAACGTCTAGTGTGTGTGTGTCTGTTTTATTGGCTTCCATGATATGCCGGACGGCAAGTCCCTGCACGTCTGCACTTCACGCGGCTCACGCCAGGCGCGGATCCACGAGGAGGACGATAGGGGCAATCGCCCTACCAACTGCCATGGTTTGGATATATTATTATGCCTAATAACATTCAAGACTCATTAGTTCTGTTATTTTATCACCACGTTTAACAGGCTCAAGAAGTCCACTTTATGCTCATGATAGGCTAATCGGAATTGGACCTACAGTTTAAATTAGAATCGGAACGAGTCTACAAGATGCGTTAAAAGAGAATTGGACCTGAGACCACTGCAGAGAATGCGTTTTTATTTCTTTGTTTATTCTTTTTACTTCTCATATCTGACAGTTCAGCTTGACAATGGAAGGAATTATGATAACAACAGAGGCGTAGCTATGGGTAGGCGAAGTGGGCGAGCACCCGGGGCCTTGCGTCCAATGGGCTTATTATTTTTTTAAATGTAATAGATAGAAGTGAGTAAGATAGATGGAAAGGGCTAATTTTTGTGGCCGATAAAACTACAACATTTTAACCGGTTATAAATTCTAGTGAAACATTACTCTTTGATTGAATACGTCAACTATTTAGTATTTTAAATAAAACGGGTGGCGCCGTCTGATTTTAGAATATCCAGGAAGCCAAACAACAACAATGAAACGTTCTCTTACAAAGGTTGATAAGCATCAACACAATTCTTGACTTCTCATAACTTAGCGGTTCCAGAACATCGACAAACATTATACACAGCGGTAACAACAGATAATTAAGGAAACTTCAGGTATTTGTTGACATTTCTTTCGAAATAAGACCAATTACTACAAGAACATATCAGACGTATAAAATAAAATGAGATTCACAATAATTATGCAAGTTCCGAAATTCAAAATGAACTGATACAGGTAAAGAGCAACGATGTCAAAATCGCTATATTAAAAAAAGTAAAATTAGCTAAGTTCCAGAGATTTACTAACTTTACGTTCAGTTTATTTCTTTGAGTTCGAAACGTCTTCTTTTACATTCTAGATTATTTTGTAAGTGAACGTGACCTAACACAAAACAGCACAACAATGTTTAACACACAACAGTTATTGTTCACTGTTGAAGCTCGTTACAGTAGCTATGAAACTACATCCAAAAACTGACGACCAGAATTACATTGTACTTTTACATAAAGTAAAAGATCTTCATGCCGGATTCCCATTCAAAGTGGGGAGATGCTGACATCTGTAGGATAGTACGTAAGTTTTTGAAGTTTATTTATTTGGGTCGCTTTTCTGTAATTTCTGTCTAATAGCGACGATGCGGATGAGTGATGATGTGATTGGATTAAAAGAAAGGGCACTTACAAGGACACCCATGCCCAGATCGAGATTCGAACACGGGAACTCCTCTGGCAAGATCGAAAGTCGGCCACTTAACACACTCGGTCACCGAACCGGCGTGTTTATGTTATTAATGCTATATTCATTTGGCTTATTTTTCTTCACTTTTCTGCCACTTTTGGCTACTCGCGAAGATGAAGATGTTGGGACAGTCACAACGAACACCTATTCCCAGGCCGGCATTCGAACCCGGGACCCTTATTAATGTATATATGTTCAAAGGTGTTTGTCTGTAAAATAGATAAACCCTGTGGCCAACAGGTCAGAGTGCCAATCCCTGCCAACCAGATTTCAGTTAGATGGCGCCTTGTGAACTCATAGAGTCCCATCACCGCTGCTGTATGCAGCTTGATAGATTAGATTGCAGAATGCATGCTAGTTATTCTCTTTATCTGCTATTTTATCTACTAGTCATATCCTGTGTGTTATATTTTGTGCTAACAAAATATAACACCGAGGATTTTTCTGAAGTAACTTGGATTTTTGCTATAACATGATTATGCCTTGTTTCCATATTAAACACACTTTGCTAACGAAGGCAGTTTTTAAAAAAATTAAAAGCACTATACACGTTAAGTTTTCACCCTATATCTCATGGATTCCTGTTATTTGGATCACAAGTAAAACTGTAGGACTTCTCCCGATAAGGTTTTTCCCTACCGTTTCGTAGGAGACGTCGTGGAAGTTCCACCTAGGGCAATGGGCCTGCCTCTCCGTTCGTGGCCCTATACCAAGTGTGATAGTACATGACGTTTTCCGAGCCGTACGAGTTCGTCAGCTCTGGAATATTCCTGGGTCAGGAAGGTCCTACTATGGCTCAGCATCCACTGTTGTTATGCTGGGGTGAACTTGGCCAGCTTACCGCGGTACAATTACAGTAATGGCAGTAATCCCTGATATCTTTCATGTTACTTCAGGAAAATGTAGCTATGTAATGAAGTAAGTCTTGATAGCCAGTGTGTGTGTGTAGGTATGCACATAGTAAGTATGTAATGTAAGACCACTAACGGTTTTTCCTTTTGGGTCTGCGAAGTAATTCCTTAAGCTTGTAGGTTAGCTTGAGTGATAGCGTGTCATTCTAAATTTAATTAAAACTGGTTAACAATTTTCCATCTCATTTCCGAAAAAATGGATGAAAGCCCTAAGCATCTCCATCACGTGTCAAGCTTAGGGGTGGGATTGAATTCTAAACTGGTTAACAAACTCTTTTCATTTCAAAAAAAATGAAAAGACCCGAAGCAACTCCACCACGTGTCGTTCTAAAGAATGAGGGGATCTGAACCAGTTGTTTATGCAATTAATTGCTGGGTGATGTAAATAACTCATCATTCATCCTCTTGATGAGACCACTCGTCATTGGCATGACGAGTTATTGCTTGGCAATGCGAAAGATACAAAATCACACTAAGGAACTAGACTACAGAAAAGACAATGGTCACTCGTTGGGTTTTATGAACCGTTGAACCTGAATCATGGCTGGGTGTAGGATAATTACCTGTCTATCTGAAGTCTTTAGCTGAATCAAATAAGCAAAGTCCTCTGTAAGCTTCTCCAATTCGTCGACCAGAGCGTCGTTCCACTTCTGACCTACTGCCTTGCTGACCACCTCGTCTCTCTCAACTCATCCCAAAAGTCAGTCCCCTCTCAGCTTGTCTCACCTCTATATTACTAGGCCATCGAGCCCTTCCTCTATGCCGAATCGTGTTATTTAATTGCTACCATGCAAACCGCTGACTCTATAACCAGAAGTATTACCTGTTTCCTGAATGCTCAGGAGGTTTGCATGGCACAACACAATGCATTGTAAACATGCCTCAGAGGTTGAGACAACTGAGAAAAACAAGTGAATGCCCTGGTCAACGTGAAGCGTTCAGAGAGACTTTAATAAAAATAAATATACAATCTTAGGGATTGATACGATAGATATTTCAAGTGCTTTGTGTAATTTTCATTACCGTAGATTTAAACATGTTAGTATTTGCAGACTCAAATGGAAGAATGGTGTATGAGAAGAGATCGCTGTGAACATGAAAGCGAGATCTTGTCATAGGCAGATGCAATCGACATTTAGGCTATATCGAGTGTATTTGCATGCGATATATCAAGTCGATTGCAGTTGGTTCTCCGGCGCAAGGCTGTAAGGTACAAATGGCTTTGCGTCCGTCTTCCAACTGCATAAAAGAGGCCCTCACAGATGGTAGAGATGTTGACGGCGTTGTGAGGCTTTGAACTGACATCTACCTGTACCAACCAAGCCGCATCTTTTCAGGACCTTAAGAGACCTAGATTGCCCAGGAAACATCGACAGGATTGGAAGCTTTTGCACCGACAGGAAAGCATATCAGATGTCCTAAATTCACGGCCTCAAAATCTACAACACAAGGATGTTCACGGAGATGAATTCTAGGTCCAGAATTGTGGAATCTAAACCGGAACCATCTCTAGAAAAAATAGGAAATATTTCGGGATCAAAAGCACAAATATACTATGTAGATGACGTAATAATTGTAATATAAGATAATTCAAGAACAGAGTTGGAAAGGAAGTCGAGGACTTGTGTGATAAGGCGAAATTGACGATTGCCACCCAGGAGACCCACTTTATAATCCTAAAGGGTAAGCTGAATGCTAAAAAACACCCACAGATGAAATTCAGAGAAAATTTTTAGAATAGTAAAGGAAGCTAAATATCTAGGTGTGAAATTACGAGAAATGCAACTATGACATGGATTATGTAACTTCAAAAGCTGAGTCTGTAATAAATAAATTGGTAGCAATAGGTTCAAATTCGCGTACATTCAAACTTCCTATGTCGTTTATAAACCCATACATATTCATAATCTACAACGTGATTGTTTCTTTCGACGGACCAATCAGAGTAGACTACCTAAAATATACTAAAATAACCATCTATTCCACTCTGGACCCCATAAAAAAGCTAATCCGTAGAACATAGTAGCTGTCTCCTGCTAAAAGAACCATATATTATTAATATAAAACAGTGCAATTGTAGGTTCTGTACCCCACTCTGAAATTCGTCCCTCCCAACAGTAATTTCTGGATCCGCCACTGGCTCACACTCGCACTGCTTCGCACAAGCCTGCGACGCGACTGTCATCTACCGGGCGACAAGGGAAGCCCCTTTCAGTGGCAGGAGTTTCGTGGAACCGCGGCATCTACACGTCGAGATAAACGAGCTGACCTGTTTTACACTGACTGACCATTACATATATATACACACACACACTTATACACATAATAAATGCCGCTGTTTTGGAATTTGGGGCAGAAAATCTCTACCCAAATCGTAAGCTACGCGCACAGTTACAGGGGACTTCAATTCCGCAAACATAATACAGCACTCAACTTTCTGACGCACAGTAAACGACGCCATTTTACTCACTACTCAAGAACAATGCGGCGCATGCACGTACTCATGTTGCATTGTCGTTGCCATCTGTTGGAAAAAAAAATCCAACATAACCATTTCCCTGACAATTGGATTGTGAGGTGGGTCCTCTTAAATGGCCTCCAAGGTCGGCCGACTTGACTCCTCTGGACTTTTTTCTGTGGGGGTATATCAAGACTATTGCCTACCGAACACCTGTGCAAGGGTTGGACGATCTACGAGAAAGAATTATAAATGCATGTGCGTCTGTGACACGTCAAGCGTTGCGCAACGTATGGATTGGGGTTGAGTACCGACTTGATGTTTGTCGAGCCACCAATGGAGCTCACATTGAGATCTACTGAGGTGAGTACTGCAATTTTCTTTTGCTTATCATAAAATTATATGATTCCCCTCTTCCAAATAAACGTAACCGGACATTTCTATCACCAACGGTTGCCGAGTTATTCAAATTTCTTATTGGTATATTTTCATCGGGAGACACTGTATGTACTGTACTGTATGTACAAGCCTCGCAGAATTATGAAGTTGGACAATCAGATGTCTCGTTGACGTTTCTTAATAAACATCAAATTGGACACAAAATTCCAGATTGCACTACGAAAATACACACCGTAATTCGTTCGCCGAGTGAATATTCATTTAATTTAAGCTGATTAACGGTAGGAAAACAATGAAATTGTTTTAGTGCCACACGCATCTGTTTTATGCAATCCTGCTGCTTGTTGGCTGAACCCTCGTTTCGGTCAATAGCTGAACCTCCCTGCGTGGAAACTGCAAATCGCGAATGGCATGAAGGGATGCGAAATAATTAATGAGTTGCTAACGGTAAAAGCAGCAAAAAGACCACGCAAATGCGTATGTTATTCCACACCAACTGTTTACACATTAACTTGCTAAAACCCAGTTTTCATCTGTTGATGGAAAGAGACTGTTTACAACGCATATGAATACGGTTTATACCCTACATTAATGCATTACGCAAATATTCATTTTGCAATAATTGCCCAGTGGAACTTTAGTCTGTCATTACTGTTGCTTCTCTTAAATCTTACCGATTACATTGTACAGTCACCGGCAATAAAAATGGGAGTAGTATGATTTGTGGTACTATTGGCGCGATAAATGATGAACCCCCCTCAGGCAGATTTGGCTACACTTAAAACTTGCTCAACATGCCCATATGAGCTTTTTGCTCAAGTGTGGTACTCCGTCTAATCCAAGATTTTTGTAAAAATGCCCTCGGGAAGTTCCTGTGAAATGATGAGCCCCCTCAGATTGATTTGTCCACACTTACAAAAGGCACTTCTGTCAGATTGTTGTCCATAAATTTGTTAAAAATATGCCCCTCTTGATTTTTTTTTGCCCACACCTAAAACTAAGCCAAGATACACCCACACCCACACCCACCCACACCCAAAGCACATTGTTGAACCCAACTGATATTTTTTATTAAGTATAGAGTTTTGATTTGAACCCCAAGAAATTTTATATAAATACCAAAGCCAAAAATATTCACACACATACACACACACACACACTAAATATACAAAACACACTGCTGAACCCAACTGATATTTTTTTATTAAGCATAGAATTTTGATTTGAACCCCAAGAAATTTTATATAATAAACATAACAAAATTCTAATATGTATTTTTGTTTAACAGGCACAACAAGTTCTGAGCACATAAGCAGTTTCTGAGGAATACAAGGCAGCAGCAGCAGCAAGCAAATAACTTATAGAAGGCAGTGTGTATCCTATCTAATTGCATGGATAATCTTGACACAGGATTTTTTGAGAGAAGATGTATTTCAAAATACATAAAATCTAAGTCACTTGTTGATGATTTAAAGCTTAGATTCTTTGGCCTGTCCGAGTATGACCTGTTTGCAGTGCAAAATGAAACTGAAATGCAGTGGGTGCTTGCCAGTGACAGGCCATTCCAATGCCTCTATCTCAATTTTATCAGCGAGTTTGAAAAATTTATGTACAGCAGGTTCAGGAGAATTGTTGGATTGTTTGTTAATTTTTATACAGACAGGTGCCATTATTATTTAAGGTTGAAATTGTTTGACAATTATTGGTTCAACAATTGCTATGAGCATTGTTTTGAGTATAGGATGCCCATGATTGCATCTCAGAGTTTAAATTGGAGACATTATAAATATTCAAATAAAATTATTAACAAGATATCTAAAAATAAGAAGATTGAATTTGTTACAACTGATAATGGGAATTTGTACAGTGGTGAAGATTTCAATCCAGAGTTTGTATCATATTCCAACTATATATATTTGAATGAGCTTGTCATGTATTTTATAAGGCAAAAATTTAGAGATTGCACTTATGATTGTATTGTTGAGGCACTGGGGCAGAATAATTTGCATGGCATATGCAACTGTGGGAGAGTTTTGTCCAGCCTCTCAGTGTGATTTCAGGCACAGGAATCTGGCAGTTGGGAATCAATTCGCAGCAGGCAGCCCTGATTATTTCAGCAGAGACAGCAATCAAGGTAAATAAATATTTGCTGCAAGTGTAAATCCCTGCCCATCACAGCCAGGCTCGGGTTTGTATGCAGGAAGAGGCAAGATATTTGTTTGAAATCTGCTTGGGTATAATTTTCTGAATCCTGTACCTAATAATAGCATCACAGCATAACTCTGATAGAGATAGGGACATTGAGTATCAATAAAATATTCAGAACAAACCTCTATAAGATATCACAACCTGCAACAATCTGGATGTATGAGATGTTTTATTGATTCTGTATTTTTCAGGCTCTCTTGTTACAATCTTGTTTCTCTCTGCAATATTGCCATCACTATAACAATATCTGCCACATGTTCTATGATTATATGCTCTAACAACATAAACCTGAAAACATATCTGTAATCAATAACTTGTCAGTAATCAATTCTAACAAGTTTAATTTTTAATAGGCTCTTCCTGTCTTGTTTTACATGCAGTTCCAAATCCCTGCCCATCAGTGCTGTAGAAATATCAGCCAGGCTCGGGTTTATGTGTGGGAAGAGGCAAGATATTTGTTTGAAATCTGCTTGGGTATAATTTTCTGAAGCCTGCACCTAATAATAGCATCACAGCATAGCTCTGTCAGAGATAGGGACATATTTTTCAGGCTCTCTTGTTACAATCTTGTTTCTCTCTGCATCACTATAATAATATCTGCCACATGTTCTATGATTATATGCTCTAACAACTTCAATGAAAACATATTTGTAATCAATAATAATTATTCTTGTCAGTAATCAATTCTAACAAGTTTAATTCTTAATAGGCTCTTCTCCTCATCAGTGTAACAAATTTCCTGTCTTGTTTCATATGCAGTTCCATCCCTGCCCATCAGTGCTGTAGAAATATCAGCCAGGCTCGGGTCTGTGTGTAGGAACAGGCAAGATATTTGTAGTTGAAATTTGCATGCAATAATCTGGATGTATGAGATGTTTTTTTGATTTTATGTTTCTGTATTTTTCAGGCTCTCTTGTTACAATTTTGTTTCTCTCTGCAACATTGCCACCACTATAATAATATCTGCCACATGTTCTATGCTAACAACTTCATAATCTAAACCTGAAAACATATCTGTAATCAATAACAGTAATCAATTCTAACAAGTTTAATTTTTAATAGTCTCTTCTCCTGTCTTGTTTTGCATGTAGTTCCAAATCCCTGCTCATCAGTGCTGTAGAAATATCAGCCAGTGACCCTGGAGGTAAATCCAGAAGACACTGTTGCTGCTTTATAGCTGCTGCTGATAATCTGATTCTGATATTTTCCACTTTTGTTCCTATATAAACGTTTCAACGTATGTTGACAGGGTCACTGTCTTGCCTGTCAATGTTTTCACAAATATCTGCATTATATGTATATTTATAATGGCTGCTTCTCTATCATAGCTATGCTGTGATGCTATTATTAGGTACAGGCTTCAGAAAATTATACCCAAGCAGATTTCAAACAAATATCTTGCCTCTTCCTGCACACAGACCCGAGCCTGGCTGATATTTCTACAGCACTGATGGGCAGGGATTTGGAAATGTGAAACAAGACAGGAAATTTGTTACACTGATGAGTTAGAATTAATTACTGACAAGATTATTATTGATTACAGATATGTTTTCAGGTTTATTTTTTTGCATCGATTATGAAGTTGTTAGATAGAACATGTGGCAGATATTATTATAGTGATGGCAATGTTGCAGAGAGAACAAAATTGTAACGAGAGCCTGAAAAATACAGAAACAAAACATCTCATACATCCAGATTGTTGCAGGTTGTCATATCTTATAGAGGTTTGTTCTGAATATAATTAAATTTATACTCAATGTCCCTATCTCTGACAGAGCTGTGCTGTGATGAGGTACAGGCTTCAGAGCAGATTTCAAACAAATATCTTGCCTCTTCCTGCATACAGACCCGAGCCTGGCTGAGCACTGATGTGAAGGGATTTGGAAATGTGAAACAAGAGAGGAAATTTGTTACACTGATGAGAAGAAAATTAAACTTGTTAGAATTGATTACTGACTTATTGATTACAGATATGTTTTCAATTAAATTTATACTCAATGTCCCTATCTCTGACAGAGTTATGCTGTGATGCTGTTATTAGGTACAGGCTTCAGAGCAGATTTCAAACAAATATCTTGCCTCTTCCTACATATAGACCCGAGCCTGGCTGAGCACTGATGGGTAGGGATTTGGAACTGCATGCAAAACAAGACAGGAAATTTGTTACACTGAAGAGAAGAGCTACTGACAAGAAAAAATATTATTGATTACAGATAAGTTGTTAGAGCATATAATCATAGAACATGTGGCAGGGCAATGAGATTGTAACAAGAGAGAACCTGAAAAATACAGCCTGGCTGATATTTCTACAGCACTGATGGGCAGGGATGGAACTGCATGTGAAACAAGACAGGAAATTTGTTACACTGATGAGAAGGAATTGATTACTGACAAGAATAATGATTATTGATTACAGATATGTTTTCACAATAAAGTTTATTCTCAATGTCCCTGTCTCTGACAGAGCTGTGCTGTGATATTTTTATTAGGTACAGGCTTCAGAAAATTATACCCAAGCAGATTTCAACTATGCCTGTTCCTGCATACAGACCCCCCGAGCCTGGCTGATATTTCTACAGCACTGATGGGCAGGGATGGAACTGCATGTGAAACAACACAGAGAAGAGCCTATTAAGAATTAAACTTGTTAGTGACTTATTGATTACAGATATGTTTTCAATTAAGTTTATACTCAATGTCCCTATCTCTGACAGAGCTGTGCTGTGATGAGGTACAGGCTTCAGAAAATTATACCCAAGCAGATTTCAAAATTTTATGTACCACTGCAGGTATCATGCCTCTTCCTGCACACAGACCCGAGCCTGGCTGATATTTCTACAGCACTGATGGGCAGGGATGGAACTGCATGTGAAACAAGACAGGAAATTTTTTACACTGATGAGGAGAAGAGCCTATTAAGAATTAAACTTGTTAGAATTGATTACTGACAATTATTGATTACAGATATGTTTTCATGCATCGATTATGAAGTTGTTAGCATAGAACATGTGGCAGATATTATTATAGTGATGGTGCAGAGAGAAACAAGATTGTAACAAGAGAGCCTGAAAAATACAGAAATATAAAATCAATAAAACATCTCATACATCCAGATTGTTGCAGGTTGTCATATGTTATAGAGGTTTTGTTCTGAATATAACTATATTTTATTGATTCCTTCTGTATGTTGTAATCTGAAAGCACCCTGTCATCCTCAAGCTGCTTGCATGCAAATATGAGCCTCTGTTGATCGGGAGGGATTCCCTCCTTATCCTGTATTTTCTGCTTTATAGCAGCAACAGTGTCCTCTGGATTTACCTCCAGGGTCACTGTCTTGCCTGTCAATGTTTTCACAAATATCTGCATTAATGGCTGCTTCTTTATCAGAGTTATGCTGTGATGTTATTATTAGGTACAGGCTTCAGAAAATTATACCCAAGCAGATGTCAACTATGCCTCTTCCTAGATACAGACCCGAGCCTGGCTGATATTTCTACAGCACTGATGAGCAGGGATTTGGAACTACATGCAAAACAAGACAGGAGAAGAGCCTATTAAAAATTACTTGTTAGAATTGATTACTGTTATTGATTACAGATATGTTTTCAGGTTTAGATTATGAAGTTGTTAGCATAGAACATGTGGCAGATATTATTATAGTGGTGGCAATGTTGCAGAGAGAAACAAAATTGTAACAAGAGAGCCTGAAAAATACAGAAACATAAAATCAAAAAAACATCTCATACATCCAGATTATTGCATGCAAATTTCAACTACAAATATCTTGCCTGTTCCTACACACAGACCCGAGCCTGGCTGATATTTCTACAGCACTGATGGGCAGGGATGGAACTGCATGAAACAAGACAGGAAATTTGTTACACTGATGAGGAGAAGAGCCTATTAAGAATTAAACTTGTTAGAATTGATTACTGACAAGAATAATTATTATTGATTACAAATATGTTTTCATTGAAGTTGTTAGAGCATATAATCATAGAACATGTGGCAGATATTATTATAGTGATGCAGAGAGAAACAAGATTGTAACAAGAGAGCCTGAAAAATATGTCCCTATCTCTGACAGAGCTATGCTGTGATGCTATTATTAGGTGCAGGCTTCAGAAAATTATACCCAAGCAGATTTCAAACAAATATCTTGCCTCTTCCCACACATAAACCCGAGCCTGGCTGATATTTCTACAGCACTGATGGGCAGGGATTTGGAACTGCATGTAAAACAAGACAGGAAGAGCCTATTAAAAATTAAACTTGTTAGAATTGATTACTGACAAGTTATTGATTACAGATATGTTTTCAGGTTTATGTTGTTAGAGCATATAATCATAGAACATGTGGCAGATATTGTTATAGTGATGGCAATATTGCAGAGAGAAACAAGATTGTAACAAGAGAGCCTGAAAAATACAGAATCAATAAAACATCTCATACATCCAGATTGTTGCAGGTTGTGATATCTTATAGAGGTTTGTTCTGAATATTTTATTGATACTCAATGTCCCTATCTCTATCAGAGTTATGCTGTGATGCTATTATTAGGTACAGGATTCAGAAAATTATACCCAAGCAGATTTCAAACAAATATCTTGCCTCTTCCTGCATACAAACCCGAGCCTGGCTGTGATGGGCAGGGATTTACACTTGCAGCAAATATTTATTTACCTTGATTGCTGTCTCTGCTGAAATAATCAGGGCTGCCTGCTGCGAATTGATTCCCAACTGCCAGATTCCTGTGCCTGAAATCACACTGAGAGGCTGGACAAAACTCTCCCACAGTTGCATATGCCATGCAAATTATTCTGCCCCAGTGCCTCAACAATACAATCATAAGTGCAATCTCTAAATTTTTGCCTTATAAAATACATGACAAGCTCATTCAAATATATATAGTTGGAATATGATACAAACTCTGGATTGAAATCTTCACCACTGTACAAATTCCCATTATCAGTTGTAACAAATTCAATCTTCTTATTTTTAGATATCTTGTTAATAATTTTATTTGAATATTTATAATGTCTCCAATTTAAACTCTGAGATGCAATCATGGGCATCCTATACTCAAAACAATGCTCATAGCAATTGTTGAACCAATAATTGTCAAACAATTTCAACCTTAAATAATAATGGCACCTGTCTGTATAAAAATTAACAAACAATCCAACAATTCTCCTGAACCTGCTGTACATAAATTTTTCAAACTCGCTGATAAAATTGAGATAGAGGCATTGGAATGGCCTGTCACTGGCAAGCACCCACTGCATTTCAGTTTCATTTTGCACTGCAAACAGGTCATACTCGGACAGGCCAAAGAATCTAAGCTTTAAATCATCAACAAGTGACTTAGATTTTATGTATTTTGAAATACATCTTCTCTCAAAAAATCCTGTGTCAAGATTATCCATGCAATTAGATAGGATACACACTGCCTTCTATAAGTTATTTGCTTGCTGCTGCTGCTGCCTTGTATTCCTCAGAAACTGCTTATGTGCTCAGAACTTGTTGTGCCTGTTAAACAAAAATACATATTAGAATTTTGTTATGTTTATTATATAAAATTTCTTGGGGTTCAAATCAAAATTCTATGCTTAATAAAAAAATATCAGTTGGGTTCAGCAGTGTGTTTTGTATATTTAGTGTGTGTGTGTGTGTATGTGTGTGAATATTTTTGGCTTTGGTATTTATATAAAATTTCTTGGGGTTCAAATCAAAACTCTATACTTAATAAAAAATATCAGTTGGGTTCAACAATGTGCTTTGGGTGTGGGTGGGTGTGGGTGTGGGTGTATCTTGGCTTAGTTTTAGGTGTGGGCAAAAAAAAATCAAGAGGGGCATATTTTTAACAAATTTATGGACAACAATCTGACAGAAGTGCCTTTTGTAAGTGTGGACAAATCAATCTGAGGGGCTCATCATTTCACAGGAACTTCCCGAGGGCATTTTTAGAAAAATCTTGGATTAGACGGAGTACCACACTTGAGCAAAAAGCTCATATGGGCATGTTGAGCAAGTTTTAAGTGTAGCCAAATCTGCCTGAGGGGGGTTCATCATTTATCGCGCCAATAGTACCACAAATCATACTACTAATGGGACACCTAGATCTTGAGACACTGGCTTCTCCGCAATGCGTTATGTGTGTTGCCTAACTCTACGGCGTTGGTAGAAGTTGCCATTGAAAATTTGCTATTAATATCCATTTATCGCCGTAGATTTAGGCAACACACATAACGCCTTACAAGAAAGCCAGTATTTCAGGATCTAGGTGGCCCAGTTTTATTGCTGGTGACTGTACGTTGACTTCAAGGTTGAAGTTTGAAGTTCACTAATCAGGACTGGATCTACAGATTAAAGTGGGATCCGAATCAGCATGTATTGAATCCGAGACCCCTTAATTACAATGTGACAAGAATGCCACTTTTTTTTTTTTAAAAAAAGGAAGATATACCGTAAGCGGTAGTATCCCCCGTTTTTCACCTTTTTTTAATTTTCACATTTATCAATTTTCTCAAATTTATCTGTATTCTCATTGGGACAAACACAAACATCCATGTCGAACCGGGATTGGAGCCAGGGACCACTGGCATTGTAGCACGCTGTGCTAACCATTCAGCCACGGAGGCCAACATACCACTACGCCATCGGGGAGGTCTTATACGGTGCCTTCAAGTGAACCTACTTATGCGAATATTTTACGTATTTATCGTGTTTCATGTTAAGAGTAAGGATAGTGGTTCATTTAAATACTCTGTGATTAAAAATATTTTCATTAGATTTATGTGTGCCGACTTTTGGGGGCAATGTCCTTACTGTCCCCCACCCTATCAAGAGCGGACAGAGTATCTTGTTTTGCCCCCTCCCCAAAATTCACTTTTAGTTCACATTTGAAAAAAATAAATGAATGTAGAGAAGTATGTCTTAAAACAGATTGGTGACATTTCTCTAAATCATCCATTCGTTTAGTAAATGACCTCGTTCAACTTTCACATCAAGACTTACAATGAGTTGCTCACAAGAGAATATCTCAGTAGGCAAGAAATAAGTATCTAGAGGGAATATTCTTCAGAAAACTTTTCAGAGTAGCTAAAGGGTAATTCATATAAAACTAACACATTTCTTTGCCGTTTTATTGAAACAAGAATACCTCGTAATTCTCCAAGTTAGTTTATATGGCGCAGGACTTCTGGGAGATTCATACATCCTCAAGAGAGTACGCAGCTGTGCAGCATTTGGTAGCTTTCGTCGCAGAAACTGGCTCAGTCATTGCAAGGATACAGTATGTGCTTCATATTTTCATGATGTTTGTTGAGTCAAGGATATTTTCAACAAGACAGCGGCACATGTCATACATCGAACAAATACATGGAGCTCATTGAAAGTTTTTTTGACGACCGGATAATTTCCGAGAACCTGTGGCCACCGAGATCTCCGGATTTAACATCCACAGACTTCTTCCTATGGGGTTACTTAAAAGACAGTTTACGCCACACGCCCCCAGACTTTGGACGATTTGAAGCAGAACATTGTACACGAGAACAATGGAATTGACAACAGCGTTCTTCAACGAGCAGCCAGTAACATGGAACGACGTGTTGCGTTGTGCTTGGAGCAGCAGGGAGGACATTTTCAGCATTTGCTGTAGAGGGTAGTAATCTCCCAAAGTTACTCTACATTTGTGGCATAACAAATTGTGTTTAGCAACATTGTTGTTGAAATAAATTAGGAAAGAAATGTGTTAGTTTTCTGTGAATCACCCGTTACTATTGTGGAACGCTTAACGCGTGAGAATTTTTGTACACCCATAATATTATTTCTGAATTAAATACTATTCTCTTTTTGATACATATGTACACGCCTTCATTTGTTTATTGTACAGATCGAAATTGTGCCCGTGTAGCGAATGGAATCACGCCACTTGCCGGTGAAATGAGGTTTTGATGTATTTTACTCGTTTTTACGTATACTGCGTATTCTACTTGTTCATACGCGTATTTTAACGTCAAGTAGAAAACCTTCTTTTACTCGTAATACACAACTCTAGGTAACGTATTCAATTCTGTAAGTATGTATTTTCTCTTAACAGTTCCTTACCAATTATTCACCATTTTATTCTCCTTCGAAGTCTCACTTTTCGGTACACATAGCATATGTTCTATGCAGACATTTCAGCACGGTATGCCAGAGACTCGGGGACGAGTTGAGGTAGAGCCTGCAAGCATTATTCGCTGAAATTTCTGCATATCCTATATTGTTTCGCCAATTTTGTGTGTTGCATATTTTACGTTAGTCATCCACTCGAATGAACACACATTATTTGTAAAGAATTTACATCTTAAAAGGAAATGTCTTCAAAAATAACAATGAAATAAAATAACTTGATTTAATTTTTTTATTAGCGTCGCTTTTCTTCCATTTTTTGGCTAATCGCGAAGATGAGGAAGAGTGATGACCCGATGAAATTGATGAAGGGACACCCCATGCTTAGGAGGGGATTCGAACTCGAGACCCCTGGAGTCGTAGCGCGTTTTGGTAACCGCTTCGCCACGGAGCTCGGCATGTTGTAACATGTAAGTAGCCACATAAACATAGTTTAACATTGACAACTTAATAGTCTTGTATCTATAGTAATGTACAACATATTAAACATTATGAATTTTGAAGATGCAAGCCTCGATGTGGTTAGCACATCGTGCTACGACGCCAGGGGTCCCGGGTTCGATTCCCGACCTGGGCATGGATGTTTGTGAATGCCTATTCATAAATTTCATCACATCATCACCCAACTCATCTTCGAAAATTAGTCAAAAGTGTCACAAAGGCGAAGTAAAATAAAGCAAATCAATCAATCAATTTTGTGGATGGACTTGCACTTTTTTAGAGTATGTTTTTCATTTTTTTAAAAAATAAAAAACAGACATAATTTTTGGAATAAAATTGCCACAGTAACCTAAGGAAGATTTCCAAGCAATGTGAAATCGTTACAAGTTGCTAAAGAAGACTTTCATCTAAAAAAAAAGAAAAGAAAAAAGTAACAATGTTCATGATATTAACTTATAATGACAGTAAGAATTGTATGCATGATATTGTCTGACACCATGGTTTTCGTCCCAAAAGGAAATGGCATGGAAAATTTATTTCTGGGAGTTGTGTCTTCTTTAGCTGTCATAATCTTTCAATTACGCCATACTCTTCGATCTATACCCCTTGTTCTTATTCTGCCAGTGCCAGCAAATGATGTGAAATGCTACTTTCGAATTTCTCGTTTCAAGAACTGAGCAATCTGGATTTTTAAATTTTTAGCTGATTATTCCTGACGGCTTCGGATTTCTCTGGATATATCCTCGTTAAACTCCTGCGATTCATTAACTTCCCAGCTCCCCAGTGGCCGAACGGTTAAGCTCGTTGGCTTCCAATCAGGAGAGTTGCAGTTCGATCAGCGCGTAGACTCATTCAAGTAATTACTCTCCCAATTAACCTCGCTACACAAAGTGTACATCACAGCACACGAAACATTTCTTCTGGCGAATCTCTTGTTTACATATGAAGAGCTTGAAAACTTAGGAACTTGCACGTCATCACGATGCCACAATTTATTCACGGACGTCGACTATAGTTTTCCTTTTAATATATATATATATATATATATATATATATATATATATATATATATATATATATATATATATATATATATATGCAGGATGGGTAATTTAAGTTGATAACTCGAAATATCTTACAAATGAAGCGTTTTCGAAGAAAATGTTTAAAATAAAAGTTAATTGGCTTTAACGGGGAAAGAGGATGCCATTATGTATGTTTTAATAGGAGGCCATTTCAAGATCATTTGAAGGTTATTAATTTAAAAAAAAATTGAAACCTATTTCTTTTGTTTAATATTTTTATTCCTCTATCACAAATAAAGGGAACTTTGCACAGAGTTAGTCTAGACCAAATGAAACGAAATTTGAAACTAAAAAAAATCCACATGTTACGATGAACCAGCTTAATATATATATATTAAACACACACACATACAAATTCACAAGGCTATTACTAGGTTAGTTTTAGATCTAATTTATGATGGTCAAATAAACTAATTGAGACGGGTCCTTAAAAGTGGAATCCGAACCACTGTACAATATACCTCGACCAGGAAACGAATTCAGCATTAGTAGACTTTCGTGGAATAGAAGTAGTTCCAAGTTATTTGTATTAACAGTGATTATAGAAAGGGATAAGCTCAAAATGCATTTCTTGGGGGCGAAAAGGTCACAAACATGAAGAACATTTGACCCGGATTCGATTTCCGGTGTAGACTTAAGTGTCTAGTAAATTTAATCCCGATTAATGTGTTTGTGTTAAATTTTGAATTATTAATTCACTGTCTAGAAAATAAACGCTCGAATATTTTTTGTTCGTTGCAATATAATGTTATCAATACTTTTCATAGTAGTTAGTTATTCCTTTTAGGAGTGCACGTGTCCGCCAATGAATGAACCGTATTTTATCATTAAGGGCAGGAGTTTTATGTACTTACATATTTTTTTCCTTTGTATGTATATAGCCAAGCAAGAAATACAAATGTTGGTGAATTACAATGTTAGGCCTATGTGAATTTCAAGTTGCATATTTTTACATATTTTGATGTTTGATGCAGCATTTGGGCCATATACCTGAATAATATTTTCATTGAGTAAGGATCTATAATTGTAGGACAAACATTCAAACTTTGATTTCTCCAAATATCAAAATCAAACACACAAAAAATCTCAAACAGAATATAGTGGTTCACTGTGCATCACATTAACATGATGTGTACTATAACCACTTTTAATTTATTTAAGAAAACGTATTGTTGCATTAAATGTACATTTTATTTTTTACGCGAAAGACCATTTTGTTCATTCAATGAGAATATTCTTCAGCATTGTGGAAATTTGAATACACATCTCACGGTGAAAAAATATCTGTAAGTTGTACTCAAAACTGTTGTAATTCACATTATCAGTTTATCGGATTATGAATTTTCGAAAGTAATTTAGCACATTAAAATTTTAATATTTCATTAATTTTTTAAATATGTAATAATAGTTAGAATTTAATTGAGTATAATTACATTTTTTTACTGCTAGGAACCTCAAAATTAGCACAGAAATGAGAAAGAATAGGTACGCATATTAATCTACTTGCATATGTTTACATATTTTATACTTTTTCACTTATTTCAGCAATTTTTTCGACATATTTATGTAAACATTTCGCTTGTTTTGACGATAAAAATCCAGGCCTTAGTTATAATTCAACTGAAATATGTTTATAAATTGGTCTTGTTGTGGGGTAGTTTATAGTGTTATCGATGCGTTGGGAAATAAATAAACAATTCCAGTTAGTTAACCTCTGTAAACAGTCATTAGTAATTTACATCCAAACAATACTTGGTTCATGGTTCTATATAAATTTTCCCTCTCTCATTCGCGGCTCTGGAACGAGGAACGAAAAAGAGAAATTGTTGGACGACTGGTAAAACAGCTATCCCTGCCATCTAGCGAGCAGCGCGGGAAACACGTGAACAACGCGTGCGATTATTGACGCATTAAGTCGCAGGTGCAGCGTAATTCCAGTTAATTGAGCCAATGTAATCACGTAATCAAAACGGGGTCGCATTTTACATAATCGTAATTATAACCTCGCAGGAGTTAATGGAATTAATGCAATAGTTATTTATCTCATAATTGTGCTCTCGTTGAAGTCTTTTTATAGAACTGAGCGTTTGGTGAGAGAATGGAAATAACGATGATGCGCTTTTAAGGGTTTGGAATCGTTCGAGCCGAGAATACAAACAAATGTTCATATTCTGTGTTGGAACCGGATGAATTCTCGGTCTCTCATGGAACGTGTTCCATATTCTCACGGTAGATGCGTATATGGAAGCGATTTATATGCCCCTTGGCTAGTTTTAGCGTGGCGCCAGGGTTGCCAGACATCTTGAATTTTCACCAAACCCCTCGAATGTTATTTGCCGAAGTTCGTTGAAGTCCACGTTTTTCTCAGATAGGTTAATCGGGACTGGACCTACAGTCAGGGCCGGATTTAAGTCAGTCAGTCAGCCCGACGCCAGCGTAAAAATTCACCAATCCCGTATCATTTCCTGTGAAGGCGCAGTAAACTGAGTTGTGCCTGCGCGTTAGCTTGTTGTCGCCAAGTAATCAAGAAGTCCCTGATTACATAGTGGTTTATATCCTACTTTAAAACGCAGGTCCAGTCTCAATTAGCGTATCTGTGCATAAAGTGGACTCAAAACTTCAAACTTCTAAATAACCTGAGAATGAGTGTACATTAGTAAGGGAAATAAATCCATCCCCATTAGCCTACATATAGCAAAGTATTTTGAAAAAATTGGCCATACTTAATATAAGTTACAAATGTACAGTCATCAGCATAAAAATGAATATGCGTTATTTTTGTGCATGAAATTGACTCAAAACATCAAACTTCTAAATAACCTGAGAATGAGTGTACATTAGTAAGGGAAATAAATCCATCCGCATTACACGTAGCAAAGTATTCTGGAAAAATTGTCCATACTTCATATAAATTACAAATGTACATTCATCAGCATTAAAAATATGCGTTATTTTTGTTGCTTAACTCTACGGCAATCTACAGCAAACTTTTAATGGCAAGATCAGCTACCGCCGTAAAGTTAGGCAGCACAAATAGCGTCATGCAGGAAGCATGTGTCTCAGGATAAAAAAAAAGTCACATTTTTATTGCTGGTGGCTGTACAGCTTTTTCTACTGAAAGCTGAAATGATGTAGAACAAGAATAAATATCTCCCCTACTACATTCTTTTTGTCAAAACCGCTACAAGCAACCAATATCGCAAACAGATTTTCTTGAAAATACTACTCTATTTACGACTTCGTTGAATAAGCATTTCAATTTAATTGTATTTTTTGACTCTCCCCTAGGCACGGCCACGAACCAACTGATCTTAGCCGTACATCTGACCTGCCTATAGTTTGAAGTGGGATTCGAACCACTGTGCAATGTGTGTCTACTGAGAACCGAACACCGGCCACTTTGTTTACAAGGCTACAACATTCCCACTACACCGCTTTGGACGTCCAAGTGGGGAAATACCTGGGAGAAGTAAGAGAACGGCGGGGGAAATCTATTAGAGAAGGCAGTGAAATGAGTGATCATGCTCCAGACGAGCTATCTTCATAGTGTAAGTGTGTGTAAAGCAAAATGTATGCGTTTTTTGGTGAGAGTGCAGGAAAAGAGAAGTGGGGCGAGGAAGAAGGGAGAAAGAATGGAAGAAGAACTGTTGAGGGAGGGGAAGAATGTGTATGTAAGGGTCAAAGTAAGAGACAGCTTAAAAGAAAACTAAAAGTAACAAAATATTGTAGAGAAATCAAAACTATGTATTGCGTACAGCCTATGGCACGCACAAAAAGAAAATAAATCTTGTATCTTGAGTAATTCAGTAGAGAAGGAAATCAACACGGTGGAAAACGTAGACCTGTATAAATCATTGAGTTCATTGTACAGGGAGAAACAAACAAACTCTCCCTCAACAAAGAACCCTTGATTGCCTTGAAAGACAGAAAGGAAAATGGTTCATTTTTCACCAACTTATTGAGCACACTTAGAAAATCGTGTGCTTGAACATCCACCCTACTCGCCAGATCCGGCCTCTCGATTCTTTTCTTTCTGTTTCCGAATGAAATATACATTCAAGGAGACACATTTGGAGTTAATTGAGACGGGAAAGATTCATGGAGCCTCAGAATAGCTTTGGGCAAAGGAAGAAAGCAATCTGCGTCGATAATGGAGGGGAATACATTGATAGTGAACATCAATGAAATGAAAATTTCTATCTCAAACAAATGGCAGTTTCAGTTTCGTCATTCAATACCTGTACCTTGTACTGTTCTCATTATATGTTCTAACCTTCCAACACAATACTAGTGAACTTTAAGGTTAAATATATGACACTGTTTCGTTGATGTTAAGATCAATATTTGTTTCTCTACGCACAGAGTCAAGGAAAACAATTTTATCCAAATTTATTATTATTAAATCCTCGGAGAGATTTCTCTAATAGATCCATCAGATGAATGAATATCCAGCACAACTGTATTTAATTTTTTTTAAAAATATTTCACACAGTTATTTTACTGAAATGCATAGTTTTTCTGTTTTGTTATTAACTTTAATACACCTCGTCCTAGAAAAAAAAAATTAAACGTTTGTGTTTTGTGACTTCTCACAGAAAACTCTAATGTTTGAAATTATGTAAACTATGGAACTATTTATTATTTGGATTACATAGTAGAATATGAAAACAAACTGGTTTCTAAATTTTACACACAATTTTTTCGATTTCACAAATTTGTTTACTTTGGCTATTCTGTTCTAATACTCACTAACTGAGCTTTATTTATGTTATTAACAGTAAACATAACACACCTTCGATTGCTTTTTAGTAACTTGAAATGGACCATGCCAATTTCCAGAGAGTGGGGTCGACAGACCGTTTCGACCCCCCCCCCCTTCCCGCTAAGGCCCATGGACAAGCATTAAAAAATTAATGCACATTGTATGCAAAACTTTATATCTTTCCAGCAGTAATGGCGATTGGGTGCCAAATCTGGTGCTCAAGGCCAGTTTACTTTCTCTTGGTAGACAAGGCTTAGCATTAGGAGGCTACGTGCAGGGCATAGTGCAGTGGCAAAATTGTCAAAAAGAAGTGGGGCAACTGCCCCCCCCCCCCCGCCCCGCTAATCGCCGCCACTGCTTCCTAGTACTTTTGTCACATTAAATTATTTGCGGTTAGAAGATAATTTCTAAATATATTGGCACCAACTTTAGCCTAAATGGTGCTTCCTCTTTATTTTGTTGGCTCACACCGCGTATTTTGCGATTTCTAGCCAAAGTTGTTGAGTTCAGGTATTATTATATATGTTCCAACATGTGGATTAATATCTTTCTTCTAGACACTATTAACTTCCTATTGAGTGCTGTTGTCCATTCGATATTACGACTTTGCGAGGTATATTCATGGGCGTCTGCAAGGGGGGCCACGCCCCCCCTGGAAAATGAATGTGTACCTAAAAAATATATATTTCACGCATAGTTTTATTTCAGTCACAGTAATTTATGTTAATTATTATAAATTCGTTGAAGAAACATGATAATTTCAGACTGAAATAGTGTTTTTTGAGAGGGCATCACTATTTTGGAGGAAAATATGTGTCCTTTGCCCCCCTGGAAAACAATTACCTTGCTTGCCCCTCCCTGGAAAAAATCCTGCGGACGTCCATGGGTAGATTAGATTTAATTGTCGTTGAGGGTCATGGCTGTTTAGATTGCAAACCTATGTTTTCGAGCGAAACTATAGAGCATCCAAATAACTGCAGTACGAGGTTCAGATATTAATGTACGAGGTGCATTCAAGTTCTAAGGTCTCCTAATTTATTTTTGAAAATGTACTCACCCCGGAAAGCTGAAGCTGCTGTCACTTCTCAACATAATCGCCCTCTAGACGTACACATTCCCCCAACCCTGATGCCACGATAGCATGGCCTCTGCAAATACTTCTTTAGGGGTCTGTTTTTTATACTGAGAAATCTTTAATGCAAGAACGAATAAGGCTCGGAGACTGCCCTTGAGCGTTGGAAAGAGCCGAAAATCGCTAGGTGCGAGGTCAGGTGAGTATGGACGGAGGTGAATCACTTCAAATTTGTTTTCCGTGAAAAGCGTGTTAACAATGGCCGCCCGATGAGGAGGTGCGTTGTCCTGATGAAAGAACGCAGCTGCATCCTTTTCCGGCCATTCTCAGCAATGGCGATAGCTGGCTGCTGGTTCTTGCCAGAGGCTCCTTTGGCTGGTTTCACACGACGTTCAGCCTTCCTTGAACTGTCGCACCCACGAACGCACACTTTTCACTTCCATGACACCCCCACAGCATGTCTTAGTCAATTGAAGATGAATATCGATGTGTGTTACTCCACGCAGGTGAATAAAATTGCCAATAACACTCTGTTCTTTCAATGTAAACGACGCCATTTCCAGTATCAAAAACTCGTCCATCGCTACACAGCGCCACTATCTTCCTATGGGCCGTTTCGTGCTGTCATCTGGCCTCATTAACCTTCAAGAATGGATGGTTCTTCTCAAACAACTCTCACGATTGTAACTGCTTCTATTCACGAAAAAAAATAGGAGACCTTAGAACTTGAATGCACCTCGTAGATATGGATATCTGAAATGGAACCTGTGCCTGTTGTAAATTTTTATATAAAGAGTATCGATGTTGTTGTCTTAAGTGGCATTGAAAAAATAAATGATTGAGTGTTTGGATAGCTTCGCACTGACAGGGAAGTTGGTGGCGCAACCATTAAACGAGCCAAATGTTGATTTAGTAATACATGGCCTGTGCGCGTTCTTAATATAAAAACAACCACTGCCCGAGGTAGATTCATGTTTTTGTACCAAGGTCTATGATTACTGACTTGAGCATGCCATTTATAGGACGTGGTATTTTGTAGCTCATTCTTGCACCACTCCTCCCATAAGTGGTTTGTATCTACAGGGTGGGAAATAACCTTTTGCTAGGGGTCTGCAGGAAAAAGTAACAACAATTAAGACATTATGGTAATACCAAATGTTTACTACGACAATTGTGGTTACAAAACAAAATTAAAAGTTAGTTCACGACAAAGCCCCTTGCTTCAAGGCAAATGCTAAAACCAATATCTTCTTCGGCGAAGTGGCATTGACTTCTTCAGCAGTTCTGAATGGCCGGGTGCATCACCGGACCTGAATGCAGCGGAGCACTTTGGGGCTATTCTGAAGGACGCAGTCGAGTCCTTGATGATAGTGGAACGCGGACCCGACCGCTATTCCCGGCCAACACTCCTTGCACATCTGGAACAAGTACTCCGTGACATGGAATGGAATACGGACTGTTTGCGAATCTTCTGAGCTCCTACCCTGATCGTCTTCCTGCTGTGAGAGAAGCAAACGGTGAACATACTAACTTTTAATTTTGTTTTTGTAACCACAATTGTCGTAGTAAACATTTGGTATTACCATAATTTCTTAATTGTTGTTGCTTTTTACTGTGGACCCCTAGCAAAAGGTTATTTCCCACCCTGTATACAATGGTAAAAAAGTAGAAGGTGTACTACTAAATATTTAAGGCCATAGAGGCCATCTCGGTTAGCGAGATCTGCAGTGGCACATTCCTGCGCTGCCCATGCTGTGTTCTCTATTTTTCTCTTCATTCTCCCGAGATTCCATTAATTCTTATTGCCTAACAAAGAGTTCAAAGGAAGGAGAGGATAGAGATTGGGAAATAAGTCCGCGGCATTGTTCGTAATCTCGCGGAGTCCAGAAAATAAGCTGTGGCCTATCGGCGATGAGAAAAGATGCCAAGAAGCATATCTTTGTTCTTCCGCAGGCTCCGATGCTTCGGGGGGCGATTAACGGATTACAAACCGCAGCCCTTGCCTCGTTTCTTTCCTGTCCCCGGCAACGAGAGGAGCGCTAATAGCGGCGGTAAGTCTGTAAATCTTCGGTTCACTGGTTTCCTCCCCTTCCTATTTATTCGTCTTGAGCTCCCCCCCCCATTTCTCTCTCGGCTCAATCGATGCATAGATTCTCCTCTTCCATTTTCAGTGGATGCTGGAACAAAGGAAGTAGAAGTAACTGAAAAAGAGGGGGGTTGCGACATCCCCACAACAGCCACCCAACAGAGATCTTCCTGTTATTTCCTCCATGTTGCTCTTTTCTTTCAGCAGGGGAATGCCATGCCCCACAATAGCATGACGCGCATGTCTGCGATAGGAACAAGACTAGGAGGGCTGGTTCAGATAACAGGCTACTTGATCTTGTGTATTTCTTCTGTTTAGAATTGATCAGGGATGCGTCAAGTATCCGAACAATTACAGAAGGACTGTTTCCTGCATGTTGCTGTTTCCAAACTTGTGTTTCCTGCAAACACGGAGACTGTCTATGCGGTTGCTGTTGCACGAGTCTTTCGAAAGGACAAACAATGAGATATGCCTGAACCACACGAGGGTAAATTTTCTGCTGGATTGTCCAGTTGAACTAGTTGTGTGGTACTTGCTCAGCTGCTAGTTATTGCCTCACACGGTACTTGTTATACCGGGTGTTCCATTTAAAACGCAACCCGGAGTTGGGGATAGTACAACTTTTGAACCGGAAGTGATACACATATAATCCTTATACCAAATTGAAGCTTTGTTCATGAATATATTTTGAAACCGGGGAAGAATGATTGGATTTCATTAGTGTCCACGCAGTGTTGCCAGGTGTAACGGGAAGTGTAAATGAAATTTTTTACAAAGCATAAAAAATGGCACGTAACACGCATGTAAGGACATGCCGTCGGTAATTTTCAGTTTGGTTATGTGGATTAACTGGGCATCTATGGCAGTGAAAAAAAGAAATGTTCATTTCTACCGATAGCCAATCGGATGAGGCATCTTTAAGGGGGAACTAGGAAAATAGTTGTTTTTAGAAATTAAGACAGGGCATTGGCAACACTGCTGGTGTTTCATTGCCACAAAATGCGTGTTTCGAAATTGTTAAACAACATACAATTACTGAAAACAATAGAAAAGAAACTTTGAAATTTTCATGAAAATAGTGTTACTTATATGCACCTGGCAACCATGCGATGAGAACACGACTGGCCTTTCCTCTGTTTCTTTCGAAGCGGGGGAAAATGTAATCTCATGGAAACAACGAAGAGTGTTCGGCAATGAATAAAGCTAAACCAGCATCAGCACTAGAACTATTTAAATGTTCCAGTTTGAACTGTATTTTCTGCTGTTTTGCAGAACAGAAGTAACTAGATCTAACTTTATGTTTTTGTGTTTCCGATTTTTTTTTCCAGTAGCTTTGGCATACAGTTCTACCACAGATTGGTTCTACTTTGCAGTACTTACAATATGCTTTCGCCGTGTCACTATCGACAGGGGCCAACCATTTGTACAGTTTTTTCCCACTCCTTCCGATAATGTTGCTTGTATTGCGGATTTCCCATACTGGACACTGCCCTGCCGTGGCCTGCGCACAAACACACACGAACTTTATAATTTTCACTAGCACTTCCTTTGTCACCACACACTACACAAAAAACTGCAATCTGAACCCACGCATAATAACGTCACGTGAATTATCGGATCCGTTCCCGCCTGCCTGGCAGTCACAACGGCGCAAGGACGGGTGTCGGATAACAATGAGCTGTGAGCAGTGATGTTTACAAAAATCACAAACCGTTCGGAAAAAGGGGGTACGCTTTGCTTCGTTTTCTGTTTGTGTATCAGAAGCGAATTCCGAGGGTTTTTTCTTATTTAATAACTATGAAACGGACATTTTTAAGCATTTAGATGTACCTACGCAGATATTTTGTGAATTCTCCAGATTAGTCGCTAAAGAGGCAGACGAAGTAGCCAGAAAAGTCGCTCGTCACTTTTTCATGTCTTTTGTCGCCAGCTAGCATTACAAATCCGCCAGATCTAGCGACTTTTCGCTAGAGTTGACAACACTGGTGACAACCAAGTGTTCAAATTCCCCTCGCAAAGGGAACGGCGAGCTCTGGTTGGCAGAGGACAGATCACGTGCTGTCTCCAGAGCTCCTCTTAGTGGGCGGAAGCGCTCACGTGTTGGCTGCCAAGGTCTTCTAGCAGACGACAAACCACCAGGTGCCGAGATCATTCCCCTTACATACACTGACTTCCCTTCTCACGCGTTAATTCAGGGGTTCCCAAACGTTTTCGTTTCATGGCGCCCTTAGTGTTTCAAGATTTTCCCGTGGCGCCTAAGTCAGAATGCAGGCCTATTTTACACTTGCAACGCTCAGTTAGTGTGGTTAGTTTACTTGCCTTAAGGCGAGGAGATACAATTACGCACCAATTGTGCATTTATTTCAGTATCGTCCGAATGGGCACTGCTATTAAAACAAATCCTGGGTGTATCCAAGAGTATGAATTTCTCTCCATGTTGCAAGTGCAAACATTTTGTTATGTTGATTATTAAGCTGGACACGATGTTTGAAAAATATGATGAATAATAATTTTCGGAATCCCATGTATTCCTTATTGGGAATAAACTTCAACATCAAGTTACGGCTAATCAAATGGAAGTTTCGACTTTTCCGCTGGTGAAATTCATCTTCAAACTGCCCTCTTCCCGTTGACATCTCTTCCTATTCCATCGGAAGTTTTATATTCACAAGAGAATGAATCAAATCATATTCCCATATGATCAATGCTTTTTACCTTGCCTCCTGGCAGTGTTGCCAAACCTGATGGGCATAAAGGAACTAAATTTCACCTTAAATGGAGTTAAAACTGACTCTCATGGAGCTAGATTTACGATGGCTGGATAAAGTGCCTTCCAGGGTAATGTTAGTTTTCAAAGGGGTGGGGCACTGCTATTATCGTTAACTCTAAATTGATGACAATTTATTCTTAGTTTTCAACATCTAGATCCGACGGCATCGCCCATCTCAATAATCCACCGATGGTTTTATGAAATCGAAAGTAAAGAATTCCCTGACCACAATATTATGTCAATTTCACGTCTAACATTGCGCTATAAAGAAGTAGCTGGAGAGATAAGAGAGAGTGGGGCGACGCAGCCAATATAACAATATCACGTCACGTGCAAAATGTATAATTATGACGAAAGGTGGTCTATGTGGGTCGGAACCAGAGATGGCATCATAGTGGGGCACGGGGGATTGGGCGTCGAAGTTCACAGCCGAACGAGTGCACGAAAGATTGATTGATTGATTTAGTTTATTTTACTTCGCGTTTTGTGCCTCTTGGCTAATTTGTGAAGATGGGGATGAGTGATGAAATTGATGAATGGACATTCGCAAACAACCAAGCCCGAGCGGGATTCGAACCCGGGACCCTTGGCGTCGCAGCGCGATATGCTAACCACTCGGCCACAGGGTCCGTCTAGAGTGCACGAAAGAGCCAGATCTGTCTCCAAGAGAGCTAAGTTGCCACACTGCCATGGACGGAAGGGTTTGGGAAGACTCCAGTGGAATTTGTATCGCATGCTTTTAAGTTAAAAAAATAAACACATATTTCAAATTAAGAAACATTTTATGTGTAAAAAGTACTAAATGAGCACATATTTGGAACAATCATATCATTTCAGTGAAAATATTGGAACATTTCGCGGCTCACACTTTGGGAACCACTACGTGAATTGGCCGAGCTCTCTCAAGATCCTTGCGCAAGGCCTTGTTTCAAGGACGTATTTAGGGGAGACCAGAGGGTCCAGACCCCCCCGAAAGATTTATCAAGTACTAAAATTAAATAATGAAAATATATTCGTTTAACCGTTGTTGTATAATTTCCTCTGAACTTATTGGAAGACAAGGATTATATTGGGATCATACGGCTTTGAATGGCATTACAAAGAAGATTTATGTACACTAGATTCTCAAAATAATATGCATAAAATTTTAATCAGAAACTTATATTTCTCCAACTACATGTAACATAATTTTTATTATTCGATAAATATTCAATTATTTATCTATTTGACATTAATTTTATGTTTTTATGTAAATTATTCCGATCTTAACTACATATAAGCTACGTAATGAATATGTACTCTTATATCTCTATTCTTATACAGTCTTTTTTTCCTAATCGTGTGATAATAATATAATATTAATTTATGTATTGTAATTACTCGTATTAATTTGATTTATAATTACTTTAATATAAACATTATTATTATTATTATTATTCCTGATACACTTGGTTCGGACCTAGAGGCGGCGACAGAATTTTTCGACTGGGTGGGAAGTACAAACGTAAAGCATTAGGTGAGTTTCACTAACACGTATTCCCCCTCTCTTTCACTCGAGATTTCCCTCTTACCTTTTGTAGAAAGCGATTTGGACACAAGGAATTCATCAAACCTAATCATCGTATCTTTTTTACAGATTATTTGGGCTGTGTGACCTTTTTTAACACACTCAAATGTTAAGCTCCATCCTTAATATTACATCCTGCAAACAGTATTCTTGTAGGCAAATGAGTCTTTGGTGCCTGTAACAGCAGTCAAGATAATCGTCTTGGTGTTTTGTGTCTCCATTCAACTTCATCGTTACCATTGGTCAAAACTAGCAGAAAATCGACTTGAAATATAACAATGAGTCAAATCAGTCTTGATTACTTTCCACAAATAGAGTATCAATAGTTCATTGCACTTCGAAAGTTGATGTAGTGATTTCAACTCTACAATGCTTCATTTTTTAACCATAGAGATAACTCCGCGAGCAACGACCTGTTTTATCTAAGTCTAAAATATTTTTGTCCGTACGCGAAAGAAATAGTTTAAATCTGAGGCCAATCCATGGATGTTCGGGAGGGGGTGCAAGGGAGGCACGCCTCCTGGAAAATGGGTCTTACCATAAACTTATACATTACACATATATATATATATATATATATATATATATATATATTTCATTCACAGTAATTTATGTTAATCATTGGAAGGGTTCTGCAGGAACATGATTCTTAAGTGTTTTTTTTTTAGGGGGCAGCACTATTATCGGCGGGAATATGTCTCGTTTGCCTCCCCTGGAACAAGTTACCATGCTTGTCCCTCCCTGGAAAAAAAATGTTTCGGACGTACATGGGCCAATAGTGTAATCCACCTCTTATATGGACGCATCTTATGTTATGATAAAATGATACGGTTGACGGAGTTCTATCTGTATACCGTCTCTTCGATCGCATAACGCTCTCGTCTTATAATTAAAGGCTTATGGGTTCAGTTCCCAGTGGAAGACCAATGCACGCTCGTTAGGATTGCAGCTTAAAATGGGCCTCCCCGATGGCGCAGTGGAGGCACATAGTGGTTCGGATCCCACATTAAACTGTAGATCCAGTCCCGATTAGCCTTACTGTGCATAAAATGGACATAAAACACCAAATCAATCCAATACAGCTTAAAATGAAGATCCAGTGACAATTGGCATGTGGACCTTTTAAAAAAACACTCCTGGATTATTATCCTGATTATTTATTTTCTTATTTAATTTGGCTGCATCATTATAGGTTTCTGACACCCTGGAGTCAAGGTTTCTTTGCACCCCTTCCTTCATCTTCTTTGAAATTCATGCAAGTTAATCATGAGAACTGCATAACTGATAGTGAAGATTTATATGTTGGAAGAAAACTTGTAAATAGTGCTAATAATATCAGTTCAGTAATTCTATATGCCCTGTTCCAGCTAACTGTAGAGCAGGTTCGCACTTATCGGCAGAGGACGAGGAGGAAAATCGAGTGATGAAAGCGCAGGGTTGCCAACCTGACCGTACATGTACGGACGTACGGTCCAAACCTTAGTCCGTACGCTAAATGCACAGCTTGTCAAAATTTGCTCTTCCAGTTTTATCCCTAATATTTACCTAAGAAATTCTTACAACAATCGTACGGACCTGGAGACAAAAATACGTTCGGTATCATCCTTTTCAAAAGTTTGCAACGCTGCATAGGAAATCGGGTAACTCCCGTCGTCCATTACACAATCCCGTTCCTCTCACTTTTCATTGGTGGAGCCGTCTCGCGTCCCTACTTGCGCAGAGACTTGTTCTCGTTCGCCTGGTCTACAGTTAGCTGGTATGGAGTTTAGATTTTTTCCAAACCTACAAAACTGTTATTATTATTATTATTATTGTTATTTATTATCATTTAAATTTGGTCATCTCGGTATGGTAGTGATTGTGATTACTCGTTATTAATTAGAACAAATTAAAAATTTTAATTTAGAAACAATGCATTATTTGAAGATAACAGTTATGTAAAAAAAACTGTGGAAGAATAAAGAAAGTGACACATCAAATTACCCGCGGAGTGGTAATCTCAGTGCGTTATGACGCCAGGTTCGAATCCTGGTCTGAGCATGTGAGTGTCCCTTCATCATCATCATTCAAACTCATCATTGCGATTAAGGCAAAGAATAATATGTTTTTTTTTGTTTACTGTTTATTACTTTGATCAGGCCGAGATTTATGTGGCGGGCCAGTGCTGACAACATCAAGAACTCACTCCCATCTATGCACAGTTTCAGTTAAGTCTATAACCTTTAGCCCAAGTCATGTCAGATGGTTAGTTATAATCTTTATACTTCCACATTCCTAATATCTTTTTTCTTCAATATATGGCTGATTTCAAAGCAATTTTTCTCCATTGAAAGCTGGGAGCTGCAACCCTCCAAATCCTTCTAAATCCTGATGAACTCTTGATCATATACACATACCTCATAATTGTGAATATCCAATAAAACTTACTAAGCCTGTTGATTGCTAATCATAGCAGTGTTCATTACATTACATTTTAAAAAAGAGCTCTGATAGTGCCTTTAGCTTTCCAATGACAAAATTAAGGAAGTAGAAAGAGAAGCTTAAATTAATTTCATTCAACAAGATATTTTCTCTAATCTTCGTAAACTTATTTATTAGAGAAAAGTTTCGCCAAATGACAGCAAAGCTTGTTATGGGATGAATTGAAACTTGTGAACTTTCTAGTATCTACAATATTCACAAGTAAAATATACATTGAGTGAGGACCAACCTATACTTACTGAACCTTTCACATTTCCCTAATTGTATATATGTATTAATTTTGATTGGGTGGACACAGGAATTTTTGGGTGGGCGCTTAAACATATTTGTAGATACGTACCTGACTTGTTTCTGTGCGCATGTCCCAGAGATTCCCGAGACAGAAAGCAGAGACTATCGACAATATGGTTGGTTTTCGATGACATAGCTCCGTATTGACGCCTACTCTTTTGGCGGAAAGATGGTACAGTGGGATCATTGGTGCCGACTTGTCAAAATTATTTGGGGGGCTCTGATCGCTGAAAAAAATTAATGAATGACTCACTCTCTCACTTTTTTAAAGTTTTGGCCTCAGTGTTCGGAATCTCGTAAAAGCCCATGAATTCCTCAAAAATATATAAATTTTTATTTACAGTTCGAATGCAAAATGTCAATTGTTCACGGATGGATATGCCACAAGTTTCGTCAACCATAATAGCAAAATATTCCCGATTTTTAATATCTGCTACCACGGAGTGCAAAACAGATCTCCCTAATATATCAATGATCTCGTTCTGAATGTCACCATTTGTAGCCCGAACGTCCCATCCATTCTCCTAGTTCATGCACATCTTCTTTTGAAACTCTTTTTAGTAAAAATGTTAACAATACTCATAATTATATACTTAGTATATAGTAATAAGTCATGTGTTTTGCTGTCTCTGGTCATAGGCCCAAAGTTGATGGTTTAGCGGTCTCAGCCCCCCAAAGTTGATGGTCTAGAACATTTCAAATGTGTATTTAAAGTTAAGTACACGTAACACAATTCAGAGTAAACTTTACAAGAGAAGCAAAATAATACATTAGATCCTCTTAAGCAAAATGATTTAGAGGGCTCTGCACCACATCGATAACATTGGGGGGGCTCGAGCCCCACCAAGCACCATGGAGTCGGCGCCTATGAGTGGGATCCATGAGTATTACCCTGCAAATTGTCCATCACCATGTTTGTGCACTTTATTTGACCCAATAAGAGCTTCAAGAATTAAAAGAAAACTCAAAACAAGCTGTTGACAACTTCTGCACCAGCATACATACAAATCCATCTCTTAAAAACACATAGAATGTAAGAGAAAGATTAATGAAAATAGTCGTGGACAATTTGCACGGTAATACTCATGGATCCCACTGTACAGTTATACCTAAGGGTAGCCAGTTAAGGGTGTGCGACCCGTGCCACCGCACAGTGGCTCGAGTTTCCAATATATGTCCAAGAAAACGTAAAATGAAACCAAGATTCTACAAGGCTAAAATAGAGGACAAGAAAACAATGTTTTTTAAAAATAAAATGAAATGTTTTTAAAAACATTACTCCCTGCCAATACCTTTCGACAATGCATCAATTGAGCGAAAGAGTCAATCTCAAGATTTAATCCCGTCGGCTTATATGCTATGGTGAGACCAGAAGCAAAAGAACCTGCGCTGAACCGCGTGTGCTGTGCGTCCTACTTGCGCATGGAGGGGCATAGCGGAACAGACTCCAATGTAGCGCGCTGTGCTAACCACTCCGTCACGGAGAACGGCACATGTGCGTTCAGCAAAAGCCTGTATGAATTAAGAGGTGATAAGTAGGGCTCGGAAGCTGAGGAAAAATCCTTTTTTTTTCCTAGTGTCCGAAGACGAGGCGCAACATAATATATGTTCATTTTGTGTCATTGTAGGTCAGAAAAAGGTGGGTTTTATTTGTCTTTTTTTGCCTTTTTTGGCGTTTTTTGGCTTATTGGTCCTTTTTTAGCCTTTTTTTTAGGTCTTAACGACTTTTTTGCAATTTCAACTACGTTTTTACTGCCCATTCTCAATTCGAATCATCATCAGTTGGTCACCTCTTAAACATCCTTTTTGTAGTAAAGAAACAAAAAAAAGAAAGAAAGTAATATATTTGAACCATCCCTGAAACGAGAGAAAAACATTCTTGACTGAAAGAAGATGCATTTCATTCATATAGTTTTTTCGCACTGTGTTTTCCATACCACCAGAATTTTGTAAAATTTTTTATTCATTAAATTTTATGCAATTAAAACTGAAGTTATTAATTAATTCGGATCACATTTATACGTCCTTTTTTTTATATTTTAGGTCTTTTTATAGGTCTTCAACTTTCGAGCCCTAGTGATAAGCAACATATTACACCCATACAGCGCTACGACGCCAAAGGTCCCGAGTTCGAATCCTGGCCCGTGCACTAGTGTTCTCTGTGAGTGTCGCTTCATCAATATCATCCACATCTTTGCGATTCGCCAAAAGTGGCAGAAAGGCGAAATAAAATAAATCAAATTTTTTAAAAAAATCTGAGTTTAGAGAGAGAAAGATATGCTGAATGGGGACCGAGTGTGCGACGCGCTGCTTGCACCGCCGGTTTCTACGCCACTGCCCTTCAATTTAATCACTTGGGGTAGGATTTTTATGACTTAGCATATATTTTTTTGGTAAGGGTGATGTGTTCCCTAAATATATAGAAATTCATATTGTGAAGAAACTAATTGAATTAAGGTGCTTTTTAAGGGTATATTTTGGCATATTTGGCCATTTCTACGTGATAAACCATATTTTGATGGATTTTCGGTCATATTCAGCATATTTTTACTTTTTCAAGAAATATACAGTCATTTTCCATGTGGATTCATTCTTACTCCTATGTTCACTAAAGTTTGTTTTTTTCACTGCAGCAAAATCTTTTTCATTTTTAATTGAAAATTTACAGACAGTATTCATTGTGCATTTCAACTCATCAGGGCACATAAAGTGAACTAAAAATAGTATGTATATGAAAATATTTCAGCATAAGTCAGATATTGATGTTTGAAACAGTCTAGTTATAAGGGCATATTTTTCAAATTATTGTGCATATTTTGTAAAATTTTAGGTTTATTGATTTTTTAGGTCATAAAAACCCTAGCCCTACTATCACTATTCTTTCTCGCCGGCCTCCGTGACGGAGTGGTTAGCACAGCGCGCTACGACGCCGGGGGTCCCGGGTGTCACGTCATCAATTTCATCACTCATCCTTATTTTTTTAGATTTAGATTTAGATTTATTTTCTTTTTGTGCGAGCCATAGGCTGTACGCACTACATATTTTTGATTTCTCTACAATATTTTGTTAAATTTAGTTTTCTTTTAAGCTGTCTCTTACTTTGTCCCCTATATACACATTCTTCCCTCCCTCGGCAGTTCTTCTTCCAGTCTTTCTTCCTTCCTCCTCTCCCCACTTCTCTTTTCCTGTATTCTCACCAAAACACGCATACATTTTGCTTTACACACACACTTACAATATAAAGATGGCTCGTCTGGAGCATGATCACTCATTTCGTTGCCTTCTCTAATAGCTTTCCCCCGCCGTTCTCTTACTTCACCCAGGTATTTTCCCACTTGCTGCCTCGTTTCCTTTATCTTTATTCTGTCGTCCAGCACTTCTATCACCTCCCTCCCTGTTAAGTTTTTCATCCATTTGTCCCTTAGGTCACGTGTAGAAGGGCAGTTCAGTAGGATATGCTTGTCCGTCTCCTCCCCATCGCACAAAGGACATATCGTTTCCCCCGCTTCGTTTCTCTTTCTTAGTTGTTTCCATCCCCCTAATCTGAACCAGCGCGCCTCTTTCATTTTTTCCCACAACGTGGATATATTTCGCTTTCCCCCATTCTCTTATTCTTAGCTGTTCCCTGATTGAGGTCTTTGTTTGGCAGTCTGCTATTATTTCTTGTCTGTCTATGTCGAGTAACCTGTCTCTGATTTGATTTTCTGTTGGGATGCCCCCCCCCCCTTTCCTCCCTCTTCCCATACCCAACCCATTCCGCTATTAGATAAGATATTTCTCACTTCCAGACCCCAGCTGTAAACGTTTTCCTCCGTTGTCTGTAATTCCAAACATTGTCCCCTCAGCGTAGTTTGGCCTTCTTATCCTAATTTTCGCGATTAGCCAAAAGTGGAAGAAAAGATAAGTAAATAAACCAAATCAATCGCTTCGATTAGCCAAAACTGGCAGAAAAAGCGATGTAAAAACAAACTAAGGAATACCGCGATGAGTATAATTCAGAAACAGAACGAAATAATTTTAATGTAAAAATTTTACTTCTATAAAACCATAAGCAGGCTATGGCAGCGAAATGGACAGTCCTTTTCCTCCTCTCGTAGAGACTGCGCATCCATTTTTCTTATCTCCATGTCTGCTACATGAGTTTTATTCTGATTGTGTGGAGTGTTCCCTTTGATTCTTTCCCTCCTTTGAGCCGCGTAGCTCTCTGATTGATGGCTTGTTCACTCCGCAGTCCGTACTTGTCTTATGCCTGCTGCTTCAAGCTCAACGCTACGAGCGGGAGAGGGTTGCGAGGTGATGCCTGAAAACAAGTATTGATCCCTGCGTAGGGAGAGAGAGAGAGAGGGAGAGAGGGATGGAGGGAGGGAGTGCAATTGGGAAGGGCTTGAGTGAGATGAGGGGGACAAGCAAATAGGTCATCTGTCTCCCTCTACTTCCAAGTACGGCCACTGTGGCGCCTCTGTTGCCTCTCCCTCTCTCCTTTACTTCAGCCAACTTGTTGAAGAGGATTTTACCACATTAGAGCTGAAAGTATCTGGGGACGAGGCTATTGTGGTTTACATAATTATGCCTGCAGATAGAAAGATCTTATTATACCCACACCGCATTAAATTAATTAAAGACACTTGATACCAATGGGTTTTTTAATTATTGAGCTGAGTTCACTCGTTCAGGGAACATTTGGTTGCTGATTGCTCGAATGATGATATTTGATCTGGCGGGATGTTTTTCTCTTTTTCTCCTAACGATGGTGGTTCTAGTTTCATAAAAAAACTAGTCTGAATAAGTTAGAAAAAATGTGTTATTCCAATATACGAGGGTGGTCTGAAAATTTCTCAGCTTAACAATGAAAGAACAAATTTATAATTTGAAAACTACTTTTATCTTTCAAGATAGTCTCTCCTAAGATGAATAATTTAATCCAGATATGCTCCAACGCCATAATCCCTTCCATGAAGTGATATTTCCGTAGGGTCTGCAAAATGCCCCTCTACAGCTGCAATCACCTCTTGATTTAAAAAATAATAAAAACACTGGCGAACAAGGAAGAGCTTCAATGATAGGAAGAGATAGAAGTCAAGGGAAGTCAAATCTGTGGAATAGGGTGGATGTTCCAACAATTCATAGTTATAATTCTGTAACTTTTCCATTTTCAAAACACTTTTGTGGGTAGGTGCATTGTCTTGCTGCAAAATATTTTTTCTTCTGCAAACCGGGTTTTTTCTCACGACTTTTTTATGTTTACTAGATAGATGAAGTCCAGTTTGATACGTACTTAATTTTTACTCAAGTTTTCACTTACAGACTGATATGGAGTAGAGAGCAGTGATAATGCACTTTGCTCTCCCTTGGGTATACAGTCAATTCTAACCAAACTTACCTTCCTATATTTTAACTTTTGACTTTTCTTGTCTTATCTCCTGATGATGCCACATGATGTGGTGAAAGCTTCAGTGAAATGTAAGTATACATGCCGGTTATCCGGTTATTGTTTTATATATTTTTGATGTTAATCAATAAATAAAAATCCCTTTATCGTCCCAAAAGACCGATGCCATAACTATTCTTGCTGATGGAACCGACATCGTATTTTATGGTGCTGAAGCACTGGCTTCTGTCCACTGTTTTGATTGCTGTTTCGATTCTGGTGTGTAATGGTGAATCCAAGTCTCATTCATAGATATAAATTGACGCACAAAATCAGTTTTATTCTTGTTAAAACCTCCCAAACACTCTTCAGAGATTTTCACACGAATGTATTTTTGATCTGTTGTTAGCAAGCGCGGCACCCATCTTGAGCTAAGCATTTTCACATGCAATTCTTCACGTTCTTTCAAAATATCTATAGCCTCAGCAATTTCACACACTTTAACTTGCCGGTCATATAATACCTTAGCATATATTTGTTCAATGATTTCCACTGTTTTGAACTTTTTGGACGCCTTCACTTGGAACATCTTCAAGTCTGGCATGGCCACCTTTAAATTAAGTAGTCCATTTTTTGTTCAAGAAGAAGGATCCTCATGAAATTTTATGAAATTAGAATGAATTTTCATTAGCGTTATACCTTCTATTACAAAGAATGTTATCGCTGCACTATATCCAATGTAGGGATGGGCCGAAGCCGATTACAGATGTATGAAAATCGGCAGAAATTGACACATCGGCATCGGTATCGGCATTGGCAAAAATCCGATATTTAAACCGGTACAGATTATACTAGAGTTTTACCTTCTAAAAAAGTTTTATATTTTAGTTTTGTAAGATTTATTGAAAATTAGGTTATGATCCATCATTATTGTAGAGTTAGGTTGATCATTCAGAGGATCAAACAGTACATTGCTGAACCAGGATCTGCTGTTGTATTGGAAATTCAAAAATGAATATTCAAACCTGAAGCAAGTGCTGAGAAAATACTTGGGCGTACCTGCTGCATCAGTATTCAGTGACTGAGTTTTCAGTGTTGCTGAACAGATTTGCGATAAGAGAAGAAGTCGGTTACTTCCTGAAGTGCTTTCAAAACTCGTGTTTCTGAAGTTGAATCTGTCAGCTGAAAATTTCCAACATTAAGAACAGGAATTCATTTTGCATTTCAAATAACTGCTTGTGTACTAATGTAAAATCTCTTGAGAATCCATGTTCTTCTTAAACGTTCACATAACCACCTTTTGTAGATGCAAATGTACATTCGCATCTCTTGAGAATATATATGTATATACATATGATATGCAATACAAATGTACATAGCAAATTTATTTTTGTCATGCAGAAAATACCATCCCATTTCTGTATAATAATCTTATGTATCGGAATCGGTTAAATATCGGCATCGGTATCGGTTCCAAAAATTATCGGCGAGTACATCGGCATCGGTAAATTTTCAGCTTCGTCACATCCCTAATCCAATGTTATCAATTTTAAGAAATACACACAATTCATCTGATTCAGGCAACTGTATTCAAAAAACAATTTAATAGAATATCTTGCAATTTTACACGCATGCTTATGACAGATGTACAGTCACCAGCAATAAGAGTGGGACACTTCAAACACCGCCGTAGAGATAGACAACACACATAACGCTTTGCAGAGAAGCGAATATTTCAGAGTCTAAATGTATCGTTTTTATTGCCGATAACTGTGCCAAAATAGAAAAAAAATATCTTGCCGATAGTAGCGCCATCTATGATCAAGGCCCAGAACTTTCCAGACCAGCCTCGTAATGCACGTGCTAACGTCATACCAATCAACATAACTGCTATATTGAAGTTGTGGGACCTTAATTATGAGCTGTACATTTACGAACAATATATTCACGGACAAAATAACATAAGAAAGGAACTATTTCTCAGATGTTATTATCATTTTATTATCAAAATGTTTGTGGCTTAAATACTAAACTAACGGATATGTAGGCTATCTGAGTGTGTTAGCGAACAATTATGACATAATTGCCATAACTGAAACTTGGCTTACGGCTAATGTAACGGACTCTGAATTTAGCGATAATAGGTATGTAATTTTTCGTCAGGATAGAATGGATAAAAGGGGTGGAGGTGCTTTAATAGCTGTAAAAAGTAATTATTATGTAAGAAACATAGATGTTAATATTGAAAATGTTGAGATTGTATGCATTAAGATTGGGCTTGAAATTTACTCTTTAATTGTAATTTGTGTATACTTCCCGCCAAAGTCAAATGTTATAGCTTATCAAACATTTTATGCATTTGTAGAAGATATGTTTAATATATGTAGCTGTAAAATTATAATAATTGGAGACTTTAATATTCCGTCTATTATTGGGTCGACTCATGATTTGACACAGGGGAATCAAATTGAAATGGAATTGCATAATTTTGTGTCTCTGACTGGTCTTGTTAGCATAAATAATATTAAAAATATCAATAATAGAACGCTTGATCTAGTATTAACGAACGTAGATAATTTGCCGGAAGTTCGAATGTGTACGGATCCTCTTGTGAAGATTGATAGACATCATCCACCGTTAGAATTACATGTCAACACTGGTAATGCAAAAAGTAATATTAAAAACAGAACTACTAACATTTTTAATTTTCGGAAGGCGGACTTTTATAATATGTATAAAGACATTAAGGAAGTGAACTGGGATGCATTAGGTAACTTTGATGATCCAGATAAAGCTGTATCGTACTTTTACAAAATATTAAATGAAGTCATCACGAGACGAGTACCTAAAAAGAAACATAAGAAACGGTCTTATCCATGCTGGTTCATTCAAGAAATTATAAATGTGTTAAAGTCAAAGGAAAATTATAGGAAGAAAAAAAAACATTCAGCTAATAATCTATTAAGATTTAAGGAGCTTCGTAAAGAATCGAAGAAGCTGATTGATGCTGCATATAGAGCATATATTAGTAACTCCGAAGAAGCTATTAAAACTAATCCAAAGTGCTTTTGGGATTTTATTAACAATAAGAAGAAAGGGAATACTCGAGTGAATACAATGAAATATAAAGGTACGGTTCTTGATTCTAATCAGTCTATCGCAGACTCGTTTGCTGAATATTTTAGTAGTGTCTATGAAAAAGAGGATACAGAGCTGTTGGATATTGGTAATTTAACCATGGATGTGAGTCACTGTTTGGTTGTAATGGAGATCAAGGAGGATGAATGTAAACAGTCTATTCGGAAATTAAAATCATGTAAATCTTGTGGGCCAGATGGAATACCCTCGTATGTATTTAAAGGTTGTGGTGAGTGGTTATGTTATCCTTTATGTAAAATTTATAATCTGATTTTAAATTCGGCTAAGTTTCCTACTTTATGGAAGATAAGTAAAGTTTGTCCCATATTAAAATCTTGTAACCCTAGTGACATCACAAATTATAGACCGATTTCATTAATATCTGTACCTGCTAAAATATTCGAACAAATACTCTACAATAAAATATTTTTCCATGTTAAACCCTATTTATCTTCTTGCCAACATGGATTTATACCGATAAGATCTACTGTAACTAATCTCGTTACCTTTACTCAATATATCGCTGAGGCAGTTAATCAAAATCAAGCAGTAGATGTAATTTACACTGACTTTGCAAAAGCGTTTGATAAGCTAAATCACCGCATCCTTTTTCAAAAATTGGTACAGTTCGGTTTCTCGGATGATTTAGTTGCTTTATTTCAGTCTTACATATTGAATAGAGAGCAGTATGTTCTTTATAATGCTTGTTCATTGCAACTTAGCTGTAAAAAAAGGCCCATCTCATTGTAGTCACGCTCAAACTCAACTGCATGAAAACAGGATCTACTGTATACAGAGTACCAGTGAAAGTAAGCTGTTGTCCCAGTCCATTCTTCTAGGAAATTATTTTTACGAATTCAAACCAGAACTTAGATCTTTCCAATTTTATTTTTAACAATGCCAGAATATAGAATTCTAATAAACAAATAGTTTATATTTCCCTTTCTTTTTATATCAAATTCAAATAAATTAATATCCTAATACTTAATAGATTAATAATTGGGGGACAATACGTGAGTAGTGCACGCGGCCATACGACTGAGAATTATAGATTAGGTTCCTGTATACTGATTCTAATAATAATCTAATTATCCATTGAAATTAACAAATCTAATATTGAACAAATAAATAAATATCTAACTAAAGAATTAGAAGGAACCCCAATCTACTTACATCTCCCATCGGATAGCCACACTCACCATTCACGTGTACAGTAAGAGTCACTCCACTCTTTCCCCCTTAACGGATGCCTCCCGACTGAGCAGGCTTGATTCTTCCTCATGGCTCTGAGCATGCTAGCCAATCAAAATGAGGCAAGACGTCATACAATGATACCAACTCACTTCGTGGGCAGAGGGTTATAACATCCCCTCCCCCTAGTGTATAACAAACCTTAACCTCTGAACACAAACATCTTCAACAGCTTTCAAATCAATTACATTTACCAAATTACATTCATCATATTTTCATAGAAGTTGCTCTGGTTTATCCAGAATTTCAGGAATCATATCTACGAATTTCATTTTAAGTTGAAGGGTTGTCGACACAGGTTCCGCAGTAAAATCCTGTAAAATAAAATCTGAACCAGAAACTGGAAATTCTATGACATACAAATTAATTTAGGTGCACCCTGTATATACTCTTTTACAATGATTTTCAATATGTTGAATTTTTACATACACACTCTCACAATTATCAAACACGTAACATTATCTTTAGTATTACAAAACAAAAAAACAATACAAAGAAAGGGATTACTCTAATAAACAATGAATGGTCGAGAGGCATAGTGACCTAGTTTCAACTCATGTTATCAACTCGCCTGGGCAAATATCTCTTCAACGAAGTGACATGGCAACGTTTGTGCTTAGAAGGGTTGTTGACCTCAACTGCCAGCACACTGGCAGGAGTGAGGAATCGTATTAAGCGATAAGGTCCCGAATATTTTAGTTGCAGTGACCTTGTAGTCTGTTCGGGGCCAGAAGAAACAAGTTGAGATTTTATCAAGACAAGATCGCCTATTGCAAAGGGTACTCTCGTAAACTTACGTGAATAAAGGCGATTCCTTTTTTCCCAAGATTTCTGCATGTTTTCAAGAGCAGATTTCCATTTTAATTCTAGTTGTTCCTTTGACAATTGATCATTTTCTGAGTGTAATTGCCATCGAACTTCCAAGGGATCGAAAAATACACGCCCCATAAATAATTCTGACGGAGTGTTACCAGTAGCATAGCTTTCTGAACAATTAATAGAATACTGTATCTCTTTCAATCCTTTCATCCACTCATTTTGTCTGTCGTGAAAATACGCTCGAAGAGAAGTTTTTAAAACTTTAATATATCTCTCCGCTAAATTGCTCTGAGGATTATATTCGGTGCATGTAATATGTTTAATTCCAAAATTGTACAAAAATGATGTGAAATATTGCGAGACAAAGTAAGAGGCATTGTCACTAACCAATTCCATGCACAAACCGCTGTTCATAAACAACTCGTAAAGCTTATCAACTATAACTCTGGAGTTCAAAACTGTTAACCCTTCCAAATGAACAAATTTGGTTGCAGCATCAACTATTAATAAAAGATATTTACAATTCTTAGAACGTGGTAATGGCCCCACAATATCTACATGATATCTTTGGCTGGGTATCGTGATTACACGTGAACATAAAATGTTAACAGGATTCTCATTTCGTTCTTTAGCTTTCTGACACAAGTCGCAGGTTTGACAGAACTCTTTAACCATGGACTTCATATTGTCCCAGGTAAAATGTTTCTGTACTCTTTTCAAGGTTTTAAACCAACCACAATGTGCTCCACTATAAATATTGTTGTGAAAATACTGAATCAAGGATTTTTGAGTGTTACTAGGTACACAAATTCTATAAGGCATCCCCGATACTTTTGTTTTTTTGTACAAAACATCTTTGACCATTTTATAATCTTTTACATCTTTATTTTGTCGAATATTATCTATTATAGGTTTCAAGATTTCGTCTTTGTATTGTTCGTCCGACAAAATATTACTATACAAAGGATGAGACCACATTGTCAAATTGAGGTTTGTGAGCTCTTCCAAATCATGCGTCTCTGTGTCAAAATTCTTATTATCATACATCCTGGACAATAAATCAGAACATACGTTATTTTTAGCAGGAATATGTTCCATTTCGAAACTAAATGATAACAACTTTTCCAAATAACGAGCATATTTAGTGAACTTTGTTGCCCGCTTGATCATCCAAGCAACACTCATGCTATCTACTTGAATTTTAAATGGCCTAGCTCTCAAATAATAATGAAACTTATCCAAAGCTAACATTAAGCTCCATAATTCAATATCATATATCGTACGATTTTTATCTCGATCTTTCAAACGTTTCGAGTGAAAAAACACAGGACGTAAATTACCAAATTCGTCCTCTTGAAGCAGGATAGCTCCACAGCCTGTCAAACTACCGTCAGTTTGGACAACAAAATCTTTATTCATATCAGGCAATTTAAGTACAACATGTTTTTCAAAAAGAAGTTTAATATGATCCAGAGCGTTCTGTTCTAAAGATCCCCATTTAAACTTCACATTCTTTTTCTTTAAGTCATTAAGAGGGGCTACAACTTGTTGGAAATTAGGTATAAATTTCGCAAAATATTGCAAAAAGCCCAATAGTTTCATCAATGCTCTTAAATTTTTAGGAGGACTGATATTATGAATAGCTTCTACTCTTTTGGGGTCTAGTTGCAAGCTTCCCTGAGAAATTTTAAAACCTAGGAAAAATATTTCATCCTGCATGAATTGACTTTTAGAAGGTGAAATTGTAACACCATATTTACGTAATATCTCTAGTACAATTTTGAGATGTTTCAAATGACTGGCTTTATCTGGGCTAAAGATTATCAAATCATCACAATACCAAAATAAAAATTCTCCTTTAAGATGACCAAACATAATTTGCATAACTCTCGCTAGTGCACTTGGACCTACGCTTAAACCAAATGGTAAGGTACGATACTGCCATTGTCCCGACTGTGAGACGAAGGCTGTTACTTTCTTACTTTCTTCATTAATTGGGATTTGATTGAATGCCCGTTTAAAATCAAGAACAGAAAAAACTGTGCCCTGACTTATTTTAGACAAACTTTCTTCCAAAACACATGGAGGATAAGCGTCAAACATAATATGTCGGTTAACCTCTGAATAATTTACGACAAGACGTTTGGTGTTGTTTTTAGAGTCAATCAGGAAACAAGGACTAGCATACGGGCTGTTAGAAGGTTCAATTACATTTTGGGCTAACAAGTCCGATATTATAGCTTCTAGTTCTTTCTCCTTCTCGGCATTCAATAAATAAGGGGCTGATCTAACTGGCACATTATCTTTCATGTGAATATGGTACACAAAATCTTTTATAACGCCAATCTTATCACAAATGACATCACGAAATTGATTCTTACACTCACCAAGTTGATGTGCAAAATAGTTCTCGTCTTCCGATGTCACATCAGGAATAGTCTCCCGAGTAGGTGGATTCTTCCAATCTCCATCACTGGATCTATCACTGGGTACAGCAGTCTTCTTGCCTAGTTGTCGTCCTGGTCCTCTTCTTGATGCATTTGAAGAAAACTTGTTAGTAGTACGATCATGGAAACTGGATTTTACTGTAGAAGTAGAGGGGGGATTTTCCTGAAAAACACGTCCAGTATTAAAAATGCTGTCACAGTTCCACATAATAGGAAATTTTTGAGGCAGAGTTTCAAATTCTAACAAGGCTTTGTCCATACGAAACACCATCTTCGTTCTGATATGAAACTTTACTCCCAATATCACATTTACAGGTAACGTCGGAGACACATACAGTTCCACTGGCCACGTGAGGGGCCCCAGTTGAACAGGCACACACACTACTTGCGTCAACTTTAACTGTTCATCGTTCCCTAGGATGACGTTTAGATTCTTTTCTCTTACTTCCACTTTACAAATTTGTTGAATGCGTTCTAAAAATCCTTGGCTTATAACATTTTCAGAACACCCTGTATCTAAACACAGCGGAGTTGGAATGTTAGCCAATTTTCCTTCGACAAACAATGCTTTTACTTTAACGGAAAGGTCTCTATTGTTATATTGAGGCATCATATAAGTGTTCTTATACTTAGAAAAACTTTGTTTTTGCTGGGGAACTACAGGAAGGCACTGATTGTTTCTTAATAAATTCCCATCTCTAACCAAATTCCCAGTTTGTGTCTTACTAAAGTTCTTACATTCCATGAAATATTCACGACAAAGATAAGCATGTTTTTGAAATATCTTAAGTTTATTTCTAAACTCGTGAATAGAAGTAGGAGTGTTCGAAAATAACAATTGTTGAGACAGCGAGGGATGAAGTCTATCAATCATGAGTCCAACGAACTCTTCTTCTGAAAATTTCACTCGCAATATCTTGGCTCCTCTTAACCTAGTATCCAAGAAATCCACCGGGTCTTCTGAAATTTCTTGCTTTCTTAATACCTTTTCAGATATTAAACTATGCACACTTAGACTGTTGCAAAATTGTTTTACAATACTGTCTAGAATTACGTCCCACTTGGAACCTTGTTGAATATGTTGTAACCATATTTTACAAATTCTACCTTGAACTTTAGATATTACAGCAATCAAAATATCTTTTACCGGAAACATTTTCTTTTCTATAAGCATTTGAACGGAATACAAAAATCTAAAGATATTTTCAGCCTTTTCATCGTTCAAATTGGGAATATTTCGCAGAAAGTGATTCAAAGTATATTGTGCCATATTATTAGACAACTTATTCATAGCTCTTCCAGAGAATACGGAAGTACAGTTGGAATCGTCGTCAGAAGACGATTCAGCAGAAAAATCTATTAAATTCTGGGACGGTCTTTTATTCACCCAACATGGTTTATGGGGAAATCTACTATAAGTCTGTTTGACTGAAGTTTCCTCCTTTCGGACATCACCAAATTGCAAAGGAGGTTTTGGCAAGGCAGGTGAAAACAGGTTTAATGACTGACCTTCATAAAGTGTGGAACTTATAGGTAAGCCCTGGTACATAGTGCAGTCACCAGCAAGTGGCAGCAATGTGTCTGGCACACCAGTCAAGTCGACCGTGTGGAAGGGATTTCCGGTCGCATGACTCATCTTAAATGCTTTCGAACAACCAACTATCCACCTTCTGATTTTCAAATTTGATCAAACCAATCTGCAATTAAAGATACTATCAATTACAAATATTCGTAACAAAAATTTCCTAGAACTAGAACCATGCTCTCTTGCAACTTAGCTGTAAAAAAAGGCCCATCTCATTGTAGTCACGCTCAAACTCAACTGCATGAAAACAGGATCTACTGTATACAGAGTACCAGTGAAAGTAAGCTGTTGTCCCAGTCCATTCTTCTAGGAAATTATTTTTACGAATTCAAACCAGAACTTAGATCTTTCCAATTTTATTTTTAACAATGCCAGAATATAGAATTCTAATAAACAAATAGTTTATATTTCCCTTTCTTTTTATATCAAATTCAAATAAATTAATATCCTAATACTTAATAGATTAATAATTGGGGGACAATACGTGAGTAGTGCACGCGGCCATACGACTGAGAATTATAGATTAGGTTCCTGTATACTGATTCTAATAATAATCTAATTATCCATTGAAATTAACAAATCTAATATTGAACAAATAAATAAATATCTAACTAAAGAATTAGAAGGAACCCCAATCTACTTACATCTCCCATCGGATAGCCACACTCACCATTCACGTGTACAGTAAGAGTCACTCCACTCTTTCCCCCTTAACGGATGCCTCCCGACTGAGCAGGCTTGATTCTTCCTCATGGCTCTGAGCATGCTAGCCAATCAAAATGAGGCAAGACGTCATACAATGATACCAACTCACTTCGTGGGCAGAGGGTTATAACATCGAGTACATATATTAGTCATTCGGGTGTTCCACAGGGATCCAATCTTGGTCCCTTATTGTTCTTATTATATATTAATGACTTACCTTCTGTTGTTAATTACTCAAAGTGTCTCTTATACGCAGATGATTTAAAACTCTACAAGAATATTGTAAAATTTAAGGATCTTACAGAATTACAGTCCGATTTGTGTGAATGCCATCAATGGTGTATAAGAAATAAGCTCTATTTTAATGTTGCTAAATGCTTTTCCATGACATTTACAAGAATTTCATCTCCATTTTTATTTAATTATACTATTGGTAATGTGGGTCTTCAGGGAGTCAATATAATTAAAGATTTAGGAATAATTCTGGATTCTAAACTCACTTACAAGAACCATGTTGATAAACTAGTAGTTAATGGTTTCAAAACTCTGGGATTTATATTTAGAAACACAAAGGAAATGCAGTGTAGTAAAGCCTTAACAGTTGTGTATAATGCTCTGGTGAGGAGTAAATTGGAATACGCTAATGTAATCTGGAGTCCTTACTTCCAATTATATATTGATAAACTCGAAAGAATCCAGAATATATTTTTAAGATATCTGTTCTTTAAAAAATACAAAAAATCGTCGTATGTGTTAAGAATACCTTATAATATGCTACTAACTGAGTTTGAATTTTCCTCTTTGAAAACTAGATCTGATATTGCAAAGCATATTTTATTATATAAAGTTGTTAATGGTCTCACCGAAACAGAAGAAGTTTTACAAAGATTAAACTTCTGTACTAAACCTCAATCATTAAGATTGCGTCAACCGTTTATATGCACTTTTTCCAAAAATATGGTCCATCAGAATTCTGTGGTCATTAGTATGTGTAGACTACATAATAATATTGTTAAGGATAAAATTGATGTAGATTTTGCATTCCCTTACGCAAAGTACATATCAGTAATAAAGGGCTACTATTCAAGACAAAGTTAAGATGTAACGATAAATGGTATTTAATTTTCTTATTTTTATGTTGTGTATTGTATGTATTGAATTGCACTTAACGTTATGGATTTGTATATTATCTTTTATGTTTATGTTTATATGTTCGATAATCTGAAAAATATCAAAATGAGAGTTGGGTGTTTATCTCTTTTGTTTAGTGCGGGTTTTAATATGGAGTTGCGTTATACTGTTTGAAGTCTGAAGCTTCAGCTTCATGTATATTGGTACTATAGTATTATTCTAGTTTTATAATTTTTATTTTGTTGTATTAGTTGTATTATGTTTGTCGGTGGGTATATTGTATTGTATTTTGTATTGCATTTTTTATCTTTTTATTTTCTTTTTTTCTTTTTTTGTGTTGCATAATGTGAGTATTGTTGTAATATCCCATTGTAATTGGAGCATTGCTCTGTTATGGGATTGCTTATAAATAAATAAATAAATAAATAAATAAAATAAATAAATAAAATAAAAAATAAAATACCACGTTCTTTGTTGACATTTACTTCGTTCTTATAGTGCATGAAGAGTAGTCGTACCCAAGGGGTACGGAACTCAGGTCCAAGTGATTTAGGACAAACTGTGTGTCTAATCCCTGTAATATTTTTTTTTAAAAAAAAATCTCCCTGACATTTCCATGCATTTCCAGAAAAAATAATTCCCTGACTTTTCCAGGATTTCCAGATTGGTACACACCCTGTTAATATCACCGCCTTCAGTGGTGTAGTGGTTGCACCTTACTCGAAGCAAGGGGGTCTGCTTTGAAGCCACAGGTGCAGTAGTAGAGAAATGATGCTGCATCACATAATTTATGATAATTCTCATAATATAAACAAAATAATTATTGGCGTACAATGCAGAGTAAATAATGCACTCATGCAATAGGACTGGGTCAGCATAGCGTCACAGTTAATCCACTGCAATGTAAAATGTGGAGCTCATTTTTCAGTTTATCCCAAGAAGAAAAAGAGTAAAGAGTTGAGGGGGGTTGGAGGGGGGAGTTGCCTGAATGCAAGTGCCCTTCCAAACAGGATTCATTCTTCCTCTACCAAACTTCCAACGCATAACTTTTAGGAAATTTCTTTCTATTTGTCTCTCCCTTCCCCCAAATATTTTTCTCCTCCCGTTAGACCTCTGTAAAATTCAGCACAACTTTTCCTCTCGCTCGTTTCGTCAAGATGGTTGCTATAGCGACAGGAGAGCGGCACTATGCCAGTAAAGCGAGCGCCACTGAAAGGCTAACGACAAACCCTGATAGCTTTCTGCCTCTCCCAGAAGCCTTTTCAAACTCTTTCCTTCTCCTCTCGCCTCATTCCTTCCACTCTGCCGTTATTTCCTTCCGTTTTAACTTCCACGGTCACAAACCAAAACGAACGGAATGGGATCTGATTTTCTTCTTCTCCCCCTCCTTTCCTTTTGTCCCCTCTCCTCCCCTTCTGTGAATATATAGAGGCGTTTAGTCTTTAGATAATTGCATTAAGGAAAAGAGCACGCCTCGCTGAAAGTAAACCTTGTTTTTTTTACTCAACATTTTTCTCTTCGAATGTCTGGCAAAAAGTTAACAAATGTTCTACAAATTAGCCACCAAAGAATGTGCTCATAACTAGCTTACTTCTTTCTTGCGTGCAAGGATGAACAAATATATGATAAAAGGCGCGATTGTTGATAAGAGTAGGATTCTGACACTCAAATGGATGAACAAAGAACTGATAAAAGGTGCTATTGTTGATAAGTGTAGGATCCTGACACTCAAATGGATGAACAAAGAACTGATAAGAGGTGCTATTGTTGATAAGTGTAGGATCCATCACTCAAATGGATGAACAAAGAACTGATAAAAGGTGCTATTGTTGATAAGTGTAGGATCCTGACACTCAAATGGATGAACAAAGAACTGATGAAAGGAGCAGTTGTTGATAAGTGTAGCATCCAACACTCAAATGGATGAACAAAGAACTGATAAAAGGTGCTATTGTTGATAAGTTTAGGATCCTGACACTCAAATGGATGAACAAAGAACTGATGAAAGGAGCAGTTGTTGATAAGTGTAGCATCCAACACTCAAATAGATGAACAAAGAAATGATAAAAGCTGCGATTGAGGATAAGTGTAGGATCCTGACACTCAAATGGATGAACAAAGAACTGATGAAAGGAGCAGTTGTTGATAAGTGTAGCATCCAACACTCAAATGGATGAACAAAGAACTGATAAAAGGCGCTATTGTTGATAAGTGTAGGATCCTGACACTCAAATGGACGAACAAAGAACTGATAAAAGGTGCTATTGTTGATAAGTGTAGGATCCTGACACTCAAATGGATGAACAAAGATCTGATAAGAGGTGCTATTGTTGATAAGTGTAGGATCCTGACACTCAAATGGATGAACAAAGAACTGATGAAAAGAGCAGTTGTTGATAAGTGTAGCATCCAACACTTAAATGGATGAACAAAGAACTGATAAAAGGTGCTATTGTTGATAAGTGTAGGACCCTGACACTCAAATGGATGAACAAAGAACTGATAAGAGGTGCTATTGTTGATAAGTGTAGGATCCTGACACTCAAATGGATGAACAAAGAACTGATGAAAGGAGCAGTTGTTGATAAGTGTAGCATCCAACACTCAAATGGATGAACAAAAAACTGATAAAAGCCGCGATTGTGGATAAGTGTAGGATCCTGACACTCAAATGGATGAACAAAGAACTGATGAAAGGAGCAGCTGTTGATAAGTGTAGCATCCAACACTCAAATGGATGAACAAAGAACTGATAAAAGGTGCTCTTGTTGATAAGTGTAGGATCCTGACACTCAAATGGATGAACAAAGAACTGATAAGAGGTGCTATTGTTGATAAGTGTAGGATCCTGACACTCAAATGAATGAACAAAGAACTGATGAAAGGAGCAGTTGTTGATAAGTGTAGCATCCAACACTCAAATGGATGAACAAAGAAATGATAAAAGGCGCGATTGTGGATAAGTGTAGGATCCTGACACTCAAAAGGATGAACAAAGAACTGATGAAAGGAGCAGTTGTTGATAAGTGTAGCATCCAACACTCAAATGGATGAACAAAGAACTGATAGAAGTTGCTGTTGTTGATAAGTGTAGGATCCTGACACTCAAATGGATGAACAAAGAACTGATAAGAGGTGCTATTGTTGATAAGTGTAGGATCCTGACACTCAAATGGATGAACAAAGAACTGATGAAAGGAGCAGTTGTTGATAAGTGTAGCATACAACACTCAAATGGATGAACAAAGAACTGATAAAAGGCGCTATTGTTGATAAGTGTAGGATCCTGACACTCAAATGGATGAACAAAGAACTGATAAGAGGTGCTATTGTTGATAAGTGTAGGATCCTGACACTCAAATAGATGAACAAAGAACTGATGAAAGGAGCAGTTGTTGATAAGTGTAGCATCCAACACTCAAATGGATGAACAAAGAAATGATAAAAGGCGCGATTGTTGATAAGTGTAGGATCCTGACACTGAAATGGATTAATCAAGAACTGATAAAAGGGTAAGTGTAGCATCCTGACACTCAAATGGATGAACAAAGGTTTGAAAAAGGGCTCTATTTTCTACAAGAGTAGCATACCGTCATTGGAATTGATGAACAAAAAAACTTAAAAAACGTGCAAATTTTGATGCTGTAGCACACCGGCATTGGAATGGATGAACAAGGTTTCAACAAAATGCACAACTGTTGTTATGTGTAGCATCCTGATAATTTGATGGATGAACAAAGAAGTGAGGAAGGCATGATTTTTGCTGAGTGTAACATTGAATGGATGAACGAAGACTTGTTAAAATACTGAGACAGGAGGTTAACTTTTATAATGTAGCATTCCCACATTTGAATGGATGAAAAAGGTCTGACAAAGGGGCGATTTCGTTTGAGTTCGTTTTTTAAGTCCACTGTATGCACAGGGACTGGACCTGTAGTTGAAAATTGGATCCGAACCACCAGAAGCATTCGGATATTGCAATAGATGAACGAAGAACGATAAAAGGTGTGATTTTATTGAGACATCTGGACATTGGAGAGGATAGACAAAAGACTGATAAAAGGTGCGAACTTTGATAATGTTTTATTCCAATATTAGAATGGATGAACACTGGACTTATATAGGAGCGATTTTTTGTTAAATGTGATGTTTGGCAATGAAATAAATGAAGAAAAGTTTGATAAATTGAAAGCCGAGTCAACGGAAAATAGCCAAACATTGATATGTCATGGGTTCTCAAAACGACTAATTCACGATTTTGAATGTTATTATTCAACACGCAGTTCAGCAATATTTCCCGATGTCGTAGTAGGTAAAGTTGTCGCCTTTTGGTCCAGGGATTCAGGGCCAGATGTATATTATGTATGTGGGACCTAAGTTTCTAAGGAACGACATAATTCAGTATGGGAGTACTTAGAAAGATTCCATAATTTGGCATTACGACTTTTTAAAAATCGAAATGTACCAACTGCTCAAAAGAGCCTTTTGAAACGGTTCCTATTGTACAAGGTAACCAAAAAAGTTCTTGCCGTTCTAGAGCAGTGATAAACAAAGAGCAATACAGTGGACGGTACGTACCTTTAGGTTTCGAAGTAATCTCCATCAGCATCCAACACCTTTTGCCAACGTTCCTGCAGCTGCGCAATACCCTGGTGATAAACCTCGGCGGGCTTGGATGCAAATAAGTCCATGAGTGCGTTCCGCAAGTCTCCCTCGTTTGCGAAGGATCTCCCACGGAGGTGGTTGTCGAGAGAATGAAACAGGTGGTAATCTGTTGGTGCAAGGTCCGGTGAATATGGTGGATGGCACAGTGTCTCCCAGGCAAGTTGCTGAAGGGTCTCCCGGGTCGTCTTTGTCACATGTGGCTTGGCATTGTCGTGCAGGAACAGCACACCCGTGCGATTTACCAATGCCGGCTCCTTCTGCCGCAATGCACGGTGCACCCTTTCCAACTGCTGAGAGTAAAGGTCAGCAGTGATGGGCTGACGAGGTTGAAGGAGCTCTTAATCCACCACTTGCCGACAATTTCCATACAGAGAGCATAAACCTTTCGTGGGTGCAGAGGTGGTCTTGAGGTGTGAGGAACAGGGTAACGTAGCGACAACCAATGTCTGGTACGCTTGGGAGTGTCATAGAGGACCCACTTTTCGTCACCAGTGAGCATGCGATCAAATATGGGTGTGTTCAGGTGCCGAGTGAGCAAGAACAAACAGGCTGTCACTCGTTGTTCCTTGTTGGCTGCCGACAATGTGTGGGGTACCCACTTGCTTAACTTGTATGACTTCCCTATCCCATGCAGGTGCAACCTACCTGTTTCAGTGGAAACATGGAGCCTTTCTGCAAGTTCATCACACGTTAGACCACTGTCCTCCTCGATGGCTGCTTTCAGAGCCTCGTCATCCAACACATGTGGTCGTCCACTGCGAGTTTCATCCAAAAGGCTCACATCTCCCGAACGGACTTTCTGGAACCAATACCTGGCAGTGCGTTCGTTCACGGCATTCTCCCCAAATGCCTGGCAAATGCGGCGACTTGATGCGGCAGCTGACAGGCTCACTTTAAAGTCATACAACAAACACACGCGAACAAGCTGCTTCGATACCTCCATTTCTCTTCGACACTGGACGAGCTATGACTGCTGTGTGTGTGCAACGTGCCTGCATTACTGATAGTCAATGGTCCTAATAACTCCCGATCGCTTGGCAGGCAAGTGCGTCATTTCGTTTTTTCTCTGTGAGCGCATGATTAATGGGACGTCAAAAACGGCAAGAACTTTTTTGGTTACCTTGTACAACCTGTCCATCACGATAAACTCAAAATTGAACGCAACTTCTTATTGCTAATTGCTACGCCAACCTCCGTGGTGTAGTGGTTAGCAGAGCGCAGAGTTCCCGAGTTCGAATCCCGACCTGGCCATGGATGTTCTTTGTGAGTGTATCTTCATCACTCATCCTCATAGTTTCGATTGGCCAAAAGTGGCATAGAAGCGAAGTAAAATAAACCAAATCAATCAATCAATTATTGCTAATTGCTAACCCATTAACTGTTGACTTTATGGCGCGTTCGCAATGACTTCAATAGCTGCAAAACTGATTGAACTGAGCGATGTCAGAAACTGCAGAAGGGCTCGTAGTGATGTATAAAGAGACGGAAGACGGAAGTAAGATGTTTCGTCTAAGTGTCAATGAGGAAATTGTCAATAAACGATCACGAAATCTCTCGTTGGGACCAAAACCCTTCAACAGAATGAGGAAGTTAACTTGCGAGGTTAGAGCTGTAGCTTCTTGGAATTTATCAGCCATAAAGAGTCCAGAACTGTTCAAGAATTTAGTTATGGTCGACTAGATCGTTTTTTGCTCATATGACAGAGAAAAATCTGTCTGTTACAATCTTGGTGTGTAATTCATTTCACCAAATAGTAATTTCTTGTGATCACTTTACACCAAGGGATAACATGTCAAGAGAAACAAATTTAGAATATTTTCAACGTATACCCTACTTGATAATTGATAAGTAACAGCCATATTGTGTCTCATAACTGTTAAGAGTGCATAATATCTGAGTCAACATTCAATTGTTTGCGAAGTTGTTGATTACGAAATTGTAAGTTCAGCCATTTTAGAAATGGTTTTGTAAGTTTTAACATTAAATAGTTGTTATTTCGTATCCTCGTACTTTATCTTATGAAGTACCTACGTGTGTGCATAAATTGACCTCTGCGTACATACACGACGACAATAACTATGGCCATACTCGGTAGGAGTGCCGACTATATGGCTGTAATGTAATCTACAAAGTCTCATTTGCATTTCACATAAAAATGCATATTTTTACCTTTAGCAAATAAAACACATATTCCCAAGGAAATTACATAAAAATGTACATACTTTAGGCATTCCAAACAAAATAAAAAGTTTCTAATTTCTTAGTGTACATACGTATTTTGGAGTTAATGCATGAAATAGACAAAACATGTGGTAAATTTGAAAATTACTACTTCACAACACACGGGTCACTACTGTCGGTGTTGTTTTGTCAACCACGTGGCAAGGCAATTCATGCAGAACAGCGTTCTCAAGTCACCGGGCATTTTTCAGGAAACATACATTGATTGATTGCGTTGGTGTTTTAAGCCTACTGTATGCACAGTAAGGCTAATCTGAACTGGACCTACAGTTTAAAGTAGGATCTGAACCACTATGTGCCTCCAGCGGGTATCGAACCCGGGACCCCTTTTGTTTAATACGGATGGCAGACAGTCATCGGTCATCGGGAGATGCGGCGATGACCAAGCAAAATACTAAAAAATATTGCATTTTAAATATTTTAGAGAAGAACTAAAAATAATAATACGTAATAAAGTCAGGATACTCGCATATTTGTGCGAAATAAGCCAAGCGACAGCATGAAACAGCTCGAAATAGGCAAGAGATTCGCTAAAGTTTAGCGCATCGAAATGAGGGCCCGGTACTACCCCTCGTGGCTTCCACCGAACCCTCCTGCGAAGTTTCCTATTGAAGGCAATGGTGCTCATCGCAGAATGGTGCGAATCTCTGGTCTCGGCCGGTGCCGAGAACAGCCGAACGCTTCCGAACAGGCAGACCCTACGACAAGGTCCACCAACCTCTACTTCCCCTCACTCTTGAAGGTCTGGGTTATAACAGGTCTTTTTTTTTATCCCCCATCCCCATGTTTACAGCCACACGACAGAGTTTATCTGGAGTCATCAATATTCTTCCGAGTGCCCAGTGGCGTGCTCTACGAGGGGTTGGTGAGTGTCCATAATCTCTGCTTAGGCTAAAAAATAAGAACGTCAAAGGCATAGAAAAAAGATGGCAGAAAAGAGGAAATAATTACTAAAAAAAGTACATGTAACAACCCCTTTCGAAAATCCTGGGCACGGCACTGCGAATGTCTGCTATTTCCATTTGTTAAAAGGAAAAACACAAACTGAATGATATATTCATATTTAATAATTCTCATCGTATGGGATAGATTGATTGATTGAGTTGGTGTTTTAAGTCCACTTTATCCACAGGAAGGTTAATCGGGACTGGACCTACAGTGTAAAGTGGGATCCGAAACACTATGTGCCTCCACCGGTAATCGAAACCGGCACCCCTGGATTACAAGGCGACAACGCTATATATGGGATAGAAATATGTATGTATGTATTTTATAGTCTGAGATCTGTGGTATGAGCTTTTACGTTGAATGGAAAATGATCTTGGGGTTTATCGCAGAGAAATATTGTACCCTCCCTCCGTTGAATGATCGACCCTGACGTTTAGTAAATCTTGCGATGACTACGTGAATATGTCACGTTTCGCCACTGATTGGCAGACTATATTCCAGCGCTCTTTGTAGGTTTGAGTAGTCTTTGGAGCCGCTATAAGGCAAAACATCAACTATTTCATAGCAATTGTTAAGAAACGTGTGCGTGTATTGGCAAGACATTCCAACAATGATTACAACCATACCAAGCAGATAAATAGCTTGATGAGATTTCAAATAATCGCGCCTCCATACACACACACACACACACACACACACACACAATCCGCAATGAAAAATTCAGCAGGAGTGTCCACTGGCGGACGCAGAGGGGGCTGAAGGGGCTACAGTCCTCTCGGAAAATTTTAGAAGTCAACATTTTCAAATAAAAGCAATGAACTCGGGGAAAACCAGAGTGATACATGGAAACTAGCCTTAAAATGACCTCCCATTGCCATTTTTGAGAATGGAAAGTTTTTAATATATGAAATCTCTTAGTATGTATGCAGCCGCTCTAGAAAACATCTATACACTATTCATCTTTACAATTCCAGCCCCTCCCGAAAAAAAAGTCCTGCGTACATATATATATATATATATATATATATATATATTGTTACGACCTTACTTATTTTGTAACTTTGCAATTCCATGTTAAAAGAAAAATTGATATAGTGTTACTTCGAGTTCTTGTTAATGTCTATGATACTCCATGTTGTGACGCAAATATGAAAGCGCCAATCAAGGCGTTGTTGAACTAATGTATTAACCTTTCTGTAGTAATCTAATGAAGTCAGCTCGCTTAAGACAACGGGCATTTATTATGATGTAAATATAGATTTGCCAATCAAAGATTATCAATTTTTAATGAACTAACCTAATTGTAATTAAATAATGGCGGAACATTTAAATTTGTATAATTCCAAAATGTAAGATTTTTTCAACGTTAAAGAAATAATTGTTAACTCAAATGATTATGTAAACTTCCTTTGTAAATTATTAATAGCCAAACTATGTATTTTTCAAATATCCTTCTGTTGTAATTTGGAATATTGTAATAAGAAATTACCTAAAGACAGGTGTTCGAGGCTGGAACTTTGGGTATAAATACGAAGCAGTTTGGTCTGTGGGGAGGCAGAGGGGGCCACTCCGCGACTTGCACGTTATTGGCTAGAGCTTGTGACGTCACCAAGCGGACACGAGCGGAAGAAAGCTATGCGTAGAATGTAGCAGATGGCCCATGAAACGCTGTGTTTTCATGTATCTTTTGATATTATACACCAAAGCTGTTAATTTAATTTGACAACAAGAGATTAAATACGCGATAGAAGAATACACTTATTTCGAAACAATGCATAGTTTATTTTTCATACATTATATGCGTGATATCTTGTCCCTGTAGGCTGTAGTCCACTGCCAGCTTTTCTTTCCAGCTAACCTATTGCATTTCTTTTAAATGTCTAATTCTAAGGAATGTTCTTGTCCGGGCATATTCTGATATGACTTTTTACTGAGTATCCTGGAATTTCCCTTTAATATTTTTACGCTACTTTTCAGATTCTCCAGTTGATCGCCACGATGAGGATAAATTTGTTTTTGTTATGTAGTGTCTTCTTCCACTTTTGGCTAATCGCGACGAACAGGATGAGTGATGTTTAGTTTAAATTGATGAAGGGACACTCGCAACAGGCACGTATCCAAGGGGGAGCTTAGGGGGCTCGAGCCCTCCCGAAAGTTTGCGGTTTACAATAGATAAAATGAAGTTTTTGGTTTCTTGTGGTGAGAAATAAAATAATGTGACGATAATTTAAGGAGAGAAATAATTATCGAGTCAAGCACGTATCCAAGGTGGGAATCAGGGGGCTCCAGCACCCCCTTCAGGAAATTACGCTACATAAAATTAGGTTCATGGCTTCTTGAATAATGTGATGATAATTTGAGATAAATAATTATCGAGGCAAGACACAGAATGTTCTACAACCCTGTTATTGTTAATAACGCGCACCCAAGGTGGGATCAGGGGGCTGGAGTCTCCCCCTTATTTTTTCAGTTTACACTACGTAAAATTAGTTTTTTTTTGGATTTGATTTATTTTATTTTACTTCGTGTTTTGTTCCTCTTAGCTAATTTACGAAGATGGGAATGAGTGATGAAATGATGAAAATGATAAATGGACATTCACATACAACCATGCCTAAGCGGGATTCGAACCCGGGACCCTTGGCGTCGCAGCGCGATGTGCTAACCACTTTTTTTTTTTTTTTTAAAGGAAAGCCCCTATGCGGAAGCTTCCCCCATCACACTTCATTCACTCATATCATTTCATTCATATTTCAATTTCAAGACTTTTCAGGACAGACAATCACAAACATCCATGGCCGAGCCGGGAATCGAACCCGGGACCCCTGGCGTCGCAGCGCGATGTGCTAACCACTCAGCCACAGGATCCGGCAAAATTAGGTTTTTGTTTTCTTGAATAGTGTGCCGATAATATATAAGGAGAGAAATACTTACCAAGGCAACACGGAGAATGTTCTATAAGCTTGTTTTTGATAATATTGCATTAAAACTTTTCTTGCGCTTTCGGTGTTGTCGCAACACTATGCAAAGACTTGTCAGCATTTGGAAGCTGCAAACGCCACACGTAGGACGATTCATTGTAATTTTTTAATCTCTGGAAAGCGCGAGAGGGAACGTTCTTGAATAAGAGAAGGCGTCGAACTACTGGCAACATTAACGAATCGTTTTATCTGTGGAACGTTCTAGAATATAATGAGGTTAAAATACGCGGCTTCAATTTCCAGGTTGATCTGTACAACAGAATCGGTTAATGAGTATTCAAAGGTAAGTGTGATAGTTCATACAGTCCATTGGTGGCTTTATAAGATCTAGTGATTCGAAAATGAAAAGGACTAAATACCATAAAGTAACGAAGTCTACTACTAGTTCCAGTTCGGGTCCAAAGCAGAAGATATTAACGACAGCGGAATTTCCGGAGCCTCGGTGTAGTGCTAGTTCGGGTCAAGGGCCGAAGAGATCGAATGTCTTTTTTTAAAGTGAATATTTAAGAAGTAACGAGTATTGGAGCGGTTAATTAAAAAAGAAATAAGCTGCACAGATCAACTGAAAATCAAAGTTTTGAGTGATGAGTTAGTTGTGCCCGGACCAAATTTTCCCAGAATTTTAGAAGAGGAGGGTTATGCATACAATTTTTGGTGGTCAGCCCTTATTTTGTCATCTTTTCCTCTCTTTGACGTTTTTTTTTTTAAGGAATACTTAGTCAAATTGGGTTATGACCTCACCAACCCTCCCTTGGGCACGTCACTGGAGATAAATGAGTAAGCATGTAATCATACTGGGAGATGAAACACTAGATGTGTTGGGATCGGAAGGGTTTTCATTGTGAATTAATTGTTTCGAACTGTATTCGAGAAGACTTACTTTGTTTTGTGCCAATATATGACAAGACTGCGGAAGTTGTGACAGACAATTGTGAACACTTGCTAGTGCTTAGGCCTCAATATGAATAATTTGGTGAGTTTCGGCTTTTATAAGAACTGTAAAACATGGGAGGACATGACACAGTAGTGGTGTTCAGGCTCGAATCAGAGAGAAATATTCGAGAAATTTCTGCGTCCAGTTCGCAGCCCACAGTTTGAGTCTCGCGTTGTCGAGTGGATTGTCCATCCCGTGCGTGTGTAACAGCTTCGTAAAAACACTCGAAGACGCCATAGATGTTTTGATGTCTGATGATAAGAAATGGACAAACACACATACTGAGATGGTTCCGGCACACAATGTTAATGCATGGGAACAGAGGAGTTGAGTGGTAAAAGATGTTCCGATTTCACGTTCTAAATAATTTGGCAGCCTTGAACAGTGGCGACGATTTTGGGGATAGTTGCTCCCCATTTTTTTGCCTTCACACTATGACCTCTTTATGCTAACCCTTGTATACCAAGGGAAGAGAAAGTAAACTTTTCTTGAACCCATTACTCCCGTTTTGAACCCAATTGCCACCATTGGCCTTAAACATACAATTGTGAGGTTCTATCTATACCCCTTAAAAATATGGTGTTTAGCCCCACGAAATGAATTCCTGGATACGTGCCTGACTCGCAGAGAACACCTATGCCCATGCTGGGACTTGAACCGGGAACTTCGGAGGCGAAATCGAAAGTCGACCACTTAACGCCCTCGGCTACCGAGCGGGCGAGTGAATTAGATGATGGCTATTGTATAAAGGGTGTCTTTTCGGGAAACATTCAAATAGTAATATTTCTTCCAGGTAATATGTATATCCTAGGAACTTCATTCTTGCTGGCTTACTAGGTTCTGTCATGTGGGCCAACAATCTGTGTAATACTCTGTACTGTTTGTGATCTACATGGATTTGTGATCATCCATTTCATCTACTCACCATTCATTTTCATCTTTGCGATTGGCCAAGGTGTAAATTATACTTGAAATAAAACAAAAGCAATACAAATACAAAACACAAATAATGGAACGATTATGCTGTTACGTTTTCCTGTATTTTAGGCAAGTCGCATGTATCAGCCAACAGTCAGAGATTGCTTTTCGGTCGAATGATACTTCTAATAATCGGAGGTAAATGCAAGCTGAGAATTATAATTTGATCTCTTATCCACCTGAGTTGAGGATCTAAATTTTTGGATTTAATTTGTAACAATATTTACTACTGCGAGGAATTAAGAAAAACTTACGGCTAATTTCGTCACTGGCTTCCTATTCTGTAATAGTTACATTTGTTGTAAGAACATAATACATTAATTTACTTTGTATAAATATTACATTATCCATCGCTTTTCCTAATTAAATCTCATACCATTATCCAATACACACATAAAATGTGTTTTACTAATAACACAGCTAGGTTTGGTTTGAGTTGGTTTCTTAAGTCTACTTTATAAACAGTAAGGCTAATGGTTCGGATCCCACTTTAAACTGTAGGTCCAGTTCCAATTAGCCTTAGTGTGCATAAAGTGGACTTAAAACACCAAATCAATCAATTACAATATCCAGTAGGTACAGTCCCTACTAGCCTATTTATGTTAAACTTTATATTCTTTGTCAACCTGGAAAGGTCATTATCGAAATATTGCTATTTGATGTTGCTCGAAGTTTTTTTTTTTTTGTTCGTTGCAGTTTCAAGATACTATCCCTTTTCTGTTACTTATAGCTCTTGGGGGAGGAGGGCAAGTGCCTCTGTTTACACTACCATAATATGTGTCAATGCGAACAATATATTAAAAATTTGCCCCCTCTAGGATTGACTTCGCCCCCCCCCCCAAAGAATTCCTGGCTACGGGCCTGATTGAATAGCTTCTTTGGTCATTATTTACATGAAGCAATACTTAGAAACTGAGTTGGGATTGTGTAAAGGTTTTTGAAAGTTGCATACGTGATGATACGGAAGGCGAGTGTGGAAGATAAGGCCGGAGGCGCAACCACAAATTTTTATCTGGAGGGAGAAAGTACCAGGATAAACGTACCAATAATAATAATAGTAATAATAATAACATTAATAATGGCATTATTATTACTAGTGGTAGTAGTAGTAGTATCAAAGACGTTATTATCCTCATAAATTACGCACAAGGGAGGTAGATGTCTGTGCTAAAGTATTTATTTGGAACAAACGATTTGAAATATTTTTTCAACACCAGAAATTTTACATTAGCTAATAATTGAAAACAAGCACACAAACTGTATTTTTGAATTGCAGAAAATGAATGATAAATGCATGCCGAAGATATTTTTTTTGTACATATAACATGTATAACTTTCATATGTTTTACACATATGCAACATGGAGCGACATAAAATAAGAAAATACATATGCAAGATGCTAACACTAAATTATGTACGTATTCAAAGTTTTTTTCATTACATATAGACAAAACATATTATTTAAATACATCACATTACAAAAAACAATTATATTGCGAGCGAAGCGAGAAAGAAAATTTTTTGATCCAATTTTTGCAATTTAAAACAATATTGATTTAATAAGGAACAGATAACATCACATGGCGCCAAGGCATTCTCTCTTTCACATTTTTTTTAAAATTAGATTATTTGGCGCCCATGGCCGACTCCCGACGCCCCCTAGCTACGTCTCTGAACTTGACGAAACTGAGAAAAGCTGGCACTGCAAGCAAAGCGAGCAAGAACATTTTACGAAATGTATTTTTATTTGTATAAAATTTGAAATAGAAGGGGGCAATTTCTCCTCTGTGCCCCCTGCAGGTGCCTTTGGCCATCAATGTTTGCCCCCCCCCCTAGAATTGACTTCCGTCGAAGGTTGGGGGACAATGCCCCTGCCCTCCCCTGTGGTTGCACCACTGAGTAAGTCCGAAATTTGGAGGAACAAATTGAATCAATCCTGCTACAGCAACTTTTTGGGAAGCGATGATCACTTTATTCCAGGCGATTTTCTTCTATTATTATTGCACATGGCAAGAGCACAAACAGGTTGATTTGTTCTCATTTTACTGGCATTCAAGAAAAAGTGTGTATAAGTAAATAATCGACCCATTTATCTCAAGCTTCCGTATACGATAACGAAGTAAGTTCCATTCTGTCCTCTTAATGACGTCATAGCGCGCACAGAATCATGGGAGAAAATCTCGGAACCTCGGGAATGGCATACCTTATAAAGGTACCTTGGTGGGGAGGTCTGTTCTGGTGTCAGTCTAGGAAGAAGTGAATAGGTGTATGCCGCTCTTCTGTAAAACCTAGGTTTGGGCCACCCTAGTTTGACCTTTCTAGTAAGTTTTAAATTATCTACTAACAATTGATCTCCAAGTTCCAGTTACGAGTTACCTAACCACTGGCTGTAAGTACTCAAGCGGCAAATAAACATTTGATTAAAACTTCACGACTTTGGTTGGATTTGTTCTGCACCTACCCTGAAGATAGGTTTCAGTGTAGACCATTAGAGCCTCAATGCTCCCGACTATAGGAGTAAAGGGTGAGGAAAGTTACTAGGAACGTAACAATATATATATATATATATATATATATGAATGGCTTATTGCAGAAAGGGACCTGAGTCACTTTTGCACAATTCTGAGAAAAACAATGAAAAATCCTATAATATTAATAGTGTAAGAAAGAAATGTGCCGTTGTTGGCTCAAATATTCAACATAATGAATAGTTAATTTTGCAACCCTCAATGCACCCCCCTGCAGTATGCTGCTAGACACAGTGGAGATGAAGAAATTAACTCCGATACCTCAAAAATGTGACTCAGGTCCCTTTCTGCAATAAGCCATTCATATATATACTATTTGAATTATGCGTTGAAGGGTTCGTTACCCGGTGGATGCTAATAGTGGTTCGGAACCAACTTTAAACTGTAGGTTCAGTACGGACTAACCTATCTGTGCGTAAAGTGGACTTAAAGAAAAACTCAAACTAAAATTGAATCGGCAGGTTTAAGAAGGGAATGAAGACCAAAAAAATGGCAAAATGACCTTTGTACTCGACATCATCGGAAAGCGTCGCTCTACACGTGAGTGTGAAGAAGTATATAAAAAGCAGTCCCTAGAGGTAGATAAAGAACCCTGAAATCAACGTAGGGTGTAAGATGGAAATGAATCCCGGACCAATTTTACAGTTTTTCTTCATTTACAACAAATTTACTTTATGGACTTACTCCCTTCTTAAACCTGCCGAATCAATTATGAGTTCCCTCTCCTTCATTAATAAAAGCTCATATGTCCAAATGCAGTCTAATCTAAAGGACGAAATCAAGGTCGCCAGCAGAAGTTTTTCTCCGAGAGACGGCAGTGCTCAAAGTGCAGTGAACAATATCCCCCAGTTAAGAAAATTCTCATGAAGCATCCCCAACTAGGATAATTTGCATAGGCATCCCCACCCACTGCTTTTCCTTCATGTTGATCCATACAGGCATCCCCCCCCCCCCACCTTTCCCCTACTGGATTTCATATCTTGCCTTCAGTCATAAAAACTCATATTTTATCGTACATTACGTATTATTATTGTTTCCGAAATCATAAACTTGAAAATGAATTGAAAATACCGTGGCGTTGTTTCTAAGTTCTGACTAGAGTCCACTATTTATATAAGAACTGGATTCGATTTGCATCCTTTTCCTAAACATTTATCACTTTGATATTGAACCGTTCTTTGTTTATTTGTACTTTTTCACGATGGCACATATATGGACGTCTGCAGGAATTTTTCCAGGGAGGGGCAAGGAAGGTATTTTTTCCGGGGAGGGCAAACAAGGCACATTTTCCCCAATAATAGTGTTGTTCCCTCAAAAAACATTGCTTAAATTTGAATTTACCATGTTCGCGCAATAATTAACACATATTATTGTGGCTGAAATAAAATCATATTTCTGAAATATATAATTTTTGGTTGACTTTCATTTTCAAGGGGGGCATGGCCCGCCTTACCCCCCCTCCCTTCTAGACGCCCATGGCACCCTCGTCCACATTTTCACGCAGCACGCTAGGCCCGACCCTGTGGCCGAGTGGTTAGCACATCGCGCTGCGACGCCAAGGGTCCCGGGTTCGAATCCCGGTCGGGTATGGTTGTTTGTGAATGTCCATTTTCATCCATTTCATCATTTCATCACTCATCCCCATCTTCGCAAATTAGCCAAGAGGCACAAAACGCGAAGTAAAATAAACTAAATCAATCAATCAATCAATCAATCACGCAGCACGCTACAATTTCATCATATGAATTATATGAAGTTTTCCAGATATCTCAGGGGAGGAAGTGCCCTTGGTTCCCCTCTCTGAGCGTCCTTGAAAAAAATTACGTGTAACAAAATGTGAAAGAAGCATATTGCTTTGCAGTGATAACAGACAACCTCGTTTCTAAGTAACCCCTCCATGAACGGATTATACACAATTTTCCTCAAAGTTGCACCAGACATTGCACTGCCATCTATCAAATGGGCTCCGAAACGCTATCAAACGTGTTTGGCGACATCAGTGGCAATTTGTGGAACTACATGCTCTTTCCGCGAGCCAACTCGTCAGTCACGGTAATGACTCCATTGCAAGCAACGACGACCTTCCAAGCCCCATCTGTCATCGGGCTGTCACAACAATCAGTGCGACAATGAAACGGAGAGAAGGGGAGGACACAAATGAGTGAAAATTTCAATAATGAGGTCTAGGTTTTGTTTGCTGAAATTTTAATCTCATGCGTGCTCATATCAGCATTGGTACACGACATTTTATTCGAGCTTTTTAATGTATGATCAAACCCTTTGTACAGTGTCTCTCAAAAGTTTTAGGACAACGACATTTTAAAATAGGCAACCCAATTTACACAAGACGTTGGTGGGTTGCGTGTAGAGTTAGGCTCAATTTCAGGGTTGCCACATGCACAATAGATATTTATAAAATACGGGAAAGGAATAAAAACAAGTAATATTGTAAAAAAATATTTAAAATATCACTATTATATCGCAAGTGACAAAATTCTTTCTGAAAGAAAAAAAAATAGGTTTTCTAGTATTTCATCGCTGATGAGTCTACAGAAAGGAAAAGAGGTGAGAGAAAACGAAAGGTGACAAAGGAGAGGAGAAAGAGAAAGCGAAAGGAGAAGATTTAAAGTAGAGGAGAGAAGAAAGAGAGGATAGACGAGGAGAGGAGATGTAGTGAAGAGAATGGAAAAAGATTCTAGGAGAGATGAGGAAAATGAAGCAAACAAGAGAGAAGAGGAGACGAGAAGAGGGGAGTGGAGTGTAAAGTAAAGGAGAGAAAATGAGAAGAACGAAAAGAAGAGGAAAGAGTGCAGTGGAGTCGGAAATCTAAGACAGGAGAGGAGATACGAGGAGTGGAGATGAGTGGGATGGAGATACGATGCGAGAAAAGTAGGGAAGGCGATATGAGATAAAAGCAGAGCGAGCAGAACGAGGGGAGAAGAGAAGAACAGAAGGGACTGAAGAGAAGAGGTAGTTGAAGAAAATATCGTCTCAGCGTCAAGAATTGATGCATTGGTCAAATTATCGACATAAAACATTCAATAACATTTTGAAATGTATTGGAGAATGTATTAGATCGGTTCGAAATGCCTTTTGGCTTAGTTCAGAGCAAGTTAAAATCTTCCATGTAAGATCTTTGATTTTACCTGCGATTATACCACTAAAAACATGAATGTAATTTGAATGTTTATAAGAATTATTCCATTTTTGTCCACTTCTCGGTTCGTTGAAATGGAGATTCTGTAATTTAATATTTCCCCTCCCCCCATCGTTAATTCCAAACTGAATCATTCCGTTTCACACGGCGTGGACAATGAACACGATGGGATTGGTCTAAAACTTACGAAAATTTTCTGCCACCGGAAGGGTTTCAACCTACGACCATCAGATTGACAGTCCTGAACGGTAAACACTAGCCTACAAGCTTTCGCTCCTGAAAGTAAGTAGAAGGAGCTGACCAATGTGAAATGTAGATGCAAAACTCCTCCTACATATAATGTGCAAAGAATACTTGTTTGTAACAAAGAAAACGAAGGTAGTACGGCTCGGCGAAAACATTTAATGGAGAATTGCACATGATGAAAACTTTTCATTCGATATTTGCGGAGGTATTCTTGCATTGAACTCGAGTGGGAAAAGGGGTAAAATTAGTATGTCCTGAATTGCCACAAATATAAATAGTTATTTCATTAATATTTGTCAATGTCTTTGAAGCAGTACACAATTATTGTTAGAGTATCGTATTTCACGATCTTATACATGAAAATATCCTTTGAATGTGTGTCAATTCATATATTTGTTTAGTGTTTTTATGTAAATTCCATATGCAGAACAATGTAGCCACTATACACTGCTATTACAAATAATGTTACCATGCTCTTGTTTATAATAAAAGGATAATTAAAAGAAAACACCTAGTATGGAGGATCGAACCTGGGACCGTAATCAATGCTTTCAAGAACTCTAACCAATACATTACGTCCTTTGTTTCCTTGGAGCAACAGTTCTTAATTATTCTGTCTCGTGAATATTGTAAACGTTATCCTGCAAAAAGAAGTTCAATACTCTGATATAGCTCTGTACTTCTAAAATTACTCTATACACATGCATTTGAAATTTAACTCTGAATTTATTTTTTCATTGCTAGCATATCTAAGCTTGTGAATATACTTTATTTGTAATTTTATAACGGTTACATGAACATCTACGAAATAGTTCCTTATAATAAACTCCGGTTGACCAATTTGCCAATATAAACAAATGGGATACAGATTGTCTTCGAGCTTACATTGTTAAAAAGGAGCGGATAAACGTATTAATACTATCCCAATACTTATTCAATAAGATTTATTGTTTGTCAGAAATTATGACTTAAACTATTGCATGTTGAGCTAGTGCCCACCTAGCCGCCTCTGATGAAATCTATCATTCTTCAGATTCTCTTTCAAATTCGACTCTGGTCACTTGTAACTTGCTGGGTGCAGACACTGTTTTGCGATAAGAAGCGGCCTTGAATAGCGTGAGTGAGTCACTTTTAACGCGGACAAGCTACGCTACCAAGCTTGTCTGCCTTTGAAAACCAAGTCATTTTTTTTTTCAGCGTTACCGAACGCGATTGCTATTGTAGAAGTATATATTATCTCAAAAGAGCACGAAAGGAAATTTGACTAATATTCTCCCGTCGTTTAAAACCAAATATTATGTATTAAACCAAAAGGTCACGATTGTCAATAAACCTATCTGAGCATTAGGTGGATGTAAATAATACATTTAATAGAAAGATTCTCCAAAATTTATCTCCCACTGTCTACGTCAGGCCAGTACCCAGGAGGGGGAGAGCATGGGCGCCATGCCCCCCTCGAACCCTGAAAAAATATCTAAATGTGAACCTATCAATACTTACGAAAATAACATCGTCGCTTTTAGAAATGTGTAAAAATTTCAATTTTGTTCTTACATAAATGAATCTGTTTCTTGCGCAAAAGTCTTCAGGCTGCAATATTGGGTAGTTTTAGTTTTATAATCATTGATGCAAGGCTACCAGACGTCCGATTCAGCGATTTAGTCAGGACAGTGCGTTACTGTCAACCCCTGTCCTGACTTTTTCGAACTGCAATCGTGATGCGAGAATGTCTCTTTATTATTGCTTTTTCTTAACTCACAATTAGACATGTTCTTTATTGTAATAATAATTACTAGTACGCAACATTTAATTTATAAATATATTTTTTTCTAAACATAAAATTATCATGACTTTTCATTGGCGCACGCACTATTTGAACTGTTTTGTCTCTCTCTCTCTTATATAATAATAATATCCCTTGCGCAACAGTCCCATATATATATATATATATTTGGGCCTGGCCCCTCCATCAAAGAAATCCTACGTATGGGCTTGGTCTACGTCAATGACAGAAATGCAAGCAATATTATAATTTATTTTTAACCCACTTAAAGGCATGTGGAAGAATTTAAAAGAAATAAGAAAGAGCAGAACGACTGTTACTCTACTTTAAAAATTGTTGTTCTTCGAGGAAGAAAAATAAGAAGCATTTACTCCAGCACCTTAACACAGTGTCAAGCAAGTCTCTCTTGACTAATACTGTCAAATGTGAAGTGATTTTATGAATAAAATTTTCCGCCTGTTTACGTCTAACGTTGCGCAGATTTGGTAGTTCGCAAACGGTGTAATTATTTCGTGTTACCTTACGCAACAGCAACTACATTTCATAAGACTGTTCTGAACACGACACTTGCGTCAGTAAACAAGCATTTCGTCTGTTGCAGTATCACAGGAAAAGAATATCTCCCTGCAATGTTCAAGCCTCTAGATATTTTCCATTAATAATGTCTAATCACAATAATAAGTTAGAAGAAATAACTCGCATTTTCGCAACTACCAATATTCTTGTTTTTCTAATCATCACTTCGAAAATAATTTCTCGAAGATATCTGCTATACTACAAGAAATAAATTCAAAATTAAAGTAAAAGTTCAACTACATGTGCCCAACGACATTTACAATATTGGAGGGACAGAATTCTTAAAAATTGTTGTTTCAATCGAAGGTAAGGGCGTGGTGTAGTGGTTAGAGTTCTCGATTGGGCTGCTAGCGGTCCAGGTTCGATGCTCCATACTAGGTGTGGAGAGCATGGTAACATTATTTGTAATAGCAGTGTATAGTGGCTACATTGTTCTGCATATGGAATTTATAAAAAAATAAACAAATAAATGAATTGACACACATTCAAAGGATATTTTCATGTATAAGATCGTGAATTATGATACTCTAACGATAATTGTGTACTGCTTCAAAGACATTGACAAATATTAATGAAATAACTATTTATATTTGTGGCAATTCAGGACATACTAATTTTACCCCTTTTACCACTCGAGTTCAATGCAAGGATACCTCCGCAAATATCGAATGAAAAGTTTTCATCATGTGCAATTCTCCATTAAATGTTTTCGCCGAGCCGTACTACCTTCGTTTTCTTTGTTACAAACAAGTATTCGTTGCACATTACATGTAGGAGGAGAGTTGCATCTACATTTCACATTGGTCAGCTCCTTCTACTTACTTTCAGGAGCGAAAGCTTGTAGGCTAGTGTTTACCGTTCAGGACTGTCAATCTGATGGTCGTAGGTTGAAACCCTTCCGGTGGCAGAAAATTTTCGTAAGTTTTAGACCAATCCCATCGTGTTCATTGTCCACGCCGTGTGAAACGGAATGATTCAGTTTGGAATTAACGATGGGGGGAGGGGAAATATTAAATTACAGAATCTCCATTTCAACGAACCGAGAAGTGGACAAAAATGGAATAATTCTTATAAACATTCAAATTACATTCATGTTTTTAGTGGTATAATCGCAGGTAAAATCAAAGATCTTACATGGAAGATTTTAACTTGCTCTGAACTAAGCCAAAAGGCATTTCGAACCGATCTAATACATTCTCCAATACATTTCAAAATGTTATTGAATGTTTTATGTCGATAATTTGACCAATGCATCAATTCTTGACGCTGAGACGATATTTTCTTCAACTACCTCTTCTCTTCAGTCCCTTCTGTTCTTCTCTTCTCCCCTCGTTCTGCTCGCTCTGCTTTTATCTCATATCGCCTTCCCTACTTTTCTCGCATCGTATCTCCATCCCACTCATCTCCACTCCTCGTATCTCCTCTCCTGTCTTAGATTTCCGACTCCACTGCACTCTTTCCTCTTCTTTTCGTTCTTCTCATTTTCTCTCCTTTACTTTACACTCCACTCCCCTCTTCTCGTCTCCTCTTCTCTCTTGTTTGCTTCATTTTCCTCATCTCTCCTAGAATCTTTTTCCATTCTCTTCACTACATCTCCTCTCCTCGTCTATCCTCTCTTTCTTCTCTCCTCTACTTTAAATCTTCTCCTTTCGCTTTCTCTTTCTCCTCTCCTTTGTCACCTTTCGTTTTCTCTCACCTCTTTTCCTTTCTGTAGACTCATCAGCGATGAAATACTAGAAAACCTATTTTTTTTTCTTTCAGAAAGAATTTTGTCACTTGCGATATAATAGTGATATTTTAAATATTTTTTTACAATATTACTTGTTTTATTCCTTTCCCGTATTTTATAAATATCTATTGTGCATGTGGCAACCCTGAAATTGAGCCTAACTCTACACGCAACCCACCAACGCCTTGTGTAAATTGGGTTGCCTATTTTAAAATGTCGTTGTCCTAAAACTTTTGAGAGACACTGTACCAGAAGCTTAGAACACTATATCAGGAAACGTGGTGCAAATCCCAAAATAAACCAGTATCTAGTACAGGGATATAATGTCAACAATAAATTTCTAAAATGGCGAATTGCATTGTTTTTACTCAGTCAATATAAATATTTGTATACTATTTCTACCTTTCTTGGTGAATGAATGAAGTTTAGAATTAAACTTCCAGGATCATTACAGCATCCGTTCTTTCTGCTTTCAAAATTCTCTAAGCTAACCACTGAGACGACCTCCATGGTGTAGTGGTCAGCATAACGAGCTACGAAACCAAGCTCCCAGGTACAAACCCTAGTCAGGCATGGACGTATCACTATGTTTATCGCATCATGCATTTCAACAGTTCGCTATTCATCTTCATCTCTGCGATTAACCTAAGAGGTAGAAAAGCGAGACAAAATAACAAAATAGAGAGAAATGCTAACTACAAAGGACCGAATCTGTATTTATTTATTTAACCATAGAACGGCAGAGGGAAAAAATGAACGTAAAGAAGACCGTTCAAGTTGAATATAATCTTGAATTTTGAAGAGAAAAAAATCCAGCAAACCCTCTCTCTTGAAGAAAAATGCACATAATGATATTTTTGACGGTGTTTAATGTAGTTAATTTGCAGCATTACTGCCTAATGTTGCCCAGGGCGGTTCCCTGGAGGCCTAAATGGGGATGTTTACCTTAGCCGTATCGGACTGCACCCTCTGTCCGGGAGGGTAGGTCCCGTTGACCGATGGATGGCGAGTCAGGGGTAGAGCAATCACAATGATAAGATTCTAAATGAACAGATGCATCCATGTTATTAATACAAAATTACCCCACTTATGTTGCAACTTATAATTATACGAAATTTCAATGGCAAAATTCTGTGTTTGGCCTTTTCTGCCACATGGAGTTTTCACTAGTGACACCCCTGACTGCCCTTTTTGCAAAGACAATAAGGTCTTGTAGCATCAACATATTGCAACAAAACTTGGGAAAGAAAATCATATCTAAACAACATAATGAGTGACATAAACTTAGTGTTGCTCCAATGGACTGTTGAGTGAAACTAACAAGGGAAATTATTTAGCAGCTCCACAAACGCACTCTAGGGTGAACCTGCTGAAAGGCGTGTATATGAGGCGATGTCTAGCAGATAATTTGGATCTCTGATTATCAGAGACCCAGCCCGACTGTTCTATGGGTTCAACTTATATTTCTACCAAATTCAGATCCACATATTTCCATTTTTATACCTGAACAATACTAAAACAGACAGCAATGCTAAAAATTATGACACTCTAAAGTAGACGTATTGAATAATACTTAATGTTATAAAATTTTTGATGTCGAGGCAAAAGATGATGATCTTCATGGTTCAACGGGTGTCACAATGTCCGACGACACAATGAAAAATGCAAGGAAGAACAGTTTCCCGAGAGCGACGACTGATGGCAGCACGCCACATAAAGAAGAGCGGAGTTCATTATAGAAACTAGGAGCGGAGAAGAGCGATTATATATATTATAGTAAATAAAAAATATATAAAGGAAGAGTATAAAAATTATAGAAGGAGTAAATAAAATGTTGTAAATAGCAAATTAAGATAAATAAGAATATGCTCGTAGATGAAACAATTATGAAAGTTAATAAGTGAGCAAATGAAACCAGAAATGTATCTATCTCCTTTTTGATCTTCTGACGAGGAGAATATCGTCAGCTTTTGTATTTGTCCGACCCTCGGTGGCGCTGTGTCAAATTAGACGCCCCGAAGCACTACGGTTGCACTTGTTATTAGACGCACTGGGCCATAGGCAGCGCTTGCTGTTAGCGATCCTGGGCTATTCCCCTTTTGGTCGTTACATAGGAGGTGGCGCTATTGTCAGTTTAGACGCCCCTAATCTTTCTATAAGTATAGCTTGTGAAGCGGGGAAAGCGAGGGCATATATGTAATAAATAAGATTACGCTTTAAAAGGAAAGACAATAAATTAGAAGAAAGAAAAGAAGAATAAGCCTTCTCAAAAATTAGAAGAAGAAAAGAAGAAGAAGAAGCCTTTTCCTAAATAGAAAAGAAGAAGAAGTCTTTTTCAAAAATAGAAGAAAGAAAAGAAGAAGAAGCCTTTTCCTAAATAGAAAGAAGAAGAAGTATTTTCCCAGATCAAAGATAGGAAGGAAGAAGAAGCCTTTTCCCAGAAATTACGAGAAGAAAGAAGAAGATTTCCATTTCAATTATTCATATATGTATAAGAAGAATATAACCGACGTAAATTTGGAATTAGCATATATATATATATATATTTCAATGTATATACAAGCTTCGCTATATATTTTCTCTGTATTGTGTATAGTTTGCAGAATATAGATCCGCATTTAACTATATCCTCTTGGCTATAAAACGCTTTCTTATTTGGAATTCTCGAATAAAGAACCTATCCTCTGAGATTAAGATATCTGTAGCCGTGGTATAAATAACATTTAAGTGCGTACCCCAAGGGCGTAGCATAGTGGCGCCCATAACGTGGAGCCTTACCTTAACTTACCCACGAATGAGATGTAGCACGGTTTCTGTGATGTCACCTGCCTTGGGTTAGACTTCTAGGTAGGTTATGTTGAGACTTAATTACACACACATATGCTACACGTTATATACAGAAGATGAAAGCGATGGACTGATTCCACACTAACGTCATGAAGTTTCTTATGTTGTTCCTATATTATCCTTCTATTAAGGGTGGTAAATTTATCGATTAAAGGAAAATGCAAATGTTAAAGAATTTCCGAATACTTTGGGCGGGTTTGAAACTTTGCTCCTGCATACTTGCAAATAGGGTCTGGGGCTCACCCACCCTCAAATCAATGAGTACTTGGGGACAACCCTGAGGGGTAAAGGCAGCCGAAGAGCTTTGCCGATCACATCACCTCCAAAATAGACGAAATCGAGAATGTGTGGAGCCCTACCTTCATATCCCCTAATGTGCCTTCATGGCACGGGGGTATCAAGCCCCAAACTTCCCATTTTACAACGTGATCCGTTTACCGCTGCTCATAAGAGCGACCAGAATTTATTCCTGCATGTCTCATGGTCATGATTTGCTAACCGCGTGGAAGGCTGTTCATGCTCTAATCATCCCGATCAAAACATCAAGCACATTGTGTTTGGGAACTTCTGCCATTTCCACCGAGGAACGCCCTGTATATAAACGAGAATTAGAGCTTTTCATTACATTACTGGCGACAATCCTGGCGTAATTGAAATCAATTCACGCTAAATAACATGGTAGGGGAACAGATAGAAAGAAAAAAAAGAGTGGCTATGTTTACGCGTGTTGATCCCTATCGGATAGGAATGTTTGCTTTTGAAACGTTACTTCCCGTTATGCCGCGTTGCAGAGTGCCGGGCCGACGTCGGGTCGAACACGTTCCCACCATGTGCAGCTATCTGTCAACATTAGCAGAGAGAGTGTACGTGACTGTTTCCCTGCTAGCATCGATCACAAACTCTCCACCCACTCTCTTTTAGCTGATGATACAGCTTTTGCCTCTCCGCCGAACGAACGATCGCATCTGGGCGGAAATGAAATGACGCTAGGTGGCGCTCGGCCGGTTGGATGCGCGCTTTGCCAACGCTTGCTTATTAAACCGTGCTCTAATTTGCTTTCGCTACAATCTGCATACACAAATACCAATTGGAGCTTTCGGCTTTGGTATGCATTCGGAATGCAGTTACCTGTGCATACAACTCTTTTCTGTACAGCTCATTTTGACATGTTTCTCGGATAGAATTTTAGCAGCAAAATGTCACTGTGAGATTACAATAATATGGGAGACTCACAAGTTTGTTTGTGCTTGTACTTTCTATCTCTCTCTCTCTCTCTCACACACACACACACACACAGGGCCGGATTAAGGTGGGTGCTATTCCTGAAATAGTCCCAGATGAAAACAGACGAGAATTTTCCGAAAGCTGAACAGTTTTCTTTTGCTATATTAACCTGAAAATAAATCTTAGAAATCCTAGACACAGCGTTACTTATTATGCAGTTATAGAGCGACCACAAGGAAAAAACCTTGGACGAAAAGTCCCCGCGCAGCTTTCCCTTCTTCCGGTGAGCTCGCGCCATAAGGGAGCATGGTCCACTCTCCACCCTCCCCTCCACGCGGGAGTACGGTGCACAGGAGTCGCAGGTCTGCGCAGGTTTCTTTCCTTGTGGTTCCACTATACTATTATTCTTGCGCTGTGACGTAACTACTGTATAACGTCATTGCGTTTATTGTTCACCGAAGATTTCAAGCATCAGGCCCAATTCCGTCTTAATCCGGCTCTGCTCTCACACACACACACATTACAGGCAAGAAATATGTCATTCACGAGCTTGGTTTGTTGGAGTTTGGTTTTCAGTCTATTTTATGTACTGTAGAACAGATATGTTAATCGATTGATTCATTTGGTTTATTTCACTTCGCTTTTCTGTTACTTTTGGCTAATCGCGAAGATAAGGATGAGTGATGATTAGACCTCGGATTTTTAGGTTCTAAAAAGTGCGCTTTTAGGTTCCTAAAATAGGATCTAAAAATCCTAAAATATGTTCTAAAAATCCTAAAATAGGTCCTAAAAATCTCAAGTTAGGCTCGAAAAATCTTGAAGTATGTTCAAAAATACTTAAAATACTGTAGTTCAAAATTCCTGAAAAATGCTGATTATGTATAGTCACCGGCAATGAAAATGGGACACCTATATCCTGAAATACGCAATATCTTGCATAACGTTATGTGTGTTGCCTAACCCTACGGCGATGGCAGGACTTACCATTGGAAATTTGCTAGCACTCTACGCCGTATAGTTAGCCAAAAATCTTTTTTCATGTTATCCACAGTCAAACTCCGCAATTTTGTCTGTGAGGATCATCTTATATGCTGAAAATAATCTTTCAACAAAAACATAGTCAGTGGTGCAAACTTCAATGCTGAAAAGTTAGTTTGCAAGGCGTAAATGCCACAAAGCACCGAAGTGACGCGAAAGTGAGCAACACCACACAGATCAGACCACTTTGGATTGTACAGGTAACAGTGGCACCAGACATTTTCCTTTGTTTAGAGCTTTGAAAAAATCACCATGGACTTGGAGGAAGGGAAATCAACAGAGAGTACATTTCAAACACGTTCGCCATTGAATTTTTCGTGACCAAACAAAGCAAATGCCTCTGTGTGATATAAAAATCCTGTAAAACCTTTAAAAATGTATAAAAAACTAAAAAAAAGGCTTGATTTATGCGCATAAACCTTAAATAGGTTCTAACAAGCAAAATAGTTTTTTTAGGCACTATAAAACTTCATCAGTCGTTGCGTTTTTTAACGAAACGCTGACATAACTTATTATTTCTTCCATACCTGCAAAGGAAGAAATAGGCTAAAAACCTAAAATCCGACGTCTAGTGATGATGCAATGAAATTGATAGAGGAACACTCACAAACACCCATCCCCAGGCCGGGATTCGAATCCGGGACCCCTGGCGCCGTAGCGCGCTGTGCTAACCACTCCGCCATGGAGGCAGGCAGATAGGCTAATCGTAATTGGACCTACAATTTAAATTAGGATCCTAACCACTGTACAATGTGCCCCCATCGAGTATTGAACCCGGGACCTTGTTTACAATTTCCATTTCACAAGAATACTATAACACACATAAAGCAACTTCAGAGAGGGAGATAAGGTATGACACTTTCCGAAGACACCCAAATGTCAACCTCCCTATCACGTATTACACCCTGGACTGCATTTTGCATTCTAACGAGGCTATGGTGTCTGGACTCACAGCTAGTATAATCCTTTGAGGGCTCGTATTGTGGCCTGTCCAGAGGCTCATTAATGCGTAAAATGCAGTCCAGGGTTTACTACCTGAAAGAGAGGCTGACAAGTGGGTGTCTTCGGAAAAGGCCACTCCTTACAACCACCCCACTCCCAGTTTCAAGCTCAATACTAGCTACTTCTATGTTATTGAGTAATTAACTTGCTTTATTTTACATCGCTTTTTGTGAATCTTTTGGCTAATTTGCGAAGATGGGAAAAAGGTAAAGTGTTCCCCTGTGCAGAGCACTACGCCATGAAGGCGTATAGGGGGTGTGGCGGGTAACGCCCCACACTTTCTAGATCCGGTCGTGAGCGGGGGTGATGTGATCAGCATCACGCTACTGACCCCCCAGGGTTTCCCCCAGGTACCCATGTTATTCGACGCTGGGTGGGCGCCGGGGCCGCTTCCATCGTTAGAAAAGTTCCCGGATTTGAACCGGCCGGGGATCGAACCCGGGACCTTTAGCATGGTAGTCAGACGCGTTACCGACTGAGCCACCGCGGCCAGTAGGAATGAGTGATAATATGAATGAACACTGACAAACATCCATGCCCAGGCCAGGATTAGAGCCCGCGGGACCCCTGGTTTCTTAGCGCGAAGTGCTAACCAATCCGCCACGGGAGCCGGCTTTAATTTCAATATTCGCTAAGATGATAATTAATTTACACTAGCACTTTTTCATTGACATTCAATGATGTCCAAGTTTTAATTTTCTAAAAAAACTGATGGGTTAGCAGGTTTTTTAAGGGGGAATCATCCTACCCCCCTTAACGACCCTTGCAAATCGAGACGAGAATGAGACTGCATGTCATAGACTCCCGGCCTCAGCCTAATTCGAGACTTTACTTAAACCAAATTTAATTTACTGTGCACAGTCTTTGGACAGTCTAACGTAATCTCTACCTGGTTTATAGATAAACCCAGTAACGGCTTCTGCCCATTCGCACGTGCATACCCAAATGAATCTGTAATGCAATTAATTTTTATTATACTTGTTCACTAAACACTATCTCCTTCAAAACATGAAACGTTCCGACGCCTCATCGCCTTCGCTTTACCAGCGCCTGCCGCTGAGATACTTTCGCTATGCACAAGTCGCCGTGTGCTCGTTTGCCGCTGTTTGCAGCACGCAAGAAAAAAGAAGGGATTCGCTCTTCTAGCTCGCAGTGTTATGGGCGGAACTCGCACTGCTAGCGTTGTGTTTCAAATGCAGTGTTGCAAGCCCGTTCCATTCGAGATCGTGTAGCAAAGTAGTAAATCGATTTTTTTTTAAAGGAAACTTCTATGGTATCTTCGTCCACACTGTTCCAAACATGGCAGGGGCAAGATAGAAGGGAGGGAGGGGGACAACTGAAAGCGAAACGCGTGTTTTAAACAATGTCTTGCATTGTCTTTTCTTATTAGTGCAGCTTGCCCAAAATAAACTGTCTTGTGGCGCTGTAGTCGAATTATCCATCCGCGACCCCTACGTGGACCAGTCAGCTGTTTCCATTGTGTGGCAAAATTGTTGCACTGTTAAAAGCTCGTTCCTGTTTCATTGCAAAGTGAGCATGATGAAAGGGAAACTGTACATAGCGAAAGCAAAGACGTAATATTTAACGTCGTTGAATATTTGGAGGGAAGTTAGAAAAAGCGCGCAGCGACTGCAGTAATAAGACAGATAAGTCGAGAGGGAAAGAAAAATTCTGAAGTACGCATCAGGGCAGTGTGGACTGAGTGAGTACTATAATTTTCTTTAATATTTATTATTCTCTTGATTTCGCTTGAGTTTGTTGGTTTGGTCAACCGGTCATTAAAAACAAACAACTGCTAGATAGATTACAACAGATTTTCTTCACTTGGTCGTTGGACCGGCTACCTTGTTTGCAAGAATGGCTCCAGATAAAATTTTCACCCGGGCGAGGTGGAATATTGGCGCCCCCTACTTTCCACCTTCCTCCAATATAAATCATAACCATGTTATATATTTACGGTTTTAATGACGAAAAATAATAGCCTTATTTAAAAATACTATAATTCTGTTAAAGAACATGTTTATTGTAGATAAGTGTTTATATAATATCTACATAATGGCATCAAAACAATAATCTCTTAGCAGTGCCGGATCTACAAGCCGCAAAACCCCGCAGTGCGTGGGGAGGGCAGAGACAAGTAAGTATATAGGGGGGCCCTCAGCCATTGACATAGTAGAGGGTTCGTATATGCGTATGTAAAAAATAAATTTAGTTACTCAGGGGTACAGAAACGAATACAATATATACAGCTAGAGGTAAAGTTAGAGTTCCCCTTACATGTAGCACCGTGCCATGAAGGCACATTTAGGGTAACTTGGAGGTGATGTGTGCGGCCGCCTTTACACCCTCCCCCCGGTACCATTTGATTTGAGGCTGGGAGGGTTCTAGAGCTGCTATATGCGGGGACAAAGTCGGAAAAAATTCTACCTTAGATCACTCACACCGAGTTTCCCGCGTGGCAGTCAGACGAATCAAAGCAGGCTAGAATTTCAAGAGAAATGCAGTGATGAAGGTTTATTCAACCTTTCCTTAATCAGGACAAAGTTATGAGTGTATGATTTTAACAAATGTATTATTTTCCAGGTGTGAGAAAACAGTGTGATATGTGTATCACATCATCGTTTTCCCATTTAAAAATTTTGAGTTGAATTTAATATGGCGGACGTCCGCTTGGAACACACCAATATGGTTCCTCGTAAGCCTAACCTGTTTCTATCATGACCAATTTGACCTAATTCAGCAGTAGCTTCAATTAATTCTTGTCAACAATAAATTCAACTCTTTTTAAAACCAATAGCCAGGCACCAGGGCGGGATTAAGACGAAATTGGGCCTGATGCTGTAAAAAGTAGGGCTCGAAAGTTGAAGACCTTAGCTATAAATTGCCAAAAGAAGACCTATAAAAAGACCTAAAAATATTAGATGTAGATGTTAGATGTATGCAAAAAATATTATTGTTGTTGTTCACTATTATCAGCGGAGCGAGGGAGAAAGTTTTTACTAATTATTTTGCAAACAGAGAATAATATTGAATATTGTAGATCGGTATTTCTATGTTTTTAGTGATTTTGTCAGGTTATCGAATGTTGAATTATCGATACCCAATAACATCGCTCATCTTGCGATCGACGGAAAATTCACCCACATATTTCATTAATATCTTTTATATTTTTCATGAAATAAAATTCTCCCATAGCCTCATTTTCAGTAAAAGGTGGTCAAAACTTGGGTTGCCAATACATCTCTCTCTATCTCTCTCTCGGGGGCTCAAGTGCACACCCATAAAGTCAGACCACTAGCCGCCACTGAATAAGCCGTATGTTTTATTCAGAGTATTTACAAAGACAATCCATTATTTGGCAATTGTAAGATTGTGCTGCATGATTACATATATTCAAGCTACAGTTCTTGGTGTCGAAAGATAGCGTCGAACAGCAAAACTAAAGTTGTTTGCTTTGACCTTTATACTCTATGGCACTTCATAACCTTTAAGACCGAGATGAGAACGGGGTAGATGTGTAAGAATCGAGACGGGACGGAGAAAGAGACATTTAAAGTCCGAGACGAGACCGAGATTGTCAACTCTCGTCTAGATAACATCCCTAGACTAACTCGAATAAAATATGTAATTCGGGATTGTACAATTATGATGACTTTACAAAGTGAATTTATGAACATGCATGTCTAAAAACAACTGACATTCAAAACGAATGAAAGTAATAAGTAGGGAGTGGATTTTTAGTCTCTAAAAAACTTTAAAATATGTATTTTCGTTCTAAGAACAGTGGAAATATGTGGCTAAAATTAGAAAATATTTACGTTCAAAATTCTGTCAAACAAACTCACCATCTCAGCAGGATGTTAGTTGTATGTCGCATTCTGTTGATTGCAGTGAACAACCAATCACATTTTCAAAATTGCCTATTGAAAATGCATGCTGATTGATTATCTCTGAACAAAGACCTGTATTGTGAAAATGACCTTTCCACATCACTCGTAGTCAGACGTGCATTTCTGAAATGCAGGATGTCATGCAAAACTCACACCATCAATTTCACCTGTTTACTATCAAAAAACCTGGGCAAATTTACACAGTTTTTGGTACCGTGTGTTTTTTCGAACAGACTTACACCAACCTTTAAATAAATCTTGAAGTATTGCAAAGTATTTAATCTATCTTATGCATTAACTCCAAAATATGCATTTACACAGAGAATCCTGAAACTTTATTTTGTCTGGAATGTCTAAAATATGTGCATTTTATGTTCTTTTCCTAGAAATATGTGCTTTATGTGCTAATGGTAAAATTATGAATTTTTGTGTGAAATAAGACTTCGTAGAAAAGTACGTATTTAGGGGGAGTCCAGGGGGTCCGCCCCCCCCGAAAGACTTACCAGGTCCAAATCTAAATAATCAAAATATACTTGTTTAGAATTTCTTTTTAAATAATCTGCGATTATTTATTTACACTGAACTTATTGGAAGGCAAGTAACTGAGATAATAGAGCTTTGAAGGACAGTTGCAAAGATTTATGCTGTTTTAAGTCCACTTTATGCACAGTAAGGTTAATTGGGACTGGACCTACAGTTTTAAAGTGGGATCCGAACCACTTGAGACAAAGATTTATGCACACTACTACTTAACTTATGATAATATGCATAAAATATTAATCAGGAATTTTACTTTTATTAAGTTGAATCTAACTCCTTGTTTTTTATTCAATAAATATTCAATTCTTTATCTATTTGACATTAATTTTCTTGCTAAGGAAGTTATTCTGATTTTGGGCGATCTTAACTACACGCAACGTAGATAATGAATTCATGCTGTTATATCTCAATTCTTTTACCAAATTTTTACCTATTCATGTCATATTAATAAAATAAAAAAAGGTAAAGGGTTCCCCTGTGCTTAGCACCACGCCATAAAGGCGTATAGGGGGTGTGGGGGTAACGCACCACACTTTCTTGATCCGGTCATGGGTGGGGGTGATGTGATCAGCATCACGCCCCTGACCGCCTTTACCCCCCGGGGTTTCCCCCAAGTACCCATGTTATTCGACGCTGGGTGGGCGCCGGGGCCGCTTCCAACGTTAGAAAAGTTCCCGGATTTGAACTGGCCGGGGATCGAACCCGAGACCTTTAGCATGATAGTCAGACGCGTTACCGACTGAGCCACCGCGGCCTACCATGTCATATTAATACAATATTAATTTATATATTTAATTAATATTATTTTAATTTAATCAAATATAATAATAATAATAATAATAATAATTATTATTATTATTATTATTGTTATTATTATTGAGGCATTTGGTAGGACCCCCCGAAATGTATTTCTAGATACGTGCCTGTTCGTAGATTACATTGCAGCCAGTGGCGGCGATTGGGTTCCAAAACCGGGTGGGGGGGGGCAAAGAGAGTATATTTACCTTTGTAGATAAGGTTTAGCATAGTGCTGGGCCAAACGTGGCGGAAAGTGGGGGCAACTGCCCCCCTCGCCTCCCCTCTAATTGCCGCCACTGATTGCAGCCATATGACCAGCACTCCAACCGAGTACTCGTATGACCGACTTCTGAAGCAAGGGGAAAAAATAGCTTTTTACCTAAAAATCCTCTCCCTAATAATTAGGTTTCAAATTACATAAACACTACGCCTCTACTAATCGCGAGCGCGAAGCTGGATCTTTTCTTTCACCTCCACACAGAAATTCAGAAGCAAACCGACTTCTCCTTTAACCAAGAACAAATGTACCATCGAAAGAACAGAGGTAAAACGGTGAAGCTCTCACAAAAGAAAAAAAGAAGCACTTGTGTCGTAATAGGCAGAACGCAGATCCAGAGGGGAAATGGTGTGGCTAGAGGAGAGGAAAGCGATGTTGTGATAGTGTTGTTCCTCTCCTCCGTGTCCCTAATTTCCATTTAGATTGCTGTCGAGAAGCAAGCCAGACGCAAATGTCGCGTTCGGTCAGCAATGACGTTCTTATTCGAAGTTTCAAAGCAGGCTGCGGAAATTGGGAAGAGGTGTAAATATAAGGCGAGGTGTAAGGATAAACTTCCGGTCTCGTTATTGTGAGACGCCGTTGATAATGTAATCAGTGCACGCCTCCGGGGTTTCATAAAAACATGATTTTACGCTTTTTCTCTCGCCCTCAGAACTTTATAGAACCTTGTGCATCAAAGGGATAAAAGTATTAAGATCAAAAACAAAACGTGTAGAATAAACGCAAATAACCCTCACAACAAGCTGGTCAAGTTTGTTTAAAGCCCCTATCACACGGAACTGGATTTCTAGTATGAACGCCCTAGTTGGCGCTGAACTAACTTTCTAGGTAGCAATCATGGCCGCCTGGCTGACTGCTTGACTGGTTTGGAGGAATAGGACATGTTCTAATTGCTACTTGCTTTCCTCGACTGGATTCTGTGAAACAGACAATCAGAGCAAAGTTTCGCCATGTGAAGATAATCTGTGAGTGTGCAAAGGAGCGTTTTTGTCTGTGGTTTCGGAGTGTTACTCCAGCAATGTATGACGTATACAGCATGAAAGGCGCGTTGAGTTACACCATCTATGCTGAGTGCACGGTGTTTACATTTGAAACAACTAAAATATTCTTCCATACGTGTACAGTAAAAGTTGTAAAGTATGTATTTAAGCAGCGCCATTGTTTTGTACCTAATAACGTTTTATACGAAACGTTATTCCTCTCGGTTGAATAGTTATCGGCTTTTAAAAATGTGAAGTGATACATTGTTTACATCTCACGCGGCCGCCATTACAACTTCCCTCGCATGGGAACAAAAGCCTATCGACAAGTACGCTGATAAGTATCGTGTGAGGCGAAAACTAGCAAATTGATATCAAGCCCAGCGCCAACTAGGGCATACCTACTGGAAATCCAGTTCCGTGTGATGCGGGCTTAAATTTCTTCTTATGCTCTTGTAGGCTAATCGGGACTGAACATACAGTTTAAGGTGTGGGATCTGAACCACTGTGCAATATCTTCACCGATGATCGAACCAGAGACCCCTTGACGTTCGCAACGAACTTAACGTGGCCGTTGAATAGAATATCCGAACCAGTGCTGGAAGCAGGGTCGGACTGGGACTGCCAAGAGGGCGGTGGCAATTTTCCTCAACAGGACGCCCTCCCCCCAAAAATCGTTGATCGTAACGGCCTAGTGCTACAGTAAAGACTGAATCGATTGATTGTCTTTATTGATTTGGTTTATTTTACTTCGCTTTTCTGCCACTTTTGGATAATAGCAACGATGAGGATGAGTGATATGATGAAATTGATGAAGGGACACTCTCAAAGAACATCCATGACCAGGCCGGGATTCGAAACCGGGACCCTGGGGTCATAGCACGGTGTGTAACAACTCCGCTACGGAAGTCAGCTAAAGGCTGAATTGGGATTCCCATTTTTTTTATACACAGAAGATAAAAAATTCAAGATATTGTTATTGCTAACCCACAGGTAACAAAAGAACAAGTGTCAGGTTGTTTCATTAAAGTTTAAAAGTACAGCAATTTAACCCACAATAATGAAATTCAAATATATTTTCAAATTCTTAAAGCTATCATTAAAAAATAAGGAAAAAATCACAGAAGTTACGATTTTTACTAATTCTTTACATTCGTTGATTCTTTTCAATAGGCGGCAGACCGTTCAGTCGTGCTTTCTTATTTTTAAGTCCATGAGGGAACAGCAAAGAAAATGTTTATTCACCTCTGCTATATCAGTGACCGATTGTAAACAGTAGGAACAAAAGGTGCCAAATGTGTGTTTTCGGAAAGATGCCGAGACGAGAGGGCGTACCTGGATTTTGCCCGGTGTTCCAGTCCCGCCCTGGCTCGAAGTGGAAGTGGTTGAGGGGATGGTAACACTAGGGGTTACCCACCCCCTTGCTGTCCTCGAGTTAAAACAAGGAAGCATCCCCCAGTTAGCCCCAAGCAAACAAATTTCAGTTCGAACACTGATAGGAAGACATAATTATTACAAAATAAGTATCATATTAAACAGGTACTTTGGGCATTTAATTGACTTGCTTTATTCTGCTTCGCTTTTCCTACCACTTTCGGCTAATCGCGAAGATGGGGATGATTGATGATATGATGACATTGATGAAGAGACACTCGCAAAGAACATCCATGCAAAGGCCGAGATTCGAATCCGGGACTCCTGGCGTCGTAGCGCGATGTGCGACAAGATATTAGTCTAATAGCTGGTAAGGCCTTGATATTATCGATTCTCTCCGGCATTAAGTCGTGGATGATTGGTGATAAACTTAACCGTAGGTAGTCTACAGACAAGATTTTTTTTCGAAATGCAAGATTAACCCAACATTACATTACAAGAGAAGCTCAAACTTTGATTCATGCACATGTTATAACAATTTAAGTAGGGCCAAAAAGACAGTTCTGAAACCGAAAATGGGGCTCGGTGGGGCTCGCCTTAATGGATTTCTCTCGTAAGGCATGAGCCCCATTTTCTGGCAGTGTTGCCAGCTTCTTACTCGAAAAAATCACCAAGGTTTTTTTTGGGGTCTAACCTAGCCTAAAGCAAGGAGCTGGCAATCTTGCTTGAGGCTCGCCTTAATGGATTGCTCTCGTAAGGCATGAGCCCTATTTTCTGGCAGTGTTGCCAATATTTTACTCGAAAAAATCACCAAGGTTTTTGTTTTTGGGTCTAACCTAGCCTAAAGCAAGAAGCTGGCAACCTTGCTTGAGACTTGCGTTACAGTGCATAAAGCAAGAAGCTGGCAACGTTGCTTGAGACTTGCCTTACAGCGCATAAAGCAAGGTTGCCAACCTACTGGTACTTTTGCCATAGCCTTTTACAAGAAAAAAAAAGAGAAAGGGAAGAGTTAAACAACCGACAGCTTACCCACAGCCTTTTTTGGTCTAACCTAACCTAAAGCAAGGAGCTGGCAACTTTGCTTGTGCAATCAACCCGGTTGACCGCCCTCAAGTAAATATCAGCGTTGCCAACTCCTCACTCGAAAAAAAATCACCAAGATTTTTTTTGGTCTAACCTAACCTAAAGCAAGGAGCTGGCAACTTTGCTTGTGCAATCAACCCGGTTGACCGCCCTCAAGTAAATATCAGCGTTGCCAACTCCTCACTCGAAAAAAAATCACCAAGATTTTTTTTGGTCTAACCTAACCTAAAGCAAGGAGCTGGCAACTTTGCTTGTGCAATCAACCCGGTTGACCGCCCTCAAGTAAATATCAGCGTTGCCAACTCCTCACTCGAAAAAAAATCACCAAGATTTTTTTTGGTCTAACCTAACCTAAAGCAAGGAGCTGCCTTACAGCGCATAAAGCAATTTTTGCCAACCTGCACACACTAACCAAGGAGAGCCGGCACTGCTGTAAAAGAGAGAGAGATGGGTGGATGGCAACGCAGTATGTGTGTGCGTATGTGTGTATAATATGTAGCATTATTAACTAGAGTGTGTTGGCAATTTACTTACAACTAAAAAAAATAGAGATGCCAACGTTGGTGTAAGATGAAGAGAGAGAGAGAGAGACCCATGGCTGGCAACAGTAACGAGCGAATGCGCCATATCGTAATTTTCCAGCTCCGTATATCGTGACCTTTGTAAACATCTCTCGGGGGAACGATGTGCCACACACACGCGCGCACACACCTGTATTGTGACGCAAGCAAACAAACAAAATAATAATTGTTGTTTTTAGGAGGCCTGGCCCCTATAACCTCGCCAGGGTGCGTGGTGCCCAACCAAAAACGTAAAGGTTTTCCCGTACGGCCTTCGAACGTAGAATTGATTGACGTGCGGGCGAATCTCTTCTGGAATGTTTTTCAATTCGTACATCTGACCATACATGCTATTCATCATCAATTTAGCCGTGTTCTGTTTGGTGTCTATTTCGAGCAGTTTGCCCGGCGGTAAAGTCTTATTGTTTTTTAAATTTTTTGATTTTTTACGCAAGGCCATGATCTTACGGATGTACGTGACATTAAGCGTGTCTTGTGAAAAATACACGTGAAGATCAGCTTCCGTACAACCGGCTGGATTTGTAACGCCGCGATAAACATCAACTTCCGTACCGGGCAGAATGCCTGTTCCGGCGTGGAATTTGCGCCACTCCCAAGTTTACGTTGAAAGGGGAGAGGCCAGCTGCTACTTTGGCCATGCACATGCCCCCTTAACTTGCCCCGTAGGACACGTTCTGTTCTCTTACGAGAATTAATATAGGTTGTCATAGAACCCTCCAATTTATGACTTAGCAAAAACAATCTGTTTGGGGATTCATCACGTACACCTATACGTGAGAAAAAGTATGAATAGAACCTATGATCGGAAATCCAAAATGGCGACCGGAAGTGGGGTTATCTTGGAAACAGTAAAACTTAGGAAAAATCTGTTTGCGGATTCATCACGTACACCTATACGTGAGAAAAAGTATGAATAGAACCTATGTTCGGAAATCCAAAATGGCGACCGGAAGTGGGGTTATCTTGGAAACAGTAAAACTTAGGAGAAATCTGTTTGCGGATTCATCACGTACACCTATACGTGAGTAAAAGTATGAATAGAACCTATGTTCGGAAATCCAAAATGGCGACCGGAAGTGGGATTATCTTGAAAACGGTAAGACTTAGGAAAAATCTGTTTGGTGATTCATCACGTACGCCTATACGTGAGTAAAATATGAATAGAACCTATGCTCGGAAATCGAAAATAGCGAGCGGAAATAGGGTTATCTTGGAAACGGCAAGACTTAGAAAAAAATATGTTTGCTGATTCATCATGTACACCTATACGTGAGTAAAAGTATGAATAGAACCTATGTTCGGAAATCCAAAATGGCGACCGGAAGTGGGGTTATCTAGGAAACGGTAAGACTTAGGAGAAATCTGTTTGCGGATTCATCACGTACACCTATACGTGAGTAAAAGTATGAATAGAATCTATGTTCGGAAATCGAAAATGGCGACCGGAAGTGGGATTATCTTGGAAACGGTAAGACTTAGGAAAATTCTGTTTGCGGATTTTTCATGTACACCTATACGTGAGAAAAAATATGAATAGAACCTATGTTCGGAAATCCAAAATAGCAACCGGAAGTGGGGTTATCTTGAAAACGGTAAGACTTAGGAAAAATCTGTTTGGTGATTCATCACGTATGCCTATACGTGAGTAAAATATGAATAGAACCTATGCTCGGAAATCGAAAATAGCGAGCGGAAATAGGGTTATCTTGGAAACGGCAAGACTTAGAAATAATATGTTTGCTGATTCATCATGTACGCCTATACGTGAGTAAAAGTATGAATAGAACCTATGTTCGGAAATCCAAAATGGCGACCGGAAGTGGGGTTATCTAGGAAACGGTAAGACTTAGGAGAAATCTGTTTGCGGATTCATCACGTACACCTATACGTGAGTAAAAGTATGAATAGAATCTATGTTCGGAAATCGAAAATGGCGACCGGAAGTGGGATTATCTTGGAAACGGTAAGACTTAGGAGAAATCTGTTTGCGGATTTATCACGTACACCTATACGTGAGTATAAGTATGAATAGAACCTATGCTCGGAAATCCAAAATGGCGACCGGAAGTGGGGTTATCTTGGAAACGGCAAGACTTAGAAAAAATATGTTTGCTGATTCATCACGTACACCTATACGTGAGTAAAAGTATGAATAGAACCTATGTTCGGAAATCCAAAATGGCGACCGGAAGTGGGGTTATCTAGGAAACGGTAAGACTTAGGAGAAATCTGTTTGCGGATTCATCACGTGCACCTATACGTGAGTAAAAGTATGAATAGAATCTATGTTCGGAAATCGAAAATGGCGACCGGAAGTGGGATTATCTTGGAAACGGTAAGACTTAGGAAAATTCTGTTTGCGGATTTTTCATGTACACCTATACGTGAGAAAAAATATGAATAGAACCTATGTTCGGAAATCCAAAATAGCAACCGGAAGTGGGGTTATCTTGAAAACGGTAAGACTTAGGAAAAATCTGTTTGGTGATTCATCACGTACGCCTATACGTGAGTAAAATATGAATAGAACCTATGCTCGGAAATCGAAAATAGCGAGCGGAAATAGGGTTATCTTGGAAACGGCAAGACTTAGAAAAAAATATGTTTGCTGATTCATCATGTACACCTATACGTGAGTAAAAGTATGAATAGAACCTATGTTCGGAAATCCAAAATGGCGACCGGAAGTGGGGTTATCTAGGAAACGGTAAGACTTAGGAGAAATCTGTTTGCGGATTCATCACGTACACCTATACGTGAGTAAAGGTATGAATAGAATCTATGTTCGGAAATCGAAAATGGCGACCGGAAGTGGGATTATCTTGGAAACGGTAAGACTTAGGAAAATTCTGTTTGCGGATTTTTCATGTACACCTATACGTGAGAAAAAATATGAATAGAACCTATGTTCGGAAATCCAAAATAGCAACCGGAAGTGGGGTTATCTTGAAAACGGTAAGACTTAGGAAAAATCTGTTTGGTGATTCATCACGTATGCCTATACGTGAGTAAAATATGAATAGAACCTATGCTCGGAAATCGAAAATAGCGAGCGGAAATAAGGTTACCTTGGAAACGGCAAGACTTAGAAAAAATATGTTTTCTGATTCATCATGTACGCCTATACGTGAGTAAAAGTATGAATAGAACCTATGTTCGGAAATCCAAAATGGCGACCGGAAGTGGGGTTATCTAGGAAAAGGTAAGACTTAGGAGAAATCTGTTTGCGGATTCATCACGTACACCTATACGTGAGTAAAAGTATGAATAGAATCTATGTTCGGAAATCGAAAATGGCGACCGGAAGTGGGATTATCTTGGAAACGGTAAGACTTAGGAGAAATCTGTTTGCGGATTTATCACGTACACCTATACGTGAGTAAAAGTATGAATAAAACCTATGTTCGGAAATCCAAAATGGCGACCGGAAGTGGGGTTATCTTGAAAACGGTAAGACTTAGGAAAAATCTGTTTGGTGATTCATCACGTATGCCTATACGTGAGTAAAATATGAATAGAACCTATGCTCGGAAATCGAAAATAGCGAGCGGAAATAGGGTTATCTTGGAAACGGCAAGACTTAGAAAAAATATGTTTGCTGATTCATCATGTACGCCTATACGTGAGTAAAAATATGAATAGAACCTATGTTCGGAAATTTGAACGAAGCGAACAGAGAGATCGAATACGATGTGGACGTAGGCGATGGGTTTGTTCATCCTCACAGAGCAGACCTCTACCTTCAATTCGACGTGGTGAAGAAGAAAAGCGGATATGCGTTTCCCGCAGCAGCAAATTTGATACTCGTGGACAACTTCGTGCCTCACCTGTTCTCGCAGGTGGAGGTGAGGAAACACAACACCGTCATCAACAGAATAGATTATCCGGGCATCATGTCGACGGCGGTGGGAATGTTGAAATTATCCAAAACGGACGCAGCGTACTACCAGGCAGGAGGATTTGAAGCGGGAACCAAAATATCGACGAGAAGTCACACGGTGCTTTTTCCCATGCGTTTGCTTCCGGGATTCTTCTTGGACTACAAGGAGATTATGTGGAAGAGAAGACTGAGAATCACGTTTCGAAGAGCTGCCAACAACAACGACGCACTGATGCACTGATGCGACGCAGTTCAACAACATACAGTTCGACATGCCAGATTTCATCGTAGTGCTTTTTCAGACCGGGAGGGACAAAAATCAGGAAAAAGATTCCAGCAAGTTTGATGACTGCAAGATCAAGAATGTTTATCTGAAGAACAGTAGAAACGAAGTGTTCCCGCACGAGAATTACAACCTCGACGTGACCAAAAACGATTACCTCAAATTTTACGAAGTGTTCTCGGCTTACAAACGCGTGACCGAGGGAAGCGTGGACATGTACTATACGCCCAGCGAATTCAAAGCACGGAGACCCATGACCGTCATCAACACATCTAAGAGAAAGAAGGTTGTGGTCAACGATCGAACCAACATCAAGATCGTCTGCGAGTTTCACGATGCCTTGCCCGAGGATATCCTATGTAGTGGAACGTGGAGAGAAACCTTGGTGATTTTTTCGAGTAAGATGTTGGCAACACTGCGAGAAAATAAGGCTTATGCCTTACAAGAGCAAACTATTAAGGCGAGCCTCACCGAGCCTCATTTTCGGTCGCAGAATTCTCCATTTGGGTCTACTAATGTTGCCAACTCACTAGGCCGTATTAATATTGCGCGCTCAAGCATGATTTAATTTTATTATATTTTCAGATTGACCACAAAACAAGGTGTTGACAGGCAGTGTGTATATATATTGTTGTAACCCCGTTTTCCTGGGGTTAGAGAGGTACAGGGAAGTTTCATTTAAACATTTAGGTAGAGCTTAATAATGTTTGATGGCTGAACCTGCTCCGTAGGAGGGTAGAGATATGGAAAGTTGGTGTAAGGTTATTCACGCTTGTTCATACCTGGTAGATGTGTGTGTTGTCTTGTCCTAATGCTTCTCGCAGACCGAATCGTGACAGTTCCAAGGTTCTATCCAGCGACCCTCAGTTCACCAAGCCAAGCGATCCCTTGCGCCTTGTAGCATGCTAGGCAGCGGTAACTCCGTGTTCCATCGTCGTAGTTAGCAGTGTAACGTGTTGTAGTCGGACTAGTTATCCATGTAGCGTCGATGAGTGTCAGAATCAAAAGAGAGCGAGCTCCGGGTAGGAGCTTGCTTTTATCATTCTAGGCGTCGAAAGGTTGTTAAACCTTTCAAACGTGGTAGATCCTGTTTAGATCCACGCGTTTGCCTTTCCAGTTCATTGTTTTACGAAAGTTACAAGTTAGCGCATTCTTGGGATCGCTCGCTGGTCGGACAAGTCCAGGAAATAAGCAAGTGTGAATATTAACATGACGAGGTTTTCTCGGTTTAATAATCTCCATATCTCTACATTCCCCTTGTTGAAATAATCGAACCACTCTGTGATGGTCGACTACCTCGGCCGGAGTAGGTTATATTTAGAAATTAGGATTTATTAACAAATCAAACTCGTAGAAAACCATTACAGGAAATCACTAGAAGAGTCGCATCACCATAAAAAAAAATTGTAATCACCAGAATAGTCATATCATCAAAAATATTGCAGCTCCAAACACCGTGGAGAAAAAAAATATAAAAACACGTAGAATAATAAAAAAAATGAAAACTGTAGGTTATAGCCTCATATAAACTCAAAAGGTACGAGCACAATTAACTAAGTCTTGAGGCATGGATAAAAATAATTACATAAGTGTGACACTGAACTAGTTTTGATTGAGTGATGACACCACAATAATAAAAAAAAAACACATGTCAGCACAGTGTGAAGAAACGCCGGGAACCGCAAGCGGTTGTAGTTACTGTTTGCTGAGTTCAAAGTACACTCGGCGGAACATACACGATGCTGGGCGGAGCCTTGAGGTATGTTACCTATGGCAACTCTGTAAACTGCATGCCGCCATAGGCTGGACGTGCTGTGCAGCTGACGATAATAAAAAAAACACAAAAGAAAGAGACGTATCTCTAATCCAATATGGGTAGCACCCATGGGCACTAACTTTGGCACTGTAAATGACATATGTTTGTATTAATTGCGTGTGCCTGACGGTACTTGAAGTAGCTGAGCACCGGAACACTTGTAGCCGATGTAAGATAACAATAAGTATCATGTGTCGTCAGTAAACAAGTGCAGGAAGTTGCACGGAGTGGGCGTGGCCTGTCGATGAAGATCGCCGTGACGTCAGCGAAGTTGAGTCTGGAAGTCAAATTTGCGATGGCGCTTTGGGTCTAGAGACGTCCTGGGTAAAGCGCTCCACGTCTGGGTCGCGGCGTAGGAGATGGAAAAATCAGCCATGGGTCCAGACGGGAACGGGTCCTTGTTGGTGCTGGAAGTCCACAAGATCGTTGTTGGTCTCTGCGATGAGCCTAGGTCTGTCGCTCGATGGTACAAGCCGGTGGTCGTCATGGGTCCAGGAACATCCGTGGCGATGAGATAATGAAACAAGCGTAAAGGGAAAAATTAGGAAAAAGCAAAAGGTAGTGGAGCAGATTTACAATAAGTGATGACGGGTTATAAAATCAATTGAAAAAGGACTTTCAGTTAAAACTGGTGAATTATTTTGGGGGGGATGGGAGGTAATATCTAATTTGAATGACGGCGAAGGGGCGTTGTTGCTTATGTGACGTAGAGTTTTTAAGGGGACCTGTTTATGATTAACAGGTTTACATGAGGGAAGTTCGCCGGGGGGGAATGGGGGGGGAATAGGTGGAATAGTCGGCTTAGCCGGGATAGGGGCCGGGGGCGGCGGTGGCGTGACTTGAGGTGCCGGAAGTCGGCGTCCTTTCGAAAGAATGGTGGTACATTGAGTTGGAGTATTAATTTGTTTCGTACCAGTAGTGAAAGGGGCCGGGGGAAGAGGGGGTGGTGTGGGAATGACTGGTGTCTCCGGGGCATGCGCAAGTGATTGTAAAGCAATCGGGGCACTGATGGAAAGTTTCTTTAATTGTTGTTGGGGTGTTGTGACACGTGATTTGTGGGAACAACAGCAAGATATAATTAATAATGCCAATAAAATAAGTATGCCGAGAAGAGCTATTATGATGGATGCGATAATAGCATAATGAGCAGGAGACATCTTGTTGTAGGGGTCTGAAATGAGAAAAGAAAAGGGGAATTCAGCGATAATAGAACGAACTAAGTGATTACGAGACATTTCCTTCTGTAATATGTGTAAATGTCGTTTATAAAAGCAATTGCAAGAATTTTACGTGTATTGTGGACAAAGGTTTAAGCGCCTTCGATTCGCTGCTAATAAAAAAAAATGAAAAAGAAGTGAAAAAGAGTAAGTAATATATTTGTGTAATAGTTCATTGAAAAATACAGTAGATTGTAATTTCATGGGATATGAGCTATACCATGTTGTATGCTATCACTATTATAATATTAAAGGAGAGAGTGGGAACATTTGCCTATTTTATTATATGCTTTATTAACATATTTAGTGCATTGCAGCTTTCAAAGAAGCAGTTCGCGTTACACCTGAGCGTAAATAAAAAAAATGCTGTGGCCAAAAAGCCAAAAGTTCAAGCAAGTTCTACGCAGTTCATTTGTTCTTTAAATCATTGATCTTGTTCTATCTTAGTTCATTCGTTCTTTATTTCTTTGTACTTTTTTCTTCATTTGAGCGTATATGTACCAGCAAATGGGGAAAAAAAAATATTTGCTAGTTAGAATCATAAACACACTAAGTACTTATTAGTCAAATCAGCTAAGTGATATGTTCTGACTATTACCATGCGTTTAATCGCATATTATAAAATAACATGAAAATATCTGTAAAAAAAATAATTATTAGGCAAGAGATGTATTATAAATGTTCCGACGATTGAAATAGCATTCTATAATCCTGGTCTTGTTAAAAAATAAAAATAACCATGTTGTATTAAAAATAAAAATGAGTTCGTTCCAACGCAGAAATGCAGTGCGAGCACTGGAAGTGGAAAGAGGGAGGAGGGGAGTCGATGAGCGTGAGAAAATGCTGGATCATGGGACGCTAGCATGTGCAATGTACGGAGCGATGAGGCTAAAGAGAGGTTAACGGAGTGGCGTGTTAATGAATGTTAGTGGGGTTTTTATGGCACTAGTCGTAGCGGGCTTTGAGTCTAGAAATAGTAATAGTGTCAGTCTTTTGTTTACTCCTGCCGTCGATGAAAGTTACTTCGTAGGAATTCTCATTAACTTTGCGAAGAATAGTTCCTTTGTACTTATAAGAGGACGCAAAAGCTTTTGACACGCCTGGAGTTGGAGTGGCATCTAGAATCCATACATGTTGTCCTGGTGAGTACTGTATTTGCCTAGAAGTGCTGTCTGCGTACTTTTTCTGCTGTTCGTAACGCTTGTTCAAGTTGTCATGTGCGGTCTTTCGTATGGAGGTCAGGAGTTCAAGTCTCTGTGCGTTCGTCTGGGAAACATTGTCGGGGTTCGAAGGAAGGACAGCGTCAGCTAAGATCCTTGGGTTGTAGCCAAATAAAGTAAAATACGGGCTCTGGAGGGATCCAGAATGGATTGTAACGTTGTGGCTGAACGCTGCGCTAGCTAAATAGTCACACCATGAAGCTTTCTTTTCTAACACAAAGACTCTCATAACTTTCTTTAAGTAACTAAATGAACTTTCAACTAATCCATTCGTGAAATGGGCACAAGTATCTACATATTTTAGTTGTACACCTGTAAGATTAGCTAACTCTCGTAAGAGTAAACTTGAATTGGGCGTTGAACGATCTAAATAGATCGTTTCCGGGATGCCATGGACTAAAAAGACTTTCTCAACTAAAGCTGTTGCTATGTTTTGTGCATCGTGATGAGCCAAAGGAGCTGTAATTACATACCTTGTACAACTATCGACTACTGATAGGAAATATTTGTATTTGTGCGTTTTTGAAGAGACTAAAGGACCACATACGTCAATATGAATTCGTTGGAAAGGAATTTGGGCTGGTTGAAATGTTTGCAGCGTATGCGGTTTAGAACCTTGTGGTTTCTTTGAAATCTGACAAGGGATGCAATGTCTAACCTTATCGTACACAAATTTCTTCATATTAGGGAAGAAGTAGCGCATAAGCATTAAATTATATGTCTTTTGAGCACCTTGGTGACTTCCGTTCATTTTGTGTGCATGAATAAGGTCGAAAACTTGATTTCTTAATGCATGGGGGATACAAAGTCTATCCCTATTACCAGTTTTGATTTTATTAGTCCTGTATAAGACTCCATTTTTGAGTACATAAGAATACGAAAGCTTTTCTAGTTTAGGGTCACTAGCTTTATCTTTGTTTTCTAATACGTCAATAATGTCTCTGAAATAGGGGTCTTTACGTTGTTCTGAACTAACATCAAAATCTGCTGCTTGTGCATGAAATACTTGATGAAAGAATAAGTCATCATCATCATCATCATCTTTCTTGTCAAGATTAGTCTTGTCAAGCGGTAAACTTGCACGGGAGAGTGCATCCGCAAGTTCATTTTTACTAGCGCTGACATGCCTTATTTCGAAATCAAAATTCTGAAAATAAAGGGCTCTTCTTCCTAAAATAGAACTATGGTGTTTAGTTGAACGAAGATAAGATAAGGCTTTGTTGTCTGTGAGAACCACAAAATGTTGATTCATAAGAAAAAATTTGAAAGTTTTCAAAACATAATACGCACCTGCAATTTCGAGTGAAAATGTGTCAGCTCTTTTCTCTGTGTCTGTTAAGGCTCGTGAACAATAGGCACATGGATGTAAATTTCCTTCGTCATCAGGCTGTAACAGCGATCCTCCGATGCCAATTCCGCTCGCGTCAATGTATACATATGAGGGGCGTTTAGGGTCATAAGGGCGGAGGATAGGGGCGGACGTGATCATTTCTTTCAGTGTTTCGAAGCTTTTGTGGTGTTCATCAGTCCATTGAAACTTAACATTCTTTTTAAGAAGCTTGAATAAACATTCTGTTGGTCCTGCAAAACCTTGCACAAATCGTCGAATGAAATTGACAAGTCCTAGAAAACTACGAAGCTTGCGTTTGGTGGTAGGGGTGGGATATTCCAAAATAGCTTTAAGAATGTGTTCTGAAATCTTAACTCCCTTTTGAGATACCAAATTACCAAGGACTTTAACTTCGGTAAAAGCTAGCCTACACTTAGAGGGTGATAATTTAAGGGATGCTGTTCGTAACTTTTGAAACACTCTGTCCAGTATGTTAAGCATGTGTGGGAGATTTGAACTGTAAATAATAATATCATCAGTGTAAACAGAAAGTTCTGAACTGTCTATTCCGCTAAGGGCAAGTTCACTTACGCGATTCATTACACCGGGGGATGTTTTCAATCCCTGGCATAACCTAGCATACCTAAAACTACCCAGATTGTTAATAGAAAAGGCGGTAATGTCCCTAGAACGCTCTGTTAATGATACCTGAAAGAATGCACTGGACAGATCTAGAATTGAGTAATATTTCTTTCCAGCCATCTCTGTCATGATGGTTTTTATGTCTGGGGATTGTAAGGAAATCGGAGCTATTATCCGGTTTAGGTCGCGGAGGTCAGAGATAAAACGGTAAGTCCCATTGGGTTTCTTAACTAATAGGACTGGGTGTCGATAGGGACTCCCTTCACAGCGTTCTATAACACCTTGGTCTAGTAATTTCTGAACTTCCTGTTTCATGGGTTCTCGGTAATGAAAAGGAATAGGGTAGGTTTTGGCATACACTGGGGTGTCATCTGTCAGTTTGATATCATACTCCAAAATATTAGTTTTAGTCAATTTATCCCCTGGCCAGAGAAAAATATCTGCATACGTGTATGCGAGCTTTAGGATTTTTTCTCTTTCTTCTCGGGGAATATCAGGGTTAACTGTGAGGAGGGAGGGGTCAAATTTCTTTTGACTGTCACTAAGTTGTTGCTTTACTGTAGTATTTTCATTACAAGAGTATGAAAATGCAACATCTTCACTTTTTTCCCAAACGGAAGTAACGTCAGTTAAAATTTCACATGTCGATATTTCGCCTACTATTGTGTCACTTTCCAAAGTGATTGTGGTTTCCGTAGGGTTGTGTATGTGAATGACAGGTGACTGCGGGTTTACTGCAGCATTGGGAAGAACTACTGGATGCTGGCTCATAAGGGAAGCAGATGGGGTAAAAAGTACAGGCTTAGGGGTGTTAGGTGTCGTAGTGGTAATGTTCAAATTGATATAAGTCTTGGATCGTGGACTTAACTGAACTGTGTCTGAAAGAGTAGCTTTTCCCTCATACACATTTACATTCTCAATTTGGGTAAATATGTCATGCGACAGCTGGTGAGTCTTGTACTTTGATCTTAAAATACTATAATTAGGAGTACGTCCTAAATGACAAAGAGTTATTGTATTGTCTTTTAGCGACATTTCGCACCTTTGCGTTCGTAAAAAGTCATTTCCTAAAAGGGGAGGGACGTTAGTTGAATCTACTATTCTAAATGGGTGCGAATATTTACGCTTTCCAATTATGATAGGAAGAACTACAATTTCAGACACACTCAGTTTCGATCCGGACACACCTTGGATTGTGGATTGTACTTTGTATGTTTTTCTTTCAGTAGGGAGAAGATGGGAAGGATAAATTGAGATTTGGGAACCCACGTCAATAAGTAAATCTACCTGTTTTCCTTGTATGCTACTATTAATAAAGTATAGGCCATTTCTCTCAATTATAGGAACTTTATCTAATCTGGTATTATCTTCGATTTCGTCCCTGCAAGTCGAAGACGATTTTAGTTTAAATCACTGTCTCGTTGTGGCTTGTAAAAGCAGTTGTCGCTCTCGTGATTATAACGACCACAAAACTTGCAGGCTGAGGTATTTGCATCGTCGCGATTAGCCTGATCTCGACGTTGAAACCTCTTGTTACCATTACTTCTGAACTGGCCTCTTGAGTTCGATCGAAAGTTACCTCTGTGATTAGCTCTAGAATTATTATTATTTCTGTAGGAAGAGGACTTATTATTCCCCTTGTTGAAACCTCTGTTATGTGCGTTTTGATTAGCCGTCTTCGCAAATTCCAGCACATTTGAGCAAAGGTTGAAAAGAGAACTGGCGTTCATCTCTTCGGTTGAATGCAAAGCTAAGGTCGACATTTGTGACGAAAGTTTGTTTATTTCATCACCAGAGGTAGCATTTTGAGCGTGTTCTACTCTGGGTACGGCTGGTATCGCCGCGCAGCGGGCACTATCAGAACTCGGTACAGCAAACATGCCAGATTGTAACGCTGAGAAACTGGGTGCTTGATAGGTCTGGGAAGGAATTACAGGAGCGGGCTGTGATTGTAGACTTTGGACTTGATGAGTCGATGGTGGGAAAAAGGGAGATGGACATTGGTTGTATGGTACAAAGTGCTGAGTCAAGGTGTGAGAATTACTGGGGAGGGGGGAATAGACCTGTGCATGCGAACAGCTGTGAAGTGGTGACGGGGTGAATGTCTGGGGTAAGCTTGCCTGTGCAATTGCCTGATCTATTTCCAATTTCTCTTCCAACATACGTGAATTAATTAATGACTGCTGGCGTTCGAAATTCTGTAGGTGGGCAATTAATTCTTCTGTTCTAGCGAAATGCTTGTTGGTTAAACAGCCAATGTATTTGGCTCGCAGTCCCGTGATGATATAAGAGAGAGTTTGTTCTTCAGTGGCGTTCGGGAAGTATTGCTGGACTAACGCCTTTTTAGCAATAACGTAGGTGTGAATGGGCTCGGTTACCACCTGTTTTCTCTGGAGAATTATCTGTACAGGATCCGCTGAAAGGTATGATCCCTTAAATAGCGTACTTAGCTCGTCTTTGATATGGGTGTATGTCAAGTCTACAAAATTGGGTCGTCTCTGTATGTCATGAAAATAAGTTAAAGCGGTGTCCGTCAAAAATAAAGGTAACATCTCTTTACGCTTAGCTTCCGACCATCCTGCGGCGTGTGCTACATTTTGGAGCTTGAGGAAAAATGAGTCAATGTGCTTGGGGTCATTTCCGCTAAATGGTGCCGGGTATAATGCAGTTGGAATTTGGGTGGCCATGTTAGTCGTGGGAATTTCTACAGTTAAGTGATCAGAGTTATTAGTACCTTTAGAGGGAGTAGGAACTTCACCTGGGGTACTTGCTAAGGGCTGGGGTTGGTTTTTGTCGGGTGTTTGTAGTCCAAGGACAAATTGAGGGTAATTTCTATTAGCAGACCTTAACCGTGTTAGTGGAGGGGAGGGAATTGGGGATAAAGGTCGTGGATTTATTGGATTTGCCGTGATTGCAGTTGCTAACTCTATGATTTGGTCGAGGGAGGAATCTAGGTGTTCGTGCAACGCTATCTGTGACGTATTCATAAACGAAGGTTCGTCGTGCTGACCAAAGAACAAATGAAAGTATGGGCATACAGTTATTTACGTCATGAATATATCGCTGGTCAAATAAGTATAAGCAAGTGTTCTCATTCCTGTGTGAATGATGCTTGAATACATGTTATGCAGAAGAACTAGATTTTGTTGAAAAAGGGGGGGGGCTCGGCATAAAAGAAAAAGAGGGGTTGTTGTCCATAGGGTAATACACATAATTGTCACTGGGTCTGACGCATCTTAAGCGTACTGTGGGAGTATGAGTTGGAATTACTAAAAATTTACTTTAAAAATGCTTCCAAAGTGGGAGGGAGGGGGGGGAGAGAATAATTTAATGTAAAGCAATTCGTACAGGAGGGTACTTAATTGCAAAAAGGGCCTGAAGCACCTCCACCATGTTGTAACCCCGTTTTCCTGGGGTTAGAGAGGTACAGGGAAGTTTCATTTAAACATTTAGGTAGAGCTTAATAATGTTTGATGGCTGAACCTGCTCCGTAGGAGGGTAGAGATATGGAAAGTTGGTGTAAGGTTATTCACGCTTGTTCATACCTGGTAGATGTGTGTGTTGTCTTGTCCTAATGCTTCTCGCAGACCGAATCGTGACAGTTCCAAGGTTCTATCCAGCGACCCTCAGTTCACCAAGCCAAGCGATCCCTTGCGCCTTGTAGCATGCTAGGCAGCGGTAACTCCGTGTTCCATCGTCGTAGTTAGCAGTGTAACGTGTTGTAGTCGGACTAGTTATCCATGTAGCGTCGATGAGTGTCAGAATCAAAAGAGAGCGAGCTCCGGGTAGGAGCTTGCTTTTATCATTCTAGGCGTCGAAAGGTTGTTAAACCTTTCAAACGTGGTAGATCCTGTTTAGATCCACGCGTTTGCCTTTCCAGTTCATTGTTTTACGAAAGTTACAAGTTAGCGCATTCTTGGGATCGCTCGCTGGTCGGACAAGTCCAGGAAATAAGCAAGTGTGAATATTAACATGACGAGGTTTTCTCGGTTTAATAATCTCCATATCTCTACAATATTGTAAGAAGATGTTTTACTATCAACCTCCACTTCTTGCAGTACATCCTGGACACAGCGTTGCAGGTTAACAAAGGATTTTTGGTCAGTATATATTTTTTTTCTTAAAACTGTTCGGTTACTCGCTCGTTCCTGGCATCATACACAAAAGTTTTCTCCGCGATGAGGATGACGCTACACAGAGTGTCGGCAGGCAAGGCATCGTGGAACTCGCACACAATCTTGATGTTGGTGCGATCGTTAACAACCACCTGCTTTCTTTTAGATGTGTTGATGAGGAACATGGGTCTGCGAGCTATGAACTCGTTTGGATTGTAGTACACGTCCACGTTACCGGAAGTCACTCGTTTGTAAGCTGTGTACGCCTCGTACAGTTTCAGGTAGTCCTCTTCTGCGATGTTTAGGTTGTAGTTCTCACGTGGGAAAACTTCGTTCCTGCCATTTTTGAGGTAAATGTTCTTAATCTTGCAGTTGTCGAACTGGCTTGAATTTTTCTTCTGATTGTTACCTCTTCCTGTCTGGAAGAGTACGACTGCAAACTCGGGCATGTCGTACCGAATGTTGTTGAATTGCGGGGTTACGTCAAATTCGAAATGATTGCCGGAAGCAGGTTTTTGCACATACTGGTAGCCATAAAACTGAATGGACACTTGAGGATTCTTCAGGATGTCGGCTTTGTACTTGAGAGCATAGTTTGATTCGTATTCTACCACTGGCACGCGCAGCTCCATGGATCTTACAATACACTTGGCAGCGTCGGGTAGTGTGTTGGGAAGCAAGGTAGTCCCGTCCGGGCCCAAAGTGCTGTATCGCATCAGTGCGTCGTTGTCGTTGGCAGCTCTGCGAAAAGTAACACGCAAACCACCCTTCCACATGATCTTCTTGTAGTCCGAGAAGAAACCGGGCAGCAGACGCATGGGAAACAGTACTGTGTGACTTTGAGTTTTGATTTTTGTACCTGCTTCGAATCCCCCTGCCTGGTAGTATGCTGCATCGGTCTTGGAGAGTTTCAGTGTTCCCACGGCAGTCGAGGTAATCCCGGGGTAGTCAACCCTATCGATGACGGTGCCGTGTTTTCTAACTTCCACCTGCGAGAATAGGTACGGCACAAAATTATCTACGAGTCTTAGGTTTGCGTTGGCAAGAAATGCTTCGCCGTTGTCTCTCTTCACTACATCAAACTTGATGTACAAATCAGCTCTGTGAGGGTGAATGAATCCATCCCCGACGTCCACATCGTATTCTATCTCTCGATTCGCTTCGTTAAGGTTGGCAAACGTGCGACGGTTGGGAGGGAAGGACTGCAACTCGTAACTTTCGATTTGTTCCATGATGGCTATTTATTATATGTTAATCTCCACGACGGCAGTGGTCGCGGCTCCTGCAAAATCAACCACCTCCCTCTTCTTGTTTGTCACTGCTAATTCTATGTTGTCTATGCGATTACGAGATACAGGAAAGTATATCGGTGGGGGAGGGCGTGTAGATAATTGGCTCCATGAACTCAGAGTTTGGTTTGAACGTAGCGATAATACCTGTCTGCTTGTGACTCCCTGGGATGCCGTCAGAGGATTTGGTGATCATATCTTGATCATTTTTTTACAGAGAAGTTCGGGTAGGTTGTTATTTATAGACCCCACCCTATTTTTTTTGTTTCGTGTTCATGGCGATGGTCGTACCTAATGCGGCGACCCGTTCGCCCAGCGAGATGTCTCTGCTGACGAGTACCCCGAAAGCTGCGTGCTCTAACTTTCTGTCAGCATCATGACGTACATCGAGATCGGTATTGGTATTGTAGGCAATATCGTGATTCTTGCATGCAGCATCCAGGGGATTCACACTCTTGTCGCTTTTTTTTTAGTCGCTGTTCGAGTTTGGTACCGGGGCCGCGGTACTGGTAACCTGGCAAGTGTATCTTGAAGGGTAGCTTGTTGATGATGTCGTTCACGAGACCTCGACCTTCGGCCACGTTCCAAAATTTCGGAGGTAGGGTGTTGATGATTTTGATGAGGTACCCTATGCTTTTGTCGTCATTCACAATGAAGTTGGCAAGCTTGGAGCTAACCATGTCCACAATTCCTACCTTCTTGTTGCGAAAGTTGCTGTTGCCTGCATTCTCCTCTCCTGCAATAACCAACAACCTGTCTATGAGCTTGCGCACGTCGTCAACCCACACAAACTCTTTGGGCAGGTTGTTGTAGAGTTTGACGCCGCTGCCTGTTTTGACCTGGTTCCATATCGGCTTGATGAGGTTCTTGTATTTTTCGCCGCTGCTAGATTTGACGCGATTCTACGTAGCGTCGTTGTTTTGGTACAAGGCATCCGTCATGATCAAAATTTCCTTGTAACGTTGGTAATCTTCGTCTGTGTAATCTCTTGGTTGCTTTTTTTTGGTGATGAGTTCCCACAGTCCAACCGTACCAGGATACCTGTTCCAGCTGTTTTTCTCACCCAAATTGACTTTCACGTTGTCACCCTCGAACGTGACTTTCGATTTTCCGATTTTCCAAACCACGCCCTCGTTGAGTTCCATGGTTGGGTACAATCCGAAAACCTCGTCTTTCTCGAACTAAACTCAACGGCCTGTTGATCAATCAATTTTCGGAACGTTGCTCTTCTTGCTGGAACAGTGACGATTTCGGATTCGCGACGATCGACATGACGAGGAAACCCAACGACGGAAAATACAGAAACAAAATTAACGACTTTCTAAACGTTGCAACGTTGACAGAAACAAAATTAACGACTTTCTAAACGTTGCAACGTTGAGAGAAAAAAAAGCGACAAGAGTGTGAATCCCCTGGATGCTGCATGCAAGAATCACGATATTGCCTACAATACCAATACCGATCTCGATGTACGTCATGATGCTGACAGAAAGTTAGAGCACGCAGCTTTCGGGGTACTCGTCAGCAGAGACATCTCGCTGGGCGAACGGGTCGCCGCATTAGGTACGACCATCGCCATGAACACGAAACAAAAAAAATAGGGTGGGGTCTATAAATAACAACCTACCCGAACTGCTCTTTAAAAAAATGATCAAGATATGATCACCAAATCCTCTGACGGCATCCCAGGGAGTCACAAGCAGACAGGTATTATCGCTACGTTCAAACCAAACTCTGAGTTCATGGAGCCAATTATCTACACGCCCTCCCCCACCGATATACTTTCCTGTATCTCGTAATCGCATAGACAACATAGAATTAGCAGTGACAAACAAGAAGAGGGAGGTGGTTGATTTTGCAGGAGCCGCGACCACTGCCGTCGTGGAGATTAACATATAATAAATAGCCATCATGGAACAAATCGAAAGTTACGAGTTGCAGTCCTTCCCTCCCAACCGTCGCACGTTTGCCAACCTTAACGAAGCGAATCGAGAGATAGAATACGATGTGGACGTCGGGGATGGATTCATTCACCCTCACAGAGCTGATTTGTACATCAAGTTTGATGTAGTGAAGAGAGACAACGGCGAAGCATTTCTTGCCAACGCAAACCTAAGACTCGTAGATAATTTTGTGCCGTACCTATTCTCGCAGGTGGAAGTTAGAAAACACGGCACCGTCATCGATAGGGTTGACTACCCCGGGATTACCTCGACTGCCGTGGGAACACTGAAACTCTCCAAGACCGATGCAGCATACTACCAGGCAGGGGGATTCGAAGCAGGTACAAAAATCAAAACTCAAAGTCACACAGTACTGTTTCCCATGCGTCTGCTGCCCGGTTTCTTCTCGGACTACAAGAAGATCATGTGGAAGGGTGGTTTGCGTGTTACTTTTCGCAGAGCTGCCAACGACAACGACGCACTGATGCGATACAGCACTTTGGGCCCGGACGGGACTACCTTGCTTCCCAACACACTACCCGACGCTGCCAAGTGTATTGTAAGATCCATGGAGCTGCGCGTGCCAGTGGTAGAATACGAATCAAACTATGCTCTCAAGTACAAAGCCGACATCCTGAAGAATCCTCAAGTGTCCATTCAGTTTTATGGCTACCAGTATGTGCAAAAACCTGCTTCCGGCAATCATTTCGAATTTGACGTAACCCCGCAATTCAACAACATTCGGTACGACATGCCCGAGTTTGCAGTCGTACTCTTCCAGACAGGAAGAGGTAACAATCAGAAGAAAAATTCAAGCCAGTTCGACAACTGCAAGATTAAGAACATTTACCTCAAAAATGGCAGGAACGAAGTTTTCCCACGTGAGAACTACAACCTAAACATCGCAGAAGAGGACTACCTGAAACTGTACGAGGCGTACACAGCTTACAAACGAGTGACTTCCGGTAACGTGGACGTGTACTACAATCCAAACGAGTTCATAGCTCGCAGACCCATGTTCCTCATCAACACATCTAAAAGAAAGCAGGTGGTTGTTAACGATCGCACCAACATCAAGATTGTGTGCGAGTTCCACGATGCCTTGCCTGCCGACACTCTGTGTAGCGTCATCCTCATCGCGGAGAAAACTTTTGTGTATGATGCCAGGAACGAGCGAGTAACCGAACAGTTTTAAGAAAAAAAATATATACTGACCAAAAATCCTTTGTTAACCTGCAACGCTGTGTCCAGGATGTACTGCAAGAAGTGGAGGTTGATAGTAAAACATCTTCTTACAATATATATACACACTGCCTGTCAACACCTTGTTTTGTGGTCAATCTGAAAATATAATAAAATTAAATCATGCTTGAGCGCGCAATATTAATACGGCCTAGTGAGTTGGCAACATTAGTAGACCCAAATGGAGAATTCTGCGACCGAAAATGAGGCTCGGTGAGGCTCGCCTTAATAGTTTGCTCTTGTAAGGCATAAGCCTTATTTTCTCGCAGTGTTGCCAACATCTTACTCGAAAAAATCACCAAGGTTTCTCTCCACGTTCCACTACATAGGATATCCTCGGGCAAGGCATCGTGAAACTCGCAGACGATCTTGATGTTGGTTCGATCGTTGACCACAACCTTCTTTCTCTTAGATGTGTTGATGACGGTCATGGGTCTCCGTGCTTTGAATTCGCTGGGCGTATAGTACATGTCCACGCTTCCCTCGGTCACGCGTTTGTAAGCCGAGAACACTTCGTAAAATTTGAGGTAATCGTTTTTGGTCACGTCGAGGTTGTAATTCTCGTGCGGGAACACTTCGTTTCTACTGTTCTTCAGATAAACATTCTTGATCTTGCAGTCATCAAACTTGCTGGAATCTTTTTCCTGATTTTTGTCCCTCCCGGTCTGAAAAAGCACTACGATGAAATCTGGCATGTCGAACTGTATGTTGTTGAACTGCGTCGCATCAGTGCATCAGTGCGTCGTTGTTGTTGGCAGCTCTTCGAAACGTGATTCTCAGTCTTCTCTTCCACATAATCTCCTTGTAGTCCAAGAAGAATCCCGGAAGCAAACGCATGGGAAAAAGCACCGTGTGACTTCTCGTCGATATTTTGGTTCCCGCTTCAAATCCTCCTGCCTGGTAGTACGCTGCGTCCGTTTTGGATAATTTCAACATTCCCACCGCCGTCGACATGATGCCCGGATAATCTATTCTGTTGATGACGGTGTTGTGTTTCCTCACCTCCACCTGCGAGAACAGGTGAGGCACGAAGTTGTCCACGAGTATCAAATTTGCTGCTGCGGGAAACGCATATCCGCTTTTCTTCTTCACCACGTCGAATTGAAGGTAGAGGTCTGCTCTGTGAGGATGAACAAACCCATCGCCTACGTCCACATCGTATTCGATCTCTCTGTTCGCTTCGTTCAAATTTCCGAACATAGGTTCTATTCATATTTTTACTCACGTATAGGCGTACATGATGAATCAGCAAACATATTTTTTCTAAGTCTTGCCGTTTCCAAGATAACCCTATTTCCGCTCGCTATTTTCGATTTCCGAGCATAGGTTCTATTCATATTTTACTCACGTATAGGCATACGTGATGAATCACCAAACAGATTTTTCCTAAGTCTTACCGTTTTCAAGATAACCCCACTTCCGGTCGCCATTTTGGATTTCCGAACATAGGTTTTATTCATACTTTTACTCACGTATAGGTGTACGTGATAAATCCGCAAACAGATTTCTCCTAAGTCTTACCGTTTCCAAGATAATCCCACTTCCGGTCGCCATTTTCGATTTCCGAACATAGATTCTATTCATACTTTTACTCACGTATAGGTGTACGTGATGAATCCGCAAACAGATTTCTCCTAAGTCTTACCGTTTCCTAGATAACCCCACTTCCGGTCGCCATTTTGGATTTCCGAACATAGGTTCTATTCATACTTTTACTCACGTATAGGTGTACATGATGAATCAGCAAACATATTTTTTCTAAGTCTTGCCGTTTCCAAGATAACCCCACTTCCGGTCGCCATTTTGGATTTCCGAGCATAGGTTCTATTCATACTTTTTCTCACGTATAGGTGTACGTGATGAATCCGCAAACAGATTTTTCCTAAGTCTTACCGTTTCCAAGATAACCCCACTTCCGGTCGCCATTTTGGATTTCCGAACATAGGTTCTATTCATACTTTTACTCACGTATAGGTGTACGTGATAAATCCGCAAACAGATTTCTCCTAAGTCTTACCGTTTCCAAGATAATCCCACTTCCGGTCGCCATTTTCGATTTCCGAACATAGATTCTATTCATACTTTTACTCACGTATAGGTGTACGTGATGAATCCGCAAACAGATTTCTCCTAAGTCTTACCGTTTCCTAGATAACCCCACTTCCGGTCGCCATTTTGGATTTCCGAACATAGGTTCTATTCATACTTTTACTCACGTATAGGCGTACATGATGAATCAGCAAACATATTTTTTCTAAGTCTTGCCGTTTCCAAGATAACCCTATTTCCGCTCGCTATTTTCGATTTCCGAGCATAGGTTCTATTCATATTTTACTCACGTATAGGCATACGTGATGAATCACCAAACAGATTTTTCCTAAGTCTTACCGTTTTCAAGATAACCCCACTTCCGGTTGCTATTTTGGATTTCCGAACATAGGTTCTATTCATATTTTTTCTCACGTATAGGTGTACATGAAAAATCCGCAAACAGAATTTTCCTAAGTCTTACCGTTTCCAAGATAATCCCACTTCCGGTCGCCATTTTCGATTTCCGAACATAGATCCTATTCATACTTTTACTCACGTATAGGTGTACGTGATGAATCCGCAAACAGATTTCTCCTAAGTCTTACCGTTTCCTAGATAACCCCACTTCCGGTCGCCATTTTGGATTTCCGAACATAGGTTCTATTCATACTTTTACTCACGTATAGGTGTACATGATGAATCAGCAAACATATTTTTTCTAAGTCTTGCCGTTTCCAAGATAACCCTATTTCCGCTCGCTATTTTCGATTTCCGAGCATAGGTTCTATTCATATTTTACTCACGTATAGGCGTACGTGATGAATCACCAAACAGATTTTTCCTAAGTCTTACCGTTTTCAAGATAACCCCACTTCCGGTTGCTATTTTGGATTTCCGAACATAGGTTCTATTCATATTTTTTCTCACGTATAGGTGTACATGAAAAATCCGCAAACAGAATTTTCCTAAGTCTTACCGTTTCCAAGATAATCCCACTTCCGGTCGCCATTTTCGATTTCCGAACATAGATTCTATTCATACTTTTACTCACGTATAGGTGTACGTGATGAATCCGCAAACAGATTTCTCCTAAGCCTTACCGTTTTCTTGATAACCCCACTTCCGGTCGCCATTTTGGATTTCCGAACATAGGTTCTATTCATACTTTTACTCACGTATAGGTGTACGTGATGAATCAGCAAACATATTTTTTCTAAGTCTTGCCGTTTCCAAGATAACCCCACTTCCGGTCGCCATTTTGGATTTCCGAGCATAGGTTCTATTCATACTTTTTCTCACGTATAGGTGTACGTGATGAATCCGCAAACAGATTTTTCCTAAGTCTTACCGTTTCCAAGATAACCCCACTTCCGGTCGCCATTTTGGATTTCCGAACATAGGTTCTATTCATACTTTTACTCACGTATAGGTGTACGTGATGAATCCGCAAACAGATTTCTCCTAAGTTTTACTGTTTCCAAGATAACCCCACTTCCGGTCGCCATTTTGGATTTCCGAACATAGGTTCTATTCATACTTTTACTCACGTATAGGTGTACGTGATGAATCCGCAAACAGATTTTTCCTAAGTTTTACTGTTTCCAAGATAACCCCACTTCCGGTCGCCATTTTGGATTTCCGAACATAGGTTCTATTCATACTTTTTCTCACGTATAGGTGTACGTGATGAATCCCCAAACAGATTGTTTTTGCTAAGTCATAAATTGGAGGGTTCTATGACAACCTATATTAATTCTCGTAAGAGAACTGAACGTGTCCTACGGGGCAAGTTAAGGGGGCATGTGCATGGCCAAAGTAGCAGCTGGCCTCTCCCCTTTCAACGTAAACTTGGGAGTGGCGCAAATTCCACGCCGGAACAGGCATTCTGCCCGGTACGGAAGTTGATGTTTATCGCGGCGTTACAAATCCAGCCGGTTGTACGGAAGCTGATCTTCACGTGTATTTTTCACAAGACACGCTTAATGTCACGTACATCCGTAAGATCATGGCCTTGCGTAAAAAATCAAAAAATTTAAAAAACAATAAGACTTTACCGCCGGGCAAACTGCTCGAAATAGACACCAAACAGAACACGGCTAAATTGATGATGAATAGCATGTATGGTCAGATGTACGAATTGAAAAACATTCCAGAAGAGATTCGCCCGCACGTCAATCAATTCTACGTTCGAAGGCCGTACGGGAAAACCTTTACGTTTTTGGTTGGGCACCACGCACCCTGGCGAGGTTATAGGGGCCAGGCCTCCTAAAAACAACAATTATTATTTAGTTTGTTTGCTTGCGTCACAATACAGGTGTGTGCGCGCGTGTGTGTGGCACATCGTTCCCCCGAGAGAGGTTTACAAAGGTCACGATATACGGAGTTGGAAAATTACGATATGGCGCATTCGCTCGTTACTGTTGCCAGCCATGGGTCTCTCTCTCTCTCTCTTCATCTTACACCAACGTTGGCATCTCTATTTTTTTTAGTTGTAAGTAAATTGCCAACACACTCTAGTTAATAATGCTACATATTATACACACATACGCACACACATACTGCGTTGCCATCCACCCATCTCTCTCTCTTTTACAGCAGTGCCGGCTCTCCTTGGTTAGTGTGTGCAGGTTGGCAAAAATTGCTTTATGCGCTGTAAGGCAGCTCCTTGCTTTAGGTTAGGTTAGACCAAAAAAAATCTTGGTGATTTTTTTTCGAGTGAGGAGTTGGCAACGCTGATATTTACTTGAGGGCGGTCAACCGGGTTGATTGCACAAGCAAAGTTGCCAGCTCCTTGCTTTAGGTTAGGTTAGACCAAAAAAAATCTTGGTGATTTTTTTTCGAGTGAGGAGTTGGCAACGCTGATATTTACTTGAGGGCGGTCAACCGGGTTGATTGCACAAGCAAAGTTGCCAGCTCCTTGCTTTAGGTTAGGTTAGACCAAAAAAAATCTTGGTGATTTTTTTTCGAGTGAGGAGTTGGCAACGCTGATATTTACTTGAGGGCGGTCAACCGGGTTGATTGCACAAGCAAAGTTGCCAGCTCCTTGCTTTAGGTTAGGTTAGACCAAAAAAGGCTGTGGGTAAGCTGTCGGTTGTTTAACTCTTCCCTTTCTCTTTTTTTTTCTTGTAAAAGGCTATGGCAAAAGTACCAGTAGGTTGGCAACCTTGCTTTATGCGCTGTAAGGCAAGTCTCAAGCAACGTTGCCAGCTTCTTGCTTTATGCACTGTAACGCAAGTCTCAAGCAAGGTTGCCAGCTTCTTGCTTTAGGCTAGGTTAGACCCAAAAACAAAAACCTTGGTGATTTTTTCGAGTAAAATATTGGCAACACTGCCAGAAAATAGGGCTCATGCCTTACGAGAGCAATCCATTAAGGCGAGCCTCAAGCAAGATTGCCAGCTCCTTGCTTTAGGCTAGGTTAGACCCCAAAAAAAACCTTGGTGATTTTTTCGAGTAAGAAGCTGGCAACACTGCCAGAAAATGGGGCTCATGCCTTACGAGAGAAATCCATTAAGGCGAGCCCCACCGAGCCCCATTTTCGGTTTCAGAACTGTCTTTTTGGCCCTACTAATTTAGAAACCGCTCTGCAGAGGAAATGCCAATTAAGTGGAACAATGACGATACACTCTTTCCCCAGCGAACACAACGCACGTTCTCTGTTTGATGTACAGTATTCTGCGCTTGATTTAACACGGTTCACCCCGGCGTACCCATCGATCCGCCACGCAATTTCATCTCGATTCATTGGCTCAAATGCCAGGCACAAAATCCTCCTCTCCGCTTGCCTACACAGGTTGCAAAAGGTTGCGCCCAACCCGGTTGAGATATTAACAATGTTGGTGGGTAATGTGGCGCGAGAGAGCGGTTCTTGGTAATGCGTTACAATTTCAGTAACTGCTATGGAATCACATTTATCAGTCTCTTCGCGTGCCCGGTAACAGGGTTGTCATATTGTTCTCGGTAACTGCAAGGGCAAAACGCTTGTTACAACACTTTCTCGATGATGAGTGGTTAGCGTAGCGCTCAGGGACACCAATGGTCTTGGGTGTCGTCAGGAATGTTTGATTTGATTTGATATTTCTTACTTAGCGCTGGTTTTCTGCCACTTCTGGCTAATCGCGGCAATGAGGATGAGTGATGAAATTGATGAAGAGACACACACACACACACACACACACACACACGAAGAATATCCATGCCTTGGCCGGGATTTGAACCCGGGACCACTGACCGATATTGAGAATGTGCGGAGCCTTATATTCATGGTATGTACACAAAGTAAATAGTTGTGCTCATTCAACGGACTTTCTGAAAATCGCCATTAAAATGAATACAGAAAACCTCGTTAATACGGACTAATGGAGGATAAGTCGACCGGTTTAACGAAAGTCCGGATTAACTGAAATAACCTAAAAGAACAGTAGAAAGTGCATTAAAACTCCGTTTATAGCAACAAAACACGTTTATTATGGTGTATTTAAAGGGTATAGGCCTAAATACACTATACAGTACAGTAAAAAGTCTGCGGGAAACAGAATTTCATCAGTGGTTGACTGCCTTTTCTTTGGGAAATTCTCTTGTTGACTTCTAGCCACATTTAAAATCTTGCATTCAACTTTTTTTTTACCTTTTTCCTGCCCGGCTTATCGGGGTCCGGATTAACGAGGTATTACTGTACTAATAACTCTGAGAAAAAAAGTTCAAGTGCACCTGCATGATGTTTAGTACAGGGTGTTCCAGTTCAAAATTAGCCCGGCTCCGACCAACAGTTACATGCCAAGCATCATGAAAAGAAATGAACTGTGTGTGCTGATAAACTTCAGTACCTACCACGGTTCACGTTACAATGGACTATTCCATTTTACTGGTGAAATATAGCTGTCATTTGCCTCATAGATAAATGTATTTGAGCCGGACTACTTTTAACTAGGACACCTTGTGTAATAGCGCTACGACGTCATGGAACACGTGTTCGCGAATTCTGACTAAAACATGGATCTTCCTCTGCGTTCCTTTCCTCCTCTCTTTCTTCATCAATTCATCCTCATCCATCACAATTACGTTCTTTATGGCGTCCCTTAATCAATTCGATATCATCACTCATCCTCATCTGCGCGATTAGCCAAAAGTGGCAAAAATTCGAAGTAAAATAAACGAAATCAGTCAAACCATCACTATTACCCTAGAGAGCCATAAATGGGCGTAAAATCCAAAATGCGAATACAATCTGTAAATGTTGATTGTAGACAGAGGCGCAACCACGAATTTTTGTCTGGGGGGGCCAAATACCAGGATAAACTTACCATTAATAATAATAATAAGTAATAATAATAATAATTATTATAATTATTATAACATTATTATTAATAATATTATAACATTATTATTATTATTATTAGTACTAGTACAGTAGTAGTAGTATCAAAGACGTTATTACCCTCGTAAATTATGCAAAAAGGGGTAGAAGTTGGTGCTAAAGTTTTGTCTTCGAACAAACTATTTGAATTATATTTTCAACAGCCGGACCTGTGGCCGAGTGGTGTCGACCTCCGTGGCGGAGTGGTTAGCAGAGCGCGCTACAACGCCAGGGGTTCCGGGTTCGAGTCCCGGGTAAGGCATGGGTATTTGTGTTTGTCCAGATGATAAGAAACTGAGAAACTGTAACAATTGAAAAGTGTAAAAGTGAGAAAAAGTGTGAATGGTGGGGGATACCTCCGTGTAGGGGGTATTTCCTTTATATATATATAAAGTGGTTAGCTCATCGCGCTGCAACGCTAGGGGTCCCGGGTTCGAATCCCGCTCGGGCTTGGTTGTTTGTGAATGTCCATTCATCAATTTCATCGTTTCATCACTCATCCTCATCTTCGCAAATTAGCCAAGAGGCACAAAACGCGAAGTAAAATAAACTAAATCAATCAATCAATCAATTGTTTTTTCAACACGTTCAATTTCACATTAATCGTGGAAAACAAGCACACACACTATTTTTGAAAGACAGAGAATGCTTGATAAATGCATTCCGAATATACCGTAATTCTTTTTTTACATTAACATGTATAATTTTCATGCGCGATATATGTTTCACACATTTGCAACATGAAGCACCGTTCAAAAATAAACTACATATGCAACGTGCCAACACGTGTGTACGTATTCAAATTTTCTTTAATACATATATACACAACATTATATTATTTTAATACATTCCACAATCAATTTATCCACTTCATAATAATAATACCAACAGCAAAAATTATATAAACTGTCTCCGAAATGTGCACGCTCATTTTCCTCGAAACAATTGTTTATGCATTTAAGATAAAATCAATTAAGAGAAGTCTAACTTCTCTAACTGAAATCAATATTGATTTAATAGGGCGCAAATAATTTCACGGGTCGCCATGGCATTCTCTCTTTTCGAACTTTTTCATTTACATCGTTCGTAGCCCAGGGCCAACCTCTAGCTACGGCTCTGAACTTGACAAAACTAAGAAAAGGAGTTATTGCGAACGGAGCGAGCAAGAAAAATTTACGAAAAGTATTTTTATTTTGCATAAAATTTGAAATTGGGGGCGGTAATTGCTCCCTGCAGGTACCCTTGGCCGTCAATGTATGCCTCCCCTTGAACTCATTTCCGTCCAAGGTTGGAGGGTCAATGCCCCCTGCCCCCCTACCCTGTGGTTGCGTCACTGATTGTACCGTGCGTCCATTTCGATCTTCAGCCGAGAGATCGGGAGAAGCGTGGCGGGCGGCGCTGACGGAGATGCCGACATTTGCGGCCTGTAATGCCCGCTTATTTTTATAGACATATGCAGACATTTATATAAATATTACAAAACGAGCACTAACCTGTGTTATAACACGCAAAAGTTCTTCTGTAATTCATCCAAGTTCTGCTCTTATATACACAAATAAATACGATATATAGAAACGATGTTAAGAGCCACAGATAATAAAGCATTTTAATCATAGTTTTGACCAGTAACGTCCTGTTTTAAGTTTATATCCTTGAAAGATTTTGTGGCCATGGGAATCGTTTGGAGGTTTCGAATGTGCAACACTGTATCAAGATTATGCTACAAACGAAACCGTTAAAAGTGAATGGTTTTCGTGAGCTTCCTTGCAATCCGAAATATCCGAGCTCGAGTTTTTTTGTTCCTTCGCGACTAGATGAAGACAGAGTTGTAAATATAGTGGCGAGCAATGTAAACCAAGAGCGTGTTAATTTCGTACTGTGCGCAAGAGTGTTATTATTGGTTACTTGCAGTTACTTGTTTGTGTTATTGTAGTGTGTATGTGTGTTGTGTCAGTGAGACGATTGGAATGCCAGCCGCAAGGTTCACGTTAGAACAAAGAATTTTTATGTATGACAAGTACGTGAAAACAAACTCGTGTATAGACGTGTGTAGGTAATTTGTACAGAAATTCCTAGGCGTTTCACCTCCACACAGAGATACGGTTAGACATCTTGTCGTTAAATTACGAGAAACTGGATCGTTAAATTGTAAAACACCTAAGCAAAAACGACGGATTCTAACCGAAGCAAAACTCGATGATATTGGTGCAGCGTTAGAACGTTCTCCAAACAAACCTCTACACCGTGTTTCACAAGAGGTGGGCGTGTCAAAATCATCGGCACATACAGCCACTAAGTTACTAAAATTAAAAACGTACTCTTATAACACAGGTTAGTGCTCGTTTTGCAATATTTATATAAATGTCTGCATATGTCCATAAAAATAAGCGGACATTACAGGCCGCAAATGTCGGCATCTCCGTCAACGCCGCCCGCCACGCTTCTCCCGATCTCTCGGCTGAAGATCGAAATGGACGCGCGGGTAGATATCATCATTTAAAATAATAAGCGCTGTACTTTCGCAATGCTGGATAAATAATAATAAGGACTCGCACAGTACTTCATTTGGTATAGGTACAGTGGGATCCATGAGTATTACCATGCAAATTGTCCATCACTATGTTCGTGCACTTTATTTGACCCAATAATAGCTTCAAGAACTAAAAGAAAACTCAAAACAAGCTGTTGACAACTTCTGCACCAACATACATAAAAAAATCATCGCTTAAAACACACACAGGATGTGAGAGAAAAATTAATGAAAATAGTCATGGACAATTTGCACGGTAATACTCATGGATCCCACTGTACAAAGACTTCTGCAAGAACATTTACAAAACTCTGTTTCTCATCATAAATAGAAGAGCCCGTTTTTTTCAGTCCATTCATTGTATTTGGTTTCGTCTGTCGAACATATCTATTTCCTTTTCTTCTCGTTTGGTCCCTTGTATCTTTTCTCTTCCCCCATCTTGTCTCGATTTTCTCTCTCGTTGTTATCTCGGGAACCATCAGCTCCCCCTCCCCCACTTCCCCATCCACCTTCCTATTCGCTTCGAACCGCAAGGCACAGGGGAATAAAAGCACTCGTAAACTTTCATGCAGGAAAAAGAAAAGGGTCTCTTCTGATCTGCTTCTTATGCATTTTACAGGACGTAAAACAAAATTTCATCATTCTGTCTAGCACTAACTGCGGGGTAATATGACGGAACGCGTGACAATTCTACTTCGGTTGTTTTATCTTTAATATCGCGCTACGACGCCAGGGGTCCCGGGTTCGAATCCAGGCCTGGGCATCAATGTTTGCGAGTGTCCATTCATCAATTTAATTACATCAACATCTCATCCCCACCTTCGCAAATTAGCCGAAAGTGGAACAAGAAGTGAAGTAAAATAAAGCAAATCAATCAATTAATCTATCACTTTGGTTAATCGTGACGATGATGAGATATAGAATGGCGTGCCTTATCCAGGATTCGAATCTGAGACGTCTGGCTTCGTATCGGGTTGAGAAGTCGGCACCTGACAATTAAATAAGTTAAAGAATGTCCAAGTTGGTGTTTAAGTTTATTTAGGGAATACTACAAATTTTCTTCAAAATGTGCTTTCATTTCTGGAAAAATCAAGCAGTCATTGCATTCATTGCCGGAGAAAGTACTGGATCACCGGGCCCGATTGATTGATTGATTGATTGATTGATTGATTGATTTCATGTATTTTACTTAGTTCTTCTGCCACTGTTGGCTAATGGCGAAAACCTCGCGATTAGCCAAATGAAGGAAGGTTGGGAAAGAGTAAACAACGGGCCGCTCTGTGAAAGTGTAATGATGTGAAATGTACCGTGCGTTCATTTCGATCTTCAACCGAGAGATCGGGAGAAGCGTGGCGGGCGCCGCTGACGGAGATGCTGACATTTGCGGCCTGTAATGCCCGCTTATTTTTATAGACATATGCAGACATTTATATAAATATTGCAAAACGATCACTAACCTGTGTTATAACACGCAAAAGTTCTTCTGTAATTCATCCAAGTTCTGCTCTTATATACACAAAAAAATACGCTTTAGAAACGATGTTAAGAGCCACAGATAATAAAACATTTTAATCATAGTTTTGACCAGTAACGTCCTGCTTAAGTTTATATCCTTGAAAGAGTTTTGTGCCGATGGGGATCGTTTGGAGGTTTTGAATGTGCAACACTGTATCAAGATTACGCTGTAGAAGAAACCGTTAAAAGTCAATAGTGTTCGTGAGCTTCCTTGCAATCCGAAATCTCCGAGCGTGTTAATTTCGTACTGTGCGCAAGAGTGTTATTCTTGGTTACTTGCAGTTACTTGTTTGTGTTATTGTAGTGTGTATGTGTGACGTGTCAGTGAGACGATTGGAATGCCAGCCGCAAGATTCACGTTAGAACAAAGATTTTTTTTTGTATGACACGTACCTACGTGAAAACAAACTCGTGTCGAGACGTGTGTAGGTAATTTGTACAGAAATTCCCATGCGTTTCAACTCCACACAGAGATACGGTTAGACATCTTGTCCTTAAATTACGAGAAACTGTATCGTTAAATTTTAAAACACCTAAGCAAAAACGACGGATTCTAACCGAAGCAAAACTCGATGATATTGGTGCAGCGTTAGAACGTTCTCCAAACAAACCTCTACGCCGTGTTTCACAAGATGTGGGCGTGTCAAAATCATCGGCACATACAGTCACTAAGCTACTAAAATTAAAACCATACTCTTATAACAAAGGTTAGTGCTCGTTTTGCAATATTTATATAAATGTCTGCATATGTCCATAAAAATAAGCGGACATTACAGACCGAAAATGTCGGCATCTCCGTTAGCGCCGCCCGCCACGCTTCTCCCGATCTCTCGGCTGCAGATCGAAATGGACGCACGGTACAAGGTACCCAGGTAACAGGCACTTATCTAGAAATATGTTTCGGGGGGGGGGGGTCCGAACCAAGTGTCTCAAAATAATAATAATATTTTTAACAAAAATAATTATTATATTAAATTAATTAACGTAGTATTAATTAAAATATTCAAATTTATTAAAATCATGTTTATATTACATGAATAGGTAAAAGGACGGTATAAGAATAGTGATGTAACAGCACGTATTCATTATCTAGCTTACGTGTTCTTAACGTCGGTAAAATTTGTACAAAAAGAACCTGCCCTGGCAAAGAAATTAATGTCAAATAGATAAAGAATTGAATATTTATTACATATTAAAAAAAAGGTTGTTAGGTCCGTTGACGAAAAGTAAAGTTCCTGGTGATATTTTATGAATGTTACGTTATAAGTAGTGATACATCTTGCATAAATCTACTTTTGCCATTGTCATTCAAAGTAGTACGATTACAATATAATCCTTGCCTTCCAATAAGTTTTGGGAAATAAATAAACATCGTTTAACGAACAAGTATATTTTCATTATTTAATTTTAGTTATTTTATTCTTTCATTATTTAATTTTTGTAATTAGTAAGTCTTTCGGAGAGGGGGTGTGGACCAACTCCTAAATACGTCCTTTCCAGGTAACTAATGACTAATCATATTGCAACGGCATTTTTAGAAATGAAAAATAAGTGGTTGGCGTTTCGATGAATTTATTACAATCAATAAATGGACGGCTTACGGTACTATAGATGCATTACGAGTTTTCTTAAACAAATATTTTCAGTATTGGTTAACAATATCAGTTTTATAATTTTTGCAATGTTGTCCTGATATAGTGTTCCATAATATTCCATGGTAACGCATTGTACATTTCTCAGCAGGGCACATTCGATGTTATTTCATTTTTCCTTTTTTCTTGCAAGACACTTTTGTCTTACGAATTGAACTGTTATAGAGGACAAAATAATTTATTTTATAGGGGAATCGGACAAGGGTTTATCGAGAATTTTCAGTTTACGGAGTGGGGTGCAAGTTCATATTTAGGGGGTGTAAGTGTAAATTTAGAGCTAAAATGTGCACAAATTAGGTGTGAAAACTTTTTAGGTGTTGAGGAACTCTTGCGGGAGGGGTGTTGGGGTGATAAATAACTGTTGCCGGAAAAGTACATTCTTCAGACAAAAGCGTGCCTTACAAGCACGGCGATTCGCTTAAATATTGAAAAAAGGGTAGAGGGGTTAAACTAGGAGAAAAAATATTTACCCCTAAGGATTGGGAACAAATTCGTTGTAGCGGGCGCCAAATTTTATTCTCGCCCGGGTCGCAGAAATCCCTAACTACGGCTCTGCATGCCATGCTTTCAAGAGATCGAAGGAAGCAAGTTCTGGGTACCCTCGCTACTGACGCAATACACATCATTTCAAACAGATGGCAACTCCTTCCTGGCGCACGGGGTCCCTCGGGAATTTTAGGAGAAAAGTTCGCCCTTTGGTTTTCCTCCCCGTTCCGTGACACGGTTACTATTCTCATCTGCTTCCCGACTCAGAATGAACGCTACTGCCATCTTTTGGTCGTTCCGGCAACTACTCGCTACGTGCCTCTCTCGTATGAGCTCTGTATTTTTTGTTGCAATGACGTTCATGATTGCACTCTTATTCTCTTCATATGGAGCAGGTGCGAATTATATCAAGGAAAGATATAGCGTTACAGATATTGTTGGAAAATGTCAAAATAGAAAAGTTCCAGCAGTGAAATATATGTTTAGTTATTGGTTTTTGTTCGTAACTAGAATTCACCTCCTGGAGATGCTTTTTTAAATACGTCTCTTTTAGAGATATTATGTTGTGTTAAGTATAATTATGTACAAGCACCACGATAGAACACATTCATTTACATGTGCCATCCATTTTAAGTAGGTTTTTTTTCACTAAATTAATATTTTTAGTTTCTCACTTTATAACTTTGCCCATCAACAAACATATATTCATAAATACGAGTAAGTATAAAATTCGACACACACACACACGCACAAAACATCCAAATTAGTATACAGTACAGATCGAATCACACATTTTATTTTTATAGATTTACAACTCCTTCATACAGCGTTTGATCACGCGATGTGGCAGTATCGACTGGCCACCACGTTCACCCGACTTAACACCTAATATAGAAATAATATAGAAAGTACCATTTACCTACTTTGGGCTGGGGGTTAGACACGCACTATGAATTTTGTAAAGATCATGAAAATTGTTTGAAATAAAGGATTAAAGCATTTATTTTGTTTCTGTGAGTAAACAAATAATCCTAGAATGGGGAAACTTTTTTGGCAAAAGTAACCGGACGATAATCGCTCATAAGACGACTCTAAATGACAATCATAGTTCCAACATTTGGGTGTAGGCATTCGTCAACATAAAATACTTCTGGCAAACTCAACAGAAGTTCACAAACCAAACTATACCTATTTGATGTCTGTGAGGTTGATGCGAGCTTGAAAGGTTGCCGCCTCCAGTTGTCTCTTGTCAGGGTCGGACACAAATAGGGCGATGAAATTTTAGTAAGGCACTTTGAGTAAAAACGTACAAACAGCTGGATCTGCGAGCTTAGTATAGCAATACTAATGCCCTGGAGTAATCCTAATTAGAAGGACAAATCGTCTTAGAATGCATGGAAGATACCAAACAATTAGATAGTTTCTTATACTTTGGACATGTCTGGGTACTTACTAATCTCCTTGAAAGAGAATGAGGTAATATGGTGATACTAGCCTCTCTTGGGGAGTCTACACAAGTCTATAAAAGCCTTACAAGCAGGCCTCATCTCTGAGAATGATCCTTCGTGCCTGCCAATTTGTTGAGTGGGCCACTGCGCTCGCCAGATCTAGCACCCTTGGAATTTTACTTGTGGGGGCCGGCTCCCGTGGAGGAGTTGTTAGTACATCACGCTACGACACCAGGGGTTCCGGGTTCGAATCGTGCGCTGGGCATGGATGTTTGTGAGTGTCCATTCATCAATTTCATCACGTCATCAAATTAGCCAAAAGTGGCACAAAAAATGCGAAGTAAAATAAAGCAAATCAATCAACTTACTTGTGGGGACACGTGAAGGTGTCTCACACAGGTGTACGCTGAGGAATTTAAGAGCCTGGACCACCTCAAAAAAGATTGATTGACTGATTGATTTAGTTTATTTTACTTCGCGTTTTGTGCCTCTTGGCTAATTTGCGAAGATGGGGATGAGTGGTGAAATGATGAAATTGATGAATGGACATTCACAAACAACCAAGCCTGAGCGGGATTCGAACCCGGAACCCTTGGCGTCGCAGCGCGATGTGCTAACCTCTCAAAGAAAGAATCCCAGGTGCCATCTACCAAATTAGCAGACTGGGAGCGTTGAATTGAAGCATGCATTCAAACAGATGGTGTGTATACATTGAACATGTACTGGAACTTTAACCATTATATATCAATCATGTGTATGTGCGTATGAACGTATGTTGTCCTATGGACAGTGCAATGAACCATCCATCCGATTCTCTATGCACTGATAATATTCAAAGTTCACTTCGATATCTATATTATGGGACATAGGGTTTATTTTCCTATTTACAATAGGGTGCCTGACGGCGGTGGAACGAGCAAACACATCCATAGATAGTATTTTATACGATAAGGAACTTTCCATATAAATATATTTTGATTCGCCTGTAATTTTACCAAGCTTAAATCACAGTTTGGGAATGAATGCTTATCGCAATCTCGACGACCAAGAACCAAGGAAAAGACATCATCTTCCAGTGGCGTGCGGTGACATTTAGACTAGGGTACGCAACATGGGCCCACCGAAATGGATTATGGGGGCCAGACCATCCCCCCTCCCTGGCCATCATGTTATTCAGAAAATAACTTCTTTCTACAATTTAATGGGAAATTTCTCATCCTTGTATCAATATCCAAATGTAACGAGGTAAAATATATGTATGGTATTTTATATTAGCAAATATATTCTGATAGTAGCTATGCCTAGAGTCCAACAATTCAACTTCGATTATTTCCTTCATGCAGTGAGATGAAATGAACATTGAACGGGAAGGAAATGGCATAATCATTTTCCGTCCTTTCAAATTTCATGTAATAAATTTGATAAATCTCAGTATCCTCTACTATTTCACAACACCTTTCGCAGAGGAAACCAACGAATAAGGCCAACAATAAAGTTTCGCTGTTTTTCTACTCAGTCAATCACTCTGTAGAGATATTTTTCCCCTCAAAAATCAAAATGCCTAATATACTGCTTACCATCCTTCCCAACTCCTGCCTGAAACAATTCTTCCAAATCAGGAACAGACTTTCCATTTCGGATTGTTTACACTTTTTTCGTAAATGCCGAAAATCCCATCTCCAGAATGTCATCAGTAACTCCCGGTCCCCCTATTTTATCACTTCACTGCACCGACAAACAATAGAGATCTTGTAATGTAAATAATATGAACGAAACACTCGCTGAAAACCGCGCGTTCTTGTGGACGAATGAAAAGGAGTTGCCAGTCGACAAAGTATTTTGTAGAAGGGAGATAATTAAGGCCAAGTAGAAAATACGTCAGCATACATCCCAGAACACTTCAAAAGCTAAACTAAATTATGATAGGCACAGTATAACATTCAATTACATCACTTTGCAATGTCTGGAGAGAGGGAGGGGGCTCAGCATTGTGTTTTATTATGTTTTTCTTTTATCATTCATTCATATCGTCGGGTCAACAATCAACACCCATGCTATGGAACTCAAATAAAATGTTGATCCCGAAAGGAGATAAACAGATACTCTCGTACTCTGAGAATTGTGCGAAACTTGCAAATTGTTCACATATTTTCCCCTCGACACAGTGACAGTCCATTCTGGTCCTCACCTCGCTATACGAAAAAAACACTTGCTAGTGTAACTTTAACCTCATATAAATATTTTATATGTGATAGTTTACGCGTATATTAAATATGATCTTCCACCACTACATATTCTTGCCCTCCTCTCTGATTTCTGTATCACTTTTTATAATGTATTTTTATTGCAACCCAACACAGTGATCTATCTACGCGTGGCTGCTAATTGCTATTAAGCTAAGCATTACAGAAAAAAATATATGTTGACTACTGTCAACACTGCATACCCTGTCAAAATCTTGGGTACCCTCGATGCTTAGAACAGGGAAAGAAGTGAGAGAGAGAGGGTAAGCGCGGGCAGACCCAAACACGTGGTCGGGGCTGATCTGAGCCAATGGGGTTACCTTCCGAATTTCTAGGGTACCAAGCAGAAGAAACAACGTCTTTCTGCGGAAATCGGTAGAAACGCGGATCGGGTGGCTGCCGAAGTCACAATCGGGATCATTCTGGACTGCCTTCAGGAAGGCCAGGCTAGGCTACACGCGACAGGCAGTAGCGTGTTCGTGCGGAAATCGGAATTTCTTGCAGTGGAACTGCTTTCGGAGCGATAATTGTTGAATTTTCATGTTCGGGGAAGACGAAAAAATGTTTATTTTTTCTTACTGTGTTGTGGGTACGCATTGCGTACCTTGCGTACCCCAAATGCACGCCGCTGTCATCTTCCATATAGTCCCGATTTGGCTTTCTCGGACTGACATTTCCTTGAACTATTTAAAACATTTTCTGGGTGGTCAAAAATTCCTGACTAATATAAGGTGATTGCAATTGTGACTGTTGGAAACCTCAACTTCTTCGAATGCAACATTAACAACCTTTCAGACGGAAGCATTTCCTTTAACATTTTTGGTAGCATAAATGCTTCCAAAACGCGATAGCATTCTATTTTACATGAACGGTAGATAATATATACGACCCGAAAGACTGAGCCAGTGTCCAGCATTTACAAACGAAAAACTAATTTATCCTTCCATACTTTACTCTATGCGTTATAAAGTATGAATTTAAGCAGTGCCATTGATTTGTACCTTACACATGTTTGTAGGAAACGTTATTCATTTCGTTTGAATAGTTATCGGCTTTTAAAAATGTGAAGTATAAGATTCTTTACATCTCACTCGGCCGCCATTACATCTGTACTCGTGACCTAGAGCTAGCTTCTGTTTGGTTGTGCTACGCGAAGTGATAAAGAAATTAAGACCGATTCTGTGAAATATGCTATGGAATCAAGGCAGAATTCGATCGTAGCAGAAATGTCAAGATAAATGCAAAGGAAAATGCTTTCGTCTAAAGCGGGTCTAATGGAAGAAAGATTCCCTAGGATACCCCAACATTTCTTCCTCTAATTCACATTTCAAAGAATGTACTTGCGCACTAGCGGCCCCTGGATCCGTTACGGTATAAAATAAGCCTATATTCTATGACTACAATCAGCGTTGGCAATATTTATGTATTTTAAAGAAACGAATAAAACGTTTTTTTAAATGTTTTAAACAGTGTCGTAATCGAACAAAAGGAGCACGTTTTAAACAAATAAAACCTTTGAAACATAACGTCAATACGACTTATTTCCCAAGGAGAATGGTTGATAAGTAATATGTTAATCACGGAAGGACTGTGCTTCTAGTTATCAAGTAAACATTTTACTTCTTAAAATATATATTTACATTACTTGTAAGTCTCGCAAGTAGGCTGTTCGAGAAGGCTCAATCAATCCACGATTGCCCTAAACCACTCTATTCCCGTATCAGCCACTCTGCTTTCCGAAATATCGCCATTAATTGTGAATGCAACGAAATACATTGACATTGACAACAATGGACGTTAAATTCGGAACAAAACTATTCCATAAACTATTTAATTATGTAAGTATTTTAAAACTTAGTAGAAGAGTATTACACTTACCCCAACGATACGACGTTCGACGTTCATTGACTGAGCTTAAAATACGAAGCAGGTTCAACTAATCCACAGTTGCCAGGCCCTACTCTATTCCGTACCAGTTATTCGTTTCTCCAAAAATCACATATTATTAATAATGCAAGAAAATACATTGACATTAACGCTGGCATTAAGGGCGGAACATAACTGTTTAATCCATATACTATTCAATTTTAAAAGTATTTTATTAAACACTTGTAAAAAACAGGCATATGAATTAAACGTGTAAAAGTTGGGTTCAAACACTTTTGTTTCAAATATGACAAACCTGACTCCAATTCACACAAAATACTCCTGGATTGTCTACGAAAAATTCTAGCAGATCAAAATTTCTCAGATTTTAGAAAATCCACGAGGTTATTCTAAAAGAGAGACATTTTCGTTAAAAGTTGTTGGAAGTTCGCCAGTATGTCCTCTAGCTCTAGCATAAACGGCTGAGTTAACTCCCAGTTAAATTTTATCCCCGAAATAATTTCACTGCTCCCTTTGAAGCTGAAGAATTCACAAAATTTTTTCGTCCTTTGACACTTGAATGCGAAGGCGTTATTGACTGTTTCCCTCTCCTTGAAATTGCAGCGAAGAGATTCTATTAATCTGCTCTTTGATCCTTCTCGCCGTGGTAATCGAGAAGCCGCGAGCCAGACTCAAGTTTCTCAAGAACCCTGAGGTTTTGAACCCCGCCGCTTGGCGGAGCTACTAATCAATAATTTGTACGTGAAACTGCTGTTATCACAGTACGCTCTCAAGTTTTCGGGTGTCTAATGAAGTTTACACCCAAAAGGAGCTTTTTACTGCGATATTCATGAGATTGACTCCAGAGAAAGAGAGATTTTTGGTTGGTGCTGAGGAAGGGGTTTATCTGAGCTTACTAAGCAAAGATCCATTTAAATCTTTCAGCGTTAAATGAAGAGATGCCATGAGACGTTAGTAAATGCAGAACTGGCAAACCGAGAGAGGAACAACATCTTGCAGATTAGGCTATTACATTTTATTTTCTTGGAGAAGGAGGGGACAGCATGTGCTGTAAATGTGCATGTGTGTCTCTATGTGCGTGTGTGTGTGGTAGGTTTATACAGGATGTTTATTTATTCCTTTATTTCTCACAACAGGCAACATCTTTTCACTTTACAAAGAGGTCTACAACGCGCCTTCTCCGCTTTTTATTCAGATTTTCCCCCCAACCCGTGTGCTAGTTGACAACATTTGTATCTTTTTGGAGAGCTTATGAAACGAGGAAGTTTTTTCCGTAATGTTTACGCTAAGTGTGTTACCATTTTTTTGAGTAATCCTCTTCGATTTAAACGATAATTTCCAAATTTCTTCATGACGTGTGTTCCAATGACTGTTTCTTTCTGTGGGTATGGTAATTTTGGGAATGATTTTATTTTCCCAGTAGTCACTCATTCGTCAGCTGTTAGCAACGTGTCGATTAAGTGCCCAGGGTGTAATAGTTTTTTCACAATTAGTAGTTTTTGGTCGCAAGTCGGAATATGTCACGAAAATCTACAAACTGCAATAACTCGAAATCCATTGATTTCCGACCCCTGGTGTTGCAAATGTGCTCTAGTATTACCCCTTTCCAGGAATAGGTCGAATTACCAATCACCCTGTATATATATAATTTATTTTATTTATTTTATTTATGCTAGTATTATCCTGCTGAAAAACAGCTGGCTGGCCTTAGTACAGCAGTACGTATACATGTAAATATATGCCAATTATTAAATAATTAAATTATAAAATATACAATATATTATATGGACTGTCCTTCATTCAGAATTCAGTTGCAAATTGAAGATTTTAATATACATACTACTAATGCTATGAACAGTGATTTGCGTGACTAGGGGTAGGGACAAAAATTAAGAAACATTAAGAAAATAATAGTTTCCGATATCAAATTCACATCTAAATGCTATTTCGTGTTTTATTTATATACTTTACGTAGCTGACGAAAGGCGATGAGAAATGGGAAAGGTGGGACTAATTTCTGTGTTCTGGGGATTGCTGGGTTCAGTGTCCTGAGAGATGAGGCTCTTTGTTATCCGTTCTTTGTGTGTTTTCGATATTATTCCAGTAAAGTATATTTGACTTCAAAAACATTTTTTTATCTTTGTTGTTAGAAGTAGAACAAAAACTCTCCCTTCCCCGGAAAAGTTTGGTGGGGGAGGGGGCGGATTTTTGGACAAGATCGTTGGTGGGAGGGGGGAAAGTTCCCCCGTCCTCCCCGGGATTTCGCACCCTGCGTTCGACCAAGTAGTCGGATATCGGTGTTCAAGTTCAGAAGATTTAACAAATGCCTGCCTGCTGCTATAAACGTTCCTTTGATTAGCATGCTGCACATGACCGGATCACACACCACACCACACGTTACACCACTCCAGAGCATAGTGCAAACGGTACAGACACCAAGTACACTACGTGACACCAAGTCGACGAAGTAGACGGCTTAGTGTTGCACCGCGTAAAGACCGCTTTAGACGAAAGCATTTCCTGTAACATTTTTCTAGCATAAATGCTACGTGAATGCTTCCAATAATCTTATAACAGATAGTACTTAAGGGAAGCATTTCATGTAACATTTCTGTAATCTTTTACGATTACAATGTATAATATATACAGCACGAAAGACACGTCGAGTTTTACTGGTAGTGATTGCTGCCACTACAGTTTTAAGCAATTCGACTGGTTGACGTGTCCAATTGTCGAACGTGACGTCATTAGTGAGGGTAGGCTAGGTTAGGTTAGGTTAGGCTGGGTTAAGTTAGATAGAAGAACAAGAAGAAGAAGAAAGAGTGTTGTGGTACTAATTCCAACTCTATGGTGAGTGCACGGTGTTTACAATTGAAACAACTAAAATATTCTTCCATACGTGTACAGTAAACGCTATAAAGTATCATTTGAGCAGCGCCATTGATTTGTATCTAAAACCATTTAATAGGAAAAGTTATTACTGTCCGTTGAATAGTTATCAGCTATTAAAAATGTGAATGACTGATTGATTGATTTTATGTTTTAAGTCTACTTTATGCACAGTAAAGCTAATCGGGACTGGACCTACAGTTTAAAGTGGGATCCAAACCTCCACCGGGTATCGAACACGGGACGCTACCACTGCGCCATCGGGGAGGCCCTATATTAAAAATGTGAAGTGATAGATTTTTTACATCTCATTCGGCCGCCATTACATCTGCACTCGTGACCTAGAGGTCGCTTCTGATTGGTTATGCTACCAAAAATGCTACTGAAATAGAGCCGATTCTATCCTTGAGAAATACCATGAAATATGTCATAAGATTTTTCACTTTACACGGTAGCATTTTGGTCATGGCATAAATGTTAAGAAAAATGCTAAGGAAAATGCTTTCGTAAAACGGGTCTAAACAACTAGACGCGACAGTGCAGAGTCAAAACGTGCAGCGAACTAGACGGAGCTAATAAATACGAGGGTAAATAAAAAAAATTAAAGGCAAGTTTGTGCTTTCGCAGGAATAAATGAAGACGGTGTATCTGACGTCACCACGTGTATACTTGGAGTGACGTGGAAGTAGGAGTATCCATCACTACACCATTCAGTCGAGTGTCGCGGAGCAAAGAGATCATACGCATGGACGCACCACTCCACGAATTAACCATGGAGGAACGGCGCGCCGTACAGCAAGGGCAACAGTAGTCACAGGCTTGGCTTGGCTTTGAGTTGCTTCCCCATCCTCCGTACAGCCCTGATCTGGCTCCATCGGATTACCAAACCTCCGGCCCTTTGAAGGAGGCGCTGCGTGGTCATCGGTTCAGGTCAGATGACGATGTCCGGCAGGCAGTGCAGACGTGGCTTCACGAGCAACCAAAAACCTTCTTCGCGGACGGGATGCAGAAGCTGATTGCACGATACCAAAAGTGCATTGCCGTGCAGGAGGCATATGTGGAAAAGTGATATGTGTAGTTCTTCTTGTGTGGAAATAAAGATGTTATGTGAAAATTGCCTTTAGTTTTCGATTTACCCTCGTATATGCTGTATTAAGGAAACCACATAAATGATGACATAGGCTAATAAGAATGAACGAGAATATTTTTAAGGGGAGAGTAATACTTTGCACCTCTAAATTACATGACATGAACTGAGTATTTGAGAAGTTTGATTGTCATCTTTTTTCATGTGTTTTAGAGCCAAACTGGCAAGATTTCAATTGTCAATGCGACGTATCTCAGAGCAAATCAAGTAGGTCATTAGTAAAAATATAAACAAATATATATCATTCACAAGTATTTATTATCTGCTACTATTAATATCACTTCTGATTATCATTCCCGCCAAATGTTTCTCTCAGATGTGTTTTGGTACGCCTTAATCTGAATAAACTATGCATTTGGAGTGCGGTTTCTTTGTTACGATCTCAAGAGTAAGAATGTTTCAAATCAAAATAGAATTTACTGAAGTACAATCATATACTTATCTTAAACTTCCATTCAAAGAAAAAATAACAATGAAACTACTTCAATCTCTTCCTGATATTATCTTTGAATGGGCGGATACGTTAGCTTATCCTAATTTCGTCGAATATTTGATCTAATCATGTATGAAATAAACGCATCAACAAAATATCAACGAAGTAGCTAATAACACAACAGCTGGTTGCTCATCTAAAGTCTTCTTTCAAAGTGAAAGAAGTGAGTAGTTTGATTCAAGTGTAATTTATGTGAAAATGCTTTTCACGAACGCTGGCATACGCAGAGAGGGGGCTGATGGAGCTACAGTCCCTCCCGAAATTTTCAGAAAAAAAATTAATTTAAAATAAAGGTAGGGCTTTGCCGATACAGATGCCGATATATCTGTGGTTGATTGATTGATTGAGTTGGTGTTTTATGTTCACTTTGTACACTGTAAGGCTAATTGGGATTGGACCTACAGTTTTAAGTGGTATCCGAACCAGTATGTGCCTCGAACACGGGACCCCTTGATTACGATATATCAGTAGTGCCAGTGGTATTGGTAAAGTGAAAGTATGATTGGGAATTATTTTTCGATATCGGCTGATATTTGTCCGGCATTTCGGTCTTTGACGGGCTCTGCAAAAATGCCAAGCGTCACTTTTGCGGAGTCTCATTATCTTCAAAATTATGCAAGATTCGAAGTTTCCTTGTATTTTGCACTACTTTTCTGTGAAAAAACTGAATTTTGTGATTACATAACATGTAATTTAATATTGTGTGGGGGATAGGACACCCTGGACTGCATTTTGCAGACTAACGAGTCTCTGGCGTCTGTGTTTTGTCAATATGTGTTCTGAGTGCCCCTTTACAGCCTCAGGTACTCAGAATGATTTAGTGCACTTGGCTCCCACGAAAAGACATAAAAAAGGAGACCTGGGTGTCTTCAGACGGCCGCACGAAAAAACAAATAGATCATGTTATTGATACGTTCTTGCAATTTGACGCGTCGTATTATTTTACTATTAATATTAACTTAATAATACTCGGCGGTGAACGATGAGACTCGGTGAAGTACACAGACTCCTCTCAGGTACAGGGATAGTGTTAGGCAAAGACAATATTCACAGCACAGAGAAATAAAACCACATTACTGCCGTATGTATAAACTGAAAAGTTTTATTCTTTATTTATTGCAATTATAATGCAACTATACTTGAGACGAAGGCGAGGATTTCGCTTTGTCGATGAATTGACTCAATTAAAACGCATAAACTCAATGCGTGGCTATCGGCAAGCCTATGATCACATACACCTAGCTTGCGCCCCGAACTACCACACCAAGAGATATGCAATGATAACTGAGCCAATATTTGCTCTTTAGCCTTTTATTTCCAAATTAATCCTTAGGCTAACTTTATTATTTGACGTAGAATGGTTGCAGTATTGTGCATATCATCAATGCATGGCTATCGGCGTACCTATGATCACATAAGCCTAGCTTGCGCCCCGAACTACCATACCAAGATGTATGCACAACACCGAGGAGTTCTTTTTAAGTTTAAAAGCTTCGTCGATCCGTGGCGAAAAAGTGTGATGATTTCTTACACGACATCCTCGCTTTTATACTATTTTCGAGAACACAGATAAAAGTACAGATGAATCACTCACTATCTACAAAAGGATACTATCAACAAAACTGACATCTATACATCTTTAGAAATACAAATTCGTATAGTGCACTCTTGCAAACAAAGATACATTAAATTACCTATAATGTAGCATAAAATACAATAAACAATAAACAAAAGATATACATTACAAACAAGGTGCATTATTACATATAATAACAAAGAAATTACGCTTTCTTTTACAAAAATAAATACATTAGTGACATATCTTCTACTGGTGACGTCACATAAAAATGTGGATCATATCATTATAATAGACAGGAGACATGCCACAGATATTATGGAGATCAGTAGTTCTAGAGGTGCTGATGGAGACACAGACCACCACCTAGTGAGAATCAAGTATAGACAGAAAATTGATGTGATAAGATCAAAGAAGGAAAGTAAGAACATGAAACATAATGTAGAGGAACTCAGGAGTGCCAGAGTAAGAGAGGAATACCAAAAAAAAAAAAACTCATGGAGGCACTAGAAACAAAAAAGAGATATGGGAGAAAGGAGAACTAGAATGTAAGTGGGAAATATTAAAAACAGTAATAGGTAATGTAGCAGAGGATACATTGGGAAAGAAACAAAAGAAGAAGAGAGAACAGTGGTTTGATGAAGAATGCTCAATACTAATACAGAAGAGAAACGATGCTAGAAAGGGATGCTTCAACGGACAACAAGACAAGTAGTGGAAGAATACAGAGAAAACAGGAGAGAAGCAGATAAGACATGTAGAGCCAAGAAAAGACAGTTTGAGGGAAAGACAATAGAAGAGTTAGATGAAATGAAAGACAGAAATGAGATACGAAAGTTTTATGAGAGAGCAAGAGATCTGAAGAAAGGATACCAACCCAGAGTAGTTTTCTACAAGGATAAAGAAGGAAACCTCATTGGAGACAAAATAAAGATGATGGAAAGATGGCAGGAGTATTTCTGTGAATTACTTAACGGAACCAATGAGGAAGATAAAGAAGAGGGAAAAGAGATGAAGAAGAGGAAGAGGAGGACGGGATAATACCAACTTTAGAAGAAGTAAAAAATGTCGCTAAAGAATAATAAAGCGCCAGGAGAAGATGGCAAAGAATCGGAGCTGCTGAAATATGGGGGAGAGGGAGTGATGAAGGCCATATATCAAGTTATAGAAGAAGTTTGGATAAAAGAAGAAATGCCCAGAGACTGGACAATAGGAATAATATGCTCGATACATAAGAACCCTAAGTGTGAAAACTACCGCGGGATAACACCACTGGATGGAACTTATAAAGTATTTTGTTAAATTTTAGCATCACGATTCGAAGATTGGATGGAAAGAATAATGGGAGATTACCAAGCAGGATTTAGAAAAAATCGCTCCACGATGGACCAGATATTTTTACTGCGCCAAGTGCTGGAGAAGTTCCATGAGTATAACAAAGAACTTCACCAACTATATGTCGATTTTAAACAAGCATACGATAGCCTGGAAAGAAATAAGATCTACAGTATAACGGAAGAGTTTGGAATCAAGTAAATTGATAAGACTGACAAAAATGACAATGAAATCAACGGAATGTAAAGTCAGAGTTGAACAGGAAATGACAAACATGTTTAAAGTAGAGAAAGGACTGAGACAGGGAGATTTACTTTCTACAATACTATTTAATCTAGCATTGGAAAAAGTAATCCGACAACTGCCAATCAACCCTGGAGGAACAATATTAAATAGACTAACACAAATAGTAGCATATGCAGATGATGTAGCTTTAATAGCAAGGAATAAACAAGCTATGGAAGAGAGTTGTCAGGTGTTAGAAGAGAAAGCTCAAGAACTAGGACTGGAAGTGAACACAAATAAAACCAAATATATGAAGATGGGAGATCCAGAAAGAGGCAGAAGAAAACCTTACATAAGAATAAATGGAAAAGATTATGAAAGAGTGGAAGCCTTTAAATGTTTGGGCTCAATAATAACAGCAGATAACAAGACAGCTACAGAAATACAGGAAAGGATAACAAGTGGAAATCGATGCTATTTTTCTTTGCAAAATATGTTTAAATCTAAGAACAAAAATTAAAATATATACAACAATATTAAGACCCATAGTAATGTATGGTTCAGAAAGTTGGGTGATGTCGGTAAGAGAGGAAGATTGGTTGTTAAGGTGGTAAAGGAAAATATTGAGAAGGATATTTGGAGCGGTAAGAGATAAAGAGGGATGGAGAATGAGAACAAATATGGAAGTACGGGAATTGTTAATCAACCAGATATTGTAGTGAAGATCAAACAGGGTAGAATACGATGGGCTGGGCATGTTCAGAGGATGGAAGAAGCGCGGGTTGTCAAGAAAATATTCAATGGAAAACCGGAAGAGAGAAGGAGAAGAGGTAGGCCCAGGAAAAAATGGATAGAGGATGTGGAAGAGGACCTAAGAAGATTAGGAGTTAAAGGATGGAGAAGGAAAGCAGAGGATCGAGATGAATGGAGAGAGGTAGTCAGGAAGGCCAAAGACCTACATGGACTGTAGCGCCCACCAGTAAGTAAGTAAGTAAGTAGTAATATCCACTCTTCAATGTCCTAGCTTTAAGTTTTTCGAAAATCGAACAATTAAAAAATATGGACAGTTTAACACAATATTTAATTCAAATACTTAGACATCAATTATTATGGATTCATCCAAACAATTTTGGGGAGATGAACGATTTTAGGGGCGGTCTTTAGTGAAGAGCACCCCTGTTTAGGGAGGAGAGGCACATTAAGTACAATGTTCAGGAAAGCTAAAGAAAAAGTTACTTTCGGTAGACACGTTGTCGAAATTAAATACTTTGTGTGGATTACGATATGGTTTGAGGGCGCGAATGATATGATTTGGCGGGGACGCATGTCATGATTTTGGGGGGGATGCCCCATTGGCCTTGGGGGACGCATGCCATGATTTTTGGGGGATGCGCTATTGGCCTTGGGGGGATGGGTACCCCTGCTAGTGAGACCCTGAGTACAGTGTTACCAGTGATTAACCAGAGAACAGAGAACCCCACATTTGGCCATTTTTTCCCCCGCACTATGCTAAACTTTATCTACAAACGGAAATAAACTGTCTTTGCCCCCCCCCCCCAGTTTTGGAACCTTCCCCCCCGTTTTGGAACCCAATCGCCGCCACTACCAGAGATTATTAGAACTAGTGGTTTAACATATTCGCCCAATGAGATGCGGGGAAATGTACACTACAGAGAAACGCGCAGAAGCAAAGTGCGGAATTTCCGTGCCAGATCTGAAGGTATCTAGGGTGGAAAATTTCCGTTTGCCGCGTCTCCAAATACCTTCGTTTAGCTCCGGCAAGCGTAATACTCGGCCCCGCTGTAGCCGAGCATGAAAAATATTCAGCGGTTCGGCGCGTGGCGGAGCGGTACATGGGCGGGGTGGCTTGTTTCCGGTGTCTCAGTGGGCGATAACCTTTTAGCTGGCCGACTCGTGCATGGTCCTTGTCTTAGTCGCTTGTACAGATCTCGAATAAATACTGGTTAAGGGCGAAGAGCTTCACCTCCCAAGAGATACGCACACATAGACTTATAGACATCTCGCAGCTAAGGCTAAACCAGTGAATGTATTAACGTAATATCAGTTCTCATATAATATTTTGTGTATTCAATTGGCTCGTAGCTTCATATCTCTACCGAAAAGAGAGAGAGAGAGAGAGAGAGAGAGAGAGAGAGAGAGAGAGAGAGAGAGAGAGAGAGAGACCCCCCTGGTCTATGCGTGCAACCTACTCTTCGTGGACTTGTGTTGTTTAGGACCTAACTGGGCGATATTGCAATTGAGAAATGGTCTCGTATCTTACCGACAGTAAATTAGGTTATCATTGATTCCAGTAAAATACATGGTAACAGTTTCACACATCGGAGACACATTACTTCAATTTTACATAAGAAACTACTTACGGAAATGAGTTTTTCCAAGGTTTACAACGTTCGTCGAGGTATTTTCTTCCATCGTGGAATATATTTGACCGGGAAATCATGTATTTTCCAAGAGAAATATCTCAGCGACGCACAATTGCCATTGCATTCATTTGCTTGCCCTACGACAACCGGATGCTGCAAACGTTTTATGACGTAAGCCCCGTCAGTGGTTCAACCCACCCTTTTTTTTACTATGCTTGCCTAACGTAACCAAACCTAACCTAACCTTATCGGAAATGGTTCTTGGGGCTATCCGTGAATGTTTCGTGGGGCTATCCGTGTATGGTTCGTGGGGCTATCCGTCAGCTACCCGTGTATAATGTATAATTTCCACCGGTGACGAACACAACTGTAGGCATTTTTCGGTGAAGAAGGTTGAAACACTGCATACCCAAAACGTGAGTCAAGATGTGCCCACCATAACGTGTGTTACGGAAGCGAAGAAAGGAATAAAAAAAAGCACTCAGAATGTGAAAAATTGCGTTTCTTTTCGTGTAAAAAGCATAATGGCACCTTGAACTATGTTCCGCAATACACAATTGGTAAGTACGAACCATGCGAAACCCAAAATATCCGATTTTAATGTGTCTCCGATCTATGAAACTGTTACCAAATACATAATTATATCTTTCCAAATATTTAATATCTGCTACTATTAACATGCCAAAGCCAAGTGTTTTGTTCGGTACGTTGTAGGTCCGCCATGTTGAAACGAGTTAAAAATGTTAACCTGAATAAAGAATCTAAAAGGTAAAGGGTTCCCCCAAGGTACCTTTATAAGGTAGGCCATTCCCGAGGTTCCGAGATTTTCTCCCATGATTCTGTGCGCACTATGACGTCATTAAGAGGACAGAATGGAACTTACTTCGTTATCGTATACGGAAGCTTGAGATAAATGGGTCGATTATTTACTTATACACACTTTTTCTTGAATGCCGGTAGAATGAGAACAAATCAACCTGTTTGTGCTCTTGCCACGTACAATAATAATAAAAGAAAATCGCCTGGAATAAAGTGATCATCGCTTCCCAAAAAGTTGCTGTAGCAGGATTGATTCAATTTGTTCCTCCAAATTTCTGACTTACTTAGTGGTGCAACCACAGGGGAGGGCAGGGGCATTATCCCCCAACATTCGACGGAAGTCAATTCTAGGGGGGGGCAAACATTGATGGCCAAAGGCCCCTGCAGGGGGCACAGAGGAGAAATTGCCCCCTTCTATTTCAAATTTTATACAAATAAAAATACATTTCGTAAAATTTTCTTGCTAGCTTCGCTTGCAGTGCCAGCTTTTCTCAGTCTCGTCAAGTCAGAGACGTAGCTAGGGGGCGTCGGGAGTCGGCCATGGGCGCCAAATAATCTAATTTTAAAAAATTTGTGAAAGAGAAAATGCCTTGGCGCCATGTGATATTATTTGTTCCTTATTAAATCAATATTGTTTTAAATTGCAAAAATTGGATCAAAAAATTTTCTTTCTCGCTTCGCTCGCAATATAATTGTTTTTCTAATGTGATGTATTTAAATAATATGTTTTGTATATATGTAATGAAAAAACTTTGAATACGTACATAATTTAGTGTTAGCATCTTGCATATGTATTTTCTCATTTTATGTCGCTCCATGTTGCATATGTGTAAAACATATGGAAGTTATACATGTTATATGTACAAAAAAATATCTTCGGCATGCATTTATCATTCATTTTCTGCAATTCAAAAATACAGTTTGTGTGCTTGCTTTCAATTATTAGCTAATGTAAAATTTCTGGTGTTGAAAAAATATTTCAAATCGTTTGTTCCAAATAAATGCTTTAGCACAGACATCTACCTTCCTTTGCGTAATATATGAGGATAATAACGTCTTTGATACTACTACTAATACCACTAGTAATAATAATGCCATTATTAATGTTATTATTATTACTATTATTATTATTGGTACGTTTATCCTAGTACTTTCTCCCTCCAGATAAAAATTCGTGGTTGCGCCTCTGGCCTTATCTTCCACACTGGCCTTCCGTATCATCACGTATGCAACTTTCAAAAACCTTTACACAATCGGAACTCAGTTTCTAAGTATTACTTCATTGAATATTGAGTGCAAGATAAGATTTATTAGCTTTGAAGTTGAAACATCGTCCGCGAAAATAATACTTTGAACATCTCGTAGGTAGCGAACATTAATTAACAATTGCACTGTTACTTTACTTTATGTGCGTTTGTTGAGAAATTGTGCTGAAAATATAATGTACGATTTACAGGACAGGCGTTTCTCCCCTGCACATCCTTTCATTCTTCTCTTCAATCAATGAGAAGAGCTGTCATGTAAATAATGACCAAAGAAGCTATTCAATCAGGTCTGTAGCCAGGAATTCTTTGTAAAGGGGAGGGGGGGCGAAGTCAATCCTAGAGGGGGCAAATTTTTAATATATTGTGTCGCATTGGCACATATTATGGTAGGGTACACAGAGGCACTTGCCCCCCTCACCCAAAAGCTATAAGTAACAGAAAACGGATGGTATCTTGAAACTGCAACGAACAAAAAAAAACTTCGAGCAACATCAAATAGCAATATTTCGATAATGACCTTTCCAGGTTGCCAAAGAATATAAAGTTAAACATAAATAGGCTAATAGGTACTGTACCTACTTGATATTGTAATTGATTGATTTGGTGTTTTAAGTCCACTTTATGCACACTAAGGCTAATTGGGACTGGACCTACAGTTTAAAGTGGGATCCGAACCATTATGTGCCTTCACCCTACTTGATATTTACAGGTCGATAATGTTAATTGATGACTAACAACAGCTTTGGGCCTCTCTGCAGAACTGATTAAGGGAGCCTTTTATAAATCATGCTTCATAATGATTCCCTCTAGTTTCCAGTATGCAAGATTTTTTACGCACAAAGGAATCTATCGAGAATCCAACAACACCATTGTGTTGTGTTGTACAAGCAAAATCGGATTAATTACATAATAATGGTTAGGATCTGCACTTTGACGAATTGTGGAAAAAAATTGCAATACCTTGCTAGAACATTAAAACATGGGTCCCTTAGTCCACCACGGACTCTATTTCCTTCAAAGGGGAGACTCTTGCATCACTACGACAATGTTTGCCTACTGGTTACGTTAACCATTTTGTAAAATATTGTGTGAATTGTATTATATTATAGTTGAAATATATGTTTCGACACCTGACAAAAAATAGGAATCCCTTGATTGACCAATGACTTCTTGGATTACAGTGTCATCATTAATATTTGATATTAAGTTTCATAGAAAGAAATTGTTTTAATAGGGCGCAAATAATTTTACGGCGGCTCCCAGGTCCGACTCCCGCCGCCCCATATAGCTATGGCTCTGAACTTGGACTATAAGAATAGGAGAAATTGTGAGCGAAGCGAACAAGATAATTTTACGAAATGTATTTTTATTTGTATAAAATTTTAAATCGAAGGGTGCAATTGCCCCTCTGTGCCCCTTGCAAGTACCCTTGGCCGTCTGGAAGAAAAATGCAAGGAACACGTCCTCCCCGATGGCGCAGTGGTAGCGTCATCGCCTTGAAATCAAGGGGTCCTGGGTTCGATACCCGGTGGAGGCACAAAGTGGTTCGGATCCCACTTTAAACTGTGGTCCAGTCCCAATTAGCCTTACTGTGCATAAAGTAGACTTAAAAATCCAACTCAAACCAAACCTACCTGTATTATTAGTAAAACACATTTTATGTGTGTATTGGATAATGGTATGAGATTTAATTAGGAAAAGCGATGGATAATGTAATATTTATACAAAGTAAATTAATGTATTATGTTCATAAGTAGTGTATATTGATTGTTTCTACGCCATACTTGGTACGAGCCCTTTTTTATCCTCTTTTTTTATCAATTGAATATCAGTTTTTGACATATTTTGACAATTTTGTGTCGATGTTTTAGCGTTTAGCGATGTTTTAGTAAAATTTCCCTTTTTTCCCACTCATACTTGGTACGAATGCCACGATCTTACGTGATATAACTTAACCTATTCATTTTTTTTTTTTCGTGCTAAACTACACGAGAGCCTCTACGTGCTTTGACCTACTTTAGAGTAGGACCATAAAGACAGTTCTGCAACCGAAAGTGAGGCTCGAAGTGAGGCTCGGTGAGGCTCGACTTAATGGTTTGCTCTTGTAAGGCATAAGCCTCATTTTCTCGCAGTGTTGCCAACACCTTACTCGAAATAAAATCACCAAGGTTTTTTCCTTGGTCTAACCTATGTTATTGAACTGCGTCGTCACGTCCAAACCCGCATGACTTCCGGACACTATTGGTTCTATTCATACTTTTTCTTACGTATAGGTGTACATGATGAATCCCCAAACAGATTTTTCCTAAGTCTTACCGTTTCCAAGATAACCCCACTTCCGGTCGCCATTTTCGATTTCCGAACATAGGTTCTATTCATACTTTTTCTCACGTATAGGTGTACATGATGAATCCGCAAACAAATTTTTCCCAAGTCTTACCGTTTCCAAGATAACCCCACTTCCAGTCACCATTTTGGATTTCCGAACATAGGTTCTATTCATACTTTTTCTCACGTATAGGTGTACATGATGAATCCGCAAACAAATTTTTCCCAAGTCTCACCGTTTCCAAGATAACCCCACTTCCGGTCGCCATTTTGGATTTCCGAGCATAGGTTCTATTCATACTTTTTCTCACGTATAGGTGTACATGATGAATCAGCAAACAGATTTTTCCCAAGTCATGAATTGGAGGGTTCTATGACCCTGTTTGTCAAAAATTCGAGATATTTACAATTTAAGATTTTTTAACCCTGGACTTGGAAAATTTTCGATTGATGAAAAATTGGTTCCATGACGACCTATGTTTATTTTGGTATGGGAGGACAGAGGACACCGAGACTCGACCGACACACTAAACCCGACCTTTCTACGACTATTCGTTCAAAAGTTACGAGTGATCAAAATTTTTGGGAGGGGGTGGGCTAACTTTTTACACCTTGACCCCAGGACCACCAAAACTTGGTACACGTATTCTACACCTCCAAAATCGACAGGGGGCATCTAACGATGCCGTATGGGGGTGTTTTTCGATATATTTTTTCGATAACTCTTACCATTTTCGGTTTAAGTTCAATTGGGCACCAGCCTCAACTTGTATATCTAGTATTAAGATAATGTAATTCTTCTAGAATTGCTCTGTGACTCTCATTTCTTACATCATAAATATATGATTTTTCACCTATGAGAATAACACTACATATGGTGTCATCAGGGAGTGTATCGTGGAATTCACAGATAATTTTAATGTTTGTCCTGTCATTAACCACAACTTGTTTCCTTTTTGAAGTGTTGATGACAAACATGGGTCTCTGTGCTTTGAATTCATCTGGTGTGTAATACATGTCAGTATTGCCAGTAGTGACCCTTTTGTATGCTGTAAATGCCTCATATAATTTGAGGAAATCATCCTTGGACATGTCTAAATTATAATTTTCTCTGGGGAACACCTCATTTCTGCCATTTTTAAGATATATGTTCTTGATGTTGCAGTTATCAAATTTACTTGAATTTTTTTCCTGATTATTGTGTCTTCCAGTCTGAAACAGTACCACCACAAAATCTGGCATGTCATATTGTATACTGGAGAATGAATTTGTAGCATCAAACTCATAATAGGCACCAGTGGCAGGCTTCTGTACACATTGATATGTATAAAATTGTAAAGGAATCTGTGGATTTTTTAGGATATCAGCTTTGTATTTAAGAGCATAACTGGCATCATATTCAACAACTGGCATTCTTAGCTCCATAGTCTGAATAAGGCACTTGCCTTCATCAGGTAGGGTATTAGGCAGAGCTTCCCCTGTAGGGTTTAATGTACTGTACCTCATCAAAGCATTATTATCATTGGCAGCTCTTCTAAATGTAATTCTTAAACCACCCTTCCACATAATATCTTTGTAATCCGAGAAGAATCCTGGCAACAGGCGCATGGGGAACAGCACTGTGTGGCTTTTAGATAATATTTTATAACCAGCCTCAAATCCACCTATTTTGTAGTAAGAAGCCTCGGTCTTGGATAATTTTAGTGTGGCCAAAGCTGTGGAGGTAATGCCGGGGTAATCTACTCTGTTTATAACAACACCATGTTTTCTGATCTCAATTTCAGAGAACAGATGTGGCACAAAATTGTCTACCAATCTTATATTTGAATTTGCCGGATAATCTGTACCATCGAGCTTTACATCAAATTTGATATAGAGATCTGCTCTGTGGGGGTGTATAAAGCCATCCCCTACATCAAGATCAACCTCAATCTCCGTGTTGGGTTGATTTAAATTTGCAAATGTCCTCCTGTTTGGGGGGAATGATTGTAGCTCATAACTCTCAATATTTTCCATTTTTTCTTGTATGTATTTTTATTTAAATATTATTTTCTATGATAGCAGTTGTTGTGGCTCCAGCAAAATCAACTAATTCTTCTTTTTCATTAGTGACCATCAACTCAATGTAATCTATTCTATTATGGCACACAGGAAAATATAATGTTGGTGATGGAGTGTAGATGATTGGCTCCATAAATTCAGAGTTAGGTTTGAATGTTGCAATGATGCCAGTTTGTTTGTGAGTGCCTATGCCATTTGATTTGGTGATCATACCCTCGGCCACATTACAGTGAATATTTAGAGTCTCTATGGCAAAGAATTTAGGTATATTAATAGCAGTGTGTTTAATGGCTGGTTCAAGTTTTGTGTTGTTCTCAAATCCTAATAGTTCTCCTATAGTATCCAGATCCACTGTCGCTGTAGCAGACACAATCTCTACTCTGTGAGTGACAGAATTTTGAGTTAATACTATACCTCTGGGTAACTGAGCATTTAGAGTAGATAGATTATATTGCCCTGGAGTAATGACAATGTTTTGGTCACCAACTGCAATTTTGTTGTTGTGGTGTGTAATATTAGGGATCAAGTACATGCCATAAAATGCTCTGATAGCTATTGTTTTGGGATACACTATATCATCATGTAATCTAAGTTTCAATATTGAATTATGGCTGGTGAGATGGAATACCCCCATGATGTTTCAGATACCACAGGGCTTTTTGAAAATTTTCAATTGATGGTTTATTTATTTGAGACATATATCTAAGAACAGATAAACACAGATGTCTACAATTAACATCTTTGAAGTTTTGAACACGGGCATTATTGTAATAAAGATTAGCTGATTTTAGATATTTTACTAAATTTTCAGGTGGAACACCTCCAAATGAATCAAACACAAATGCCTCATCTTTTAAATATTTAAGATAACAGATGCAGTGAGTGCCCTGATTTTTGTAGTTATCCAAATTAACTATGCCACACTCTTTGTTGAGTGGTTGTTCTGGTAAAGAATCAGACATGTACACACCTCTAAAATGTTAGATGCCCAGTGGCTTGATTAAAGCTTCAATATCTTGGTTTGTAAGGGGCTCTTGTTTTTTTAAACTTATTCATGGCTCTCTTAACACCTTTGCCTTGTTTCTCCATGCCCAGATTATGGCGCTTCAATTCATCTAATTCTGCCTTATTCTTCTTGGCATCTATTACTATTTTTGCTATGGCAGCTGATCCCCCAGCCAAGCTCCCAACAGCCCCAAGTGCTGCTAAGATGGCCGGGATAGTAAATATAAATCCACCCACATGTGATTTTTTCCTGGATTGCTGTAATTTTTTTAATTGGGGGGTACTAAGCAACAATTTCATACCATGGCCCTTTGCAAGACAAGAGCTTTTTTTCTTGCGCTGCTTTTTGCTTAAAAGGCTATCAATAGTTTTAAGAGATTTAAGACCTGCATAAGGTATTTGATACATAACACCCTTGGCCTTCATTCTAGGTTTATTATATATATATTCACAGCCCCCACCCCAGTTTTTGTTTGGTGTTCATAGCTATGGTGGTCCCCAATGCTGCTATTCTCTCACTCAAAGAAGCATCTTTGCTTACAAATCTACCAAATGCAGCCTCTTCTAATTTTTTGTCTGCAACATGTCTCTTGTCTAGATCAGAATGTGTGTTGTATGCTATGTCATGGTCTCTACAAGCAGCATCTAGGGGATTAACACCAGGATCACCTCTGTTTAATCTATGGTCCAATTTTGTACCGGGACCACAATACTGATAGCCTGGAATGTGTAGTTCAAATGGCAGCTTGTTTATAATGTCATTAACCAACCCCCGACCCTCAGAAATATTCCAAAATTTAGGTGGTAGAGTATTAATAATTTTTATAAGATATCCAATCCCCTTAGTGTCATTCACTATAAAATTAGACAATTTTGTGCTTATCATGTCCATAATTCCAACCTTTTCATTGTAAAAATTGTGGTTGCCAGCATTTTCCTCCCCAGCTATCACCAATAACCTATCTACAAGTTTCCTGACATCATCAACCCACACAAATTCTTTAGGCAGGGTGTTGTATTGTTTAATTCCACTACCTGTCTTGATTTGTGACCATATGGGCTTGATTAAGTTGTTGTATTTTGCTCCACTGCTAGACTTGACTCTTTTTTGTGTGGGATCATTGTTCTGGTACAGAGCATCTGATTTTATTAATATTTCTTTGTAATGCTCATAATCTTGATCTGTATAGCTGCCAGGCCTTTTCCTAGTCATCAGTTCCCACAATCCAGGTGTGCCGGGATATTTAACAAAACCACCTTTTTCTCCAAGATGAGATTCTGAATATACAATTAGATCATCTCCCATAAATGTTACTCTGAAAATGCCAATTCTATGTATGATGCTACCATCACGCTCTGTGTCAGCATATAAGCCAAAAACCTCATCTTTGTTGTCTTTAGGTGTGCTTAAATATTTTTGAGCAAGAAGACCCAATTCAATAGGATCCTGAGTAGCTTCAATTCTTCGAGGAGCAACAGGACTAGGTGTATGAATACTGGAAAGTGGGGTGATTGGATAATCTAATATGTACCTTGCAGCTACAGGTACAAGCTCTGTGATCAAATTTTGATTTTGCTCTGTAACAGTTTTGATATTTTTACCTAATTCACTAATAGCATCAATAATAGGCTGTTCTGTTTGTTTGTGTTGTTCATAAATTCCTCGGTTCTCTGATTTCCAGCCCTTAAATCTTTTTACAAGATAATCTCTTAATTTAAGATCATCAATAATTGGCCTTTTCATGGTTATTTATATATGTTTCAATGTCTAGAAAATTGTTGTTTTTATTTCTGTATTTGCCACTATTGGGTTTTCTTGTCATATCAATTGTGACAAACCCATAACTGTTTTGATTCCAGCACCTACTGCAAAACTTGGAAAAATCATTGTAGCTCAAGTCCCCACCTACATATTCATCATGTATGTGTTTGAGGTTGGTATGATCTTGATGAAACACACATATAAAATTGCTGTTGTCTCGGATCAGTTGCTTCGGTATTTTAGAAAAAGTCTGTGCCAGGTAGAAGCAATCAATGTTTTTGTGTCGGCCCTGTGTAAAGAAATTTCTAACCTTGTTTTGATTATCCAGTATAATGTCATCAAACACAACAACAGAATTATCGAGACATTCATGAAGTGGCTTAACATCTGGTTCAAAAGTGGCTATATCCAATCCATCATATAGCTTCATCAGCTGCTGATATTTTAATTGTTCCAAGCTCTTAGAGAAGACATACAAGTGTCTATTTTTCCAGTCTAACCAGTTGGGTGCCAATAAAAAAATGACAATCATTAGTGTAGTTTTACCACAAGGTGATGGCCCAACAATAAGACATCTTATATTATCAGGCAGCAACTTGCCATTTCTCTTAATCTGCTGTTCAGGTTCTGGCAGCCTTTTTATAACATCCCAGGTGGTCATATTATCACTTTGTCTGCATCGATCCAGCTGTGTTCTGGAAGTCCTAGCCATTTGACAAATAACTTGTTGCCTTTTCTGCGGATGATTTTTTCTATGAGATATGTGTCAGGCTGTTTAGTTTTGCTGAGTTCTTCTTCATAGAATCTGCCTTTGAGAATTTCTCCTCGGTGGTCTTTTATTATATATGTGTTAAGGGTCCCAGGTTTAACTTGAACCACTGTAAATAATTCAGTGCTCCAGTTTCTTGTAAAGCCTCTTTTGAATAAGTGCTTATATTTGCTGATTCTTACTTGATCACCCACCTTATATTTGGCTTTTCTTGTTGTTGGCTGGTATCTAGGATAATAAACAGTCCTGATCAATTTTTGCTCATCAGATGAAGTTACTTCAGAGGGTTTCATGTTGATTGTGGAATGGACCGAGTTGTTATATTTATGTAGAAGTTCTGGAAGAATATTAAGCCATTTATAATTACCTTGAAGTGTGAATTGTTTATACATAAGATTTTTTAGGGTTTTGTTGAATCTCTCTACAATTGAGGCCTTGAGATCACTGTAACTCGAATAATGTTGTATTGACTGGCTTTAATAAATTGTTGGAACACAGAATTATAAAATTCTTTGCCATTATCTGTTTGCAAATAGCGCGGTGATCTTCCACTCTGATTGATGATTGTCCTGAAGGCTTCTGTAACACATTTTCCAGTCTTGGATTTGAGTGGCACAGCCCAGGCAAATTTTGAAAATGTGTCTATTACAGTAAGTAGATACTTGTAGCCCTTGTTGATTTTGTCTAAGTTTTTCAGCTGTCCTCTTGCCATCTCAATGAAGTCGCTCTGCCATAAATCATCTATGCCTTTTGTGACTACTGCCAGTCTCTTATAATTATGTCTGGCTTGTCTGTGTAATTCATCAACAATAATTTGTCTAGACATAATATGAAAACAAGAATATTGCAACTATGGCGTGTTCAGCAGCTGATACTACAGGATTTTCTAAATATAATTTGTCTCCTATTTGTATATGAAATTCCAGAGAGCCATCATCTTCAGCATAAGATGTTTCTAATGTATTGGGATCTGTAAAATCCTCTAACTCTACACTGGTGATTTTTGGTTTGTTGTCAGCATTTGTTATTGATAAGGTGGGGTAGTGATGTGCCTGTGGTTGAAGCCAATATTTGATCTTGATTGGTCTCAGTGTGCCCCCAACAAAAAACTGGTAATAAAATTGTGCAGGGGACAGCATATATATTTTGCCACCTGGTGTAAATGGTGAATCATATTCTTTGTTGGGGATGCTGTACAATTCAAGAATTACTGTATGTTTTGGATTCTCGATTATGCCGGTTATTTCTTTTTCTGCTGTAAGTAATCTGCTTGTTACAGATTCAAGGTGCTCATTGATGGTCCTAACAACATCATCATGGCCTGGCTTGATTTTTATGTCCACAACAAGTTTCTTGTATTGTTGCACAATCTCTTCAAGCTGGGTGGCAAAAACAGACAGAGCATTTGCTTGATTGGATTCCATGGTCCCTAGCTGTTGCTTGATATTAGCTACAATTTGTTGCAAATTTTCAATAACTGCCAATTTTGAATTTTGAGCAGTAAGATCATGGACCTGGCTTCTGATATCCTCAAACAGGGCATGCAGTTCATTAATATGTTGATTGGTTGGAAGAGTGGCCACTGTCTGAGTAAGTTGTTTGATCTCTGTCTGGATATTCTTGATATCTTCTGATTTCAATATGCGATTCACAGTTCTCTTAATATTTTTAAGTTCCTGTGATGTAGGCAGATTTGATACAATATTCTGCAAAGATTCAAGTGCCAATTTCACATTATTTAATTCAGAAGCATCAGCCACATTTTGCATAGAATTTTGGAGCAGGGCTATATCTGCCTGAGTGGGTGTTGATTGTTGTAAAATTTCAAGTTTTGTTTGGATATCATCGATCAAGTGATGAAAATGAGATAGCTCAGATTCAGTGTTGAGGTTTTCAAGCTTTGTGATCTGTTGCTGGACACTGACAAGTGTGTCTACAATACCAGGCAGGCGGGATTCTAGAGATTCTTGTACATTTGTCAAATCACTTTGCACTGCTGCTATTGTACCCTCAAGATGGGTTATGGTACTTTGAATTTTTCCAAAATCTTCATATGTTTCAAGTTGCAGCTTAATGTTGGCAACACTCCGAGTTATTGCACTCAAAGCATCAGATGATGGCAAGTTGTTCATAAAATTTTCAAGTGTCTCAATTTTTTCTTTAACCTCGGCTATGGCATTGTTCAAGGGGTCCAGATTAGGTATCTGGAGTGATTGAATCTGTTCCTTTAGAGTGGAAATCACTAGATCAAAATCTTCTTGTGTTTTTATGCTTTTGACAAATGTTTGGAGCTGTGTCTGGACATTATTTATCTGCTCTTCCAATTGCTGTTTCAATTGCTCAGAGTTGGTGGCCTGGCTCTTAAATTTGGCTTGAAGAGCTGCTACAGCTTCTTCTAAACTTTGAAAATTATCCAATGTGGCCAAGTCAGTATATTTTTGAAGCAGCAATTTGAGTTCAGAATCAATTTTAAGAAGAGGGTCCATGCATTGTGATTGCAAATTTGTAATTTCTAGTTGAAGACTGGCATTCAGTGTGGTTTGTAAAGCTTGCAAATCACTTTTTAATTTCTTGACTCTGACATCAAGCATCAGAATCTCATCACTGTGATCTTCATGCCTTGTATGGCCAAATATATCATTAGGCATTTTGTTTTAGTGGTTATTTATTATTGAATATCTGATTCTTAATTCTATAAAAAAAGGTATAAGCTTGTCATATGATCCCGGGACCTCAATATATAAGCAGTCACCAGCAGAAACAGTATATACAGTGCCAGAAATCATGTTTGAGTGCTTAATTCTATAAATATTTCTAACTACTGAAATCTTGACATTACCCTCAGGGGTTGTAATAAATTGCAATTGACCACCTACAGGTAATTCGTAATGATTTAAATTATTGTTAAACATGTACAATGTTTTACCTGTTTCATCATCAACATCTGTAAGTATGCTGTTCAGATGAATAATTAACAAAGCACTTAGTTTAGATATCATATCAGAAGAGGGTTGTGGTGTTGGCAGGTCCATAATAGCCTGTTTTTTGAACCCAAATAAGTTCATAGGCATGTTTATTTATTTCAAATCATGCTCTGTAATTGGGCATTGATTACCACTTTTCAAATCACAATGACCCCATGGTAGAGTATGTATGCCACATGATAAAATGCATATCTTATCATCATGTGGGTCCAGAGCCACTTTTCTTACAACATTTGTAGTCAACAAGTGATCCACACTCTGAATTCTGGATTGTGATGTTCTGATTGTGCTACATGATTTGAGGCAATTTTTGTAATCTTCAAATTCAAGCTCTTTGTCAACAGTCACTCTGCCAATGCCCTTGGCTTTTTTTGCAACAGCGCCACTACATGTTTCAAAACTGTACATCTTGGCCCTTGACCCAGCAAATGCCACAATAACATCACCAAGTGTCTCATCTTTTAACTTGCCAGGCACCTTTTTGTTGTGGTGTTTAATTTTTGAATGTTCAGTGGTATCAAAATATTTAAACAATTCAGGCTGTGCTATATCTTGATAAACATCTTCTGTTTGAATATCAAGAACAAAACTATCTGTGTCCATGTACATCAGTTTTACACGATCCTTATAAAAAGGCTTCAACACATTATAAAACAATTTTAACATGTGTAATTTGGCCAATTCCAATATCACAGCCCCTACATAAATAGGCTTATCAAACTTAATCTTTGTTTTTTTCATGTTGAAAAGTGCCATATTTTCATCATAAATTCTTCTGTAATTGAAGTTGGGCTTTGCTATCAATTTTTTGCTCCGGCTGGGGTCAGTAATTATTTTAACATCAATATGTTTTCTGACATTTTCAATTGTTTTGCCATACACTGAATTGACCATCAATTTAAACAAGGTCTTATCAAATTGGCTCATTGCAGATGTTCGAAGCTCTGTGTTTGTATCAATATATGGCTTCAACCATCTTGAGTGCCTGAACCTTAAGACTTTGCCAATTTTGGTCACTTGAACACCATGATGCATCAGGAACTGGAGGTTTTTGTAATATAAGACATAATTCTGTTTCGGCTCTAGAGTCATCATCAATTTCTTCTGTTTAGAGCCAGGTGAACACTTAACCTCAGGAATTGGGGGCAGATCAGAAAATGTGTTGTGTAAATTATCAGGAATTGTCAGATCAACCTCTAAGAACAGGCCATAGTGATTGTCATCAAAATCCTTAAGATCTTCAATATTGAAATCTTCAACCCACTCAAGCCCTGCATATGGCAGTTTTTTCATCATAGCATAACCATAGAGGCTGTTTGCATCGACATACAGTATATAATTTGATGGCAGTGCTGGATCATAATCAGGAATATATTTGTTATTTGCTCTGGCATATCTCTGAGAACATTGCACCATGCCTCCTCTTATACATTGTTCCATAAACAGATACATATCTTGATCCTGGATCAGATCCAATTGCATTTTAGTGTTTAAAAACATTGCAGACCATGCTAGGCCCGGAGCACTGTAAAAATACATTGGATCCAGCTTATAATTTTCCATGGAAGATTTTCTGAATGCCTGCAGTATATCAGCTAAGAGGGTCACATCAAGTTTTAAATAAGCCTTGTGATAATCACCAAATGTCTGGCATTATAAATTGTTCCACATCAACTGGGCATGGTGATAATCTTCATCAGTGATTCCAGATCCTCTGATTTTGCTGTAAAACTCTTGTTGTGGTGGCAGAGAACACTCATCAAATTTAGAAAAATCTGTAACATAATCATATGGATATACACCCTTCCGCTTAATTAATTTCAGGTCCTGATTTGGAAACAAAGCACATGTGATTTTGAATTGATCATCAGATAATTGAGTGGCCAGTGTAGCCAGGCTAGCAGACAGAATTCTGTATGAATCAAGAAATCTTAAGTGAATAGGAACACCATTAACTTTAATTATTTTGCTAATGGCAATATATTTTTCATTATTTTGAGCTAAAATATTTAAATTCTGCTTGTCAAACCCCTCGTACCTGATAAATGATGAAAATCATAATTGGATGCACCATGGCAAAATATGGGGACAAATTTTGGTCTCTGGATCTTAATATTACAGCTATTACACAGGGCCATTAAGAATTTACCATCTGTATGAGAATGGTGTTTCACCTTGATATTTGCATCTGAAAATTCACAATCACATACCGGGCATTTTTCTGCATTGTTGAAATCTTTAATCTGTTTCTCTGTTAAAGGCAACATAGGTTTTGATTTTAATAAGACATTAGATGCTATGTCATGGCACTCATTTTCTATTCTATCTGCAAATTCTTTGATGGCATCTGCTCCCATGTATAAATCTTCTTTACTAACAACACCATCCTGTACAACAACATAATAAAAACTAGAAGGTTGATGTAACTGGTATGATGTACTTGAAGATTCATCAGGATCTGGGCTACAGAATGCAAGAGGTTTGAGATTTGATTCAAAATCACAGACTATATATGCTGGGTGTTCCAACAAGGCTTCAAATTTTTTGAATTTGGCATTTTCACTTGGGTTAGGCATAAGCATATGAACAGGTTTATGATTCCCACAGTATTTCAGATGCTCAATTAACTTGTTTTTAGCAATTTCTGCATTCTGTTCACAAACACCATTCACCATTTTTCTACCATCAAATACAGTCAAACATCTTCTGCACAACTTGAATATTCTATGAGTTTTGTCTAGTTGTTTTCTGACTAAAGCTTCAAGATTATGTATCAGAGTATAATGGTGTGTATCATCCCCTTCAATTAAGAGCAGATCAATCGGAATAGCAGAATCATCATCAAATGTACTGATTCTGAGAGGTGCTATCAAGCAATTGCCACGGCCAGTAGAACAAATATATACATTAATAGATAATTGTTTACCATTAATATCCCTGGCCTTTTTTTCAAATTTATCAATATTCTGAACAGACATTGGATATTCTAAACCCTCCATTGCTTCATTAAAAATATGTTCATGCTGTTTATAATAAGTTATTCTATCAGGATTCCTTGAAACTGGATACAAAGCAGCTAAAATACACCACAAAAAGCATTTCTCGTCATTATTTTTTATATTAACCACGGCTGTTTTGTTTTTGATATTGGCAGGTAATGGCACATAAGTGGAACCTTGTAATGGGTTGAATTCAGAAATATTAACATATAACTTGTGTGAAGATCCGCATAGGCTCCATCCAGACTCTTTTGCTGCAAATTCAGAGTGTTTAATATTCAATTGATCTATCAAACTGCTTATTATTTTGTCTGAATTTGCATTTGAATATACCGGTACAGTTTCTGTTATGTGGGGCTGTGTAAATTTTGTGCCATTTGGCTTCTTATATTGTGAAAACAATTTGAGGGACAGCTTATAAGAGCCATTTTGTGCGTTTAGAATTGCCTGCACATCAGAATTTATACTGTTCAAAAAATTCTTAATGTCACATTTTGGCTCTGATACAAACCGGTGATCCCTTAATTGGCCGTTAAAACTGCTATGGATGGGTTCATAGCGTGGCTGCTTTGCCGGTCCAGCATTAACAGGTGTTTCATGCTTCCTTTTCAGACCAGATGTAGATGGTTGAGGGGCCAATGTTGATGACTGTGCAGAGCAAGTACCTTTATGTTTATAAGTGAAGTATTCCATGCTATATTTTCTATGGCATTTAGGGCATATTTTTGTGGGAGTTCTGCATTTGTCTGGATTACAATTCCTTTGATGCCTGGCCCAATTGGGGCTGGTTATATTCTTATTGCATTGATTACAATATTTTTGATTTGGCATTTTTGTTGTTGTTTATTATATAAGATTTTCTGGGGTTCAAATCAAAATTCTATGCTTAATAAAAAATATCAGTTGGGTTCAGCAGTGTGTTTTGTATATTTAGTGTGTGTGTATGTGTGTATGTGTGTTAATATTTTTGGCTTTGGTATTTATATAAAATTTCTTGGGGTTCAAATCAAAACTCTATACTTAACAAACCTATGACAGGTTGTACAGGATAGCCTACATGCACAAAGATAGAATAAGTATTGATCCACTGAAGCACTGACCTTTCACAATTGCATGTCTGCACAGGCATGTCGTGATGTGCATGGAAAGGCATTGACCTAATACCATGTGTCATGTATTGATCTTGTATAACAAACTAGGGCAAATATAAACCCTTTGTTCAATATATTAGAAAATTCTATATATTGAATCAAACAAACCTATAATTCAATTTATACAAATCTGCTATATTTAAAAAAAAATAAGAGGAGCACTGCTACAACACATCTGTACTCCTCAGCCACTCTCACAATACTAACTGATATGTAATACAAAAAGCTCTTGCATCATAATTTGTTGCACAACATAATGCAAAAGCTCTTGCATCATAATTTGTTGCACAATGCAAAAGCTCTTGCATCATAATTTGTTGCATAATACAAAAGCTCTTGCATCATAATTTGATGCATAACACGATGCAAGAGCTTAGTTTTAGGTGTGGGCAAAAAAAATATCAAGAGGGGCATATTTTTAACAAGCTTATGGACAACAATCTGACAGAAGTGCCTTTTGTAAGTGTGGACAAATCAATCTGAGGGGGCTCATCATTTCACAGGAACTTCCCGAGGGCATTTTTACAAAAATCTTGGATTAGACGGAGTACCACACTTGAGCAAAAAGCTCATATGGGCATGTTGAGCAAGTTTTAAGTGTAGCCAAATCTGCCTGAGGGGGTTCATCATTTATCGCGCCAATAGTAGCACAAATAACACTACTATGGCGTATTTGATCTCTTGTTGTCAAATTAAATTAACAGCTTTGGTGTAAAATATCAAAAGATGCATGAAAACACAGCGTTTCATGGGCCATCTGCTACATTCTACGCATAGCTTTCTTCCGCTCGTGTCCGCTTGGTCGTGTCACAAGCTCTAGCCAATAACGTGCAAGTCGCGGAGTGGCCCCCTCTGGGGTTCCCCTGTGCTTAGCACCACGCCATGAAGGCGTATAGAATCTGGAGTGCGGTTTCTCTTTCAATCTCAAAAGTAAATATATATCATAAGACTGTTTCAAAATGAAATTACCGAACTGCAATTAGTTATACTCGTATATCTTACGCGTCCATTCAATAAAACAGCAAGGAAACAACTTCAACCGCTTCCTCATATTATCTGTGAATGAATAGATGCTTGACCTTGGCACGTTCTTTCAGTCAAAAGAACATGATTATTTAACTAAAACACAATAGAATGATCACATGAATTCTCGTAGCATTCACGTGATGTCTCTGAGGGTATTGGGTAATAATATATCTGTTCGTTCGTCAAATAAAAATGAAAAAGTTTTCACTGAGAGAAAAGAAGTGTATTTTACTTTTTAGCAAAATAAATACTTATGTGCATAAAATTCATTTCACTCAAAGAAATAACAGCTTCTTATAATTCAACTTGATCACTCTTTCAAAACTCAAAGCCCGAACTAAAAGTAAAGACAAAGCACAATCGTAATTCCCATGACAACAGCTCTTACCAGATATGAATATTCAGGTCAGTCCCTATCCTGACATTATCAGTGATAGGTCTAAGTATTAAATACCACAAGAATCACATACTAAATAGCAGAGATTAAGCTTAATAACAATAAATATTTGTACAACGAGAAATGTAATTATGAAAAATAAATATTTAAATAAATATTTGTACAAGAGGAAAGGACGTGTCAACCTAATTGTAACTCGCTTAAATTTTGACATACATTTGATCTGATATATAAGAATCACATCTACAGACGAATATCACCAAACTAGAGAAGAACACAGCCCTTTATTAGGACACCATTTAGACAACATATAGATGTCTCCTGGACTGAATTATAATATATAAATCCTTAAGAAATCGCATGTATACGAGAAAATACTCAGCTTTGTAAAAAACGTTTGTGAAGCTAAGGCGATTTCATAGATTTGTACACATATATTTGTAACATGCACCCCTATCTCATGCCGCGGTGGCTCAGTCAGTAACGCGTCTGGCTACCATGCTAAAGGTCCCGGGTTCGATCCCCGGCCGGTTCAAATCCGGGAACTTTTCTAACGTTGGAAGCGGCTCCAGCCCCCACCCAGCGTCGAATAACATGGGTACTTGGGGGAAACCCTAGGGGGTAAAGACGGTCAGGGGCGTGATGCTGATCACATCACCCCCACTCACGACCGGATCAAGAAAGTATAAGGCGTTACCCTCACCCCCCTATACGACTTCATGGCGTGGTGCTAAGCACAGGATAGCACTTTACCTTTTTTTTACCACTTTCTCTTTCTCTCTCTCTCTCTCTCTCTCTCTTCACACACACACCACTCACGGACGCAAACTCTCTCTCTCACACACACGCACACACGCTCACAAAAACACACTCGCACGTCTACACATCCGAGAAATATCTGATATTCACATGCATTTCCATGATAAGCAGAGTATAGAGAGCCTATAACAACCAATCAATAACATGCTATAGAATACAAATTCTTCTTCATCCTCTTATCATGCGTCTATCAGTTCTCTCTGCAACATAACTCAATTTCCTGAATAGAAACTGGCGTCAACCAGCGAGACACAATAGGCCCGTCTAGTTCGCTGTACTTTTTGACACTCGGTGTAGTGCAGGTGTATTCTAGTGTCAGGGTGGTACACGGAAATGACGTTCAAATCAAATAACTACCTCATGTTTAATGGTAGAGAAAAGATTCAGATATCGTCGTGAAGTTCATAAAACGCTCTACAATAATATTGTCAACACTTTTAACATTGCTTTCATAATTATTCAATAATTTACGCTAAAACATTAAAACAGGCAATGAAAAATCTAATTTTCTGGTGTTTTTGTTAATATATTTCAGACGACATGTCTAATAGAAACGATATACTTTATTTTCTAAATTCTACAATTGATTCTCTTTAATTTGGTCCGAAAACAAAGATTCTATCTCTATTCTGTGTGAAGTTATACGCGTTTAAAGATTACACTACAAATTTACTGCAGCCATATTGATGACGTCATATCTCCGAAATCCGCAACGGGATTCCTCGGGGACTTCTTGTGACAAATTCACCTCAAGTAGTACTACATATCCCACCAAGTTTCATTTCAATTTTATTTATTGTCTATGTATACCTCCAAAAATGCCTAATTTGACTGTACTAATAGTGTTCGAATAGGCCAAACGTTGCTTAGGGGAGATGGGGCGGTGGGACTCTCTCACCTTCACTTTTTGGATTTTGACGTGATGTGACGTAGTGATTAAAAAATATATACAGCACCAAAAGTTATAAAAATGCTCAATAAGAGAACAACAGTAAGGAAAGGATTTCAAGTATTTTATGGTTACGTTAAGAAGAAAAAGAAATAGCGGCCGCTTATACAGTCAAACTTTTATGTGGGCCAACATGCGAGTTTGAGCTGTAACATTTTATCAATTTTTTACTTTGAGTTCTTCATTTGAACAGGAAAACTCATTTTGCGTAAATTTCAGTCACGTTTTCATGAATTGTTTCTTCTGACCACACTTTCATTTTCAGAGGAATGCTTTTCTCGATGTGTACAACAGCCAAATTTCTCAACCTGACTTGCCCTTGTGCAATACATCCAAACTGGTCACAGATACGTACGTACATGCCTGTATTGTAGACAATCATGTATTTTTCTAACATCTCAAACGGAATACAATGTATATATGTGATAAATGTATCAAGGACACCAGAGAAAAAATGACGTAATGATTAGCGGGGAGGTAGAGGTCTAAAATTAGAGTACTTTTTGAGGGGGAGAGTAATACTTTGCACTCCTGGACAGCGGCGGCTCCAGGATTAACCATCGAGGGGTGCTAAAGGGGTGCGGAATGAAGTTTAGGGGGTGCAATGTTGAATATAAAGGCAAAATGAAACATGTAAGTATATGTATACTTTAGCGGGTTCAGCCACTACATCAAATACCAATCACCTTCTAGTAGGCTTCTATGAAAATATCCAGTGCCTTGATTCATTTTTGCTTGCTTGCTTTGATCCCAGCACGTACAGAGAAGTAAATGTGGCTTCTATTTTGCTTAGATCAATGGCTTGCCTGTAGTATACAATAATAGTGGACTCTCTTCAATACTTAAAACGCTCAGATGACGATGTGGTTTTCATAAGTCATAACGTAAATGGCACTGCAACACAGAAAAAATACTGATTTGGTTATAACAAAGCACGTTTGGTTAAGCGTTTTGGTAACAAAAGAAAGCAGTACTATTTACTAAAATTGTTAATTTGGAGCAAATTCTTTGGTAACTATAAGCAGATGTGCACTAATACTAAAGAGAATTTAGGGTTGGTGAATAATCATTTGTTTGTTGCCTGTTTGAGCAAATGTTTCATTACTGCAAACTGTTTTTGTTTATTCAATACTTTGTCTCTACGAATAGTTAACACCTATTTTCAGCCAAAAATCGGTTTTCAAAAAGATACTGAAGGGGGCACGGAATAAAATTAAGGGGTACGCACCCGCCTGGCGCCGCCCATGCTCCTGAATGACATGATATGAACTGCGTATTTGAGAAATTTAATTATCTATTTCTTTATGTGGGCAAACTGGAGAGATTTAAATTGCCAATGCGACGTATCTCAGAGAAAATAAGGTCATCACTGATTGCAGAAAAATATGTAGAAATATTAATAAATATATCATTCACAAGTACGTATTATGTGCTACTATCAATATCACTTCTGAATATCAATACCGACACGTGTTTCTCTCAGATTTTTTTGGTAGGCCATATTTAAACGCCTTCGAAGATGTTAACTCAATAAACGATCTGGAGTGGGGTTTCTTTGTTAGTAGACCTAGTGGGCGGGTTCTGCGTCCTCTTGTGAGGAGCTGAAGTGAGGAGCTCGCCTTAATGGATTTCTATCGTAAGGCATGAGCTCTATTTGATGGCGCAGTGTTGCTAGCTCCTTACTCGAAAAAATCACCAAGGTTTTTGGGGTAACCTAACCTAAAACAAGGAGCTGGCAACCTTTTTCTCGCAGTGTTGCCAGCTTCTCACTCGAAAAAATCACCAAGGTTTTTGGGGTAACCTAACCTAAAGCAAGGGGCTGGCAACTTTTTTCTCGCAGTGTTGGCAACACTACACCCGAAAGTAAAGCTCGGTGGGGCTTGTTTTGATGGTTTGCTCTTGTAAGGCATAAACCCCCCCCTATTTTCGGACACAGTATTACCAACATCTTACTCGAAAAAAAATCACTATGGTTTTTGGTCTAACCTAACCTAAAGCAAGGAGCTGGCAACCTTGCTTGAGGCTTGATTTACAGTGCATAAAGCAAGGTTGCCAACCTACTGGTACTTTTGCCATGCCTTTTACAAAAAAGAGAGAGAAGAGAGAGAGGGAAGAGTTAAACAGCCGACAGCCTACCTACAGCTTTCTTTGTCTAACCTAACCTAAAGCAAGGGGCTAGCAACCTTACTTAAGGCATGCTTTACAGTGCATAAAGCAATTTTTGCCAACCTACATATACTAAACAAAGAGAGCCGGCACTGCCGTAAAAGAGAGAGATGGATGGATGGGAACACTACACGGGTTCAACGTCATCAAATAAAAATCGCCTTAATGGTTTTCTTGTAAGGCATGATTTCTATTTTCTCGCAGTGCTGCCAACTCCTACCTACACTTTTTTTTAGTTGGCAAGGGCTAGAGAGAGAGAAAAACTTATAGCTGGGAACGGTAATGAGCGAATGTGCCACATCGTAATTTTCCAACTCCCGGGGGCCAATGTTTGTATATCGCGACCTTTGTAAACCTCTCTCGGGGGAACGACGTGCCGCGCACACACGCACACACACACACGCACACACACGCACACACGCACACGCACGCACGCGCGCGCGTGCGCATATGTATTGTAACACAAACAAACAAACAAAATAATAATTGTTGTTTTTAGGATGCCTGGCCCCTATAACCTCGCCAGGGTGCGTGGTGCCCAACCAAAAATGTAAAAGTTTTCTAATGGCTGCGGTTATAGATTACCGCACCTCTGTAGAGTTTCACGTGTTTTTTTTTTCCCCCCAAACTTCCATGAAACCCTACAGAGGACCTCCGTAATGCATGCAACGTGTACTAACGACTCTAGTGTTATTTGATGTTGTGATATTTTTGGATATAGAGTTTTATTGTGAGATATAGATAAAAATAATTATGTTTATTATAATATTTTCTTGATGAAGATGGAGAATGTATGTGTGTGTTACAAATAAAGTTGCATGCTTTTTTTCTAGTGTGTGTGTATGTGTTTTTGATGTTTCGACAGCATCTGAAACGATAAAAAAGAAATTTTATTGTTAATTTTCACGTGTAAAAACAACAACAAATTTTTTTGTGCAAATTTTCTGATTGTCTCGTGCTATAGTGCAAAAAAGATATTGTAACTGATAACTAATGAAATTGACATTTGTAACTGATCTGAACTAGTGAAATTCGTATTGTGCCATTGTAACTGATTGTGCTAGTACAAAAAATTACTTATTGTGCAAGAAAAGATGTTAAAAACCTGTTAAAACTGCTCTGTGACCCTCTCGTTCTTCACGTCGTAGGCGAAGGACTTCTCTGCAATCAGGATGACACTGCATAGGGTATCCTCGGGCAAGGCATCGTGGAACTCGCAGACGACCTTGATGTTGGTTCGATCGTTGACCACAACCTTCTTTCTCTTAGATGTGTTGATGACGAACATCGGCCTGTGGATTTTGAATTCGCTGGGGGTGTAGTACATGTCCACACTTCCCTCGGTCACGCGTTTGTAAGCTGTGTAAGCTTCGTAAAGTTTGAGGTAATCGTTTTTGGCCACGTCGAGGTTGTAATTTTCGCGCGGGAACACTTCGTTGCGTCCATTCTTCAGATAAACGTTCTTGATCTTGCAGTCGTCGAACTTGCTGGAATTTTTTTCCTGATTCTTGTCCCTCCCGGTCTGAAAGAGCACTACGACGAAATCTGGCATGTCGAACTGTATGTTGTTGAACTGCGTCGTCACGTCGAATTCCATGTGACTTCCCGACGCCATCTTCTGCACGCACTGGTAACCGTGAAAGTGAATCGGCACCTGCGGACTCTTCAAGATCTCCGCTTTGTACTTGAGGGCGTAGTTCGTTTCGTATTCCACCACCGGCATTCTCAATTCCATGCTTTGGATGACGCATTTCGCTGCTTCGGGTAAAGTGTTGGCTATCGGCGTGGTGGCGTTCGGACCCAAAGTAGCGTATCGCATCAGTGCGTCGTTGTCGTTGGCCGCTCTTCGAAACGTAACGCGCAGTCCCCCCTTCCACATGATCTCCTTGTAGTCCGAGAAGAAACCAGGCAGCAGACGCATGGGAAAGAGCACCGTGTGACTTTTCGTCGATATTTTGGTCCCGGCTTCGAATCCCCCGGCCTGGTAGTACGCTGCGTCCGTTTTGGATAATTTCAACGTTCCCACTGCCGTCGACGTGATGCCTGGATAATCTATTCTGTCGATGACGGTGTTGTGTTTCCTCACCTCCACCTGCGAGAACAGGTGAGGCACGAAGTTGTCCACGAGTATCAAGTTTGCTGCTGCGGGAAACGCGTCTCCGCTTTCCTTCTTCACCACGTCGAATTGAAGGTAGAGGTCCGCTCTGTGAGGATGAACGAACCCATCCCCTACGTCCACGTCGTATTCGATCTCCCTGTTCGCTTCGTTCAGATTGGCGAACGTGCGACGGTTGGGAGGGAAAGATTGCAATTCGTAACTTTCGATTTGCTCCATTTTCACTATGTATGGTTATTTATTATACGTTGATCTCCACGATGGCCGTCGTAGTGGCACCTGCGAAATCCACCACGTCTCCTTTCTCGTTCGTCACCACCAACTCTATGTCGTCTATGCGGTTGCGACATACTGGAAAATAGATCGGCGAAGAGGGCGTGTAGATGATCGGTTCCATGAACTCGGAACTTGGTTTGAAAGTGGCTATGATTCCCGTCTGCTTGTGACTTCCTAACAATCCGTCCGAAGATTTCGTGATCATACCTTCGGCCACGTTACAGTGTACGTTCAGAGTCTCTATGGCCAAGAATTTAGGAATGTTGGTTGCCACGTGCTTGATGCCAGCTTCGAGTTTGGTGTCGTTCTCGAAACCTAAAAGTTCTCCCATGGTGCCCAGGTCCACCTGGCGTGACGACGATGTGTTCGCTTCCGACGCTAATTTTGTTGTTGTGCTGCGTAACATTGGGTATGAGGTACATGCTGTAGAATGCACGCAGAGCCACGGATTTAGGATAGACGATGTCGTCGTGCAGCGTGAGTTTCAAGATTGAAGATTCGCTCGTGAGATGGAACACGCCCATCCTAGTGATGCTGTTTGAGGTTCCACAATGCTTTCTGGAAATCTTCGACCGTAGGGTTATTTATTTTAGAGAGAAACGCGAGCACGGAGAGGCAGAGATGACCGCAGTTCACGTCTCCGAAATCTTGAATGCGTTCGTCGTTGTAGTATATGGAGGTTTTGTTCGTTTTCAGATAATGAACTAAATTTGTAGGTGGAACACCTCCGAAAGAATCGAAAACGAATGCTTTATTATTGTCATTTTTGTGGTAACATATCCAATGCGTACCTGGATTTTCTTGACCGTCCAAGTTGACTACTCCGCATTCTCTTCTTTTAACGCTTGAAGGTAACGATTCGGACATGAAAACTCCTCTGAAGTGTTTGATTTGTAACGGTTCGATCAGAGATTCAATGTCTCGGTTGGTGAGTGCTTCTGTTTCTTTTTTTTAAACTTTTTCATCACGCCCTTCCCCTTTTTCTTCTCCATGGCCAGGTTGTGACGTTTCTGTTCTTCCAATTCCGCCTTGTTCTTCTTCGAGTCGATGACGGTTTTCGCGATGGCGGCACTTCCGCCGGCCAAACTTCCAACGGCCCCCAATGCTGCCAGGATGGCCGGGATGCTGAATATGAAACCTCCGATCTTTTGCTGTTTCCGCGAACGCTGCAATCTTTTCAATTGAGGTGTGCTGAGCAGCAATTTCATTCCATGTCCTTTCGACAAGCAAGAACGTTTCTTCTCGCGTTGTTTCTTGGTGAGTAACCCATCGAGGGTACCTAGATTTTTTAGATTCGAATATGGTATCTGGTACACGACACCCTTGGGCTTCATGTTGATGCTCTATGTGTTATTTTCACGGTATGTTATTTATATATATATTCTGAGATTTTTTCTTGTGTAGTTTTTTACGGTATGTTATTTATATATTTTCAAGGCCTTGCAGTCGTTACACAAATTCTATTACGTGCTTCGTTTTCTTGCCAAGAAGTTCCTTTGTCCCCTTGTACACAATTCGAGTTTTGTTCTCGATTAAAATAGATAGCTTCTCGTCAGATAACATGTTAGCGTATCGATCTGGTAAAAATAGACTGTATTGTGCGTTGAGCAACAGGCGTACCTTGGGACCATACTGGGTAGAAACGATTGAACCGGAAGTTATCGTGTAAGGTTTGTCGACTTCCAATTCCTGAATTTTTACATACTCGACTGACAAATTTAGCATTTGTTTTAATGCTTGGAGATCACTTATTTTTTCAGTCGTCATATCAAAAAAAATTTCAAAGTGTTAGAGAGAAATTTAATTGTTTTTTCACGATGCGTGTTATTTATATATACCGAAGATTATTTATTTATATATCAAGTTTTTTTTTGACACGTATATATATTATTATATTTTTAACAGAGGAAGAAAGTTCGTGCTTCGGAGAACGCGATGATGTGCGTAATGATATCTTCCCTCTCCTGCATAGACTTGTACCAATCATCAGTATACCGTCTTCTTCCCTGCATTGCCTCGTGCAATTCATCGAACCTCTCGTTTAATTTTTCCCCTGCAGCCGAAAGCAGAATGTTGAGATCACCGCACCTCAGGCCACTGATCTCCCGAAGACGGTCCTTGAGAACTATTTCGCATCCCATGTGAAATGCCGGCGTCGTTCTTGCTATGATCACAAGTTTATTAACATCTCCGTTAACTACCTTTTTGAATATTTTAGATAGTAGTTCGTGCGGCAAATCAGTTATGCAAGCCATGTTGTTTTTTTTTACGGTATGTTATTTATATACCCCACCCCAATTTTTGTTTCGTGTTCATGGCGATGGTGGTACCCAGTGCGGCGACCCGTTCACCCAACGATGCGTCTCTGCTCACGAACCTTTCGAAAGCTGCGTGCTCTAACTTTCTGTCTGCTTCGTGACGTGCATCCAGATCCGTCTGCGTGGTGTTGTAGGCGATGTCGTGATCTTTGCATGCGGCATCCAACGGATTCACACCCTTGCCTCCTCTCTCCAATCTTTTCTCGAGTTTGGTACCCGGTCCGCAGTACTGGTAGCCAGGTAGATGCATCTCGAAAGGTAACTTGTTGATGATGTCGTTCACGAGTCCCTTTCCTTCGGCCACGTTCCAAAATTTCGGAGGCAGCTTGTTGATGATTTTGATCAGGTAACCTATGCCCTTGTCGTCGTTCACGATGAAGTTGGAAAGTTTCGTGCTGATCATGTCCACGATGCCAACCTTCTCGTTGTAGAAATTACGATTGCCTGCATTCTCTTCGCCGGCTATCACCAACAATCGGTCCACGAGCTTCCTCACGTCGTCCACCCAAACGAATTCTTTGGGTAACGTGTTGTAGCGTTTGACGCCGCTGCCCGTTTTGACCTGGTTCCAAATCGGTTTGATGAGATTCCTGTACTTCTCGCCGCTGCTCGATTTCACCCTATTCTGCGAGGCGTCGTTGTTCTGGTACAAGGCATCCGTCATGATCAGAATTTCCTTGTAACTTTGGTAATCTTCGTCGGTGTAATCTTTCGGCTGCTTTTTGGCGACGAGTTCCCACAGTCCCACCGTACCCGGATACCTGTTCCAACTATCCTTGTCGCCTAAATTGACTTTAATGTCGTTGCCTTCGAAGGTCACCTTCGATTTCCCAATCTTCCACACCACACCGCCACCTTCGCTGGTTTCCATGCTGGGATACAATCCGAACACTTCATCCTTGTCGAATTTCCCCGTGCTCAGGTAGTCTCGTGCCAAAGGTCCCAACTCGATTTTATCCGAAGACGACGTGCTGCCTATGGCTCGACGTCGTGCCGGTGCATCCTTCAGTTCGAACGGCGTCGAAGGAATGCTCGAAATAGGCGTGGGCACGGCGTAACTTTTAGCTGCGAGCGGTACGAGTTCATTAATCAAATTTTTATTTTGTTCCGTGACACTTTTAATTTCTTTACCTAGACTGCTGATGGCATCGATCACAGGTTGATCCTGACGTTTCTTCTCTTCGTAGAATCCGCGATTCTCGGATTTCCAACCTTTGAAGCGTTTCGCGAGGTAATCGCGAAGCTTGAGATTTTCGTCTTCGATTTTTCGTTTCGTCATGACGTTATTTATATACGTCGTTTCTCACAACGTTGCAACGTTTAGAAAGTTGTTGATTTTGTTTCTGTATTTTCCATCGTTGGGTTTCCTCGTCATGTCGATCGTCGCGAATCCGAAATCGTCACCGTTCCAGCAAGTAGAGCAGCAGCGTTCCGAAAATTGATTGTAGTTCATGTCTCCGCCTACGTAGTCATCGTACGCGTGCTTGAGGTTGGTGTGATCTTGACGAAACAAACATATGAAATTAGCGTTGTCGCGCACTAACTGTTTTGGAATTTTGGAAAACGTTTGAGCTAGGTAAAAACAATCCATTCCTTTGTGACGACCTTGCGTGAAAAAGTTGCGAATTTCATTTTGATTTTCCAGGACGGCGTCGTCGAACACGACGACTGAATTTTCACGACAATCGTCGAGTGGTTTTATTTCCGAGGCGAACGTTGCAATGTCCAGACCATCGTACAGTTTCATCAGTTGCTGGTATTTAGATTGCTCCAAACTTTTCGAGAACACGTACAGGTGCCTGTTCTTCCAATCTAACCAATTCGGTGCGAGGAGAAAATTGTCCACGAGCAGTGTTGTTTTCCCACACCCCGAAGGACCTACGATCAGACAGCGGATGCTGTCGGGAAGCAACTCACCGTTCTTTTTCTTCGTTTGACTTTCCGGATCCGGTAGACGCTTCACCACGTTCCACGTACTCACAAGATCACTTCGTTCGCGTCGATCCAACTCTTTTCCGGAAGTCCCAGCCATTTGACAAACAGTTTGTCACCTTTCCTACGCAATACTTTCTCGATGAGGTACGTGTCGGGGTGTTTCGTTTTAGAGAGTTCCTCTTCGTAAAATCTTCCTTTCAAAATCTCTCCGCTACTATCTTTTATTATATACGTGTGTCGGTTTCCGGGTAGAACTCGAACCACCGTAAAGAGTTCTGTGCTCAAATTTTTTGTGAACCCCTTCTCGAAGGTGCGTTTGAATTTGCTGATCCTCACCCGGTCTCCAATTTTGTATTTAGCTTTTTTTGTCGTGGGAGTGTACTTTGGACAGTAAACGGTAGAAATTAAACGCTGCTCGTCGGACTTGGTAACGTCGGCTGGCTTCATGCCTATCGTTCTGTGTACCGTTTCATTATAGGTGTCGACGAGTTCCGACAGGATGTCGACCCATTTGTAATTTCCCCGAAGCGTGAATCGTTTCCACATGTGTGTTTTCAAGGTTCGATTGAATCTTTCCACGATGCTGGCTTTGATGTGACTGAAGGTCGAATAATGTCGAATCTTGTGTTTTTGAATAAACTTTTGGAATACGACGTTGTAAAATTCCTTACCGTTGTCCGTTTGCAGAAACCGTGGTCGTCTGCCACCGCTTTCGCGAAAAATTGTCTTGAATGCTTACGTGACGCACGTTCCCGTTTTCGCTTTCAAAGGTAGAGCCCATGCGAATTTCGAAAACGTGTCTATGACGGTGAGAAGGTACTTGTTGCCCTTGTTCAATTTATGCACGTTTTTCAAATTGCCACTGCTCATCTCCACGAGGTCACTTTGCCAGAGGTCGTCGATGCCCTTGGTTACCACAGCCAAACGTTCGTAGTTACGGCGTGCAGGTTTATGCAATTCTTCGACGATGGCTTGCCTAGACATTTTTTTTTAGAGATTACGTTTCAAGAGAAGCACAAGCGTGATGGGATTCAAAGAGGGTGGCACTTCGCTTGTGTTTTGAATGATCAGCTTATCGCCGGCACTCACGTCGAAAACGGTGAGATCTTCGTCTTCGTGTATTTCATATATGTTGCGCGTTTCGTTCCAACGTGCCAGAGGAATGTTTCCTGCTTTCTGGACACCACGATTCGATATCAAAGTCATGGTAGGAACGCTAGCTTTTCTGCCGTGAGACCAGTACGAAAATTCGTTTATCTGAATCGTGCCATCGAGGAGAAACTTGTAGTACGGATGATAAGGATGCAACATGTACAGTTTGTTACCTTCGACGAACGTGGAGATTCTCTGTTGATTGGGAACGCTGAAGTGGGCAGCGTCGACACCAGCGAACTAATTTCGTCCCGAATCTCTTCCACGTTCGCCGTTTCCGTTTCCAGTCGTTTCAGCATACGAGATATGTTTCTTTTCAAAGCGTGCAATTCTTTGGAGGTGGGGAGATTGGCCACTTTACTCTCGAGATCGCTCAATGAACTTTTGATGTCGCTCGATTCGGATAGTGCCGTCACCGCCGTTTTCAATTTTTCCAAATCTTCGCTCGAAGGCACGCTCGTCCGTAATGATTCCAAGTCACCCTGTATGTTGTCGAGTACGTGGTGAAAATGAGCGAGATTCGTTTCGACGTTCAAATTTTCTAAATATTCGATCTTCTGCTGAACCGTGCTCAACGTGTCTTGAATGCTCGTCAACGCTCTCGCTTCAGCGTGAATATTTTTAATTTCTTCGTTGATCAATTCCAAGGACGCCTGAAGCGTAGCGATGGTGGTTTGAATGTGTTCGAAATCTTGATAGGCCTCCAATTGAATTTTTATGTTCGCGACGCTTTTACCGATGACCTGCAGTTCGTCCGACGATGGTAGGTTCGGCATTGTATCTTCCAAAGTCTGCAACTTGGATTTAATTTCTTCCAACGTGCTGGTGAATTCTTCTTGTAATTTGGAAACGACGACATGCAAGCGTTCTGCGTCTATATCGTTCACCACGGTTTGAAGTTCAGAGAAATTCTTTTCTATTGCGGAAGTTCGTTCTTCGATTTCGAGTTTCAATTTTTCCAAATCTTCATTTTTCGATTGAAATTGCTGTAATTTGGCCAAATCATTTTGAAGCGAATCCACGCTCAACTGTATATTTTGAACGCTGTCGTAAGAAGGTACGTCGACATAATTTTTTATCAGCGTTTTCAGTTCGGAATCGATTTTCAGAATGGGGTCGAGACATTGCGTTTGGAGCGTAGCGATTTCCGACTCTAAACTTTTGTTTAAGGTTTCCTGCAAAGCGATCAAATCGGTCCTCAACTTCTTAACTCGAATGTCCAACATGAGAATCTCTTCTGCGTGGTCTACACGCTTGGTGTTGCCGAAAATGTCGTTAGGCATTTTTGGTTAACGGTTATTTATAATAGGATAGACGATTCATAATTCTACGAAGAGAGGAATAAGTTTGTCGTAATCTCCGAGGAGTTCCACGTAAAGATAATCTCCTGCAGAAACATCGTACGTAATGTTAGAAAGCATCTTGTCGTGCTTGATTCGAAAAATGTTCTTGCCGGTAGAAATTTTGATTTCGCCTGCGTTTTCCGAATTCACGGTGATTTGAAGTTTCCCGTCGATCGGAATTTCGTAGAAATGTAAATTGTTATTAAAAACATAAAACATCTTGCCCACATCGTCATTCAGTTTCGTCCAAATGCTGTTGAGGTGAATGATCAACAGACCGTTGAGTTTAGGTAACACGGAAGGTAAGACTTCATGATCTGGTATGGTTTCCATAATGATCTGTTTTTTGAAACCGAACAAATTCATAGGCATGCTGGTTATTTAAGAATACAGTCAAAGTTTCTTGTAATGACAGTCAAAGTGTTTTTTTTTTGTTTTTTTTTTGTTTTGTTTTGTTTTTATGAATCTTCTGTTGAAGATGGACATATGTTGCAGGTTTTGCTTTCTGCTAAGCGATAGTGCCCCCACGGCAATGTGTGAATACCACACTCGAGAACGCACCTCTTGTCGTCGTTGGGATCCAGGGCAATTTTTCTAACTTTGTTTGTGGTCAACACATGGTCGACGCTCTGGATGCGCTGTTCTTCTCTTAGAACCGACGACCTGGTCTTGAGGCAATCGACAAAGTCCTCGAATGCGAGATGCTCCCGAACCACCTGTCTGCCGACACCCTTGGCCTTCTTGGTAACGCTGCCCTCGGCTTTGATGGCATAGGCCTTGGCGCGAAGACCCGCAAACTCGAGAATTACATCACCGTCCTTCTCGTCTTTGAGTTTGCCAGGCACTTTTTTGTTTCGGGGCAGGATGCCGTACTGGTTCGGCTGGGGATAGCCCGAGGTGTCGAAGAGGTTGACCAAAGATGGTACCGTGACTATATCCCCGTATGCATCGGCCGAGTGGACTTGGTACACCAAGCTGTCCGTATCCGTGTAGAGAAGCGAGATGTTGTGGCTATAATGTGGACGTAATATGTCGTAGTACGTCTCGAACATGTGCAGCTTGCTCAGGTCTAATACTGAGGCACCAACATAAATTGGCTTGTCGAGCCTCACCTCACTCTTCCTCATATGCACCAGAGCAAGCTGCTCATTATAAATGGTCCTCGATTTGAATAACGGGTTTGCTACGAGCCTGCGACATTGTGCTTTCCTCGTTACCAATTTTATGTCCATGCGATTCCGTACATTCTCCATAGTTTTGCCAAACACCGCATTATTCATTAACTTGAAGAAATCGCGATCAAAATCAGAAGTGGCGACTGTGCGATGTTCGGTGTTGAGCTCGATGTATGGCTTCAACCATGGAGAATGCTCGAACATCAAAACTCGATGTACTGTGTGGACGGTAACCCCTTGCTTCATCAACCACCGGAGATTCTGGTAGTGCAGGACATAACGCTCTTTGGACTCAAAATCCATGACGAGCTTCTTCTGGTTGGAATCGGGTGGACACTTGAACTCGGGTGCAGGGGGAAGATCGCTGAACAAATCCTGCAGCTTCTCGGAGAACTCAAGGTCCACCTCGGCGAAGAACCCATGTTCCGAATCGTCGAAGCTTTCGACGTCGAAGTTGGAAGGGTCAGCCCACTCGAAGCCTCTAAAAGGGAGTGGCTGCATCATGGAGTGTCCGTAGAGGTTATTGACGTCCGTGTACATGATGTAGCTGGACGGTTGTGAGGGGTCGTAGCCGGTGGCCATGTGGTGATTGTTGGCGTGCGAGTGTCGCTGCGACACCTGGACCATTCCACCCCGCACGGCACGTTCCACAAACAGCACCATGTCCACGTCCGAAAGAAGCTCCAGCTCGATCTTCGTCACCAGAAACATGGCTGACCACGCTAGTCCGGGGAGACTGTAGAAGTAGGTAGGGTCCAGCTTGTAGATCTTCATGGCGGTCGCACGGAACGTCTGGAACACGTCGGCGAGGAGCGTTACATCAAGTCTGAGGTAGGCGTCGTGGTAGTCCCCGAGAGTTCGACAGCCCAGCTCGCGCCACATGGACTGGGCATGGTGATATTCCTCGTCGGTGATGTTCGAGCCTCGCAGCTTGCTGTAGAAGTTTGCTCGAGGAGGTAGCGACGTCTCTGCGAACTTGGAAGGGTCTGTGACGTATTCGTAGGGGTAGACCCCCTTACGCTTGAAGAGACCGGCGTCCAAGTTCGGAAAATTCGCAGAGGTGATGAGCATTTGCTCGTCGCTAAGCTTCCCCGCGAGAGCATCGAGGCTGGCCGGGAGGAACCTCAGAGAGTCGAGGAAGCGAAGCTCGACGGTAGAGCGTGATCCTGAGATTCGCACCCACTTGCTCAAGCTAATGTAACGCTCCTCGTTCTGGGCGAGAACGTTGATTCCCTCGTTGTCGTACCCAAAGTGAGGTACCAGATGGTGGAAGTCGTATCCCGAGCCATTATGAAAAAACACAGGGATGAAGCGCGGGTCCCGGGCCACGAGGTTGCATCCGTTGCACCAAGGACCAACATACCTACCGTTAAAGTGATCATGGTGTTGGACTTTACGGTTGTTGGCGGTGTACTCCTTGACGCAGACAGGGCAAGCGATGGCCTCGTCGTGTCTACGCTGATCGTCGGGAGACAGTGGGAGCATAGACTTGGGGGCCAACAGTACCTTCCCTATCTCGTTGGCCTCGACAACCATCCTCTCGAGGAAGTGTTTGGCTGCGTCGGGGCCACGGTACACGTAGGGCTCGGGGGCGATGTGCTGGTCACGTCGCACCACAACGTATGCGAAACTGGATGCCTCGTGGAGTTGGTAAGGGGTGGTGGAGGAAACTTCGGGATCGGGATCGCAAGTGGACAGGGGTTTGAGGAAGGCCTCGAAATCCGCGATGATGATAGCGGGGTGCTCCACCATGGCACCGTGCATGCGGAAACGCTCCACGGCACCAGGTTCGGGCAAGACTGCCACACCCGGCTCGTTGTTACTACAGTAGAACTTGTGGCGAGCGAGCTTCTCTGCAGCGACGTTGGGACCTCTGATGCGCTGGTAGTCCTGCTGTTCTCGATTATCAAAAGTTGACAAGCACCTTCGACAAACTTCTATGCTATCACGATGCTTGCTTTTTTGACTCGACACCAACCGAGAGATGGAACGGATGAGGGTGTAGTGGTGATGGGTCTCGTCCTTGATGAGCAGAAGGTGAATTTCCTGCGCACCATCGTCCTTTACGTCGCTCACCCGGATGGGGTACACCGCATTTTCGTCAGTGAGACCATAAACGTTGATAGCCAACCGCGCACGAACCTCAAACTTTCGAATGTCCGAAAGCGCCACCGGGTAGTTGATCCCAGCCATCGCAACTTCCAGCTCTGACTCGTAGGGTAGGTAGTGGGTAACGCGTTTTGGATTATTTTTCCGGTCGACAGGGTGCAACGCTGCCAGAACACACCATACGAAGCACTTGGCGTCACTGTTCTGAATGTTCAGGACGGCCTTTTTTTTCGCAATAGTAGATGGTAAGGGGACGTAGCTGGAGGCGGAGAGGGGCAAGAACTTACAAAGTTTGACGCACAGTTCGTGAGGCTCGCCACACAGCGAACCCCCCGAGCCTTTAGCTTGATGTTCCTCCTGTTTTGCCACCAGCTCATCGGTAAACTGGTTGTAGATAACCTCGAGGTTGTCGACATCCGCCAGATGCAGCGTCTTCGCCTTGGTGTTGTGGCAGAAGCTGTAAATTTCATCGGACAGCTTCTTGTACTGGCAACGTAGCGATGCGTAGAATTTGGTGGAGTGCGTAGCCAGTGCATCGCCGAGGATGGAAATAATTTCGGCTCGCACGTTCTCCAAAAAGCTACGCACGTCGCATGAGCCCTCCGAAGTGATGACAAAATCCTCTAACAACTGCTGGAAAGCAGACTGGTTTGTTTTTGTCACAGGCTTGACGCGTTTGGCGGATGGTGGCGAGTCGGCTTCCGCTTTCCTCTTGGTCGAGCTGGTCGACGGTTGTGGAACAGGTGCTCCGACGACAACTTTGCATGATGTTATATGCCTCTTCAAATTATTAATGGTAATATGTATACCGCACCTAGGACATGATTTTTTAGCGGTTACACGCTTACCAGGTGCGCAGGTACGACAGTGTCTTGCAAAATTTTGGCTTGATATGCTTCTTTTGCACACAGGGCAACTTTTCTCAGATTGCATTTTGTTGAAAATATTTGTGGGTATGTTATTATATATATATAGTGGAGTGCCACAAAAAAAATACTGTGCAATAATTCACAATGGTGTTGGGTTTGGTGGGAGTGTGCTATTTATGCTACTTCTTGCTTCTTAATGAATCCTGTAAATAATTGAAAAAAATAATTAAGCTTGTGTATAGAAAACACAAAAATATTATGTGTGCATAATTCTACCAAACAATCTTTTTTTTCTAACCCTCTGCCCTCTTGGCATATGAAGTATATATCATAATTTCAGAAAACATAGTTATTTTTCGCTCGCCATTTTAAAAATCAAACCATAAGCATTATTTATGTTTATAGTATTCGTCGAGCGATAGCAGATAGAGCAAGAATCGTTTTCCTGCAACCCATAGTTGATGAATTACAAAACATCTTAGAAATTACATCTTGAAATTTTAATCCAAAATAACTCGAAAACAGCAGGCAGTAGTCATCATCCCTCCAATAAGTTGTAGAGTACTTCTAATTTTGTATCGAATGCTATTAAAATTTTCGAATTAGGGCAAAAACTAAGCCTGCAAATCAAGTTTCTCAAAAAAATAAAAAATTGTCTGTATTTCCGAAACTTCGAGGGGGTAGAATCGATTGTATTTGCTAGTCGAATAGTTCTCGTCGAATCCTATCCAACAAACCTAAAATCATCATCCTAGCTCAATTAGGAGCCGAGAAAATCAATGTCTTGGAAAACGTCTTAAGATTTTTGTCTTAAGAAAATTTTCTTGACAGACCGGAAGTAACATCTTGAGATACCGGAAGTCGACTTTCTTAAAGATTAAGATATTTGTCTTAAGACGTTTTCCAAGACATTGATTTTCTCGGCTCCTATGGGGCCTAGAACCATGTAACTTTGATCTATGTATATACCAGCACTTGCCCGACCCTGTGGCCGAGTGGTTAGCACATCGCGCTGCGACGCCAAGGGTCCTGGGTTCGAATCCTGGTCGGGCTTGGTTGTTTGTGAATGTCCATTTCATCACTCATCCCCAATCTTCGCAAATTAGCCAAGAGGTACAAAACGTAAAATAAAATAAACTAAATCAATCATTAAGTTCCGTGTTGCAATCATGAAATTAAATTTTAATTAACTTTTTTTATCCATCTCTCTCTCAAATCTATATAGCCTGTTCATATTTGGCATGTCAGCCATTTTGTTTACGTAGCAAAAAAAAATCTCAATGCTCGTTGTAGCCATAAGTATAATTGGATATAATTGCCGGATTTTATTTAATTTTAGGTTTAAAATCAATAAGCGTGCATAAAAAAAAACTAAATATTTTAAATAAATAAGATTCGAATAACTATGTACTTCCACTAGCCTCTGCGTTAGCACAGCGGTAGGCTTGTAATCAAGGGTTCGATACCCGTACAAGTGGTTCTTGAAACTGTAGGTCCAGTCCCGATTAGTTTTACTGTGCATAAAATAGACTTAAAACATCAAATCAATCAGTACTTCCACTAGCCTCTGCGTTAGCACAGCGATAGCCTTGTATTCAAGGGTTCGATACCCGTACAAGTGGTTCTTGAAACTGTAGGTCCAGTCCCGATTAGTTTTACTGTGCATAAAATAGACTTAAAACATTAAATCAATCAGTACTTCCACTAGCCTCTGCGTTAGCACAGCGATAGCCTTGTAATCAAGGGTTCGATACCCGTACAAGTGGTTCTTGAAACTGTAGGTCCAGTCCAGATTAACCTTACTGTGCATAAAATAGACTTAAAACATCAAATCAATCAGTACTTCCACTAGCCTCTGCGATAACGTAGCGATAACCTTGTATTCAAGGGTTCGATACCCGTACAAGTGGTTCTTGAAACTGTAGGTCCAGTCCCGATTAGTTTTACTGTGCATAAAATAGACTTAAAACATCAAATCAATCAGTACTTCCACTAGCCTCTGTGATGACGTAGCGATAACGTCGTTGTCTTGTAATCAGGGGTTCGATACCCGTACAAGTGCTTCTTGAAACTGTAGGTCCAGTCCCGATTAGTTTTACTGTGCATAAAATAGACTTAAAAAAACGCCAACTCAATCAATCAATCAGTACTTCCATTAGATATCAAAAACACGCAACTCTCCTCTATTTTTCCTGTCTTCCTCTAACAATTTAACACATTTATTTTTTTGAAATATGCCCCGCACACATATTTCCTACCTACCAACAACAGCACACGGAAGAAAAAAAATATTCCAGCTACCAAGATGCATGCTTCAAATATATAAAAGCAGAGAGAGACATGAAACACCTTCTATATTCTCTCTCTTTTTGCATGTTTTGTGAGTATATTTTCTTCCACAAAAAACCAACTCATGCGAGCTAAGAAACAAAGTTACTTACTTTTAGAAATTCTGCAGAAATGCTCTTCACTAACGTTGAAAATAAAACAGAACTTTATACACCAGCGCTTTAAGTTTTATACGGTTTTCTAATAACGTCAAAAATGATATGTTAGCCAACGCAACGTGGACCAATAGAAATCCAAGATTTCAGCCACATGCACTTCGCAACTATGCCTGGTGGCGGGGAGAAAGTACATCCGCCACTGTGAATAGCCAGAAATGCCGCCCCGCCCAGTCATCCATCTCTCTTACAATAGTGTGCGTGTGTTGGCAACTCTTTCTAGTTGACGGGAAATGCTTTCCGTGTAAAATACAGAGAGGGAGAGGGAACAAAATTGTCGTTTTTCTAGATATCCACAGGCAAAAGCATAATATTTTTTCAAATACAATATGACAGTCGCTTTTCGATACCGAAAAACTAAATACAATATATATATTTACAATATTAATATTTATTTAACAATATCTACCTACGAATTTGCCTCGAACGAAAACATGTCATAGAAAAACATTTTTCCAGCCGTAAATTCAAAAATTTTGGCTGCGCACGCGCGCGCGTGCGTGCGTGTGCGTGTGTGCGTGTGTGTGCGTGTGCGTGTGTGTGTGTGTGTGTGCGCGGCACGTCGTTCCCCCGAGAGAGGTTTACAAAGGTCGCGATATACAAACATTGGCCCCCCGGGAGTTGGAAAATTACGATATGACACATTCGCTCATTACCGTTCCCAGCTATAAGTTTTTCTCTCTCTCTAGCCCTTGCCAACTAAAAAAAAGTGTAGGTAGGAGTTGGCAGCACTGCGAGAAAATAGAGATCATGCCTTACAAGAAAAAACCATTAAGGCGATTTTTATTTGATGACGTTGAACCCGTGTAGTGTTCCCATCCATCCATCTCCCTCTTTTACGGCAGTGCCGACTCTCTTTGTTTAGTATATGCAGGTTGGCAAAAATTGCTTTATGCACTGTAAAGCATGCCTTAAGTAAGGTTGCCAGCCCCTTGCTTTAGGTTAGGTTAGACAAAAAAAAGCTGTAGGTAGGCTGTCGGCTGTTTAACTCTTCCCTCTCTCTCTTCTCTCTCTTTTTTTGTAAAAGGCATGGCAAAAGTACCAGTAGGTTGGCAACCTTGCTTTATGCACTGTAAATCAAGCCTCAAGCAAGGTTGCCAGCTCCTTGCTTTAGGCTAGGTTAGACCAAAAACCTTAGTGATTTTTTTCGAGTAAGATGTTGGTAATACTGTGTCCGAAAATAGAAAGAGGGGGGGGGTTTATGCCTTACAAAAGCAAACCATCAAAACAAGCCCCACCGAGCTTTACTTTCGGGTGTAGTGTTGCCAACACTGCGAGAAAAAAGTTGCCAGCCCCTTGCTTTAGGTTAGGTTACCCCAAAAACCTTGGTGATTTTTTCGAGTGAGAAGCTGGCAACACTGCGAGAAAAAGGTTGCCAGCTCCTTGTTTTAGGTTAGGTTAGACCAAAAACCTTGGTGATTTTTTCGAGTAAGGAGCTAGCAACACTGCGCTATCAAATAGAGCTCATGCCTTACGATAGAAATCCATTAAGGCGAGCTCCTCACTTCAGCTCCTCACAAGAGGACGCAGAACCCGCCCACTAGGTCTACTTTTGTTGAAAACTCACGTGTAAGAATTTTTCAACATAAAATAGAATTTGCCGAAGTTTAATTATTTACTTATCTTACACTTGCATTCAATGAAAAAAAAGCAATGAAACTACTTCAATCTCTTCCTGATATTATCTTTGCATGAATGGATGCGTAACCTTATCGTAACTAATGTTTCGTCATATATCTAATTTGATACGTGTATAAAAGAAACACATCCAGGGAAATATCAACAAAGTAGCTACGAAATCAACAGTTGGTTTCTCATCTATCATCTTGTTTCAAAGAGAACGAAGTGAGTACTTGAACCAGGTGTTATTCATGTGGTAATGTTACTCATAGACACAATCTCAAATATGATTTTGAGAAGAGTATTTTATAAATTCTTTGATTTTGGACGTGTCGGATAGAACTAGAAGTATTGAACTTATTCGTGGATAAACAAAAAATAACCGATCAGACAATTTGATTATCGCAGGTACAATATGAACTTCCGGTTTGACCAAATTCCCAATGTAAACAAGTGGGATACAGATTACCTTCGAGCTTATTTTGTTACAAAAGATCGCATACAGACTGGATCGCTTGAAATGTGAAAGCGATAAAGAAAAACAAAAGTATCTGGAAAAAAAATTATAAAGTTCCTGGACGCTTTAGATGCAGATATAAGGAACAAAACTAATATTTTCCAAGACAATATTGATCTTCTACCAACAGTTTCGTGAAAAGACTTCTGCAGGTTGAAATAAAACTTACATAAATTATAAACATTGAAATACTTTAATTTTACAACAGTAAAATGTATAATTTTCGACATTGTGTACTCAAGCACAGCTCCTTTAATTTTATCATATGACTTAGAGAGAAGACGTCAGAAATTTTCATAGGGGAGTAAAGAACAGTAATAAAAGTAGAATAGTAGAAATAATAATAATAATAATAATTACAACTTTTATAAATGTTATTATACATTAAATAATTACTAAACTAATTTAATAAACAAAATGTATTCGAAATTTATTATTATTATTTATTTATTAATGCTATTCGATCCACAAGCCGAGTGCATATCCAGCACAACAGTTATACAATATTGAAATCCACGGTGATTGAATTATATTATTAACTTTTGCAAGTGTCGTTCAAGAAAAGACTTTAGAAGTTAGTAAAAATTTTACTAATAATGTTTACATTGATTACATTAAATTAACTCAAAATTATATTTTTTGCAATTCTGAATGATTATAAATAGTTCCAATTTTTAAATACAGTCTTCACATGTGCGTTAGACAATTATAATTTTCGAAACACGTAAAATATTTGATTTACTCCGGTGATGTAGTGTCGACTATAGAGCCTATAGTCGCGTTTGTGTCCAGTCTCTTCGCTTTACTGCCTGAATCCACTGAGCTGAAGGCAAGCTGAACTAAAGCGGGATTGATTGGGTAATGATACCCCACCAAATTTTCCCTGAGAATGTTACTTGTATAACAACAGATTATTGTTTAAGAGTTTTAACTCCTGTTCTGCATTCTTACATGGTGATTGGGTACTTTTTAAGATACCCAGGTCAACTGCAACTATGAGACTGGATGGTAAAATGACGGAAATTGACCTAGAAAAAACACAAATGAAACGTTCATTCCGTACCTACTATCGGATTAAAAAATATAGATACTCGAGTTTGAACTCCAATTAAAAATTTAGCTTATTCAATTCTGTGTTAATTATGCTAATCAATTTTCTCACTAGTATGCCTTCTATTTATTATCATCGTGAGAACAAAAGAAATGCCGCTTTCTTGAGTTTGGCAAGCAGTCGCTCTGTTTGAAATTCAATGAATAAAAAACGGGTGGACCAGTCGTGATGAAATTTTAGTATGGTGCAGGCAGAAAGGTTTTAAACACAATTCTTAATTTTCAGATTTTTAAAATTTGTTAAAAAACGTTATTTTTAATTTTGAGAAACAACTTTTTCTTGGTATTTGTTAGTCGTACTAATACAATATTGGTCTTGTTTTGAAACTCTTTCCATCTGTTCTTAAAATCCATTGTCAATTCACATTGTGAAACCGATTTTATACAGATTTTTATTCTACTGAGTAAAGATGTACGTATGTGGAACTTGGTAACACCGCACGCATTGTCTTGCTGGGGCAGCCCGAATTTTCCACGGTTCAACGGACATCTCTGTGTGCAGTGTTGCCACGTTCCGCGTATGGCTTTACTCCTCTGAATAAAAATCTCTATAAAATCAGTTTCGCAATTTGTATTAACAATGATAACGGATTTTAACAACAGATGCAAAGAGCTTCAAAACAAGACCAATATTGTATTTGTACGACTAAAAAATACCAAGAAAAAGTTATTTCGAAAAAAATGAAAATAACGGATTATTGACAAATTTTAAAAATCTGAAAATTAATAATTGTTTGAAAAACATTTCTGCCTGCACCATACTAAAATTTCATCACGATTGCTCCACCCATTTTTCATTTAGGGAATTTCAAGAAGAGTGACCGCTTGCAAAACCCGAAAAAAAGCGGCACTTTTCTTGTTCCCACGACGATAACAAGAATAGAAGGCATCTCGAAAAAGAAATTGGTGAGCATAAATTAACGCAGAATTGAATAAGCTCAATTTTGATCCAACTCGTTTTTATGTATGAGTAGGTTTACTGGTTAATTTTTAATCGGAGTCGAAATTCGAGTATCTATGATTTTTAATCCGACAGTAGAGTTCTGTGCGGCAATGAGTTTGACTAAATCCTGCATATCTTCAAATTATGTGAATGCACCAATAAAAATGCTGAATTGAGCTTTGGACAGTGGAAAACCATGCGCATAATGCGTGGAAAGACTCGCATGACACACACAATTCTTGTGTGACTGACTTACACTTCAGAACTTGAGAGAGAATGAATTCCACCACTGTTGTGATGAAAATATGCATTTTCACTCACTTTTATTAGATTTTTTTCACTCGTTCAAACATCTTTTTCCATTTAGTGAAATAAAAAGTATATACATTACATTGGGTCTTAGGTATAGACAGTAGCAAAAATAAGAGAACCAGGATGAAAAATTTGCATAGTGGGCTCACGAAGTTCTATGTTTTTTTAGTACTAGAAACAGGGAGATTAAACACTCTCCCTAGAGTACATATAGATTAACTAACATAATCACAGACACAATGTGGCGAAACATTTCTACGGTGTAGAAAGCTAACACAGTTAGGTTTTTTATGTTTACAAAAAATTGCTTCCTGTGCCTGTGAAATTTTTTAAAGTATAGTTTAGAACAAATGAGTGCCGCTGTATAGCAGCATTCTTCTGTATTAGATTAGTACACGTATGATTTAAGAGTTTCAATAATAGCTTATCTTCTGCCTCTTTAAAAAGACCCACCAAATGCTCGTGATAAAACTTATTTTTTACGTCTCTTTGTTCTAGCAGAAAGTTGTGAAGTGTCATCGAAAATAATGGCGAATGTTTTAGTACACCTTGTTCTTCCAATCGTTCTATTTTACCACTGTTGTGGAATCACTGAATGGTCATCAAATTCCGGGACAAACCTTAATGATTATAAAGGTAATGTAGTTATAATCCTTACAATATTTTTTCCATTAGCATAGACAGACCTATTTTACATTTAGATCTAAATTTTAAATTGAAACTCTCAAAAAAAGACTTAACTGTTGAAAAAGTTTTACATGAAGGAAAATAACAGTTTCATTTATTTAGATTAAATAATTTAGTGCTTTGCTTGTGTGTTATATGTAATTTACGCAGATCATCTTATTCTCGCCAAACTTTACTGCGGGACACGAAAATGTGAGTCTCAAGGACACGCCTAGACATTGCGCTGTTGCCATGTTGGGCACTAGATTACAATATTTTATACTTTTACGTTATTATTTTATATTTGAGACTTTTTATATTTTATTTCACACTTTTATTAAATTTTGCACAATTCGTAACGGTTTTTCTAATCTTGAAAGATTAGTTTTTCTCCTGGAGCAAATCTCATCTTTCAGCAGTTGGATATTGATTGAAAGTAGATCGCATTTCTCGGTGCACACAGTCTTGAGTTGATAGTAGATTTTTTTCTTTCAACGAGGTGGTAGTCCATTAACTGATGGAAATGAAACGACAGCAAACTTGATTTCATTTCGTTTAATATAATGTAGAAGTTCAACAATTAGTTTGAGTGTCGATGGAATGTGTACAGATTCCTGATGCACTGACGTCTTAAGGAGAATCTATGAAAGTGTGAGTTAAGGCGACCAATGCTAGTAGAAAAGATTCTACTCGAGATTCTCCTGAGGTGAGTGATTCCTTGAAGTCAGACGATGCTGTGGTGATTGAATATGTTGACGGCAAGGAATCAGGAGGAATGCAACACAAGAATGAAATTGGTGGATTCATTGGTAGACTTCGTTTCAAAAGTCAGACTCTCCTCCTCCTGTACAATTTTTTGCATGAACGAAGCCATGACAAATCTTCGTAATTTGTTCTGCAATTTGTCTCTTTCGAGATCATGGCGTACACAGTAGTAAATCGTACTTACATTTAAGTATGCACACATGTGTGTGTGTCTGCATTTCTCAATATATGTTCGTAGTCCGGCTGGTATAACTCAAAACACTTTCATCCTAAGGAATTTAATCAAGGTTTGACATTGAAAAATGGAATAGTTTTTAATAGTTATTTTCAAATGTATTGCAGGGATAAAATACAAAATCAAGTATTTCTTTTAGTTAACTTACAAATATCTGATGTAAGTCCATCAAAATGAATACAAGACTCATTTAAAATAATTTCCAAGTCCTTAAAGTTCGTAAACATTTACAATTTACCTCGGCTAATAATAATAATAACAATAATAATAATAATAATAATGCTTATAATAATAACAAATGATTGATGATTTTATAGATCCAAGAGCTTCTGGAGAGTACGACCTTCCCAGTGGCATCGGAGTGTACAAGCACCACAGTGAATTAGTGACTTACAACGAAGCTGTTGCAATATGCATCACGGAAGGAGCCCATTTGGCTGTCATCGAGACCTATGCGGAGGCTGCTATTCTCAGGTATATTCACCAGGAATATCTAAACGTAACAGGATATCCATCTTCTCATGCGAAGATGCAGATCTTTGTCGGCTGCAATGACATAGCTGAGGAAGGAGTTTTCGTTACAATAGACGGTAAGAAACTTTTCTATGCAATGTCTCTTATATTTTCTTAATATCTAAAGAATTAATTATTTTATATATGAACAATGGACGTCAATGTTTGAGCGGAAGAGAAGATTTCGAGTAATTGCTGGGATTTAACACCCCCCAGAAAAACCTTAGAAAGAATGACATAAATCTAGAAAAATGTGCTTCTGATGCTCACCTGTTTTTCTAAAATGCAATTTACACACAAACGCACACGGGGTAACAAATTGCACAAACTATGAAAGCCACGTCACTAAAATGCATGGAATTAATCTACAGTGGCTTTCTATACGCATGTAGTACTCCGCTAGGGAGGTAAGTACAGTGGGATAATCAATTGTATAAGACGTACCCCATTTTTCGTACAAATGTTTTTAAAGCAAAAAGCTTTTATCATTGAATTTATAATTAATTTACATTATTTCAAATATATAGTAATATGTAGGTCTAATTTCAACAAATAACTTACCTAAAGTAACTAAGAAGGAAAGAATAAATTTTCATATACTTAGACACCGCAAGAAAACAAGAGAGAAATCGTCTAAAACAGAAAAGAGAATTTCCAGAAATAAACATACTCCAAAACTGAGTATCGTCGTACAAGACGCACCCTGCTTTTCAGACCTACTTTTAAAAGTTAGAAAGTGCGTCTTACACGTCGGTAAATATGATAATTTAATGTATTTTGGTTGGCCGTGCAAAAAAATATCCTTCTTTCTTTAAATGATGTAGATTATGTATGTATGTATGTATGTGTATATATATATATGTATATATATATATATATATATATATATATATGTAGGTGTGTGTGTGTGTGTGTGTTTTTGTGTGTGTGTGCGTGCGGGGGTGCGCGCGTGTTTGTGTGTGTGTGTGTGTTCGATGTGAAGGTAATGCAGGGGGAAGAAGTTTTAAAAACTAGTGTTTTAAAATTGAGAGTTAATGCTGATAATATTTGAATAATGCACAATTTTGGCAATATAATATATATTCTCAAATGAGAGTAGGGGACGATTTTTTTTTTTTAGAAATTCTGAATTTTTGAAATATTAGAAAAGATTAAAATTCTCAAGAGTTTCCGCTTTCCTTTCGGAGAGTGGATTTGTTATACACCCGGTGAGTCACCTAAAATTACCACCGGGAATATTTCATGAACAAAAATAAATATTGAAAAACTGCTTTCGCAGACGTAAAGGTACGTATGAGAGGGGCTCATGAAATTAGCCGACACTTCAACACAAACTTAGTTTTTTCAAAAATGGAAACCCCATTTTATTTTTAGCTCATTTGAAAGTACGGAAAAATTCATTAAGAATGGCGTTTGTTTCATTGTAATACGTCAAGTGGTTCTCAAGTAATTGTAACTTGAAGTTGAGCGCAGAAGGTGCATCCCCACTATGCCTGTCGGCAAATGCTGTTGTGCATACAGCCTGCACGCTTGGGCTGCATTTTTCCTACACTCGCCATAGATAAGTATCATCTTGGACTTTTCAGAGTTTGAAAAAACGGATGGTTAATCCGTGTACTTTGTTACGCCTTTGCTTCATTTGATAAAACTGATAAATCAATTAGAAAGAGAGAGAGATAAATGTACGAGTATAAGATGCAAAGCTTAAAAGTTGAAAACTTAATGATTTCCGGTGTACTAAAAATTATCACGTAAATGAATGGACGCCAATTAAGAATTAGAAAGATGTTAATGTACTAATCTCTATGTACTGTATGTAACTGATGGTGGGATGTTCAAAATTTATACTTCATACTGTACAAATATTTATTAACTCGGGAAGATGTATCAGATCCTTTTAGATAATTTGTCAAGGCTTAATTATGCACAAACGGCACATTTTATTGTAACCCGCATACGATACACGAATGGAGCCAAAAGGGGGATGTGCATGTCACGACACATGAATCCACTTGTGAGAATGTTTGTTCCAAGCTTCAGCTTCGCGTTACAATTACTCGAGAACTATTTGACGTATTACCAAGGTAACAAAGGCCATTCTTAATTAATTTTTCTGTACTTTCAAATGAGCTAAAAATAAGACGGGATTTCCATTAAAAAAGAAACCAAGTTTGTGTTGAAAATCGTACTTCCTTATGTATTGAACGTATTGTGTCCGCTAATTCCATGAGCCCCTCTCATATCTTTATATCTGCGAAAGCAGTTTTTCAATATTCATTGTTCACGAAATATTTCATGGTGGTAATTTTAGGTGACTCACCCTGTGTGTGTGTAATATATATATATATATCTTAAAAGGTGATGTTTTTTAACCATTTTTGCAGGTGACGAATTACTAAGCAATGGGTATTTCTATGACTGGAACGAAGGCGAACCAAACAGTAACAATGGAGAAGAAGACTGCTGCGGGCTCTGGTATAATGGACTCCTAAATGATCTAAGATGCAGCTACCTGCTACCATTTATTTGTGAAAGATCAATAAATGATACTCTCTCCATGACATAGGAATGTCTCCTGTATTGTAAGAATATAATTGGGAAAATAATAAATATATTCGAAAGTTGAAACTGATATATGCGGTATGACTATTAAGTAATGCGACAAATATTTCTGTTGTCCTAAGTGAATGAAGTAACATGTTCATAGTGTTACGTAGTCCACAACTAGAATAGCAATATCTCATGAACTGCGATGGGCATACTGGAAATTATGGTGCCATGTCAAGGAAGAGGTAAAAATGTGACCCGTGGTAACATGCAGGGGCGTATATTCGGGGCTACCTAGGTTATCTGCGAAGCCCAGACTCGATGACTAAAATACAGAAAAAATATCTATGAGAAAATGTGCATAAAATTGTTCATTTCAATAAGAAGATGAACCTGATTTCTTAGGAGTTGGCACCTTGACTTTTTAGCAGTTGGAAACATTGCCCTCTTTGAATTCGCGAGGCGGCTGGCGCCGAGCCGGCATCTCTAGGTGGGGTGACGGGCGAACATGTCAGGGCTATCTTAAGGATCACTAGGCCATATTGGGTTCAGATACCTTATGTTCTTACTGAAGGAATATGAAACATCTAAAACATTTCCATTATGATTCAGCCATAACTAGATCTGACTGTCAAGTAGTAGTAAAATCAGTAGCGGCTCGTGCCTAAAATAACAGGTGAAGAAGTATATTTATAGGCAATGAAAAACAAATAGTAAGTGCCAGTGCCCCCCCCCCCCACAATTTAAAACGTCTTTTTTGTCTTCATCCGTCCATCTGGAAAATGGTGTCTGCAACAAATTACACACTAAGTCATTTACTGGGTTGATTGTAGAAACCACAGCTCAACACATGAACACAACACACGATAGGAAACGCGAAACACACACGCGGAACAAGATCTCGCGAGAACGCGAAGATTTTGCCACAACCACTGGATGCAATGTTTTCTCCGACGAGAGAACTGCTTCATCTAGAAGGCGACACCCATTCAAGGCCAACGCTAGGTGACGTCACCGTTGCCATGACAACCGGCTAAGTTTTCCGCAACCTGGCGGTGTTTGCTCTTGGGTTGGGACGAACTCTTCACGTGCGTAGCGCCGAGCGGCGTGTTATTTGAGTATTATCGTGTGCGTTCTGCTGGGAAATAGTTTAATTTAACAAGCAAATGAAAAATGTCAATATTAATTTGAAAATTAGGTGAAAACATCTGCACTTGTTGCACTTGGCCAGCCGCCACTGGCTAGTAATACTACACTTATTCTGTAAACTGTTTATGGAGTTTGTATGGAATGAAGCCTTCATCATCCTTCAGCGGGCAGGCAGTTCTTGAAGATAGCATCAACCTCAGTCTCATTCAATCTGTCACCTGTTTTACTGTATAAGCAAATGTTAAAAGGACTTCACATGGTAATTTAGATTAATAATAATAATATGTCTGAGCTTGTCTTGTAGGCCGTGTATATAATATAAGGTACCTGAACTCAATATGGCCTACCTAAGGTTTGCGATTGTTTCAAATGGTGTTCAAAGTCAGAAAGGTAAAACTAATGGGCAAGATTCATAAGAGAAATCATTACTGGACTTTACTGACAATTGGAGTCAGTTCCAAATAATAACATGGGTGCAGTGAAGATTGGTGGCCGCGGTGGCTCAGTCTGTCGTCAGTCAGTGCCTCGGCACGGTAGAGTACAGACGTGTTGCGAGCTGCTGTGAGCAAACGAGTTAACCGAGAACCGTGGTGAACTGTTTCGCGATCAAATTAGGATTTTTTCCCACTGAAATTGTGAATAGACTTGAAACGACAACATACGATCATCATGCAGCGTGAAAATACCATTCAGCTAAGCTTTGAGAATGGAACAACTAAACCGAGTGCTAGTGAAATACATGAATTTATATACGGAACTTTTAAATTGACATTAGATGAAATATATGCCATACAGATACCGACAACTGTTCGCGGTGTATATGTAAAATTAGTAAGACGAGCAACAATGGATAAAATTCTAGAAAAATATTCTGGTGAGGTAAACTTCCATTATGAAAATGGACAGATGACAAAAGTGAAACTTAGTGATGCTGGCCGAGAAGTGAAATATATTCGAGTGTTCAATCTCCCGCTTGAATTAGATGATAGACATATAAGTGCCAAATTAAGTGACTTCGGTGTAGTAGATAACATCACACGTGAAACATGGAGCACGAAGTTTAGATATAAAGTACAAAACTGAGTGCGAGTAGTGAAAATGTCATTGAGAAAACCCATACCGTCCTTTTTTCAGGTCGATAAATTTATGGCGCACATAATATATACTGGACAGACACCCACGTGTTAAATTTGTGCTAGTGACCTTCACAAAAAACAGGACTGTCCTCGCCGGAAAACAACGATCTTACGTGTTCCAACTCGCCCCATTAGATCTTATAGTGGAGCGGTAGTGCAGTTATCCATGGAAGACAAAGATGACGGAATGGAAAATGGAATTCCCCAGCAGACATGTGACCAAAAAGTGAATGACAACAATAGCGACCAAGAAACACCCCTTACCCCATTGATTCCGACCGTTCCAGTTGAAGAAAACGTGTCCACCCTTACAAGGAAGCAACCAGACTCCTTCCCTGAACAACAAGTGGAACCAAAAATCGACGTCATACCAACCCATGAGGTGGACGACCGAGAAATGGACCACACAAATCCAATGGAACATGAAGAGGATGACGAATCAACGGATGTTGAAAAGGATTCCTTACTTCCAAATAGAGGTGTGCGAAAGAGAGAACTACGATCCTCCTCACAGAAATTATCGGCTGGAACTGTAAGTAAAACAATACAGAAACGTAAAAATAAACAAAAGAATTCTTCATTTGCTTATCCTACGACGAAAAGTTCGAAAACAAAAGACCCCAAATTCGATAGTAATGACCAGCCAATGGTTGATAAACCATGACATTGCAAAAGGACGGGTTAAAAAATTTGAGTGTATAATGACCAAAAATGTTTGCGCAATGTTATTATTTATACTAATATGTCCCCTTTATTTCCTCTTGCAAAGTAAAATGGCCAATCCGGTTCTCCGATTAGCAACCATAAATGTAAATAAGTTAAGTAGTGACACTAAACTTGTGGCCTTACGTGAATTTTTAATTAATAATAATGTAGATGTTGCATGTGGGGTTCCTTCCTTGAAGTGTCATCAATATTATGAAGAATATAATAATTCTGTTCAAAATTATACGGGAACATCCATTTTGGTACGTCATGGTTGAAATATGTTAAATGTTCAGGTTCACCCCGGTGGGAGGATTATAATTGGTAAATTGGGTAACTTAAGTATTTGTAATGTGTATGTTCCTTCTGGTACTCAAAATAGAAATAGACGTAGAAATTTAATAACACAGGAATTAGCCCCTTGTTTAGATGGTCACATAGACCGACTTTGTGTTACTGGAGATTGGAATTGTACGTTACATAAAGAGGACCAAACTTCCACCTTCAGTTATTCCCCAGAACTCAACTCTTTAGTAACTGGTCTAAATCTCGTTGATGTATGAAAAAAATTACAACCAGGAAAATTAGGCTTTACTTATAAAACACAAACCGGGGCATCGCGTTTAGACCGTATGTATGTTCATAATAGTTTACAACATTTGGTGTCAGACATTGAGGTAATTCCTGTAATTTTTAGCGATCATGATGCAGTAGTTATGAAAATGAGATCCCCATTTGAATATATACATGTGGGAAGGGGATATTGGATTATGAATACCATAGTACTGAAGGAGGATCAATTTATTCAAGCCTTTCAAACGGCATGGGAAGGTTGGCAAAGACGAACGCTGAGAAATACCGATATTATACGACGGTGGGATCAAGTTTTTAAACCATCCCTCCAAAGAATTTGTCGTACGTATTGTGTAGAAAAGACGAGAAATTGGAAAGATTTAGTAAATTTTCATTTTTGTGTGTTACGAGAACTTCATAATAAGGCACAAATGGATAGGTCGACACAAAGTCGTATAAAAAAGATCAAGGCGCAATTACTTCAGTTATATGCCAAAAAGGTAAATAGCATAAAGGCAAGAAGTAAATTAATAAATATTGACCCCGATGAAAATAGTAGGTGAAATGCTTCGTTCTGGAACGGCCCTTTGACCTACTTTTTATTTTACGTCGTTTTACGCACTAAACTAACCTACAATGAGCGAAAAGAGGACAGAAAAAGCTCTGGCATCACTTTTTAAGCTATTTTTTTACCTTTTTCAAATCTTGCTCTTATGCTACCTCGCCTTTTGACCTACTTTTGAAATGACTTACGACATTTTCCTATAAGGCTGTCCTCCCTTACGATGTTTTTCTGTAAGGCGTACCTTTGACCGATTTTTGAAATGACTTACGACATTTTCCTATAAGGCTGTCTCCTCTTACGATGTTTTTCTGTAAGGCGCACGTTCTAGCAATGCTTATTGACCTACTTTTGAAATGACTTACGACATTTTCCTATAAGGCTGTCCCCCCTTACGATGTTTTCCTGTAAGGTCCCTCAGTGTAATCTACTACGTTCTGGAAGGCCCCTTTAACCTACTTTTTATTTTACGACGTTTTACACACTAAACTAACCTACAATGAGAGAAAAATGGACAGAAAAAAGCTCTGGCATCACTTTTTAAGCTATTTTTTTACCTCCTGCAAAATTTTGCTTTCATGCTACCTCGCCTTTTGACCCACTTTTGAAATGACTTACGACATTTTCCTATAAGGCTGTCTTCTTTTAGTGTAAGCTCCCACAGTGTAATCTACTACGATCTGCTAATGGGCTTCTGCTCTCAGCGTAATCCATTTTTTACGACGTTTTACGGATTAAAACTAACCTGCAATGAGAGAAAAATGGACAGAAAAAGCTCTGGCATCACTTTTTAGGCTATTTTTTTACCTCCTGCAAATTTTGCTCTCACCTCTTTGACCTACTTTTGAAATGACTTTCCTATAAGGCCGTCTCCTTTTACTGTAAGGTCCCTCAGTGTAATCTACCACGATCTTGCTCTCAGCGTAATCTGCTATGATGTTTCTTGTTTTTTAAAACTCTCAGGTGCGATCTTCTACAATGTGTGTGTGTGTGTGATAATCCAAATTTATTTTTGTTAAAAAAATCCCTTGCCCCTGCTACGACCTAACAGGCAACCTCTCCTACGATGTTTTGGGCCTTCTGTTACGATATTTTTCTGTAAATTACTCCTCATGATGTAAAAATTGGTATTGTAGCGGTATTTGAAATCGAGTGTGCTGCATGAAGGGGGAAAAGCCCGGAAGTACTCTTCCGCTCTCCATGTTCACTGAACAATAGTACTTCCGGGCTTTTCATCGAAAGCCGGGAAGTACTCTTCCGCTCTTTATGTTTATTGAACAAGAGTACTTCCGGGCTTTTCATCAAATGCGAGGAGTGATATGTTGAGGAAATCCCATTGTCTGACAAGAGTACTTCCGGGCTTTTCATCGCACCCCACGCTTTCGATGAAAAGCCCGGAAATCCCATTGTCTGACAATAGGATTTCCTCAACATATCACTCCTCGCATCCTCTTATAATCCGAAGCTCTGCCATGGAAACTTCCATATCATCTAGAGCGACTGTTCAGCGAGTTGATTCTTGAAACTAACCAAAACAGACGTTAAGGGATTGTGGATGCGACTCGCATGAAACAAGCCAAACACCTCTTAACGTATTGTTGAAGGAAATATACACTCGCAGAACACAAAGTATAGAAAGTTTTTTTGTTCCTGTTGAGTGTGTGTTCCAGAGAAAAGTAAGTACCTTGCATGATATGTTTTCTTATTGGTGTTTTGTTCTGTGAGTTGATTTTTGAAGCGAGCCCAACAGACGTGAAAGGGGATTGTGGATGCGACTCGCATGAAACAAACCAAACAGCCCCTTAACGTATTGTAGAAGAAAATATACTCGCAGAACTACACATACATTTTAGCATGCATTTTTTGTTTGTGTACCGTTTGTTGATAGGAAAAAATGTGTGTGCGGGACACATTATTAGGCTATTTTTTTATTGCGCTTGATATCAAGTGGAAAGTGTGGTTCGGATCTTATCTGTTTTAACTTTTTATGCTCAAAAAAAAAAATTTTCAGCTCAAAGGCTATGACTATGATTGCAGGGGGCTGTCTGCTGTGTTAAATCCACTTTATGCACAGTGAGGCTAATCGGGACTGGACCTACAGTTTAAAGTGGGATCCGAACCAATGTGTGCCTCCACCAAATATCAAACCCCGGGACCCGCCGATTACAAGGCAAATGACGCTACCACTGCACCATAGGGGGAGGCCCTGTCTGCTGTGTGGTTGTGTGGTGCTGACCACATCACATATGCGAGTTGTTCTGAATCCAAAAGGCGAGAGAGTTAGGGGAGATCCGTGAAGGCACTAGACCAAAAAGTTACATTGTTGTAGGTCCCATAGGAGCCGAGAAAATCAATGTCTTGGAAAACGTCTTAAGACAATTATCTTAATCTTTAAGAAAGTCGACCTCCGGTCTGTCAAGATGTTACTTCCGGTCTATCAAGAAAATTTTCTTAAGACAAATATCTTAAGACGTTTTCCAAGACATTGATTTTCTCGGCTCCTAATTGAGCTAGGATGATGATTGTGGGTTTGTTGGATAGGTTTTGATGATAACTACTCAACTACAAGCAAGTCCCCCTCAATTTTTTTTTCAAGAATTTCGATTTGATCCTAAAACTCTGCAAAACCTATTGGAGTGCTTTGGGCGTTTTAGATAAAAATTTTTTGTAATGGGCGGTTGTAGAAAAAGTCATTCTTGTTCGACGAAAGCGATATATTTTAAAACTGCTCTGTGACCCTCTCGTTCTTCACGTCGTGGACAAAGGACTTCTCTGCGACCAGGATGACGCTGCATAGGGTATCCTCGGGCAACGGACTGTTGAACTCGCAGACGACGTTGATGTTGGTGCGATCGTTGACCACCACCTGCTTTCTTTTCGTGGTGTTGATGACGAACATCGGCCTGCGTGCTTTGAATTCGCTGGGCGTGTAGTACATGTCCACGCTTCCCTCGGTCACGCGTTTGTAAGCCGAGAACGCTTCGTAAAGTTTGAGGTAATCGTCTTTTGTCATGTCGAGGTTGTAATTCTCGCGCGGGAACACTTCGTTGCGTCCATTCTTGAGATAAATGTTCTTGATTTTGCAGTCGTCGAATTTGCTGGAATCTTTCTCCTGGTTGTTATCGCGCCCGGTCTGAAAGAGCACTACGACGAAATCTGGCATGTCGAACTGTATGTTGTTGAACTGCGTCGTCACGTCGAATTCCATGTGACTTCCCGATGCCACCTTCTGTACGCACTGGTAACTGTGAAAGTGAATCGGCACCTGCGGACTTTTCAAGATCTCCGCTTTGTACTTGAGGGCGTAGTTGGTTTCGTATTCCACGATCGGCATTCTCAATTCCATGCTCCGGATGACGCATTTCGCCGCTTCGGGTAAAGTGTTGGCTATCGGCGTACCGTCGGCGTTCAAGTTGGTGTATCGCATCAGTGCGTCGTTGTCGTTGGCCGCTCTTCGAAAGGTGACGCGCAATCCTCCCTTCCACATGATCTCCTTGTAGTCGGAGAAGAATCCCGGCAGCAGACGCATGGGAAAGAGCACCGTGTGACTTGTCGTCGATATTTTGGTTCCCGCTTCGAACCCCCCGGCCTGATAGTATGCCGCGTCCGTTTTGGATAATTTCAATGTTCCCACTGCCGTCAACGTGATGCCTGGATAGTCTATTCTGTCTATGACGGTGTTGTGTTTCCTCACCTCCACCTGCGAGAAGAGGTGAGGCACGAAGTTGTCCACGAGTTTCAAATTGGCATTGGGCGGAAAGGCTTCTCCGCTTTCTTTCTTCACCACGTCGAATTGAAGGTAGAGGTCCGCTCTGTGAGGATGAACGAAGCCGTCCCCTACGTCCACGTCGTATTCGATCTCCCTGTTCGCTTCGTTGAGATTGGCGAACGTGCGACGGTTGGGAGGGAAAGATTGCAATTCGTAACTTTCGATTTGCTCCATTTTCACTATGCGTGTTATTTATTATACGTTGATCTCCACGATGGCCGTCGTCGTTGCACCTGCGAAATCCACCACCTCTCCTTTCTCGTTCGTCACCACCAACTCTATGTCGTCTATGCGGTTGCGACATACTGGAAAATAGATCGGCGAAGAGGGCGTGTAGATGATCGGTTCCATGAACTCGGAACTTGGTTTGAAAGTGGCTATGATTCCCGTCTGCTTGTGACTTCCTAATCCGTCCGAAGATTTCGTGATCATGCCTTCGGCCACGTTGCAGTGCACGTTCAGAGTCTCGATGGCCAAGAATTTAGGAATGTTGGTTGCCACGTGCTTGATGCCAGCTTCGAGTTTGGTGTCGTTCTCGAAACCTAAAAGTTCTCCCATGGTGCCCAGGTCCACGGTCTCCGTCGCGGATAGAATTTCCACTCTGTGGGTGACCGAATTTTGAGAAAGGTACGTGCCTTTGGGTAACTGAGCTTGCAAAGTGGAAAGATTGTATTGGCCTGGCGTGACGACGATGTGTTCGCTTCCGACGCTAATTTTGTTGTTGTGATGCGTGACGTTAGGTATGAGGTACATGCTGTAGAATGCACGCAGAGCCACGGATTTAGGATAGACGATGTCGTCGTGCAGCGTGAGTTTCAAGATCGAAGATTCGCTCGTGAGATGGAACACGCCCATTGTCGTGATGCTGTTTCAGGTTCCACAGTGCTTTCTGGAAATCTTCGATCGTGGGGTTATTTATTTTAGAGAGAAACGCGAGCACGGAGAGGCAGAGATGACCGCAGTTCACGTCACCGAAATCTTGAATGCGTTCGTCGTTGTAGTATATAGAGGTTTTGTTCGTTTTCAGGTAATGGACTAAATTTGTAGGTGGAACACCTCCGAAAGAATCGAAAACGAATGCTTTGTTATTGTCATCGTTTTTGTGGTAACATATCCAATGCGTGCCTGGATTTTCTTGATTGTCCAAGTTGACTACTCCACATTCTCTTCTTTTGACGGTTGAAGGTAACGAGTCGGACATGAAAACTCCTCTGAAGTGTTTGATTCGTAACGGTTCGATCAGAGATTCAATGTCTCGGTTGGTGAGTGCTGCTGTTTCTTTTTTTTAAACTTTTTCATCACGCCCTTCCCCCCTTTTTTCTCCATGGCCAGGTTGTGACGTTTCTGTTCTTCCAACTCGGCCTTGTTCTTCTTCGAGTCGATGACGGTTTTCGCGATGGCGGCACTTCCGCCGGCCAAACTTCCAACGGCCCCCAATGCTGCCAGGATGGCCGGGATGCTGAATATGAAACCTCCGATCTTTTGCTGTTTCCGCGAACGCTGCAACCTTTTCAATTGAGGTGTGCTGAGCAGCAATTTCATTCCGTGTCCTTTCGACAAGCAAGAACGTTTCTTCTCGCGTTGTTTCTTGGTGAGTAACCCATCGAGGGCACCTAGATTTTTTAGATTCGAATATGGTATCTGGTACACGACACCCTTGGGCTTCATGTTGATGCTCTATGTGTTATTTTTTCGCGGTATGTTATTTATATATAAATGTTCTGAGATTTTTTTTCAATGGATGTTATTTTATATATACTCCACGTAGCCCGTTACACAAATTCTATTACATGCTTTGTTTTCTTACCAAGAAGTTCCTTTGTCCCCTTGTACACGATTCGAGTTTTGTTCTCGATTAAGATAGCTAGCTTCTCGTCGGATAACATGATAGTGTATCGATCTGGTAAAAATAGACTGTATTGTCCGTTGAGCAACAGACGCACCTTGGGACCATACTGGGTAGAAACGATTGAACCGGAAGTTATCGTGTAAGGTTTGTCGACTTCCAATTCCAGAATTTTTACATACTCGACTGATAAATTTAGCATTTGTTTTAATGCTTGGAGGTCACTCATTTTTTCAGTTGTCATATCGAAGGAGAGAAATTTTCAGTGTGTGTGTTAGAGAAATTTAATTTTTTATTCACAATGTGTGTTATTTATATATATCGAAGATTATTTTTTTTTCACGATGTGTGTTATTTATATATATATTTTTTTCACGATTTGTATCGAAGATTTTTTTAACAGAGGAAGAAAGTTCGTGCTTCGGAGAACGCGATGATGTGAGTGATGATTTCTTCCGTCTCCTGCTTAGATTTTCTCCAATCATCAGTATATCGTCTTCTTCCCTGCCTCGCCTCGTGCAGTTCGTCCAACCTCTCGTTCAATTTCTCCCCCGCGGCCGACAGAAGAGTGTCGAGATCACCGCACCTCGTTCCACTGATCTCCCGAAGACGGTCCTTGAGAACTATTTCGCATCCCATGTGAAATGCCGGCGTCGTTTTAGCTATGATCACAAGTTTATTAACATCTCCGTTAACTATCTTTTTGAATATTTTAGATAGTAGTTCGTGCGGCAAATCAGTTATGCAAGCCATGTTGTTTTTTTACTGTATGTTATTTATATACCACACCCCAATTTTTGTTTTGTGTTCATGGCGATGGTGGTACCCAGTGCGGCGACCCGTTCACCCAACGATGCGTCTCTGCTCACGAACCTTTCGAAAGCTGCATGTTCCAATTTCTTGTCTGCTTCGTGACGTGCGTCCAGATCCGTCTGCGTGGTGTTGTAGGCAATGTCGTGATCTTTGCATGCCGCGTCCAACGGATTCACACCCTTGTCTCCTCTCTCCAATCTTTTCTCGAGTTTGGTACCAGGTCCGCAGTACTGGTAGCCAGGTAGATGCATCTCGAAAGGTAACTTGTTGATGATGTCGTTCACGAGTCCCTTTCCTTCGGCCACGTTCCAAAATTTCGGAGGCAGCGTGTTGATGATTTTGATCAGGTAACCTATGCCCTTGTCGTCGTTCACGATGAAGTTGGAAAGTTTCGTGCTGATCATGTCCACGATGCCAACCTTCTCGTTGTAGAAATTACGATTGCCTGCATTCTCTTCGCCGGCTATCACCAACAATCGGTCCACGAGTTTCCTAACGTCGTCCACCCAAACGAATTCTTTGGGTAACGTGTTGTAGCGTTTGACGCCGCTGCCTGTTTTGACCTGGTTCCAAATCGGTTTGATGAGATTCCTGTACTTCTCGCCGCTGCTCGATTTCACCCTATTCTGCGAGGCGTCGTTGTTCTGGTACAAGGCATCCGTCATGATCAGAATTTCCTTGTAACTTTGGTAATCTTCGTCGGTGTAATCTCTCGGCTGCTTTTTGGCGACGAGTTTCCACAGTCCCACCGTACCCGGATACCTGTTCCAACTATCCTTGTCGCCTAAATTGACTTTAATGTCGTTGCCTTCGAAGGTCACCTTCGATTTCCCAATCTTCCACACCACACCGCCGCCTTCGTTGCTTTCCATGCTCGGATACAATCCGAACACTTCATCCTTGTCGAACTTCCCCGTGCTCAGGTAGTCTCGTGCCAAAGGTCCCAACTCGATCTTATCCGAAGACGACGTGCTGCCTATGGCTCGACGTCGTGTCGGTACGTCCTTCAGTTCGAACGGCGTCGAAGGAATGCTCGAAATAGGTGTGGGTACGGCGTAACTTTTAGCTGCGAGTGGTACGAGTTCGTTGATCAAATTTTTATTTTGTTCCGTGACACTTTTAATTTCTTTACCTAGACCGCTGATGGCATCGATCACGGGTTGATCCTGACGTTTCTTCTCTTCGTAGAATCCGCGATTCTCGGATTTCCAACCTTCGAAGCGTTTCGCGAGGTAATCGCGAAGCTTGAGATTTTCGTCTTTGATTTTTCGTTTCGTCATGACGTTATTTATACACGTCGTTTCTCACAACGTTGCAACGTTTAGAAAGTCGTTGATTTTGTTTCTGTATTTTCCGTCGATGGGTTTCCTCGTCATGTCGATCGTCGCGAATCCGAAATCGTCACTGTTCCAACAAGAAGAGCAGCGTTCCGAAAATTGATTGTAGTTCATGTCTCCGCCTACGTAGTCATCGTACGCGTGCTTGAGGTTGGTGTGATCTTGACGAAACAAACATATGAAATTAGCGTTGTCGCGTAGTAACTGTTTTGGAATTTTGGAAAACGTTTGAGCTAGGTAAAAGCAATCCATTTCTTTGTGACGACCTTGCGTGAAAAAGTTGCGAATTTCATTTTGATTTTCCAGGATGGCATCGTCGAACACAACAACTGAATTTTCACGACAATCGTCGAGTGGTTTTATTTCCGAAGCGAACGTTGCAATGTCCAGACCATCGTACACTTTCATCAGTTGCTGGTATTTGGATTGCTCCAAACTTTTCGAGAATACGTACAGGTGCCTGTTCTTCCAATCTAACCAATTCGGTGCGAGGAGAAAATTGTCCACGAGCAGTGTCGTTTTCCCACACCCCGAAGGACCTACGATCAGACAGCGGATGCTGTCGGGAAGCAACTCACCGTTCTTTTTTTTTCTCGTTTGACTTTCCGAATCCGGTAGACGCTTCACCACGTTCCACGTACTCACAAGATCACTTCGTTCGCCTCGATCCAACTCTTTTCCGGAAGTCCCAGCCATTTGACAAACAGTTTGTCACCTTTCCTACGCAATACTTTCTCGATGAGGTACGTGTCGGGGTGTTTTGTTTTAGAGAGTTCCTCTTCGTAAAATCTTCCTTTCAAAATCTCGCCGCTACTATCTTTTATTATATACGTGTGTCGGTTTCCGGGTAAAACTAGAACCACCGTAAAAAGTTCTGTGCTCCAATTTTTTGTGAATCCCTTCTCGAAGGTGCGTTTGAATTTGCTGATCCTCACCCGGTCTCCAATTTTGTATTTAGCTTTTTTTGTCGTGGGTGTGTACTTTGGACAGTAAACTGTAGAAATTAAACGCTGCTCGTCAGATTTCGTAACGTCAGCTGGCTTCATGCCTATCGTTCTGTGTACCGTATCATTATAGGTGTCGACGAGTTCCGGCAGGATGTCGACCCATTTGTAATTTCCCCGAAGCGTGAATCGTTTCCACATGTGTGTTTTCAAGGTTCGATTGAATCTTTCCACGATGGCGGCTTTGATGTGACTGAAGGTCGAATAATGTTGAATGTCGTGTTTTTTAATAAACTTTTGGAATACGGCGTTGTAAAATTCCTTCCCCTTGTCCGTTTGCAGAAACCTTGGTTGTCTGCCGCCGCTTTCGCGAAAAATTAATTTGAATGCTTCCGTGACGCATGTTCCCGTTTTCGCCTTCAAAGGTAGAGCCCATGCGAATTTCGAAAATGTGTCTATGACGGTGAGGAGGTACTTGTTGCCCTTGTTCAATTTATGTACGTTTTTCAAATTGCCGCTACTCATCTCCACGAGGTCACTTTGCCAGAGGTCGTCGATGCCCTTGGTTACCACAGCCAAACGTTCGTAGTTACGGCGTGCAGGTTTATGCAATTCTTCGACGATGGCTTGCCTAGACATTTTTTTAGAGATTACGTTTCAAGAGAAGCACAAGCGTGATGGGATTCAACGAAGGTGGTACCTCGCTCGTGTTTTGAATGATCAGCTTATCGCCGGCACTCACGTCGAAAACGGTAAGATCTTCGTCTTCGTGTATTTCATATATGTTGCGCGTTTCGTTCCAACGTGCTAGAGGAATGTTTCCTGCTTTCTGGACAAGACGATTCGATATCAAGGCCATGGTGGGAACGCTAGCTTTTCTACCGTGAGACCAGTACGAAAATTCGTTTATCTGAATCGTGCCATCGAGGAGAAACTTGTAGTACGGATGATAAGGATGTAACATGTACAGTTTGTTACCTTCGACGAACGTGGAGATTCTCTGTTGATTGGGTACGCTGTTGATTTCGATGGCTTGCAGAGAATGCAGTTTAGCGAATTTAGTGTCGACGCCGAGCAGATTACTGTGAACGTGTCCGAGTTTATTTTCGATGGGCAGCAAATGCTCGACTATGGTATCCGTTACGGCAGACAACGACGGTTTGATTTTCACTTCCACGTTCAACTGCTTGTAGTTTTCGTTGAGTTCTTGCAACTTGGCACCGAAAGAAGCCAGCGTCGATTCCTGCGCGGATTCCAACACTCCGACTTGATCTCTGATGTTGACGACGATGTTCTGAAGGTTCTCGACTTGATTCAATTTCGAGCTCTTCTCGGTAAGATCGTTCACGATGCTTCGCATCTCTGTAAACTGTGTGTGAAGATCGGCGACGCTCTGCGAAGTGGGCAGTGTCGACACCAGCGAACTGATTTCGTCTCGAATCTGTTCCACGTTCGCCGTTTCCGTTTCCAGTCGTTTCAGCATACGTGATATGTTCCTTTTCAAAGCGTGCAATTCTTTGGAGGTGGGGAGATTGGCCACCCTACTCTCGAGATCGCTCAAAGAAATTTTGATGTCGCTCGATTCGGATAGTGCCGTCACCGCCATTTTCAATTTTTCCAAATCTTCGCTCGAAGGCACACTCGTCCGTAACGATTCCAAGTCACCCTGTATGTTGTCCAGTACGTGATGAAAATGAGCGAGATTGGATTCGACGTTCAAATTTTCTAAATATTCGATCTTCTGCTGAACCGCGCTCAACGCGTCTTGAATGCTCGTCAACGCTCTCGCTTCAGCGTGAATATTTTTAATTTCTTCGTTGATCAATTCCAAGGATGCCTGAAGCGTAGCGATGGTGGTTTGAATGTGTTCGAAATCTTGATAGGCCTCCAATTGAATTTTTACGTTCGCAACGCTTTTACCGATGACCTGCAGTTCGTCCGACGATGGTAGGTTCGTCATGGTATCTTCCAAAGTCTGTAACTTGGATTTAATTTCTTCCAACGTGCCGGTGAATTCTTCTTGTAATTTGGAAACGACGACGTGCAAGCGTTCTACATCAATATCGTTCACCACGGTTTGAAGTTCGGAGAAATTCTTTTCGATTGCGGAAGTTCGTTCTTCGATTTCGAGTTTCAATTTTTCCAAATCTTCATTTTTCGATTGAAATTGCTGTAATTTGGCCAAATCATTTTGAAGCGAATCCACACTCAACTGTATATTTTGAACGCTGTCGTAAGAAGGTACGTCGACATAATTTTTTATGAGCGTTTTCAGTTCGGAATCGATTTTCAGAATGAGGTCGAGACATTGCGTTTGGAGCGTAGCGATTTCCGACTCTAAACTTTTGTTTAAGGTCTCCTGCAAAGCGATCAAATCGGTCCTCAACTTCTTAACACGAACGTCCAACATGAGAATCTCTTCCGCGTGGTCCACACGCTTGGTGTTGCCGAAAATGTCGTTAGGCATTTTTGGTTAACGGTTATTTATAATAGGATAGACGATTCGTAATTCTACGAAGAGAGGAATGAGTTTGTCGTAATCTCCGAGGAGTTCCATGTAAAGGTAATCTCCTGCAGAAACATCGTATGCCATGTTAGAAAGTATTTTGTCGTGCTTGATTCGAAAAATGTTCTTGCCGGTAGATATTTTGATTTCGCCTACATTCTCCGGATTCACGGTGATCCGAAGTTTCCCGTCGATCGGAATTTCGTAGAAATGTAAATTGTTGTTGAAGACGTAAAACATCTTGCCCACGTCCTCATCCAATTTCGTCCAAATGCTGTTGAGGTGAATGATCAACAGACCGTTGAGTTTAGTTAACACGGAAGGTAGAAATTCATGATCTGTCGTCGTGCGGTGTACAATCTCCATTGTTTGCTTTCGGAAACCAAAGAGATTCATGTTGGTTATTTAAAAAAAAATTGAGATTGTATCTAATATAAATAACACCACAAAAAATGTGCAATTTTTAGTAACTTCATCTTTTTTTTTCTTAGCAAAAAATGGAGAAGAAGGAAGCGAAACGTGCATGCAACCAATGTGGGAAATATATATCCATTTCTCACTTGAGAAGACATCGGAAGAATGTGCATGGCGAAGGATCAAGTAAGAGAAAGCTCGATGATGACGATCAAGCGCCACGAAAGAAGCAGAAGAGTGGCGGCGAAAGTATTCGAAATATTTTAACCGAGGAGACTTTCCGATCTGAAGAAACATCTGATCTAAACAACTTTTTTCGCTCGGTCAAAAGCAAGTTAATTTCGTCTATCACCAAAGCTTTGCTGCAATGCTCGTTGAAAATCCACCTCATCGTTTCCGTCATTTACGAAAACATGAAAAAAGAGCGAGAAACTTTCCATCATTACACTGGTGTAAAGAGCCTCCACGCCGCCGACGTCGATGAGGTGGATGCCATTTGCAACCAGATGTTTGACGCTTTGTTGAACAAGCATGAGACTTTCCAAGAACGTGGATCGGGTTGGACACTTTGCGATTCGCCTCACACTTTAACTTTGAAGGTGGCACGATACAACCCGATGGGAGCATCCAGCTACATCAATTTGCCTTGGGAAATAGACGATAAGAAAGCCATAATCAACATACAAAATGAGGATTACAGATGCTTTTTGTGGTGCATCATTGCCGATCATCACCCAGCCAATAATAACAAACATCGTTTATACCACTACAACAAGCCAGAATATCTCTCAGAATTTGAAAAACCTATGGCTGGCATTAATTACCCTGTAAATCTACGAGACATTAGTAAATTTGAGGCACAGTACAAAACAGATAAAAACGAAAGTATAGCCGTACACATCTTCGGATTAGACAAAAACAACGCCATCTACGTTCTCAGACACAGCAACATTAAAAGTAATCATGTCATCAGATTACTCCTGATCGAAGATGATGATAATTATCATTACTGTCTAATTCAGAATCTTCCAAAATTAATAAGAAGTCAAATTACCACAGATCACCATAAAATTCGAGTATGCGACAGATGCCTGAGTATATTCTACGGTCGAGGAAAAAAAATGCTGATGAAGAACTCCAAGATCATCATGAAATGTGTAGTAAACATCGGGCTACGGCTATCAAAATGCCTTCTCGAGACATGACATTTTCCAACTACAAAGCATTACTCTGGCATCCCGTGGTGATATGCGCCGACTTTGAAAGTTTCCAACTTGCACTCGCCACATGCGAACCGAATCCCAGCGTATCGAGCACCACCGAAATTCTACATCACGAAGCCTGCGCTTTTGGTTTGATGGTCAACAACACAGGCAATGTTATTTTACATCGTGGCAATGATGCTCCACAAAAATTCGTTCAAACCTTGAAACAGATGGCCATAAAATTCGCTCCTCTACTAAGAGAAGACAAGGCAGTGGAGCCTCTTACCCAGGAAGAGAAGGATGCATACGACCTTGCCTCTCAGTGTGGTGTGTGCGAAAGTAACTTCACCCTCGAAAATGTCAAAGTTCGCCACCACAATCATCACACCGGAAAATATGTGGCCCCCCTGTGTAACAACTGTAATCTTCAAGTCAAGAAACCGAATTTTATTCCTGTATTCATTCACAATTTGGAGGGCTACGACGCCAAAATCTTCATAAAGGAGATGGGATGCGACGCTCAACCCATTAGCGTCATAGCTCGCACCAACGAGAAATTCATTTCATTCAGCAAGAAGGTGGACGTTGAAAATGGCAATCACGTAGAAATTCGTTTCTTGGACTCCTACAACTTTCTGTCTTCGAGTTTGGCGACACTCGCGTCTCAACTCACCGACGATGATTTGGTCGCCACCAGGAAATGTTTTGGCGACCAACATTTACCACTGTTGAGACGCAAGGGTGTTTACCCCTACGAATACATGACGGATGCTTCCAAATTCTCAGAAACATCGTTACCACCGAGAGAAGCATTCTACAGTCGTCTTAGCGACACCTGTTGCAGCGAAGAGGACTACCATCATGCTCAGCTCGTCTGGTCTACATTATCTTGTCAAACCATGGCCGACTATCACGATCTGTATCTGAAACTGGATGTTACGCTATTGAGCGACCGTTTTCATCTCCATCGCTCGAGAGGAATGGCAGCATATGGTTTGGACCCCGCTTTCAGCTACACCACACCGGGTTATTCTTGGCAGGCGATGTTAAAATCCACGAAGGTGGAGATTGAACTCATCAAAGACATCAATCAATTTTTGTTTGTCGAAGAAGCAAAACGTGGTGGAATCGTCCAGTGCCCCCTTCGATACGTCAAGGCCAACACTCGATATGTCGGCGATTTCGATGCGCGGAAACCGACAAACTTCTTGGCATACTGGGACATGAACAACCTGTATGGTTATGCCATGTCCGAGACTCTGCCCATCGGAGAATACGAGTGGATGAGCGAGCAGGAACTTCAAGATTGTTTGGAGTGGAGCGAAGATCATGAAAATGGATGTTTCCTGAAAGTAGATTTGGAATATCCTGCATCGCTTCATCGAGAACACCATGGATTTGCGATGGCACCTGTGATGGAATCGGCTCCGGAGAAGAAGCTGATGCTCACCTTCAAGAGCAAAGAGAATTACGTGGTGCATTATCGTCTCCTACAATTCTACCTCCAGCATGGATTGGTTTTGAAGCGCGTGCACTCGGGATTGAAGTTTAGACAGACCAGGTGGCTAGCACCCTATATCGAGGGCAACACTCAACGTCGAGCATCAGCTTCTTCTTCCGCAGACAAAGACCTATACAAATTAATGAACAACAGCATCTACGGCAAGAGCATGGAAGATGCGAGGAAAAGAAGAAATATCAACTTGGTCTCCGACCCGAAGAAAATAAACAAGCTCGTCGCTCAGCCCACGTACAAGAACTTCACGATACTGAGCGACACGTTGGTATTGATCGAACGTGCTCTCCGTCACACAACATTCGACAAACCAATCGCCGTAGGAGTCGCGATCCTCGAGTTGTCGAAGCTGGCCATGTACAAGTTTCACTACGACATCATGAAACCACGCTATGGAGAGGGGATCGAGGTGGCGTACACCGACACGGACAGCTTCGTGTACAACATCCACACCGATGATCTATACGAAGATCTCAAAAGCATGAGCCACCATTTCGACTTCTCGAACTATTCAAAAGATCACGCTCTCTTCGACAACAGCCAGAAAATGACGATCGGGAAGATGAAGGATGAAGTCAACGGCCGCATCATCACAGAGTTTGCGGGTCTTCGAGCGAAAATGTATGCCGTGAAAATCCAGGACGAGACCGAAATAAAAAAGGCAAAAGGGGTGGGGCGTTCGAGCACAAACAAACTAACCATAGAAGATTACAAGTCGTGCTTGTTCGACAAAAAAATCAAACGCATGACCGAACATCGGATCACGAGCACCATCGACCAGTTGCATACATCCACGATCAACAAAGTGGCGCTTGATCCCCACGACACCAAATTGAGGCTACTGGACTGCAACATCCACACCCGAGAATGGGGATGCCATGACGAGGAAGAAATCTGCTCGCACCATTAGACTTTCGCATCAAAAAAGTACGTATTATTTCTTGCACCACTTTTTTTTTTTAAAAAAACAATCATTCACACTAATTTTTGCATTCACACATTTTTTTAATATTTTTCTATCATATTATGTACACTATTTGAGTATATTTTTTTTATTTTTTTTCAGATGGTGCACCCCCACGGAAACTTTTTTAGTTCTTACATATTCCATTCTTAACCAAAATTTTTTCTTCTCTTCAATCATAAAACACACACATTACACACGGAGGTTCTCTGTAGGGAGTCATGGGGGGGGTTAAAAAAAAAAACCCATGAAACTCTACAGAGGCATGGCTTTGTTAGCCGTGGCCATTAGAACTGTGTTGGGCACCACGCACCCCTGGCGGGATATTTTCTTTTTTTGAGGGGCCAGGGATTTCCTTAACAAAAAATAAATTTTGATTATCACACACACACACACATTGTAGAAGATCGCACCTGAGAGTTTTAAAAAACATGAAACATCATAGCAGATTACGCTGAGAGTAAGGTCGTGGTAGATTACACTGAGGGACCTTACAGTAAAAGGAGACGGCCTTATAGGAAAGTCATTTCAAAAGTAGGTCAAAGAGGTGAGAGCAAAATTTGCAGGAGGTAAAAAAATAGCCTAAAAAGTGATGCCAGAGCTTTTTCTGTCCATTTTTCTCTCATTGCAGGTTAGTTTTAATCCGTAAAACGTCGTAAAAAATGGATTACGCTAAGAGCAGAAGCCCATTAGCAGATCGTAGTAGATTACACTGTGGGAGCTTACACTAAAAGAAGACAGCCTTATAGGAAAATGTCGTAAGTCATTTCAAAAGTGGGTCAAAAGGCGAGGTAGCATGAAAGCAAAATTTTGCAGGAGGTAAAAAAATAGCTTAAAAAGTGATGCCAGAGCTTTTTTCTGTCCATTTTTCTCTCATTGTAGGTTAGTTTAGTGTGTAAAACGTCGTAAAATAAAAAGTAGGTTAAAGGGGCCTTCCAGAACGTAGTAGATTACACTGAGGGACCTTACAGGAAAACATCGTAAGGGGGGACAGCCTTATAGGAAAATGTCGTAAGTCATTTCAAAAGTAGGTCAATAAGCATTGCTAGAACGTGCGCCTTACAGAAAAACATCGTAAGAGGAGACAGCCTTATAGGAAAATGTCGTAAGTCATTTCAAAAATCGGTCAAAGGTACGCCTTACAGAAAAACATCGTAAGGGAGGACAGCCTTATAGGAAAATGTCGTAAGTCATTTCAAAAGTAGGTCAAAAGGCGAGGTAGCATAAGAGCAAGATTTGAAAAAGGTAAAAAAATAGCTTAAAAAGTGATGCCAGAGCTTTTTCTGTCCTCTTTTCGCTCATTGTAGGTTAGTTTAGTGCGTAAAACGACGTAAAATAAAAAGTAGGTCAAAGGGCCGTTCCAGAACGAAGCATTTCACCTACTGAAAATGTATCTTTAAATCATGTAGTTCAAATACATAAAAGAAAATAAAAAAATTTAATTACCAAACTCCAAAATAACGAAGGAGAATGGTGTCAAAACGAAGGAACTGTACGTAATTTATTAAGGGAGAACCTTTGTGAAATATATAATGTTGCAAGTAATTCCCTGTCTGATTCCACAGAATATATCCAACAATATTGTCCTCATGCTGAGTTTGAAAACGAGACAGAAAATGGAACAAAATTTACGATAGACGAAGTTTATCACGCAGTGTGTGCGGCAAAATCGAAATCCTCCCCAGGCCTAGATGGAATTTCTGGTACCTTTTGTTATCAATTTTGGCCCCTTATAGGACCTACGGTAACAGAATGGGTAAATGCAGTCCTTACGACAGGGCAACTGAGTACCTTATGTAAAACGGGGGTTGCAATTTTCATAGCAAAAAAAGAGAATCCACGGAAGACAGTTGATTATAGACCCATAACAATGTTTAATACGGATTATAAAATATTAACCAGATGTATCTTAAACAGGTTAAAAACAATATAGAAACATTATTTCAGCCCTTTCAATATGGAGTACTAGGTAATCAAACAGTATATCATCTACTATCCAACATAAGAGATTGTATTTCACTGTGTGAAAATACTAAGACAGATGCTTTATTAGTGTCTGTTGAATTTTCTCAGGCGTTTGATCGTGTAAACCACCAGTATTTATGGCAGATGTTAAATTACATGGGTATACAACCGGTCCTTATTACTCAAATTCGGAATTTAATGGAAGGTATACACATCAAAACAAAGGTAAATCAATTTCTCTCTAAGCCCTTTGTAGTACGTAATGGCTTACCTCAAGGTAATCCCTTGTCTCTGGCGCTATTTGCGTTATCTTTGGCCCCCTTTCTATGTCATGTAAATGAACAAGTCCAAGGATTTTCTGTAAACGGATTCCACATGAAGGCCAGTGCCTTTGTGGATGACGTAACGGTTGTTTGTAAACACAATGCAGATGCTTTGGCCTTTAAAAAGTGTCTTATCGATTACGAGAGAGTATCCGGTGCCAAAGTCAACAACTTGAAAACACGCTGTATGGCTTTAGGGTTACAGTGGCCTGTTTCAGCTACAACAGTGCTCCCAATGCAAAACTCGCTAAAGATATTGGGAATAATGTTTGGCTCTACTATTAAAGAAAGTATAAACTTAAGTTACCAGAAATTATGTACAAATTTAAGGTATTATTTATACATGTATAATCATCTTGACTTATGTTTAATTTCACGAATTACTTTCTTAAATATATATGGCCTGTCAAGATTATGGTATACTTGCCAGATTCTACCATTAACACCTCAATATACGGCCACAACCAAGGGCCTGATTGGAAAATTTGTGTGGAAAAATAACGTTTTTAAAGTTAGACAATCTAGTCTTAGACGTTCCTATGTACAGGGTGGCCTTGAATTGATCGATTTCCAAGTGAAAGCAAGAACCTTGTTCTATCAGCGGTTTGTAGCGCGGGTATTCAGCGTAAATGAACCAAATGCTGACTTCTTACGACAATTGTTCACTGAAATTCCACTGGTGTCTCCGGTAAACAAACCAAAGGTGACACCTTTCTTCAGTTATTACTCTCCTGTGATAATTGATTTAATATACGCTTTGATGAGAAATGACGATCCACCAAAACAAACTGTACGTAAAAATCTATAAACAAAATATTGCCAAGGAACCCCCTGCTTCACATATTATGGGAAAATATCCAAATTATAAATGGACCATAATTTGGAAAAATATACATGCACGCCACCTCACAAAAAAACAAAGATCATGTTGGTTTAGAGCCATAAATGAGTTAATACATGGTAAAGAAAAAAGAGCTCGATTAGGATTTAGTATAGATGCGTTATGTACCACGTGTAATGAAACTGATACAATCGAACATCGTCTGATTATGTGTGGAAAAATGAAAGAGGCATGGTTATTTTTACAACAATGTATAAGTAGAATTTGTCGTTTGTCACTCACTAGTGTTAAGGTAGACTATATCCTAAAGCCGGAGTTCAATTTTTTTCCGGCTACCAAACAACAATCTTTTCAGTGGCTTTTTAGCCACTTTTGTAATGTATGAAAATATAGAAAATCCGGTTTCAGGAAATTTTCGAGACTTTTGTAATGCTTATGCAAACTCTTGTGGTGTATGGAGAAAAAGACATACGTATGCAAATTATTTGCAAATTGTAGTTGGATAATTTAATGTAACAGGAATTATAGTTGGTGATAATTTAATGTAAAAAGAAATGTAAATAAAAAAAAAGTCGGTAACGCGTCTGACTACCATGCTAAAGGTCCCGGGTTCGATCCCCGGCCGGTTCAAATCCGGGAACTTTTCTAACGTTGGAAGCGGCTCCGGCGCCCACCCAGTGTCGAATAACATGGGTACCTGGGGGAAACCCTGGGGAGTAAAGGCGGTCAGGGGCGTGATGCTGATCACATTACCTCCATTCACGACCGGATCAAGAAAGTGTGTTGCGTTACCCCCACACCCCCTATACGCCTTCATGGCGTGGTGCTAAGCACAGGGGAGAGCTTTACCTTTACCTTTTTTGCAGTGAAGATTAGTTACAGTTACAGTAGTAATATATTTTGTTCTTTCACATCAGAAAATGCAACAGAAATTGTACAGAAAGTACCAGAATGTTATTTTTATAGGTATATTATTACATTTATACTTTATTTACATAACGACATAATGAGATTATACATAGAAATAACATCGTTTGCAAAGCAATAAACAAGGAAGTGGCGTGTCATAACTTGTCACCAGAAGACCATGGATTACACATCACAGTCTGAGCAAATGAGAGGTCCTTCATCATCCTTAGTGACGCCCAGACACTATACATCAACATAAAAGAACAAATGTCACATTTGTACATGCTCTTTACGATATATTCTTATGTGGGCCATATCGAGTCCACCTTACATAGTGTTCGTTTATCGTTCGATTTAAACAGGACTTTGATTAAAGCCTAAACTAAATACATTGTTTTAAAGTACAAATTATGAACTACAATAATATGGACTAGAGATATAAACACGTATCATTTGGAAGATGTAGTACGTAGATAGTAAGTAATAACTTACGTATGCAATATTAGAACATATAGAACACAATCATTAGGTCCGGCTACTTCGCTTCATTGTCCTAAAGTTACGGCACAGGTTCAATCATGTCATTCGGACAGCCCAAATGACATACAAACGTTATCTGTTGAATTCACCATGTAACTACTTGGAAACAGCAAATAGGCCATATTGGGTACTAGGCTATATTGGGTTCAGGTACGTTACATGAGATTGATTGATTGATTAAATTGGTGTTTTAAGTTCACCTTATGCACAGTAAGGCTAATCGGGACTGGGCCTACACTTTAAAGTGGGATCCGAAGCACTATACCGAGGTATGTGCCTCCACCGGGTATCGAACGCGAAACCCTTGATTACAAGGCGACGACTCAACCACTGCGTCATCGGAGAGGCACCCTAATATACGTGAGAGTTGTATGGTAATGGCGTTGTTGGTAAAATCAAGGAAGGGAAGGGTTTCCCTTTTGGGTAGATGCTTGGACAAGACAATGTTACTTAGCGTCGTTGCCTTGTAATAAAGGGGTCTCGGGTTCGATACCCGATGGAGGCACATAGTGGTTCGGATCTCACTTTAAACTGTAGGTCTAGTCCCGATTAGCCTTACTGTGCATAAAGTGGACTTAAAACTCCAACTCAATCAATCAATCAAGACAATGCTACTTGGTGAACGTTGCCACATCGTGTCTGGTTAGTAGCAATTTTATCCTTGTCCAAGTGGCCCTGCTCATAAATGGCATAGCATTTCTACTGCTTGAACATTCTGCAAGGAATGCTAAGCACATGGAATTTTTCAGATTCTATCACAAAAACAGTGGGTTTTTTATTATATTGATTTTTTATATTATTGAGGCTTAGTCTACATGCAGTCTATTTATGCAGGTGAGAGGGCTTGAAAATTTCGATCTCAGGTAACCCATTACTATCTGTCGGAGTATTTTAAGGATATTTTATATTTGTTATGTGCCACTAGAATATCAAAGCTTGCTTAATTTTTATGTCTGTAACGCTGTTATTGTATTTTTAGCTAAGGCTTACTGGATAAAGTACAGGAATTCGGCTATTTGCCCTTATACGAGGCCAAACTTTTACTGTAACGAAAATTATTATGTGTCTATGAGGACTGGAACCCCTTTACCAAGGGGTCCAAAGTCGAGTAGTATGCGATACAATTTTAAGAAAGCTAATTTCGTCAGTATGTTTCACAAATTTAAATCAGCTAAAGGGAACAATTACATAAATACAACGATATCGACAAATTTTAGGAAATAATTAAGTGTATATTTGATGAATGCGTCCCATTCTCCCGCTCAACTTATTCTAATCAGTACCCATGTTGGTTCACGCTAGATATTATAAAAGGTATAAAGATCAAGTCACACCATCATAAAAAAATGGAAAAAAAAACAAGGGAATGTAGGGTATCATGAAGCTAACTTTAAAGCCCTAAGAACGAAATTAAAAGCGGAAATAAACAAAGCTTACCAAAACTACCTTAACAACTGCGAAGCTAATCTGACTCGCGACCCAAATCTATTTTGGTCTTTAGTGAAGAATAAAAGGAAGAATCCGCCAGCCCAACCAACCAAACTCAATGGTGAACCTATTAGTAACAATAACATCCAGAACCTTTATGCTACATATTTCGAATCTGTCTTTTCCGCGGAACCATCCTCTTACGAAACCACACGTACGAACGCGCTCCCGAAATCCCAACTTAGTCTCTTAAGCATCCCAGAAATCTCCCTAAATGAAATCGAATATGTCCTATTACATAGCCAGCTCCGGTGTCCCCCAAGGTTCGAACCTAGGCCCCCTGCTGTACTTGATTTTCATTAACGATGTACCAGATGCACTAAAAAACTCCGAAAAATTAATCTTTGCTGACGATGTCAAAATTTTCAAAGAAATTAAAAGCGATCACTGCACGAAATTACAAGACGCACTTAACGAAGTACTTGATTGGTGTAAAAACAACAAGCTTAATCTCAATCTCAAGAAATGCAAAGTAGTATCATTCACACGTAACAAACATCCCATCCAATACTCGTATAACATTTCCGACGTAGAAATCCTAAGAGAGAATACTGTAACTGATCTTGGAGTCACATTTGACAAAGCTTTAAATTTCCAGACACACACTGCGCGCATTCTCAGTGAAGCGCACAGGAACCTAGGATTTGTGATGAGAATGGGTAGCCAGTTTAAGAAAAAAGAAACCTTTTTGCTACTTTACTATACATTTGTCAGATCAAAACTTGAATATGCCTCAGTCGTTTGGGACCCGTTATTTATAAAGGAAATCGAAAAAATAGAGAAACTCCAAAATAAATTCTTAAGATATTTTATCCAAAATTCACTTCGGGTGACATCTTACGCAACATGCTGAGTGTCCCGTCCCTTGAAAAAAGAAGACAGATGCACCAGTTAACCTTCCTTTCCAAACTTGTCAATGGAAATATAGACTCCTCCGCACTTCTCGCAAAAATAAACTTTTATGTTCCATACTCAAAATTAAGACCCAGAAATGACCTCTTCCAAATTTCACGCGGTAGAACCATGACGGCCTAAACGGATCCCATGAGGAGGATGTGCGCGTTGTACAATATAGTCTCCAGCAATACCCCTGACATTGATATACAGGTATTGGACATTATTGAAACTGAAACACCTGCACAAATAGCCTGGGATATTCGCGGGACTCACCAGAGCCATCTGGTAGTTGAAATCATACTTATGGGCAATGAGTCACGTTTGCGGGTCCTTGGTAGTCACTCCAGTAGAAGAGGTTCGTCAGTGAACGTCAAATCGTGTGTGTAGAGCGGTATAATGGGGAACATATCCGACTTCAAAAGAGGGCAGATCGTAGGGGTGCGTCTAGCAGGCGCATCTATGTCCAAAACTGCAACACTTTGTGTCGTCTCACGAGCTACAGTATCCAGGGTGATGTGTGCATATGAACAGGAAGGACGAACCACATCCAGGAGGAGCAACTGCAGAGGACAACGGAAGTTGTCGGAAGGTGACGTCAGGGCATTGACTAGGATTGTTGCACGAAAACGGAAAACCACCGCATCGGCAATCACCGCAGAAGTGAATACACACCTCACAGAACCTGTGTGCACGAAAACAGTCCATCGATACCTGCATAAGGCGAACATTCATGGCAGGGTTGCTATCCCGAAGCCTTTCATCAGTAGCACAAATGCCGTAAAGCGGGTTCAGTGGTGCCAGACTTATAAAAACTGGACGTTGGATGACCTAAAACGTCTCATATTCTCGGATGACTCCAGCTAGACCGTGTTCCCAACAACAGGGAGAGTGTTCGTCTGGAGAAGTCCCTCTGATGCATACAACCCAGACTGCTTGGTACCCACAGTCAAACATGGAGGCGGATCCGTGATGGTGTGGGGTGCAATATCGTGCGAGACTTTGGGCCCACTAATTGTTCTCGAGGGTCGTGTCACTGCCAAGGACTATAGCACCATTCTTGAGGACCATTTACACCTTATGGTTCAAACACTCTTCCAGGACGGTGGTGCTGTGTTTCAGGATTATAACTGCCCTATTCACACTGCTAAACTTACCACAGTGTGGTTCGATGAGCATGACAGTAAGGTTGAACATCTGCCATGACCCGCTCAATCGCCGGATCTCAACATTATTGAGCCTGTATGGGGTTTGTTAGAGGATCGAGTGCGGAAACGTTTCCCTCCACCACGTACACGTGCTGAACTTGACACTGTGCTTCAGGAGGAATGGCTCCAAATCCCTCAATCGATCCTTCCCACGTCGTGTTGCTGCTGTACTGGCCGCCAAAGGTGCCCCAACACCTTATTAAATAAAAATTATGGCTTTCTACCAGGTGTTTCAGTTTCAATGTCCAATACCTGTATTTAGATCTAAAAGCAAACATATTATGTGAACCCTGTATATAATAGCATTGTAACCAAATATGTTGTATACTTTATGCTTTATGATATACCACCCTTGTATTATATCTTGTTGTTATGTAATGATTATTCTCTTTCGTCTTATACGTAGTTATTTTCTCATTGTCTTTGTTTTCTCTTTCCAATTCTTAATTACTTGTTTTGTCAGTATGTATGTGAACTGAACTCAGATAACCTCAAAACACTGTAACTGGGCATTTGCCTGTAGTGTTTAATAAATAAATAAATAAATAAATATCTGGACGCTCACCAACATTGTTTATTTTTTCCCATAAATATAACAATTTAACAATATAATAACAATACGAAGTTAACAGACGGCTTTCCAAACCTTTCTTACTATCCTAGAAGAATTATTTAGCCTTATATCCATTTTCAGCGTACTTTTGAAGTATTACTGGCTTTTTTGAGTGTCTGAAGAATTATTTTTGTTGCATCAACATTTGGGTTATTTCCATTTGGTTTATTATACGAGGCTACAATCACTATCTGAGGACTAAAATCCTCTGATTGAAGCTAAAAGCTTAGGCTGTAACTAGGCACTTAGCATGTATATCGACTAATCACAGGACAACACGAACCTTACAGAGGATTGTAGGTGACGTAGTGGGTTGTGGTCCACACGCCAGAGCCTTATTAGCCTGCAAGAAGCACTTACAGCTAATATTACGAGGAAATAAGGTTGATTTTTTACTGTTTCACAAGAAGGCTATCCTTTACACACCCAATATTTGCTTTTTCAAGTAACTACATGTACCAGAAGCACACAGGCCAACACTAACTAGAGTGCTATGCAAATTATATCAGGTGCTAATGTATCAAGAACTATGCTTGTCTATATTTCTGAGAAATTACGCAAAAGCAGATTACCCGATTTAAGTATCTCAAAAACAGACTTTTCTATGTAAGTATATTTTTATAGATTACTAAGTTTAACAGATCAAACAGGAGGACTGCAAAATTCATTAAATGTAGTTCTATAGTATAGGTGGATTCAGAGATATAAAAAGAACAAATATAAGATTTCGCTTTTTTTGCTTTTGAGGCTATTCGCGACGCTAAGGATAAATGGCGAGGAAATGTAACGGAGGAGAAACAGTCCCAAAAGTTATGGGCTGCATATAAGTTAATACCACAGAGATATTACAGTAGGTGTAGGTTCTACCACCAGAATATTTCTATCATAAAAATACTGGTTATGCTGTACTGTTAGCTAAAGATGCTGATATTTGAGAAACTTTAAAGCTTATTTGCAAAATTTTAAGATAAATAATAATCTTTTAGACTGTAAACATATTTTATATCCATTCTGCACAAGATCCGATGACAAAATTTAAAAATTGTAATCGCCCAGACAGGGACTCGAACCCTGGACAGATAGGTTAAAAGCCTTACGCTATACCAACTAAGCTATCTGGGCACAAGGTATTCTTTTCTTGAAAAGTTTGTTATGTTAAGAAATATATTGAAACACTTGAGAACTCTCTTGGTCTGGTTCGACAGAGGAGGAGACAACATTTCCAAATTTTTACAGACTGGGTGTATTTTTCCACTATAGAGGCCTTCACTATATGTAATTCGAAACGCTAAAGTTCAGCTAGCTTTCAAAATTGAGGTAAAAATTGTGTTTGGCGAGATTAATATACAGGGTGATTACAAATGATTCATCGGGTTTTGACGTCTTATAACTTCAAATATATAATGCCCACCCGTTTGTACTAATAACCAATGAAAAGAGCATATTTTAAAGTTTTGTTTGTCATTGCAAGTTTCATTGTAATGCACCAGGCGGCAGGGTGATAACAGTTTGCAAAATGACGACTAATCAACAGAAAGCATTTTGTGTGTCACAATATGAGAAGACTGAATCCGTCACTACCGTGCAGAGTGCGTTCTGAAGACAGTACAGCATACAGCCACCAACCCACCAAAGCATTCTGCAGTGGTATCGACAATTCAAGGACACAGGTTGCCTCTGTAAAGGAAGGAGCTCTGGACGACCAGGTGTTGCAGTTGAAACAGTGGAGAGTGTCCGAGAGGCATTCCTTCGTAGCTCAAAGAAATCTACACGTCGTGCAAGTCGCGAACTGGGCATTCCTCAGCCAACTTTGTGGAAGATTCTGCGCAAGCGATTACATCAGAAACCATACCGCATACAGCTGCTGCAACGTTTACAGCCAAGCGACCGCACCATCGGATGCAACTTTTGTGAACTTTTCCAAGAAGCAATGGAAGATGACGAATTTACCTCTTGACTCGTATTCAGTGATTAGTGTTGCCCACGAGACGAGACGGGACGAGACTTTGGTCTGTCCCGTCCCGTCTCCTGAAAATGCTGTCTCGTCTCGAAAATATTCGTTTGTCCCGTCTCGTGTCCCGTCTCGAAGGGTTCTGTCTCGTCTCGTCTCGTCCCGTCTCGTTTTGTCCCGTCTCGTCTCGTAAAAGTGATCCGGGATATCATGCCAACAAAAGTCAAAAGTAGCAGAAACACGAAATATTTTTTCCGGAAAGTGGGATAAAGCTCCAAATATTTTACCCATTGCGTGGTGAGAATAAATAAGGTTCGTTAATCATGAGGACATTAATATTAAAAATGCAGTTTGTTGGTTACTGATTGCTAGGTATCATATGAAATCTACCTTCTGGCTCTTCTCGCTTCATACAACTCAGAAATCAGAAATCAGAAATTTTTAAGGACCCGCCGGGATGAGTGGGGCCCAGCACAGGTCTGCGGCAACGCCTCGTCTTGTAAGCGTGCCCCTAAGGTTTGGGGTTCTCAGATTGAGTACCCCTCCCCTTCGGGGCCCTCCATGGCATGCGTGTTAGGGAATACCTAGAAAGCACACCTAGTGTGTATGTATCAAACGGTGTCTGCCTATGTGGCACTTACCGGAAGTATAATTAGAAGGCGAAAGTGAAGGCGAAGAAAGAAGAGAGGAAAGATACAAGAAGCTTTTTGCGTGACAGAGGAAAAAACCTGCCGCATGCATAAATCGGCAGTAAAAACCTCCAAATATAATCTACACTATATCATCATTTAATCTAAGTTTCAATATTGAATTTTGGCTGGTGAGATGGAATACTCCCATGATGCTTCAGATACCACAGGGCCTTTTGGAAATCTTCAATTGATGGTTTATTTATTTGAGACAGATATCTAAGAACAGATAAACACAGATGTCCACAATTAACATTTTTGAAATTTTGAACACGGGCATTATTGTAATAAAGATTAGTTGATTTTAGATATTTTACTAAATTTTCAGGTGGAACACCTCCAAATGAATCAAACACAAATGCCTCATCTTTTAAATATTTAAGATAACAGATCCAGTGAGTGCCCTGATTTTTGTACTTATCCAAATTAACTATGCCACACTCTTTGTTGAGTGGTTGTTCTGGTAAAGAATCAGACATGTACACACCTCTAAAATTTTTGATGCCCAGTGGCTTGATTAAAGCTTCAATATCTTGGTTTGTAAGCGGCTCTTGTTCTTTTTTAAACTTATTCATGGCTCTCTTAACACCTTTGCCTTGTTTTTCCATGGCCAGATTATGGCGCTTCATTTCATCTAATTCTGCCTTATTCTTCTTGGCATCTATTACTGTTTTTGCTATAGCAGCTGATCCCCCAGCCAAGCTCCCCACAGCCCCCAAAGCTGCTAAGATAGCAGGGATATTAAATATAAAGCCCCCTATATGTGATTTTTTTTCTAGATTGCTGTAATTTTTTTAATTGAGGGGTACTAAGTAATAATTTCATACCATGGCCCTTGGCAAGACAAGAATTTTTTTTCTTGCGCTGCTTTTTAGTTAAAAGACTATCAATAGTTTTAAGAGATTTAAGACCTGCATAAGGTATCTGATACATAACACCCTTGGCCTTCATTGTAGGTTTATTATATATATATTCTGGGTTTACATAGCTTAATTAAGTGGCTTAAATTTATTTAATTTATCACAACCCCCACCCCAGTTTTTGTTTGGTGTTCATAGCTATGGTGGTCCCCAATGCTGCTATTCTCTCACTTAAAGAAGCATCTTTGCTTACAAATCTACCAAATGCAGCCTCTTCTAATTTCTTGTCTGCAACATGTCGCCTATCAAGATCAGAATGTGTGTTGTATGCTATGTCATGGTCTCTACAAGCAGCATCTAGAGGATTAACACCAGGGTCACCTCTGTTTAATCTATGGTTCAACTTTGTACCGGGACCACAATACTGATAGCCTGGAATGTGTAGCTCAAATGGCAGCTTGTTTATGGTGTCATTAACCAGCCCCCGACCCTCAGAGATATTCCAAAATTTAGGTGGTAGAGTATTAATAATTTTTATAAGATATCCAATCCCCTTAGTGTCATTCACTATAAAATTAGACAATTTGGTGCTTATCATGTCCATAATTCCAACCTTTTCATTGTAAAAATTGTGGTTCCCAGCATTTTCTTCCCCAGCTATCACCAGCAACCTATCTACAAGTTTCCTGACATCATCAACCCACACAAATTCTTTAGGCAGGGTGTTGTATTGTTTGATTCCACTACCAGTCTTGACCTGTGACCATATGGGCTTGATTAAGTTGTTGTATTTTGCTCCACTGCTAGACTTGACTCTTTTTTGTGTGGGATCATTGTTCTGGTATAGAGCATCTGATATTATTAATATTTCTTTGTAATGCTCATAATCTTGATCTGTATAGCTGACAGGTCTCTTCCTAGTCATCAGTTCCCACAATCCAGGTGTGCCAGGATACTTAACAAAACCACCTCTTTCTCCAAGATGAGATTCTGAATATACAATTAGATCATCTCCCATAAATGTTACTCTAAAATTGCCAATTCTATGTATGATGCTACCATCACGCTCTGTGTCAGCATATAAGCCAAAGACCTCATCTTTGTTGTCTTTAGGTGTGCTTAAATATTTTTGAGCAAGAAGACCCAATTCAATAGGATCCTGAGTAGCTTCAATTCTTCGAGGAGGAACAGGACTAGGTGTATGAATACTAGAAAGTGGGGTGATTGGATAATCTAATATATTCCTAGCAGCTACAGGTACAAGCTCTGTGATCAAATTTTGATTTTGCTCTGTAACAGTTTTGATATTTTTACCTAATTCACTAATAGCATCAATAATAGGTTGTTCTGTTTGCTTGTGTTGTTCATAGATTCCTCGGTTCTCTGATTTCCATCCCTTAAATCTTTTTACAAGATAATCTCTTAATTTAAGATCATCAATTAATTGGCCTTTTCATGGTTATTTATATGTGTTTCAATGTCTAGAAAATTGTTAATTTTATTTCTGTATTTGCCACTATTGGGTTTCCTTGTCATATCAATTGTGACAAACCCATAGCTGTCCTGGTTCCAGCACCTACTGCAAAACTTAGAAAAATTATTGTAGCTCAAGTCCCCACCTACATATTCGTCATGTATGTGTTTGAGGTTGGTATGATCTTGATGAAACACACATATAAAATTGCTGTTGTCTCGGATCAGCTGTTTTGGAATTTTAGAAAAAGTCTGTGCCAGGTAGAAGCAATCTATGTTTTTGTGTCGGCCCTGTGTAAAGAAATTTCTAACCTTGTTTTGATTATCCAGTATAATGTTATCAAACACAACAACAGAGTTATCAAGACATTCATGGAGTGGCTTAACATCTGGTTCAAAAGTGGCTATATCCAGTCCATCATATAGCTTCATCAGCTGCTGATATTTTAATTGTTCCAAGCTCTTAGAGAAGACATACAAATGCCTGTTTTTCCAGTCTAACCAGTTAGGTGCCAATAAAAATTATCAATCATTAGTGTAGTTTTACCACAAGCCGATGGCCCAACAATAAGACATCTAATATTATCAGGCAACAGCTTGCCATTTCTCTTAATCTGCTGTTCAGGCTCTGGTAGCCTCTTTATAACATCCCAGGTGTTCATAGTATCACTTTGTCTGCCTCGATCCAGCTGTGTTCTGGGAGTCCTAGCCATTTAACAAGTATCTTGTTGCCTTTTCTGCGGATGATTTTTTCTATAAGATATGTGTCAGACTGCTTAGTTTTGCTGAGTTCTTCTTCATAAAACCTGCCTTTGAGAATTTCTCCTCGGTGATCTTTTATTATATATGTGTTAGGGGTCCCAGGTTTAACTTGAACCACTGTAAATAATTCAGTGCTCCAGTTTCTGGTAAAGCCTCTTTTGAATATGTGCTTATATTTGCTGATTCTTACTTGATCACCAACCTTGTATTTAGCTTTTTTGTTGTTGGCTGGTATCTAGGATAATAAACAGTACTGATCAATTTTTGCTCATCAGATGAAGTTACCTCAGAGGGCTTCATGTTGATTGTGGAATGGACCGAGTTGTTATATCTATCTAAAAGTTCTGGTAGGATACTGAGCCATTTATAATTACCTTGAAGTGTAAATTGTTTATACATATGATTTTTTAGGGTTTTGTTGAATCTTTCTACAATAGAGGCCTTGAGATCACTGTAACTCGAGTAATGTTGTATTGACTGGCTTTTAATAAATTGTTGGAACACCGAATTATAGAATTCTTTGCCATTATCTGTTTGCAGATAGCGCGGTGATCTTCCACTCTGATTGATGATTGTCCTGAAGGCTTCTGTAACACATTTTCCAGTCTTGGATTTGAGTGGTACAGCCCAGGCATATTTTGAAAATGTGTCTATGACAGTGAGTAGATACTTGTAGCCCTTGTTGATCTTGTCTAAGTTTTTCAGCTGTCCACTTGCCATCTCAACCAAGTCACACTGCCATAAATCATCCATGCCTTTTGTAACCACTGGCAGTCTCTTATAATTATGTCTGGCTTGTCTGTGTAATTCATCAACAATAATTTGTCTAGACATAGTATGTAAACAAGAATATTGCAACTATGGGATGTTCAGCAGCTGATACTACAGGATTTTCTAAATATAATTTGTCTCCTATTTGTATATTAAATTCAAGAGAACCATCATCTTCAGCATAAGATGTCTCTAATGTATTGGGATCTGTAAAATCCTCTAACTCTACACTGGTGACTTTTAGTTTGTTGTCAGCATTAGTTATTTATAAGGTAGGGTAGTAGTGTGCCTGTGGTTGTAGCCAATATTTGATCTTGATTGGTCTAAGTGTGCCCCCAACAAAAAACTGGTAATAAAATTGTGCAGGGGACAGCACATATATTTTGCCACCTGGTGTAATTGGTGAATCATATTCTTTGTTGGGGATACTGTACAATTCAAGAATTATTGTATGCTTAGGATTCTCGATTAGGCCAGTTATTTCTTTTTCTGCTGTAAGCAATCTACTTGTTACAGATTCAAGGTGCTCATTGATAGTCCTAACAACATCATAATGGCCTGGCTTGATCTTTATGTCCACAACAAGTTTTTTGTATTGTTGCACAATCTCTTGAAGCTGGGTGGCAAAAACAGACAGAGCATTTGCTTGGTTGGATTCCATGGTCCCTAGCTGTTGCTTGATATTAGCTACAATTTGCTGTAGATTTTCAACAACTGCCAATTTTGAATTTTGAGCAGTGAGATCATGGACTTGTCTTCTGATATCCTCAAACAGGGCATGCAGTTCATTAATATGTTGATTACTTGGTAGAGTGGCCACTGTCTGAGTAAGTTGTTTGATCTCTGTCTGGATATTCTTGATATCTTCTGATTTCAATATGCGATTCACAGCTCTCTTAATATTTTTAAGTTCCTGTGATGTAGGCAGATTTGCTACAGTATTTTGCAAAGATTCAAGTGCCAATTTCACATAATTTAATTCAGAAGCATCAGCCACACTTTGCATAGCATCTTGGAGCAGGGCTATGTCTGCCTGAGTAGGTGTTGATTGTTGTAAAATTTCAAGTTTTGTTTGGATATCATCGATCAAGTGATGAAAATGAAATAGCTCAGATTCAGTGTTGAGGTTTTCAAGTTTTGTGATCTGTTGCTGGACACTGACAAGGGTGTCTACAATACCAGGCAGGCGAGATTCTAGAGTTTCTTGTACATTTGTCAGATCACTATGTACTGTTGCTATTGTACCCTCAAGATGGCTTATGGTACTCTGAATTTTTCCAAAATCTTCATATGTTTCAAGTTGCAGTTTGATGTTGGCAACACTACGAGTTATAGCACTCAGAGCATCAGAAGATGGCAAGTTGTTCATAAAATTTTCAAGTGTCTCAATTTTTTCTTTAACCTCGGCTATGGCATTGTTCAAGGGGTCCAGATTAGGTATCTGTAGTGATTGAATCTGTTCCTTTAGAGTGGAAATTACTAGATCAAAATCTTCTTGTGATTTTATGCTTTTGACAATTGTTTGGAGCTGTGTCTGGACATTATTTATCTGCTCTTCCAATTGTTGTTTCAATTGCTCAGAGTTGGTAGCCTGAGTCTTAAATTTGGCTTGAAGGGCTGCTACAGCTTCCTCTAAATTTTGAAAATTATCTAATGTAGCCAAGTCAGTATATTTCTGAAGCAGCAATTTGAGTTCTGAGTCAATTTTAAGAAGAGGGTCCATGCATTGTGATTGTAAATTTGTAATTTCTAGTTGAAGACTGGCATTGAGTGTGGTTTGTAAAGCTTGTAAATCACTTCTTAATTTTTTGACTCTGACATCAAGCATCAGAATCTCATCACTGTGATCTTCATGCCTTGTATGGCCAAATATATCATTAGGCATTTTTGTTTTAGTGGTTATTTATTATAAAATATCTAATTCTTAATTCTATAAAAAAAGGTATAAGCTTGTCATAGGATCCCGGGACCTCAATATATAAGCAGTCACCAGCAGAAACAGTATATACAGTGCCAGAAATCATGTTTGAGTGCTTTATCCTGTAAATATTTTTGCCTACTGAAACTTTGACATTACCCTCGGGGGTTGTAATAAATTGTAATTGACCACGTACAGGTAATTTGTAATGATTTAAATTATTGTTAAATATGTACAATGTTTTACCTGTTTTATCATCAACATCTGTAAGTATGCTGTTCAGATGAATAATTAACAAACCACTTAGTTTAGATATCATAGATTGTATATCAGAAGAGGGTGCTGGTGTTGGCAGGTCCATAATAGCCTGTTTTTTGAACCCAAATAAGTTCATAGGCATTTCTATTTATTTCAAATCATGCTCTGTAATTGGGGATTGATTGCCACTTTTCAAATCACAATGCCCCCATGGTAGAGTATGTATGCCACATGACAAAATGCATCTCTTATCATCATGTGGGTCCAGAGCCACTTTTCTTACATCATTTGTAGTCAACAAGTGATCCACACTCTGAATTCTGCATTCTGATGTTCTGATTAAACTCTGGGTTTTGAGACAATTTTTGTAATCTTCAAATTCAAGCTCTTTGTCCACAGTTACTCTGCCAATGCCCTTGGCTTTTTTTGCAACAACACCACCACATGTTTCAAAGCTATACATCTTGGCCCTTAACCCAGCAAATGCCACAATAACATCACCAAGTGTCTCATCTTTTAACTTGCCAGGCACCTTTTTGTTGTGGGGTTGAATTTTTGTATGTTCACTAGTATCAAAATATTTAAGCAATACAGGCTGTGATATATCTTGATAAACATCTTCTGTCTGAATATCAAGAATAAAGCTATCTGTGTTCATGTACATCAGTTTTACACGATCATTATAAAAAGGCTTCAACACATCATAATAGAGCTCCAGCATGTGTAATTTGGCCAATTCCAATATCACAGCCCCTACATAAATAGGCTTATCAAACTTAATCTTTGTTTTTTTCATGTTGAAGAGTGCCATATTTTCATCATAAATTCTTCTGTAGTTGAAATTAGGCTTTGCTATCAATTTTTTGCTCAGGCTGGGGTCTGTAATTAATTTAACATCAGTATGTTTTCTGACATTTTCTATGGTTTTGCCATACACTGAATTTACCATCAATTTAAACAAGGTCTTATCAAATTGGCTCATTGCAGATGTTCGAAGCTCTGTGTTTGTATCAATATATGACTTCAACCATCTTGAGTGCCTGAACCTCAAAACTTTGCCAACTTTGGTCACTTGAACACCATGATGCATCAGGAACTGGAGGTTTTTGTAATATATGACATAACCCTGTTTTGGCTCTAGAGTCATCATTAGCTTCTTCTGTTTAGAGCCAGGTGAACACTCAACCTCAGGAATTGGGGGCAGATCAGAAAATGTGTTGTGTAAATCATCAGGAATTGTCAGATCAACTTCTAAGAACAGGCCATAGTCACTGTCATCAAAATCCTGAAGATCTTCAATATTGAAATCTTCAACCCACTCAAGCCCTGCATATGGCAATTTATCCATCATAGCATAACCATACAGGCTGTTAGCATCCACATAAAGTATATAATTTGATGGCAGTGCTGGATCATAATCAGGAATATATTTGTTATTTGCTCTGGCATATCTCTGAGAACATTGCACCATGCCTCCTCGTATACATTACTCCATAAACAGATACATATCTTGATCTTGGATCAGATCCAATTGCATTTTAGTGTTTAAAAACATTTCAGCCCATGCTAGGCCTGGAGCACTGTAGAAATACATTGGATCCAGTTTATAATTTTCCATCGATGATTTTCTAAATGCCTGAAGTATATCAGCTAAGAGAGTCACATCAAGTTTTAAATATGCCTTGTGATAATCACCAAATGTCTGGCATTTTAAATTGTTCCACATCAACTGAGCATGGTGATAATCATCATCAGTGATTCCAGATGCCCTGAGTTTACTGTAGAATGCTTGTTGTGGTGGCAGAGAACACTCATCAAATTTAGAAAAATCTGTAACATAGTCAAATGGGTATACACCCTTCCGCCTAATTAATTTCAGGTCCTGATTTGGAAACAAAGCACATGTGATTTTGAATTGATCATCAGATAATTGACTGGCCAGTGTAGCCAGGCAAGCGGACAGAATTCTGTAGGAATCAAGAAATCTTAAGTGAATGGGAACACCGTTAACTTTAATTATCTTGCTAATAGCTATATATTTCTAATCATTTTCTGCTAAAATATTTAAATTCTGCTTGTCAAACCCCTCGTACCTGATCAGATGATGAAAATCATAATTGGATGCACCATGGCAAAATATAGGGACAAATTTTGGTCTCTGGATCTTAATATTACAGCTATTACACAAGGCCATTTTGAATTTACCATCTGTATGAGAATGGTGATGCACCTTGATATTTGTATCTGAAAATTCAGAATCACATACCGGGCATTTTTCTGCATTGTTGAAATCTTCAATCTGTTTCTCTGTTAAAGGCAACATAGGTTTTGATTTTAATAAGACATTAGATGCTATGTCATGGCATTTATTTTCTATTCTATGTGCAAATTCTTTGATGGCATCTGGTCCCATGTATAAATATTCTTCACTAACAACACCATCCTGTACAACAACATAATAAAAACTAGAAGGCTCATGTAACTGGTATGATGTAATTGAAGATTCATCAGGATGTGGGCTGCATAATGCAAGGGGTTTGAGGTTTGATTCAAAATCACAGACTATATATGCTGGGTGTTCCAACAAGGCTTCAAATTTTTTGAATTTGGCATTTTCACTTGGACTAGGCATCACCATATGAACAGGTTTATGGTTGCCACAGTATTTTAAATGTTCAATTAAGTTGTTTTTAGCAATTTCTGCATTTTGTTCATGAACACCATTCACCATTTTTCTACCATCAAATACAGTCAAACATCTTCTACACAACTTGAATATTGTATTAGATTTGTCTAGTTGTTTTCTGACTAAAGCTTCAAGACTGTGTATCAGAGTGTAATGGTATGTGTCATCCCCTTCAATTAAGAGCAGATCAATCGGGACAGCAGAATCATCATCAAGTGTACTGATTCTGAGAGGTGCTATCAAGCAATTGCCACGGCCAGTGGAACAAATAAATACATTAATAGATAATTGTTTACCATTGATATCCCTGGCCTTTTTTTTTCAAATTTATCAATATTCTGAACAGACATTGGATATTCTAAGCCCTCCATAGCATCATCAAAATTGTGTTCATGTTGTTTATAATAACTTATTCTCTCAGGATCCCTTAAAACTGGATACAAAGCAGCTAAAATACACCACAGAAAACGTTTCTCATCATTATTTTCTATGTTAACCACGGCTTTTTTGTTTTTAATATTGGCAGGTAAAGGCACATATGTGGAACCTTGTAATGGGTTAAATTTAGAAATATTAACATAGAGCTTGTGTGGAGTTCCACATAGGCTCCAACCCGATTCTTTTGCAGCAAATTCAGAATGTTTAATATTCAATTGATCTATCAAACTGCTTATTATTTTGTCTGAATTTGTATTTGAATATAAAGCTACAGTTTCTGTTATGTGGGGCTGTGTAAATTTTGTGCCATTTGGTTTCTTATATTGTGTAAACAATTTGAGGGACAGCTTATAAGAGCTATTTTGTGCATTTAGAATTGCCTGCACATCAGGATTTATACTGTTCAAAAAATTCTTAATATCACATCTTGGCTCTGGTACAAAACGGTGATCCCTAAGTTGGCCAGCAAAACTGCTATGGATGGGTTCATAGCGTGGCTGCTTTGCTGCTCTAGCATTAACAGGTGTTTCAAGCTTCCTTTTCAGACCAGATGTAGATGGTTGTGGGGGCAATGTTGATGACTGTGCAGAACAAGTACCCATATGTTTATATGTGAAATATTCCATGCTATATTTTCTATGGCATTTTGGGCATATTTTTGTGGGAGTTTTGCATTTGTCTGGATTACAATTCTTTTGGTGCTTAGCCCAATTGGGGCTGGATATATTCTTATTGCATTGATTACAATATTTTTGATTTGGCATTTTTGTTGTTGGTTTATTATATATATTTCTTGGGATTCAAATCAAAATTCTATGCTTAATAAAAAATATCAGTTGGGTTCAGCAGTGTGCTTTGTATATTTAGTGTATATACTTAGTGTCTTAATATTTTTGGCTTTCGTATTTTTGTTGTTGGTTTATTATATAAAATTTCTTGGGGTTCAAATCAAAACTATATACTTAATAAAACTATGACAGGTTGTATAAAGCTGATAGCCTACATGCACAAATGTAGAATAAGTATTAATCTACAGAAGCACTAAGCCACCACAAATACATGTCTACACAGGCATGTCCTAGAAAGGCAATGACCTAATAATATGTGTCATGTATAACAAACTGGGACAGATATAAGCCTGACTCCAAATATGAGTGGATTACAACAAACAAGCAAGATGTGTCAAATATCAGACCTGTATGAGGAGCACTGCAACAACATACCCTTACTCCTCAGCCACTCTCACAATACTAGCTGATATGTAATGCAAAATCTCTTTATATAGCCTAAGCATGGACCGCATTGAAAACATCTGAAACAATAAGCCAATCAGAATATGCCACATCATCACATTATGTCATAACCAACCAATCAGAAAACAACACATGCCTAATAATTTATTGCATACTATTGGATAATAATTTGTTGCACAACATGATGCAATAGAAATAAACCAGAAGTAGGCCACAAGTGGACCGGAAGTGACAGAAAGTGGACCGGAAGTAAATATGTGTGGGTGTATGTGGGTGGCTCTTATGAGCATTTTGGCTTAGTTTTAAGTGTAGCCAAAACAATATCAAGAGGGGCATATTTTTGACAAGCTTATGGACAACAATCTGGCAGATGTAGCTTTTGTAAGTGTAGGCAAATCAATCTGAGGGGGGTCATACTTTCACGGGAAATTCCCGAGGGCATTTTTACAAAAATCTTGGGTTAGACAGAGTACCACACTTGAGCAATAAGCTCATATGCACATCTTGAGCTAGTTTTAAGTGTAGCCAAATCTGCCTGAGGGGGACTCATACTTTATAGCAGGGGTTTCCAACTGGCGGCCCGCGGGCCGCATGCGGCCCCCGATGCCTTTTTCTGCGGCCCGCGAAGCCAGTTTGCAAAATACATTAATTTTATTTATTTTTATTAAAATACGTTCTTGTTTTACTGAAGGAACGGATGCTCTGTGAAGAAAGACAATGACACAGATAGAATTGATTTTGCAGTCAATAATGATAATCAGAAGAATCTAAAGTGACGTAACTTTCTCTTCACACCATGCATTCCATCCCTTCGCTACGTGGAATGAACTCGTCTGCTTCCGCGAAGGCTTCACTCTTTGTGTTCAGAAACAAACTCCAGAGCGGCGCCATAGAAATCTGTTTTACTACGCACGAAGTACGAAGAGATTTCCAGTGTTACAACTCGGATTGTACTGTGACTGATTGTTAAAGTTTGTGCAAATATCGAAATGAGCAATATCTCCAAAAAACGTAAGATTGAAAATTAAAATAGCTTCTCTCCAACTTGAATTGCGTGATTTGCAAGGCGATGTGTTCCTTCAAACTAGGCAAGAAAAGGGGCCAGAGTTTTTCAAATACCTTTCAAAGGAACGCTTTCCAAACCTTCGTAGTTTTGGGCAAAGAATGACATCGATGTTTGGCAGCACATACACGTGTGAAAGTATTTTTTTTTCTGTGAAGTTCATCAAGAACCGCTACAGAAGCAGACTGGCAGATTCCTCACTGCTTCACCCTCTGAGACTTTCAAATACAGAAATTCAAATACAACTTTAATAAAAGAAGCAGATCGGGCTCAATTTTCACATTGAACTCTTACTATGAAGGATTCTTATTTGTATGGGGTGAATTTCATTTCTTTCAATTCATCAATAAGTATTGGGTTTTTGTGAAATAAATTGTAATTATACACTTTTGATTTGTAATTCCATTGTTTTATTGCCTCATTTTCGAAATTTAGGTCATGCGAAAGTACTACATTTTCAGTTCAGTACTTACAATTTTTGTAATTTTTAATCCCCCCCCCCAAAAAAAATGCGGCCCGCCTATCAACTGCTGGATATAATTTTGGCCCTCGGACCTTTTGAAGTTGGAAACCACTGCTTTATAGCGCCAGTAATATCACAAATAACACTACTTACATTTATTTCTGTCTATCCATCGTACATTTATACCAAGTTTGTTAGAACCTGTCCCGTTTCCCGCGCTAGCGATCGCTCGACAGTTTTGGTGCCAATGAGAAGCGAGAAAAAAGTCGTCTGCTGGGCAACGAGGAGCGAATGGAAGCCAGAAGAGAGGAGTTAATATTTGTACTTATCAGTGCAACTAACAATTATATTTTACACACAAAAGATGATGTTTACAGTTAAATTACTTGAATCAGAGAATAATATTTTACAGTAATTGATTCATTCAGCACTAGTCAGTACTTTTATGCATCAGAAAGTTTTCTTAATTTTCTACTACACATGCTATTTTGGGCTATTCTTAAAATGTATTTCTAAGGCAAACTGGTTTAATTTTCTGCTTATAATGCAAAGTTGACATAGTTTTCGCACAATGCATTGTACATTTGTTATATCCTCTACTTACAATCCAAATATTATGCTTATTTAATGTAAAACTAACTCTCTAGCCTTCTTAAACCCGAAGGTTCATGGCTGCAGCAACACATGCCTTTCATCTGTCCCTGTTTTGAGCAAGATCTATATACTCCTTTCCTTCCCTACCAATTTCCTTTAGGTTCATCTCTACATTATCCCTCCATCTTTGTTTTGGTCTTCCTATTGGTCTTTTACCATCAGGTTTCCCAACAAGAATCCTGTATACTTTTTTTCCTCTCCCATTTGTACCACATGATCTACACACGTAAGTCTTTTTGATTTAATCATTCTAATAATATCTGGACATGAATACAAATTATGTACTTCTAAATTATGTAACCTTCTCCACTCATCTGTCTCCTCATCTGTTTTAGGCCCAAATATTTTCCTAAGGATTTTATTTTCAAATACTCTCAATTTATGTTCTTTTTTCAATGTAAGGGACCAAGTTTATTTACTGTATTTAACTTTTATTTTTGTAATTAACAAAAATTAAAAGCTTATACTGTAGTTATTATATTTTTTTCTATCAGCTTATTTTGAAATTAATATTATTAGTTATAGTCTTTGATTTATAACTATATTGCTTTTTTTTTTATCAATTTATCTAAGAGTACACGCAGACAAACATATGTGTACACACTTTTATGTACATAGATATGCCTTTTTCAATATTTTAGTATGAAGATTGCACTTTAGCTATTCAAGCAAGGGTAGGAAAGGTAGGATTTCTGATAATTTGTTGCAGGATTTTGTTGTCCAAGTATAGATGAGAACTGAGCTGGGAGACTGTTTTGAACCTTTTCATGAGAGTTTGCATGTGAACTGTATGCAAATTGAGCACTATTGACTGTGCATGCTTCTAAGTTTTGCTGTTATTTCACATCAACTCTGTGAGACTGTAGACAGTTTTCCCATTTCAAGTAGTTTTTATTGATTGTATTTGTATACGTTTTGGGAACTTAACAGTTTTATGTTATGAGGCAGTTTATTGTAGAATATTTTTACCTGATGGTATGAGATATTGAGTGTCTGCTGTTTTACTTGTAATTATTTTCCTTCTTGTGTTGTGTATTTGACTATATTTTGTCCAAGTTCGTAGTATTTAGAATAATTGTTATTGACTTGTAGATGTAGGGGGTAATAATCATTTGCAAGATGCCCTATACTTTAGTCTGAACATTATTCTTAGTGTTCACTTTTGAAGCCTTAGTATTCTGGTAGTATTATTAACGTAGAGGTAAATTAGGCTGAAATGTAGACATTTTTTCTGATAAATTATACTAACTTAGTTGTTTCAGCAGGTAGAAGTTGCATGATGGTTTACTGCTGATGATGTTAATTTGCTCTTCTTATGTACTACGTATGATGTAGCTTACTTGAGTAATTGGAATTTTCTACTGAAAAAAGGATTGCTTGTCTATTTTATTCCTATGTTGTTGAGTTTGTCCATAAGCAAGCCATGTTTTTACTCTATCCTATGCCTTGGAAGAATCTAGATATATTGTGTTTGCAGTATTATGTTTCTCTAAGGTTTCAGCTATGTAGTTTTTTAACTGTGCTGTGGGTGTGACTATTGATTTCTCTTTCTGGATGCCATGTTGGTTTCTGTGTATTCCTCATGCTGCTTGAATTTGACTTAGGTTGTTTGTTTTCTTCTTAGATCTTTATTTGTTTATTTGTTCATTATTTTTTATTTTTTTGAATTTTAATTACTTTAATTTTACATTAACTAAGATATTTTACTTTAGCAACAAAATAATTTACCCTAGTATAAAAACTTCTACTAACAAAAATGTACTATTATAACTTTTAATTTTAGAAAATTGTATTTTTTAAACTTTAACTTTGAAAAATTGAATTTTAACACACTTTGACTTTAACAATGTACTTTGAATTTTTTTATGTAAAAAAATATTAAAAAAGTAAAAAATAAAACAAACGAATAAAGATCTAACTTTGAAAAATTGAATTTTAATTACTTTAATTTTACATTAACTAATATATTTTACTTTAACAACAAAATAATTTACCCTAGTATAAAAACTTCTACTAACAAAAATGTACTATTATAACTTTTAATTTTAGAAAATTGTATTTTTAAAACTTTAACTTTGAAAAATTGAATTTTAACACACTTTGACTTTAACAATGTACTTTGAATTTTTTTATGTAAAAAAATATTAAAAAAGTAAAAAATAAAACAAACGAATAAAGATCTAAACAGAAAACAAACAACCTAAGTCAAATTCAAGCAGCATGAGGAATACACAGAAACCAACATGGCATCCAGAAAGAGAAATCAATAGTCACACCCACAGCACAGTTAAAAAACTACATAGCTGAAACCTTAGAGAAACATAATACTGCAAACACAATATATCTAGATTCTTCCAAGGCATAGGATAGAGTAAAAACATGGCTTGCTTATGGACAAACTCAACAACATAGGAATAAAATAGACAAGCAATCCTTTTTTCAGTAGAAAATTCCAATTACTCAAGTAAGCTACATCATACGTAGTACATAAGAAGAGCAAATTAACATCATCAGCAGTAAACCATCATGCAACTTCTACCTGCTGAAACAACTAAGTTAGTATAATTTATCAGAAAAAATGTCTACATTTCAGCCTAATTTACCTCTACATTAATAATACTACCAGAATACTAAGGCTTCAAAAGTGAACACTAAGAATAATGTTCAGACTAAAGTATAGGGCATCTTGCAAATGATTATTACCCCCTACATCTACAAGTCAATAACAATTATTCTAAATACTACGAACTTGGACAAAATATAGTCAAATACACAACACAAGAAGGAAAATAATTACAAGTAAAACAGCAGACACTCAATATCTCATACCATCAGGTAAAAATATTCTACAATAAACTGCCTCATAACATAAAACTGTTAAGTTCCCAAAACGTATACAAATACAATCAATAAAAACTACTTGAAATGGGAAAACTGTCTACAGTCTCACAGAGTTGATGTGAAATAACAGCAAAACTTAGAAGCATGCACAGTCAATAGTGCTCAATTTGCATACAGTTCACATGCAAACTCTCATGAAAAGGTTCAAAACAGTCTCCCAGCTCAGTTCTCATCTATACTTGGACAACAAAATCCTGCAACAAATTATCAGAAATCCTACCTTTCCTACCCTTGCTTGAATAGCTAAAGTGCAATCTTCATACTAAAATATTGAAAAAGGCATATCTATGTACATAAAAGTGTGTACACATATGTTTGTCTGCGTGTACTCTTAGATAAATTGATAAAAAAAAAGCAATATAGTTATAAATCAAAGACTATAACTAATAATATTAATTTCAAAATAAGCTGATAGAAAAAAATATAATAACTACAGTATAAGCTTTTAATTTTTGTTAATTACAAAAATAAAAGTTAAATACAGTAAATAAACTTGGTCCCTTACATTGAAAAAAGAACATAAATTGAGAGTATTTGAAAATAAAATCCTTAGGAAAATATTTGGGCCTAAAACAGATGAGGAGACAGATGAGTGGAGAAGGTTACATAATTTAGAAGTACATAATTTGTATTCATGTCCAGATATTATTAGAATGATTAAATCAAAAAGACTTACGTGTGTAGATCATGTGGTACAAATGGGAGAGGAAAAAAAGTATACAGGATTCTTGTTGGGAAACCTGATGGTAAAAGACCAATAGGAAGACCAAAACAAAGATGGAGGGATAATGTAGAGATGAACCTAAAGGAAATTGGTAGGGAAGGAAAGGAGTATATAGATCTTGCTCAAAACAGGGACAGATGAAAGGCATGTGTTGCTGCAGCCATGAACCTTCGGGTTTAAGAAGGCTAGAGAGTTAGTTTTACATTAAATAAGCATAATATTTGGATTGTAAGTAGAGGATATAACAAATGTACAATGCATTGTGCGAAAACTATGTCAACTTTGCATTATAAGCAGAAAATTAAACCAGTTTGCCTTAGAAATACATTTTAAGAATAGCCCAAAATAGCATGTGTAGTAGAAAATTAAGAAAACTTTCTGATGCATAAAAGTACTGACTAGTGCTGAATGAATCAATTACTGTAAAATATTGTTCTCTGATTCAAGTAATTTAACTGTAAACATCTTTTGTGTGTAAAATATAATTGTTAGTTGCACTGATAAGTACAAATATTAACTTTATACGCCTTCATACACTCTAAATAACATAACTTTGATATATAAATTAGTAACAATTTGTTAAAAATTAAGTTAAACTGAAGAATTGTTTTCTTAAATAAATATAGAGTAGTAAAAATACTAAACAAATAATTCCTTCTTTTCCTATTTAAAGGATGCCAAACAGTGTAAACCAGTTGTTAGTGGCCAAATAACATAAAATTTGAAGGCAGTAAAAATATTTTTAAAAAAATACTGTTTTTACCTAATTTTGTGAATTAAATACTAGTACATTTTGTCAAATTATAAATAAAATATACCTATTTCTTTGGTATTTGTACTAAAGTGAAGAAAATGTTACTAAAACTTGGCTAGTACAGTAAATCCTGAGAGTTTTAGCTTTATTTGTCCGTAACTGGATATAAATGTAACTTGTTAATCTCGCCAAACACAATCTTTACCTCAATTTTGGAAGCTAGCTGAACTTTAGCGTTTCGAATTACATATAGTGAAGGCCTCTATAGTGGAAAATACACCCAGTCAGTAAAAAATTGGAAATGTTGTCTCCTTCTCTGTCGAACCAGACCAAAAGTGTTCTCAATTGTTTCAATATATTTCTTAACATAACAAACTTTTCAAGAAAAGAATACCTTGTGCCCAGATAGCTTAGTTGGTATAGCGTTAGGCTTTTAACCTATCTGTCCAGGGTTCGAGTCCCTGTCTGGGCAATTACAATTTTTAAATTTTGTCATCGGATCTTGTGCAGCCTAAATATAAAATATGTTTACAGTCTAACAGATTATTATTTATCTTAAAATTTTGCAAATAAGCTTTTAAGTTTCTCAAATATCAGCATCTTTAGCTAACAGCACAGCATAACCAGTATTATTATGATAGAAAAGTTCTGGTGGTAGAACCTACACCTACTGTAATATCTCTGTGGTATTAACTTACATGCAGCCCATAACTTTTGGGACTGTTTCTCCTCCGTTACATTTCCTCGCCATTTACCCTTAGCATCGCGATTAGCCTCAGAAGCAAAAAAAGCGAAATCTTATATTTGTTCTTTTTATATCTCTGAAACCACCTATACGATAGAACTACATTTAATGAATTTTGCAGTCTTCCTGTTTGATCTGTTAAATAATCCAGTCAATAAAAATATACTTACATAGAAAAATCCTGATATAGTTGGATTCTCAAAAATATGTACAATCAGTGTTCTTGATACATTTAGCACCTGATATAGAATAAGTCGAAGTCTAGTTAGAGTTGGCCTGTAAGTGATTCTGGCACATGTAGTTACTTGAAAAAGCAAATATTGGGTGTATAAAAAATAGCATTCTTGTGAAACAGTAAAAATCAACATCATTTCCTCGTAATATTAGCTGTAATTGCTTCTTGCAGATTAACAAAGCTCTGGCGTGTGGTCCTACGTCACCTACAATCCTTTGTAAGGTTTGTGTTGTCCTATAAATTGTCGATATACATACTAAGTCCCTAGTTACAGCCTAAGCTTTTAGTTTCAATCAAAGAATTTCAGTGTTCAAATAGTGATTGTAGCCTCGTATAATAAACCAAATGGAAATAACACAGGTACTGATGCACCCAAAAAACCAGTAATACTTCAAAAATACCTTGAAAAAGGCTATAAGGCTAAATTATTCTTCTAGAATAGTAAAAAAAGTTTAGCAAGTGGACCTATGGTCCATATAGTCAGTCGTCTGTGAACTTCGTCTTGTCCTGTGAATTGTCAATATATTGATAAATGGTTATTTAAAAAAAAAGAAACAATGTTGGTAAGCGTCCAGTTGTGGACCCCTCGGTAAAAGGATTTCAGTCTTTATAGACACACAATAATTTTCGTTACACTAAAAATTTGGCAAATAGTCGAAATGTTAAACATTTCGTGTACTTTATCCAGTAAGCCTTAGCTAGAAATACAATAACAGCGTTACAGACATTAAAATTAAGCAAGCTTAGATATTCTAGTGGCACATAATAAGTATAAAATATCCTTTAAAATACTCTGACAAATAGTTGTGGGTTATCTGAGATTAAAATTTTCAAGCCCTCTCTCCTGCATAAATAGGCTCTAGAATTCACTAAGCCTCAAAATAATATTAGGGTACATAAAATAAAAAAGCAGATGGAGAGTGGTGCTGATCGCATCATCTCCAAAATAGCAAAAACAAAAGTATACAGAGCCCTATCTGATATATTTAGAAAACTTTTACCTAGTACAACAGTAACAAAATACTCAGCAAACTCTAAAATAAACAAACTTTCCTTGTTATTTGAGTAATAATAAGCCTAAACTTGTAAAATAAAAGGGTAGAACTTGCCAAAACATACTTTTGCATCCAAAATATAATTGAAAACTCTTTCTTGAATAGACTAAAAGGTCTTACTTCGGTAAAATAAGCATAAAATTGAAAAACAAAGGGTAAAACTTGACGAAACACACTTCGTGTGTACAAAATTTAATTCAAAACACATTTAAATTGTGTTATTTGAGTAAACGTGGAGAATAATCCTGTAAACTTGGAAACCTCTATATCTCTCTCTCTCTCTTTCTGTGTGTGTGTGTGTGTGGGTGTGTGTGTCCAAAATGTAATAAAAAACACATTCAAATCATGTTATTTGAGTAAATATTTGGCTAAACTTGTGAAATAAACAGATAAAAATTGAAAACTCACACTTTGTGTGTCGAAAATGTAACTAAAAGTCTTTCCTGAATAGTATAAATAGTGTTATTTTGGTAAAAAATTAACATAAAGTTGTAAAATAATAAATTAAAAATTGAATAAATGTCTTTGTGAGTCCAAAATTAAATAAAAATATTGCCTGAATAGTATAAATAGTGTTATTTTGGTAATAATAAGCCTAATAAACAGATAGAAGTTGAGAACACCCACTTAGTGTGTCGAAAATTTAACTGAAAGTCTTTCCTGAATAGTATAAATAGTGTTATTTTGGTAAAAATAAGCCTAAACTTGTGAAATAAACAGATGGAAGTTGAGAACACACACTTAGTGTGTCAAAAATTTAATAAAAATCTTTCTTGAATAGTATAAATAGTGTTATTTTGGTAAAAATAAGCCTAAACTTGTGAAATAAACAGATAGAAGTTGAAAAAATGTCTTTGTGAGTCCAAAATTTAATAAAAAATGTTGCCTGAATAGTACAAATAGTGTTATTTTGGTAAAAAAATTAATATAAAATTGTAAAATAATAAGTTAAAAGTTGAAAAAATGTCTTTGCGAGTCCAAAATTTAATAAAAAATGTTGCCTGAATAGTATAAATAGTGTTATTTTGGTAAAAATACATAAAAACTTGTAAAAAATTTGACATAAAGTCAAAGTTTGGTAAAAAATAAGCTCAATATTATGTTAAATATCACACAGTAACATAAATTTACTACCTAAATCAATAATCAATGGGTCCTAGGTTCATTACCCCGTGATAAAAGCAAATAGTGAAAACTGTAGGCCCCGTCTCAGATAGCTCTCCCTTCTTCTTAGTACAGATAAAAAACCCTTACGCTTCGTTCTCCTTGTTCAAAGTAAAGTTCTCGCTCCAATCTAATTGGGTATCCAAAAATCATTTTTTCTTGTGTTCTCGGTAACATTGGGCTACTTTGACAGAAACCTGTTCTAAACCCTCGCTAAAGCGTCCTGTGCCCTGGAGGCAAACCTGAGCGGAATATTAATTGGCGGCGGAAACCGGTTCTACAAGCGACGCATAGCTTCAAAGATTTGACCATTGCTGCGCATTCCAGACATCCTTTGTTGTCTGGTTCAATCCCTCCCCTGCCCTACAGTATTGAATACCTTTCCCCTGTTCTTGCATACTAGTTAACCTTGGAAAAACCGGTTCTGAAAACCTACCGACGCGTTCTCTGATTGGTGAATCGGGTTCCTTCTTTGTTCTGACGTCATTTGACCTTGAACGCACACTCCCCAAATTCCTTTCTCCTCTACCTGCATGGAATATTAATTCAATCTCTCTGTCTGGCATCAGAGCGGAGTTCAGATTCGGAGACAGTATTCTGTCTGGCGTGTCGTACCATCGTGTTTCATAACATAATAACATACATTATTATATACATTGTACACTAAAACCATTTATTACCGTTACATATCGCGGGTTCGAGTACCGGGACCGTCCCCAATCGTAATTGGACCTGTAATTACACCCATTACCACCGTTCATAGCGGTTCATAAACCGTAAACTCTTATTTTCAATATTATAAACATTAATTATTATAGTTTCATACATTACATACTTTGCAGTAATGAATATAAAATCATATGCATAGCGTTTAGTACCTCTAATTACCTTCTATATACATATTTTTCATAAAATAAATAATTATATATTCATAAAAGTTATAAACATGCAAATACATAAATGTAAAGTATTCTAAGTACGTGCAAATTAATTAAAACCCGTGCAAATAAGTTCTAAGTATTGCAAATTAAAGACCACCCATGCAGCGACCGACGTTATCGTACATCTCTACTACTGACGGTCACAATTAAGGAAAGAAGTTCACAGTATGTTTTGATGCATGGCAGTACACAACAGAAGGTAGATACAGGGTGCGATTTATTGTCTATAAAAGTTGAAGTCCATGTGCACTTTATGGACCACATGTCCATATCACCTTTATTTCTATTGATTTTTTATTTGATTTGTTGTTTTAAGTCCACTTTATGCAATTGGGACTGGACCTACAGTTTAAAGTGGAATCCGAACCACTTTGCCATGTTCCTTCATCGGGTATCGAACCCTGGAACCCTTTTATATCTCTTGATATTCCACCTTGGAGCACATAATAAACAATCTTGTTGCATGGCTTGGAATACACTGTTAATATAAATGGAGTCTTTCAACAATGATTTCATACAATCGAGTTTTTCTGAACCAAAAAAGGGCCGTCATTGTGGAGACATGACCTTGTAATCAAGGGGTCTCTGGTTCGAAACTTGGTGGAGACACATTGCACAGTGGTTCTGATCCCATTTTAAACTGTAGGCCCAGTCCTGATTAGCTTATATGTGCATAAAGTTGACTTAAAAAATAAGAATAATAATTTACTGTAGAGACTTGAATAGAATAACAGTTTTGATAGGGAAAAGGTGTCAGAACAAAAGTCCTTGTGGATCTGCATTGGATACGATACGACTCATTTAAAAATGTACACCTGAATGTCGTGTAAATGTAAATGTGTCGCTATAGTGTAGAAGCTATTCAATCACACACAATCACTTTATTAAATGATCATTACAGTTCATTAGTGGAATCGTTCCTTTCCAAGTCATTTGTGTACGTTGCGCCCGTCACAAATATGTATGCAGATGCCCGGGACTTATTTGAATTTTCCATTGTACGAGGGTGGTGCAATTGAAAGTTGTTATCAATTCTCCTACAGGCAGGTGAATTTTCTGGATCATTTCTAATGATGCTGCACTATAAGTATCAGGTATCTCTTGGAGTCTCAAGTTAGATTAATTCTTCTGAAGGTAAGCAGCAGCTTATTTATTGTTTCAAGTAATCCACCGGAAAGATACATGTTTATGATGATTATATAACAGTACATCTTTTGTATGTTGGAATATCATTCTTTGATGTTTTGCTCATACTATTTATGAAATTAAGTCACAGACATATCACACGTAACAAAACGATCATTCCCTTTGATTAAAGAGTTCGCTAACAGTAAAAATCAGGCGTTGAGTGATCAGACTTAAGACTATTGCATTTCAGAAAGAAAATTTGCATATGCAAAATGATCTTATAAAACCTGCTTTCAATGTCATACTTGGCGTCCTTTTGAAGTCACTTGGTCAGGGTTACATAAAAGTTGTTTGTTTGAGAATCTTAGCCAAAAGTTGCAGAAGAGCAAAGTAAAATAAAACAAATCAATAAATAAATGAAAAGTCTAGTTTTAGAGGATAATTGAATAATATATCACCTGAACTGCAACTTTCTGTATTCTTCTCGCATAATTATTATTAATTCATGTTTAGTATAAGTATGTTTTTTATATTTTGTTCAAGTCAGAACTTCTCTTCAGGCGCCTATGATAATTATTTTAATAAAAGATCAAATTTATCCTTTAGCCTACAGAGAGACCAGGAATAGCACACCTATTGCAAATATTTCTATATTTTACGAGGTTCTCACTTTTGTGATACTTCGGAATTCTTCGTTTCCCTAATTCATTTCTTAAGTATATATTTTCTTAAGATCCGAAAGAAACAAACACAACTTGGAAGCAGTGGCGTGGCCCAGGTTTTTCGAAAGGGAGAGGTTATGTATACTTTTTCTTGTTAGTCAGCCCTCATTTTGTCATATTTTCAGACGTTCTTTTTTTATGAATACCGGGCAAAAGGGGGGGGGGTTATAACCCCCCCTTGGCCACACCACCAAATGGTGAACATTGCACAGTGTATGCCAATGTATTCGGCTGCAGCAGAACAGGCCTTTTCTGCAATGAGACATCTGAAAATATGGCTAAGATCACTATTCACTAAGACACCATTGAACATAGAAAGGAAAATTGTAGCTGATCGCAAAGAAAGAATTCTTCAGGTATTTGTGTAGGAAAGCATAAAAGAACACTTAGATAAGACAATTATGTAATTTGTGTGTAATCATGGATGTCCGCAGGATTTTTCCAGGGAGGGGCAAGGAAGGTATTTTTTCCGGGGGGGCAAACAAGGCACATTTTCCCCAATAATGGTGTTGTTCCCTCAAAAAACATTGCTTAAATTTGAATTCATCATATTCATACAATAATTAACACATATTATTGTGGCTGAAATGAAATTATATGTGCGAAATATATAATTTTTTATCGACTTTCATTTTCCAAGGGGGGCCACGGCCACCCCTTGCCTCCCCTCCCAGACGCCCATGTGTGTAATATCTTATAGTTTTTCCATGGAACTAATCGCAAGTGCTTCTCTGTGCTTTGCCATGAAGCATTAAAAATTGTCCATTACCATGAACACTGGATTACCCAATAATAATACATTTAAATTATACTATCTTTATCCTAAAGAACAAATGTGTTCTTTAACAGTGTATTTATTCCTTTCATAAAAGTAACACTCGACATAAACACAATTCCATTTCTTTTGGATAAGATGATATGGGGATCACCTGTTTCCCAAGTTGATTCTCGTAATGGATAAGAAGCATGAATAATGTTAGCCCCCCAGGGGATGGACGAAACTATGCCTATGCTGTAACAGCAGAAATATGAGCATTTTGTGGCAGGTGGCATCATCTGTTATGTATCCTTGAGTGTCATAAGACAAGAGTAGCTTTCATCACATGACCAGTATTATTTCTAACAAAATGGTGGACAACGATATTTCGTTTCGTCAGCATGCTGTTATTGAATTTCTTGTTAAAGAGGAAATCGCCGTTGCAGAGATTCGCCAGAGACTTCATCATGCCTATGGAAATGTGTGCATGGGTGCTAGCAGTGTTTTAAAGATGGGAACGCAAGCATCTAAGATCAGCAGCTGTCGAAAAGTATCAACTGAATGCAACAAGGACAGGGCTGGGGAGATTTTCTTGAGCATAAGCAAATTATCACTGATGCTTGTTATTTCCAAACACTATACAAGATCTGGAAGAAAGATCATCTTCCAGCACGGAAATAATCGGCCCAACTCAGCTCGATTCACATCGGAAGAAATGGACAAAATGGGTTGGGAAGTTCTTCCACACCCCTCCTACATCCCTGATCTAGCACCATGAGATTACCACCTTTTTGCATTTGTGAAGGACCAGATACGAGGTCAACATTATGAGACAACGGAGCCAATTCAGAAAGCAGTGCATGCGTCAGTGTCTTCGGCAGGCTGGAACAGAGTTCTACAGCAGGTGTATATTAAAACTTCTAGAACAGTGGGGAAAAATGTGTACATGGAAAAGTAAATAAAAGACTGCAGAATAAGGTTGTGTGTTTGACATGACATGACATGATAATTTAGAAGAAAATGTTGCTTACTACTTTTGGTATGACCGTCGTACATTGTCAATGAGAATTTTTCCATTGTATATGTTATTTAAAAAATTGTCACATTAAATTAGACCCAACAGTTTCACTCTCCTATGTGTGGAAAATGTCATCAGTAGAACATTGAAAGAGGTAAAATTTAACATTATTCATGGAATAATGATACATAAGACACTTTTTGTTGTATTTTTGTTAATTAGCATTTCTTTTCTACCACTTCTGGCTAATTACAATGATGAGAATGAGTGATGATTACATGAAATTGATGCAAGGTACTCACAAATAATGCCCAGGTCTGGTTTGGAATCTAGAAACTTTCGTGGGAAGTCCAAAAGTTGACACCGAGCCGGCATTAGACATTTTTTTTCCTGTCTTGGTAGTAATAAGGCCAAGTTTTGTATTTATTGTTGTATGTTAATCTTCTACCTTTCTATGTCAATTAATTGTGACAATTAGCATGAGGTGTGAAATGATGGTAGTAAGTAATAATAAAAACAGCAATGCCATACACAAGATTTAAACACTGAAACACAGAAGCTAACAGATTGAAATTTGCATAAATGAATATTTGTAAAATATGGAAGCATTACTTAAATGTATCTTTCATTCATTGTAAAATACTATATGAATGTGTTTGGAACGTTGACTAATTATAACTATACTGGATCCGTGCTTAGAAGGAACTGTACAGTAAACAAATGCACGTGAATGAATACAGTGTTGCCAACCAATAACTGCAGAATATAGCAAAAAGCAAATTCTCACAGTGTGTAGGGTTCTACATTATATTGTAGAAATGTTTTTTTATGGATAATCTCCATAATCACAATGTGGACATGTCATACCCTATTTGTTGCTAGTTTTCATATAATAAAGAATACAAATTTTCCTCCTCACTTCCCTCACAATAAAAGCCATTTTTTGAACGGCCAGTTCTTTCCGAGTGTTATCTTTGTATATCCATAGGTTTATTAAATATATATAACTAACTAACTAACTCTCTAGCCTTCTTAAACCCGAAGGTTCATGGCTACAGCAACACAGGCCTTCCATCTGTCCCTATCTTGAGCAAGTTCTATATACTCTTTTCCATCCCTACCGATTTCCTTTAAATCCATCTCAACGTTATCCCTCCATCTTTGTCTTGGCCTTCCTACAGGTTTTTTACCATCAGGTTTCCCAACAAGAATCCTGTAAACTCCTCTTTCCTCTCCCATTCGTGCCACATGGCCTGCCACCTAAGTCTTCTTGATTTAATTATTCTAATAATATCTGGACATGAATACAAATTATGTATTCCAAACTCTACTAATATATTATATAATTTATCTCTTTTGACCGAATCATATGCTTTTTTGAAATCAATGAATAGCTGATGGACATTTTGATTATATTCCCACTTTTTTTCAAGTGTCGGTCTAATGTGAAAATTTTGATCTGTAGTTGATCTGTTACGTTTAAATATATATATGTAGTAGAAACATATTCACATAACTAGAGTAGTTTTGCATACATTTTTAGAGTTTTCCAAATTTCACGCAAATTGGACAAAAATTGTAAGAGAATTTGAAAAAAAAGAATCCAATATCGTGGATCCGCAATTTTCTTTTTTTATGCTATCAAAAAATGAAGAAGACCTTATCTTGTAATGGACGTAGAGAATAGATGTGCTGAATTTCGTCTAATTTACTCAAAAATCGTAAGAGGTATGACGAATCGAAAATTACCAATGAAATGGAAGTTCAGCAACTTTATTTCTTCCATTTTTCAAAATTTTGAAAATCTAGCATCATATTTGCAAACAGCGATGTAGAGAACGTTCGACTACATCTGCAACAATACCAGAAGGATTAAGACTGATGTAAAAGAAAATAAATAAACAAACGAAAAATAGGTCACTTCCGTCTCTATTTTTGAATGAAGTCAAATAAGTATGATACTACTGTGCAAATATCTGAAAGCCATTATTGTCACCAATGCAGGGCCAAAAAGTTCAAAACAGCTAATTTTAGCAAAAGAATAGGTGGATTGGCAACACTTCTCGTTGAGTCTGCTTGAACAACAGACCCTGCCACGCGCAACAAAATATAGTCCACTTTCTAACTTCCAAAAATAGAACATTCCTTCAACACAATTGTAATTATCGTACTCTAGAATTATCATAACCAATATTTAGTATGTAAATGAACTCCAGGTTGTCATAAATACCCAGGATGTGACAATTTTTACTCTGGGTACAACACGCATGCGTAAAGGTTGGGCAGGTGGGAGGGAATTTCAGTTTGTGCGAGATGGATGTGCACGTTGGCTACATTAAACACTGCAGCAGGGAAACCGTTGAAAAGAGGTGCGAAACAAATTGTATTGAATGTGTTCGCAAAGTTTTGCGAGAAATATCCAACTATGGCTATTATCCAGGACGTGATGAAATTGACATCTGAGTTTACTGGTGTGTCTGTTAAGAGTGTAAAATCTGCACGCAGTGAGGTTCTAAATAAGGGCATTTTAGCAACACCAGGGAAAAAGCATCAACGTCAAAAGCCTGTGTTACAAGTTCAGTTCGATTAGTTTGTGAGAAGTGCCATCCGTCGTAAGGTTCATCACTTTCTTGAGAGGAAGGAAGCACCAACAATAAATAAAGTGTTGGTGAGTGTGAATAGTGATCCGGATCTGCCGAACCTTAAGAAAACAAGTTTCCACACACTTCTGAAAGAAATCGGCTTCGAGTTTGTCCAACGCAACAGAAAAAAATATTATTGTTGACCGAGAAGACATATTGTTGTGGCGCTGGAACTACCTGAGGCAAATACGCGAATACAGGCAGGAGGGGCGAAAGTTGTATTTCCTTGATGAAACGTGGGTGAATGAAGGTCATACTGTTTCTAAGGCGTGGGTAGATTCTGCCGTAAAATATAAAAAAAACAGGTATTCCTAACAAGCAGTGGCTTAAACATGATATTATTGAATGGATGGATGAAAAAGGTATCGAACGCCGGCCAAACATGGTGAAAGATGAACTCATAAACGAGATAAAAGAGGCTAACATTCACCACGTTTATGATAAGTTTGTTGTGGATTCAATGGCTGAGCAGGAAGGCCACAAGGTGTTAAGACTCCCCCCCCTAATCATTGTGTCCTGAATCCTATAGAGTACGTTTGGAGCCAGGTAAAGGGTCATGTTGCTCGGAACAATAAAACATTCAATTGAGTGACGTCAGAACTTTGCTTCATGATGGTATTAGGCTGGTAAATGCTGAAATGTGAAAATTGTTTATACGCCATGTGGAGAAAGAAGAGGAATGCTTCTGGGAATCAGATTACATGTGTGACACGGTTGTTGACCGACTTGTTATCAATCCGGCTGATAGCAGTAGCGGTGGCACCAGCAGTGAAGGGGAGGAATCTATTGAAGGAATCGACTTTTTATCTGACTCTGCTTAGGCAAGTAAAACACTTTTATAACTTCAAATTAAATTCTTAAGTACAGAAGTTCAGCTTATCTTGTGAATAGTTATAGTTTTCCTTTTATTTAATTTCTCGTAGCTTGTAACATTGCTTTCGCGCCAACTATCTCTCACACGTGGTGGAAGCAGCAGAAGCTTTACGATCATCCAATCGCTGAAGCCTGGCGGAGTAATACCTTTGCCCTTGTGTTTACAGTGCAGTCCCTTCTAAGCACGGAAAAAGTATAGTTACATGTTCTTACACCATGTTTGTGTTTGAAATGCAGGGAATTGGGAAGACTGATAACGAGACTAACACATGTGCATTTTGGGGAGGTGGCATTGACAGTTTGTGCAAGTATTTGAAACCATTAGTCTGTTACAAAGGTAAATTTTCGTAAATCTTTGTCCAGGAGAATGGGGAGATTAGTTCAATCTCTGTACAAAAGAAAATTGCTTGCAATGTCAAGTAAATATGAATTCCATATAAATCTGGAGATAGGATAATAATACTGAAAACCCTGTTTTATATATATCTAGGCTCTTCAGGAAAAAGCATTTAAGCCAAAAAATGCAATTTTGCAGTAGACAGATTTTTTTATGTTTATTCTTTGAATAGCAGATATTACACACATGATATACATGTTGGATCATTACCATTTAGAATTTTTTATACATGCCTATTATAAAATTTAACTGACAACATATATTTTAATTGATTCAGTGTGACAGATGAAAGCTGCCAGAAAATTGCAGTTTGTGACTTATGTGGCTTTCTCCCGAATACCCTAGATATGTAATACAGAAGGCATATATTAATTAATCCTTTAATCACAACCAAGTACATAACAAAAAGTATATAAGCAAACTGTATATAACAATAATAAACAGTAACAATCAACAGAACATAATATCATAAAGAGAATAATTTATAAACATAAACAATACAAATTGAAAAATCACAGACTCATTGGGATACCTTCTAATAAATTAACATGATGTGCATTTAATGATTTGTAGCCCTGTTGACCTTTTCGATGATCTACGTTATATAAAAAATTAAAGCAGCAACAAATATTAAAATCTTTGGTAAAGATTATGATATTAATCACAAAAATTATGGTGCTTACAACTAAATGAAAATAAACGGTTTCATAATTTTCTTAACATTATTAAATTCTCCTAAACAAATGTGGGATTAAACCTTTCAGTAAAATTAATGATGCACTTCACAATCATCAAATGAAACCAGTCTAGTATGACGAGAGTTTAAATTAGTAATGTATGTAAAATTTAAATTAAGTTCCCTTTGAAGTCCAATATTTACTTCAATTTCTATTGGTGGGATGTAAAGGCCCAAATTTCAATCTTCAGTGGGCTTTCAGAATTTTGGTACTGACCCAGGATCACAGTAAGCATTTCAAAATAAGTACATGCTGGGCCAAGAGTCATGATCAGATATGGATATATTATTATTATTGTGAAAGAAAATGAGGTAATCAATGCAGAAACTGAACTGAACAAGATACACTGCAGTGTGAAATATGACAAGAATATCTGTAATACCTCAAAACATGGCCATTGAAAAAAAACTGACTGCTAGCTACAACATTGGGATTGACTAAGCTCTATCAGAAAAGAGGCAAATTATTGATTTGTTGTTTTAAGTCCACTTTATGCCATATAGGCTAATCGGGACTGGACCTACAGTTTAAAGTGGGATCCGAACCACTATGTGGCTTTACCAGGTATCCAATCTGGGACCCCTTGATTACAAGGTGACGACGAGAGGCAAATTATTACCACCCAATGTATGTGAAGAGGATAAACACTCTTCTCATTCTACGAGAACTTTATATCTCAATTTTGCTTGCGATTAATATCTTCGTGCACTACAAATAGTATCCGATTGTGACTTTTGGCTCACAGTGTAGAAAGCTCTGGTCAACAAAGTCACATAAAAGTGACAGGCCAGACTTTGGACATCAAATTCTTCCACAGAATATTTAGTGTATATTTATGTGCCTTATTTTTAAAATTTCCAGTACAAATGTTGTAGTTATCAATTTTCCCTCTTCCCAAAATCAATCTACTTACTGTACAAGGCTGTGTGTAAAGGGAGAGCTGATGGAACTGCAGCATAGTCATACAAATGAGAAAAATATTAAACTGTATGGAAATATTATCAGGGAACATAATGTCACAATTTATGGGAAATTATACACAGAAATATTGAATTTATAAAATACCTAGGGTTGAGCCGATGCCAATACCAACATCGATACTGCTACTGATTTTGATACCAATATTTAAAGTTGTTCAGACTATTTATAAATGTTAATCTATATCATACTTCTGCTTAAAAATATTCACATGTTCACGTAACAGATAATTGGAATATTTAGCTGCCATTCAATCTCAAGTACAATTTTGCTACATAATGTTTATGCAAAAGTAATGAGAATGGAACACATATAATTTGATGTCAGCAGCACAGATCAGTATCAGAAATCTAGCTCAAACAACACAAGGTTTGGCAAGCTATGACAAGGATCCAGCAAAACAAATGCTGTCTATAAACACTAAGTTTAAATACCTTTGAAGGCTTTGGTGAAAATGGGATATATATTAATTATAAGTGATTATCACTTCATACAGTTTCGATGTCTAAACATGAGCCATATTTGAAAGGCAAGTTTTTTCTGTTAGCATCATACATCCTATGTTACACATTTGATAGTGATAATTTTTAACATTGAGTGATTGCTCGTATGTTCTTGTGGCTAGATTTACAAGTAATTTCATAAACGTTTAGCCTCAAAAAAGGTTAGCACAAAATTGTTTTCTAATTGTATCTGTGTATGCATTTGAAATAGCCTACAGATATACTTGTGTACAGTTTCAACATATTGACTTAGACTCTCTCCCTAGAAAAAGAAAGAAATAAAAAACAGTGAGGTGAGTTGTATGTATCACTTTGTCCTGAGCTTGATTTCCAGTGGAGAAGTTTGAGTCACACCTAAAACTGTATGCCTCATACCGATTAGATTATCTGAGCTTGAACTAGATTTCAAACAATTAATTTGTTGTTGACAATCACGTTATTACATAAAAATAAACCATACAGAATTTTAACCTTCCAGAACATACCACTGATCATTTTCATGTGAAAAGTGAGAAATCCACCTACCTTTTATTTTATCAGGTTACCTACAATGTGTTTTCATGGTAAAAAATTGCCTTTGGTTACTTTTCGTCAGTGTTAAAGGGTTAGGGAAATGAAAAACGACTACATTTATTATATAACTGGGAATTGTAGCTTGAATTAGAAAGTTGCAAAGCCTTTAAGCATAATGCTTATTGTGAGTGTTTACAACACACTCCAAAACGTTTGCCGAAAATGTGAAGGCAGGCATTCATTATTTTATGCAATGATTTGTGGGGAAAGTTCCAAACTAAATATATCACATTGAGCATTTTGCAGACCCAGCAAGATATCCTGATTCCAGAAAAGTATCAGAACAGATACTTTGTGATAACAATACTTATACCATTGGCTCATACTAATACATAAATAAAATAACAATTCCTGAAACAAATATTTAGTTCAATTTTATTCAGGTTCTATGCTGCTGTGAAGAAGTATTTTCTGTTTAAGTTATTTAATTTTGATCTTGGCATCAGAAATGAACCCATTTGCAGTTTACTGTCCACCTTATGTTGCTCCAATGTCTCCTGCATATCTGAACAGGGTGGCTACTGTAGGACAATGATAAAATTCAAGTATATTTCCCGGTTTTCAAGGCAAATTTTCAAAAAATTCAAGGCCACAAGCAGATGTTTTCTCTATTTCATCCTTGTGTATTACAGCCTCTCAACACCCACAAACATGCACCAGAGGCGGAACCACGAACTTTTGTCTGGGAGCAGGTACCAGGATAAACGTACCAATAATAACAATAATAATAATGACATTATTATGACTATTATTATTATTATCATTATTATTAGTAGTAGTAGTAGTGTCAAAGACGTTATCATTTTCGTAAATTACACAAAAAGGGGGTAGAAGTCAGTATTAAAGCATTTGTGTTAGGACAAACGATTTTAAACATTTTTTTTAAAAAAAAAAAACGTTCAATTTCACATTCATTAATAATGAAAAACAAGTACACAAACTGTATTTTTGAATGGCAGAAAATGCATGATAAATGCATTCCGAATATTATTCTTTTTGTACAGATAACATGTATAACTTTCATGTACAACATATGTTTTACACATACTCAAAATGAAGTGATGTAAAATAAGAAAATACATGCCAACACTAACTTGTGTACGTATTCTTCAAAGTTTCTTTAATACATAGTGTGTATATATATTCAGGAATAGGATGAGAAAAGGTGCCAGAAGGGCGGACAAAACACAAATGATGAAGGAGACAGTAAACACTTACCACACGAAAATAAATAGTTTGATATTTCACGACATTTGCCGCATTATCAATGGAGAAGAAAGAAATATCGGCATTACGAAGGTGTAGAGGCGCAGAATACTCTGTGTATTTTATGAAATGTATATTTATTTATATATTTATATATATTTATTAGAAATCGAGGGGGAAAATGGCCTCTGCAGGTGCCCTTGGCCATCAATGTTTGCCCCCTTGAATCGATTTCTATTCAAGGTTGCAGGGGGGGGGGGCAATGCCCCTTGCGCCACTGATATGTACACACAAATATAGTAACAATATGAAGTGTCTGTGTATTTTCCTTTCTGGATAAAAATAAAAATTCAACTGTGAAAATCTCGCCTCAGGGGATTTATCAATATGTATAAATTCAATAGGATTTGGATTAGTAGAAATTTCAATTTTTCACGTCTACGGAGAAAAATTCAAGCAGAATTCACGCATAATTCCCGGAGCCAATAATTCACGCAGAATTCCCAGAATTTAAGGAATTCCCAGTGAGTAGCCACCCTGTTGAACCATTATGAATAAAAATGGCACATGAACAGAACATCAGTAGAAACTAGTATACCTCTAAATGTGTTTTCATCACTTTATCAACCCATTTTTATAAAACATTTGCAAAAAGTCAAAACAAAAAAAAAAAATTAAACATTATCTGTAATAACTTAATGATTATTCATTACTTCAGTTTTTTAAATTGAATGTCCATGCATGAATAATATATGGCAATAGAATTGATGCATATCAAATTCCACCCAAAATTAAGTTCTGTGTTTGACTACGCTACATTCTACCATGTACGTAGAGAATGTTCCTGTAAGCATTTATGTATTTCTGAACACTGCATCTTTGTTCAAAAATCAGTTATATAGCACAGTATGCACAGTGTCATTAATATCAATAACATCACACACAATAATCAATCCCTGAGCCATTTGCAAATAATGTGTTGTCCTCAGTAGTATTAACCACTAAATAATCATGGCAATGCTATAATATTTGAAAGAAATACCTCTTTCAAAACAAAAAACACCCAGCATAGAATCTACACCTTACCGGTTCTAGTAGTATAACAAGCAATCAATTTATTACCAGTCTTTGTGGATAAAAATTTCAGATAAAACCAAATTATTAAACACATGATTTTCCCATATGGTACCACACTCTTTTATACTGCTCTTTGCATCAAAATTCCAAACGCAAGCATATTTTGACAGAGCATATCTTGTATTATTGAGACATGGTATGCTCGAAGTGAGGGGAAATTTTTTGCAAAGGATTCTTTTCCCTCCTCTCCCCCAAGCTGTCTAGTTGTAACCATGTTAAATCATAGGAGCTTCACCCCAACTAACCTCAAGTCTTGTCCAAACATCCCCCCAGATAATATTTTCCACTTCAATCATTGGTGACATGTCTAAGTAAATACAAAGAAGGTTCCTTGTATCTGTAATGCTTTTCCTATTGAGAAATTAGTTATTTAGAGGTCCTGCTTCAATTGTCACACATCTTCTTAGATGCAAATGGCATTGCATCCCTGTTTGGTTTACACTCAGTTTGCTGAAGCTCTGAAGGCTACAGAGTGATTGGTGTCTACAAGTTGTAACAGTTGTGACAGGAGGGGGTATGAATGTGGATCTATGCTCCTTCCAAAGATCATGTACGTAAACACTAAACCAACAGACGTTCGATCCATGCTTACTGAATCACATCATCAAGTATGCAGTAGCGTATTTAAATTTTTTTGTTTATTAGACAACTTTTGGGTCTCCTAACGTTACTTACAAGACTGATAATAGTGCAGTGGACAAAATGAACATGAAGAGTCACCCTTGCTTTAACTAAGACCTCAACTTTGCAGCAAGTTACACTAATCACTGCATCATGGAGATTGGCTACTTCCTATGAATCCCCAGGCTGACAAACTCTTCATTACCAGCTTTCTACTTCCGAGAAGCGTGGAAAGGGGGGGGGGGGGGGGGGGAGGGAGAAGAAAGTAACTACTACTGGCTTTAAATGTTTTTCATTATTACTTTGCCAGTTTTTTTGATTCCACATGTGCTTTCAATATCAGAAATGAAATGCACAAATTATTATGAAATACATTACAGAAATTCTAAATAAAATCTGCACTAAAATGGCTCAATGGTAAAATACCCAACAATCATTTCACATTCCATTATTCAAATATCCTGCAAATATATGTGCTTCACTGAAAAAAAGGTCAAACTTTTTAAATCATTGTTTGGTTACTAAAGCTTCAAAATTCGTAAAGGCTGTTCCTTGCATTTGCAAAATGGAAAATTACAGCATGGCTGAAGCCAGAAAGATGGAAGAACATTCCAAGCATTGCACAGTTGGCTTGGCGGGAAATATGAACTCCTCATATGCTTCTTCAAGGCATCGTCAATCAATGATACAATGCTGGCATATCTGAAATAAAAAAATTAAAATACAATATGTCACCCAGTGAAAATAACTGGGTGGAGGGTTAAGTTCGCCTGTGGCAGTGTGAACCTAGAGGGTAGGGGAAGTGATGAGAATGGGACAGATTTTGCACCTTGGGTGGTTGCATTTGTGAGCATAGAGGGGGTATTGGTTGCAGGATGAAGGGCAGGGGTGTAGTCCAGGGTATACAGCACCCTATACCCTCTGGTTAACCTTACTCATTAACATATATCTTCTGCTATGATATGTACACCTGATACTTCTGTTTTGTCTATAATTATTTACGTAATTTGATTGTACATTTTTCAAGGGACTGAGACCATGGGCGTCACCAGAAATTTTTGCAGGGGAGGTCGGGCAAATGAAGTTGAATAGTAGATAAATAATCAGTATTATTACAACATTACTAATAATTCTTGAAGCTTTCTTGGTGGCGAATATTGAAAATGTTTTCTTGGGCAATCAGCCAGGTGATTTCTGGAAATGCTTCCGAGCTTTCGAGAGCTAACATCACTCTCATCCCAGGGCACTTCATTCCCTGAAGATGAGAGTGACGTTAGCTCTCAAAAGCCTTTCCGGAAATCACCTGGCTGATTGCCCAAGAAAACCTCTTCACGTTACTAACAATAATAAATATTTTAAAATAACAAAATAAATTTTATTTGAAATAATAATAATAATAATTATTATTATTATATAAATGGGGACACTCGATCCACCAAATGTGTGAATACCAGCACAACTATTTTCCATTATTTCTTTTGCATTTTATTCAGTTAGTATCTGAATGCATTTTGATATTAACCTTTGCACGTCTCGTTCAAGAAAAGGCTTTAGATGTTAGGATGATTACTTTTTTATTAAGTGTGTTGTATGACCTCTCATCTACAACTGTAATTATTAGAATTTTGAAAACCATTTGTTCTTTGGATGAAATGGTAGACTATAACAGTGTTCCTGAATTTTTCACTCAATGTATTTTTACTTTGATTATTTTGTTCTAATACTAACTAAATGAAATTTATTTATGTTCGAATACTAACTAAATTAACTTTATTTCTGTTCTTAACAATAAAAGTAACACACTTTCGGCTTTCTTGTACCTTTAAATGAACAATGCCAATTTCCAGGGGGTCCACCGACCCCTTCAACCCCCATCCTGACGCTCATGACTGAGACCAAAGAACTTGTATGATTGCAAATGTAAAATCAAGAAACATATAAACTGAGTTTCTACTGCACCAGCATGGAAACAATCTTCAAGCCTTGAGAGTTTCAGTCAACAGAAAGATGAGAACTGCAGCACTGTGTGTCTTGTGAATGATGAAAAGTAAATCTATGATTGGTTCAAAATTTGGCATTGTGGAATAAAAAAGTAAAAACATCAGGAAGACTCAGGACAATGACTGGAACCACAAAACACCACCACAGTTTTGTAACTGATATCCATGGTTCCATGCCACAGCATAGATTTCCCTGAATCTACACAATACAGTAAGCAAGAAGTTGCAGATGTACATTTACAAAATTTATAGGCTGCATACAATTCAACCAAATTGCATGCCATGAAGGTTGAATTACACAGTTTGAAATTAACACTTTGGCAATGAATGCTATATCAGTTAATATTTTGTCAGGCTAAATAACTTTAAATTATACCAGGCCCGTAGCCAGGAATTCTTTGTGGGGGGAGTCAATCGTAGAGGGGGCAAATTTTTAATATATTGTGTCGCATTGGCAGATATAACAGGGTACATACAGGCACTTGCCCCCTCCTCCAAAAGAGATAGTGACAGAAAAGGGATGACATCTTGAAACTGCAACGAACAAAAATAACTTCGAGCAACATCAAATAGCAATATTTCGATAATGAGCTTTCCAGATTGCCAAAGAATATAAAGTTTAACATAAATAGGCTAATATGGACTGTATCTACTTGATATTTACAAGTTGATAATGTTAATAGACGATTAATATGTACCAACAGCTTTGGGTCTTTCTGCAGAACTGATTACGGGAGCCCTTTATAAATCATGCTTCATAATGATTTCCTCTAGTGTCCAGTATGGAAGATTTTTATGCACAAAGGAATCTAACGAGAATCCAACACCATTGTGTTGTGTTATGCAAGAAAAATCGAATTAATTAAATAATAATGGTTACATATTATCAACACTTTGATGAATTGTGTAAAAATTTGTAATACATTTTTTGTACTTGCTAAAACATTAAAACATGGGTTCCTTAGACCACCACGGACTCTATTTTCTTCAAAGGGGAGACTCTTGCATCACTACAGACAATGTTTGCCTACTGGTTAAGTTAATCATTTTGCAAAATATTGTGTGAATTGTATTATATTGCTAGTTGAAATACATGTTTTGACACCTGACAAACAAATAGGGATCCCTTGATTGATCAATGACTTCTTGGATTAGTGTCATCATTAATATTTCATATTAAGTTTCATAGAAATAAATTGTTTTAATAGGGTGCAAATAATTTTACAGGGTACCATGGCATTGTGTTTAATATATTTATTTCATATGGATCGTTTGGATCCCAGGGCCGACTTCCACCGGCCCATAGCTATGGCTCTGAACTTGGACTATAAGAAAAGCAGACATTGCGAGCAAAGCGAGCAAGAAAATTTTACGAAATGTATTTTTATTTGTATAAAATTTGAAAGTGCCCTTGGCAGTCTGGAAGAAAAATGCAAGGAACACGTAAAAACTAATTCCATCATGAGTATGCAATTGTCCTGCTATTCTTATTCTCCTAGTCTTGTTTTTTAACTTCAATGTTTACTTCTCCTAGAATGGACTTCCGTCCAATGTCGGGGGGGGGGGGGGGCAGGACAATGCCCCCTGCTCCTGTAGTTGTGGCACTGTTTATGAGTGTGTCTTCATCAACTTCACGTCATCACTCATTGTTGCGATTAGCTAGAAGTGGCAGAAAAGCAACGCTAAGTAACAAAAATCAAATATCCATTCCCTCTCTCTACCACATGAATCATTATTACCCTAAAGTATACTTGGGAAATAAACATTTAAGCAGTTCCAAGTTCATAGTAACACATCCAAGAAAAACATCCGAACACATTAGATACCTTTAATACAAGACTACTCAAAATGTCACAATGTTCTAGATACTGAAATTTGCAAAATCATTTCCTGAAGTCTGAATTTAGATATGACATTATACAGAATCCCATACACCCTAATAAATCACAAAATCAATAAGTGTCTTTGTTATGTTGCTAGAGCAACACATGATATAATTGTAAAGATTAGTGAGAATTCAAGGTAGAAATGTGTTCTGTATTTTTCATAGGGAGGGCAGTTGCCCCACTGCCCCTCGTCTAGCTACGGGCCTGAATTATACTGAATAACATTGTATGGGATGGGGGATTTTCAAGAATAGATTCAGTGTGATACAAGCTCTGTGGTGGATAAAGCTGAAAAAATGATGAAATAAGAAAAATTTTCTTCTTTTATCCAGGAAACTCTGGAGAAAATTTAAAAATGTGACAAAAATACAGGGTGGGCCATATTGATGGGACACATTTCAAATGCATATGTGGAGCATGTAGGAAGCAACATTTATTACCAAATATATGGAAAACACTGCCAAAGGACGGGAGTTTTGCACTGTGTTCAGTGTTTGAAGATTACATCCCTGAGATGGACACCACCTTGACGGGAATATTCTTTGGCTCTAACAGTCATGTTCAGCAAAGTTTTGTGCAGGGTTTCGGCTGGGATGGCCGCTATCTCCCTTCGGATGTTGTTCTTCAGTTCATTGATGGTAGTGGGCCTTGTGGTGTACACCTTGTCCTTTAGGTAACCCCACAGGAAGTAGTCCAGTGAAGTTAGATCCGGGGATCTGGATGGCCAATGGACATCACCGAATCTCGAGATGAGTCGTTCCGGGAAGTGTCGTCGAAGGGTTGTCATTGCAGCCACATGTCCCTTAGGCCAAACCATCTCATTTCGGGTATGAAGAATGTTTTCTTAGGCACTTAATCTGCTGTCTTTCACGGCACTTCACATCCATGTTTTCACGCTACAATTTGAAAATTTGAATTATGCAAAGCCTTTCCAGAAATCTCAGGGAGGGCAAGTGCCCCCTCCCCCCCCTAAAGGACAAGTTGTACACCACAAGGCCCACTACCATCAATGAACTGAAGGACAACATCCGAAGGGAGATAGCGGCCATCCCAGCCGAAACCCTGCGCAAAACTATGCTGAACATGACTGTTAGAGCCAAAGAATGTTCTCGTCAAGGTGGTGTCCATCTCAGGGATGTAATCTTCAAACACTGAACACAGTGCAAAACTCCCGTCCTTTGGCAGTGTTTTCCATATATTTGGTAATAAATGTTGCTTCCTACATGCTCCACATATGCATTTGAAATGTGTCCCATCAATATGGCCCACCCTGTATTTTTGTCACATTTTTAAATTTTCTCCAGAGTTTCCTGGATAAAAGAAGAAAATTTTTCTTATTTCATCATTAGATTAATAAACTTAAGTTTTGGAAATTGAGTGCATGCTGGGTGCCGAAGATGCTTACAGCCAAATACACAGTGAAACAGCATGTTAGTGTCACAAGCTAAAACGTAACACTAGTTCATTGGGTCTCTCTGACATGATGCTGTGAGCAAGGTGACAACTTCTTGAAGTCGTATCATCACAGAAGATGAGCCTTAGGTGTCACACAAAGCTCATGAATTGAAAGAGCAGTCCATGGAATGGAGGCAGACTTCATTGTCAACAACAAGTATGAAATTCAAACAGTTTTTGAACAGAAAAGACTTGTGGACTTCTTTGCTGAAGGTTTCACAATCAATGCAGTTGTCTACCTGTAATGTGTTCAGGCCCATATCCAGGCATGGGTCAGGGGGGGGCTCAGCCCCCCTGGCATCATCATCAGCCCCCAATGGCATCATCGTCAGCCCAGCTTGCATTGTCGTTAGCACCCGGTCATTAGGTAAAACTTGTATAAACTTGTATAATTTGTTTGTAATTATGAACTCAAGTCTAAGTAGCGGAAAGTACAGGGTGTCTACAAATGATTGATAGTGGTTTCATAATGTTACATGTATTACTGAATGTATCACTTTGCAGTTTTATAGAGAAAAAGTTTTGTGACACATATTACAAGTTATCTCAGTTTTCTGTTCGCCGTGGTGCCATTGAGCATATTCGTGACTTTTCAGAACTCAATGCTTTTTGCACAATCTGAAAATTTAGAGTTTACAGCCGCTTCTTCTTCAGCGAATAACCATTACAGAATACGTGTATCTTGACATGTTAGAAAATTGGTGCATGCCACAGTTGGAGACAGACAGTGAGAACTTTATCCACCAGTTGGATGGTGCTCCGCCCCAGTTCCATCACGATGTCCACAAAATTTTAACCACCAGAGTATTAAACCGATGGTTCGGTCGTTGTGGAAATGATGATCAACAACTGCTGTTATTGCCTCACGGTGACTTTTTCGTGTGGGGTTATGTGAAGGATATTTGCGATTAAAATTACCACCTAAGCGCTAGTGTCGCTTCCAATATGGCCGCTCTATGTAGGATAGATGTTTGTTTACATTCAGTAGTAGTACGTAATAGCAGCTTGTTGTCATTGCTGGTATGGAAGAAACATTTAAATTATGCGTTATATTTAAATATTGTGAATGCGATGTGAATTTCAAGAACTATAACGAAGGTGAAGCTGTGCTGAGAGTGAAGCATTTAATTATGATAATAAAAATAACACGGAAAATGCAGACAAAACTAATGTATACGCACTGGTTCTTCAAAGCAGTGCTGTTTCATCTGCACTGCACCGGTTGTAACTGCCTAATTCGGGCTCTCAGAAATGATTTGAAAATAAAGCAATTCACCTGTATTGCAAAGCTTGGGCAGGAAATAAATGTAAACACGCCGTTAAGGTTTTTTTCCCCAAAGAGGCAGGCTGGTTTAATAACAACAATGGATGATAATAATAATAACAATAACAAGAAGTTCATTGAGACTATCTTCAGTCTTTCACTGAAAATTGACTGACTGAATGAAACAGTAACATTAGCATGTCAATTATGTTTTTCTGACTTACCTTTATAATTTCGGACATTAATTAATTATCATACCTATGCTCATACTATTTTTATCATCGCACTTAATTGACTTGCATCTGTTCCAAATTTCATGCATAATACATTGTTTTCGAAAAAAGAAATGTTATATTCATAAAGCACAATTTAAAATTTACTGTCATGGCATTAAAATCATCTTTCCGAAAGATTATTTCGGAAAATAGAGTGAACAGACTCGTGCATTGTTTGTGATTTCCTTGCCACATTTCAGTTATGTCGATCAGTTCTGTTTTCCCTGATTTATTTGAACATTTCATTTTGTTGATTCACGGGGTGGAAAACACATGTAAGCTTTTCACTTGTTCTGAACCACGAAACGATTTAGAGCAAAAATCTGAACAGTATACGCTACTTTTCTGCATGTTCCCCATGCTTTGAACGGCTTCAATACGGCGAAGTGCAGTAAGGTGTCCTACGTGGAATGGTTCCTGAAAATCTCACCAGATAATTTTAACCGCGAATAGTGTTTGTGCCTCCATTACTGAGTGATCTAGCAGAACTGGGGCTCGTATCATCAGTGCTTTTGATCAAATTGATAGGCACATGCTTCATCGTGTTTGGGAAGAACTTGCTTGTAAAGTTTACGTCTGCAGAATCACGAAGAGGGGGCATATCAAACACTTGTAATGTGTCACAAAACTTACTGAGTTTCTCTACAAAACTGTAAAGTTACTTAACAATATGTTCAATAATACACATACAGTAACATTATAAAACTGCTTCAATCATTTGTAGACACCCTGTATTTAGTAGGTTGTATAGAGTTTAGAAGTTCTTGCACAGCAGGGCTGTAGCCAGGCTGAGCTCCCCCTTAACATTAGGTAAAACTATTTTGTACAATTTGTTTGCAGTGAAGAGTAAAAATGTAGACAGGAGATATAATTTTTCTCACAACTTGGTAAGGATAAATTCACTTAACATAAACTTCATCATGTTTATGATCTGAAGTCGAAGTAGCGGCAAGTATTTAGAAGATTCTCTAGACTATAGAATGTTCTTTCACAGAGGAGCTTCTTTCTCCATACCTTTGCTGCCCCTGTTGCGGTCTCCCGTTTATACAGAAATCTGTGACTTCTGACGTCATCATCCACATTCCTTCCATATCTGCATAAAAGGTTCGTAAGTTTTGGGAACGAAGGGAAGTTTTATTCCTTCAGCTGGGGGTGGAATTTATGGTAGGCACTGCGATTGAATATTGTGCATATTTTTTTTATGATATAAATATCTGTATCATCAAAAGTAGTGTGTAGTATGTAATAAGGGATGATGTTAATAGCAATTAACACTTCAAGAGATGTATTAGAAGATAACTATAGAAAAATGTAAATTTTGTGTGATATTTCTATATTTTATATTAACTTAATGACCCCCTCCCCCCCACAAATAATTTACTTGCATTTAACACCGTTACACCTTTGAAAAATTGACTTGGTTTACAAATCCCCCCTGATAACCGGTGGTCCTCCTGGAGATCAATTCTAGCTATGGGCCTGAACGTGTTTAAAAAATTGTCTTGTATTATGAGATCCTGATATTATCAATATATGGCTGACATATTGTATGACTAAAAAAATAGAAAAAATACATGAAATAAAATTACTGAGCTGAATTTCAAAGCATAGTTCAATGTAAGGCCTCCCCAATGCTCTAGTGGCATCTCTGCTGCCTTGTATCATGAAAAATGTTGCAGCACCAAAAATAAAGAATATCTAACCTTTTAGATTTTGGATCTATCTGATTTACTTCTTCAGGATCAGCCTGTACATTGTACAACTCCGGTGTTCTCAAAATGATGACATCATCATCATAGCAAGTACACAATTCTCCATGGCATCTTTGGGTGCCTGGGAACCAGTTAGGCTTCTTGTAGATTAGCTTGTACACCGCATCATCTGGAAACAAGCAATAGTAATTACAAAATTACTTGCAAGAACTCTTGGATAAAAAAGGAAAATATTTTCTCCCTTTATAAAAAATATATGTCCAATGTTTCTTTAGGTCATTTGAGGTCATGAATGTGGATATACAAGACTCATTCAATATTCAAAGGAGAATCAAAAAGTAAGGTGAATATTGAATTTATTCCGAAACGTGAATGAGAACAAAGATGAAACTGCAGTATGTTATGCACATGGTATCACACTACAATTCCACATAGTCACCACCGTGGCCCAAACATGTATTCCAGTGGGAAAACAAATCGTCCTTCTCGGTCGTAAAAAAATCTTGCTCCAAACTGTTGAGCCAGATAACGGCAGCCTCCTGCACTGCTTGAATTGTGTCAAAACGTTTTCCACGGACGTGTTTCAGGGGTCCAATCAGATGGTAGTCTGTTGCAGCAAGATTGGGACTGTAGGGAGGGTGTTCAAGAACCTCCCACTTGAAACCACTGATGTGTGCACATGAGCGTTCAGCTGTATGCGGTCTCGCATTGTTGTGCAAGAACTCCACACCCTGTCGTAGCGCTCCTCTGCATTTGTTTTACACACACACACACACACACACTCACGTATGGTGGTTTTAAGTCTGTCCATACTTTGGCAGTACCTCTCAGCTGTAATTCTTGTACCCTGTGGTAGAAACTCCACATCAATATCACCAAATAAATTCAATATTCACCTTACTTTTTGATTCTCCTTTGTATAACCGGAAATATGTTGTACCATAATATTTATTACAAGCACCAAAAGAACTACAGTCCTATGTTTCAATGTTCAATGCACCTACGCCAGCGCTTGATAAGGGCACTCATTCCACAGGGAAAAAATTCTTTTGGACGTGTGCGTAAAACCACTCATGCACCGCTGACTGGACTTTGTCATCATTCTGGAACCTCGATCCACTTAGTGCATCTTTCAGTGGGCCAAAAGTGTGAAAATCAGAAGGTACGAGATCGGGTAATTATTTAGGGTAGGGTAAGCACTCAAACATTAGGTCCTTGATGGTAGATAATGTGACATTGGCAGGTTTGGTCTCGCATTGTCATGGAGCAAATGCACACTAGTGGACACCAGACCATGTCGTCTCTGCAGAATGGCTGGTTTCATTTTTTCGCGCAACAGGTTGGAGTAGGTGATACTGTTTACACTATGACCTCTGGGCATGTAATGTTCAAGAATTGGCTCCTTGTGGTCCCAAAACAAAGTAAACATGACCTTTCCAGCACTCCGTTGTGCATGCACCTTCTTCAGTCTGGGAGACAAAGGATGTCGTCCTTCCATTCTTGTCTTCTCAGCCCACTCATACACTTGTGATCGACTCATACAGTTGTCACCATACTGAACTGTCATGCGGTGATGAATTTATATTGGTTTCACACCTTCACTCAACAAAAATCTCACGAAACTTCGGTGCTCCAGCTTGGAGCTTGGAGCATTCTTGTAAGGGTGCTGCCACCTTGTGTAACTGCTTCCCAGCATTCCTTGCGCGAGGCAGGCGTGCCAGTCCCAACTATGTATAGCTTACAGATGCCTTCCCAAAATAACAAACATATAACAATCATGGTCGTATTTTAGATTTTTTTATACTACTGTTTCGAATATTTATTGAATGCACCTTGTATAACATCTATCTCATCTGGGCAGGGAATAGTTCATTGATTACTTGGGTAATTTTGTATCACATATTACATTAGGTAAATTAAGAAATAATGAACAAACGTTTCTAATAAAAAGAACACATATAATAATAATCCAACTATGTTTAGCTTTGTTCATTCACTACTTCAACTGTATGACAGTCATTGTATGAAAATGGGGTTAAATAAACAAAATCCATCACACAAGAAATACAATACGGAGAAACAAGTACTCACTTTATCCGCAAAACTGTTTTTTCTTCTTTGTCCGATTAATTTCAGTGGCTACTGCCACCATCCTCGTTGGAACTTGCTGTACTGTTGCTTGGCGTGCGTCATTTGTTTGTAGTTCTCCGTCTGCTGTAGATGTGTTGTTGTTAACTGTACGTCTGTGTCCATGTCATCTATTATTTCCTGGTGTTAACTGTTGTAGTAGGGGAATCCAAGTGTGGTGTGCCTGTCCGCTATCGATGTTTAGCTCGTGCGGGAAGTGCATTATGGCATGTGTTTCCTTGATTTTGGTGTCTACGAGTGTGTGGGCAGTGTGTTTGATTTGTACCTTTTGAATTTTATGGCTATGGTATTTGATGTGTTTGGCAAGACCAGTAGTGGGTTGGGCTTTTCTTGCATCCCTTAGGTGCTGTTGGATTCTTTCATTGACAGATCTGATGGATCTGCCAACGTAATGTGCCTTGCACTCACACTCTGCATCATATACACCTGGGTTATCAAGGGGGGTAGAGGAAGTACCGTTTGTGTTTGTTTAGCTTATCAGCTATTTTGGCATTGGGTTTGTGCGCTACTTTGATGCCATATGGGAGAAGGGATTTGGATATGTGGTTGGATGTGGTGGGATAGTAGGGCAAGGCAAACCATTTATATTGTTGTTGGAGGTTGATTGTGGCTGGTTAGGGTGCCTGGCCTGTATTTCCACTTTACTGCACCAAGTGGAAAGTTGTGCTTCTGTGTAGCCATGTTTCAGGGCTATTTCAGTGAAGGTGTCTATCTCTTCTCGTAGATCCTCTTCTCTGCAACAGCAGGAGAAGGCTCTTTGGTAAAAGATCAGCCATACGCTAGCTTTTTGTTTGGGGGGGATGGCTAGAGAGAGGCGTGTATGTACTGGTTGCCTGCATTTGGTTTTCTGTAGACAGTGGTTATGAATTTGTTAAGTGAACGGCTGATTGTGATGTCCAGGAAGTTGATCTTACCATGTTCCTCTTGTTCTACTGTGAAGTTGAGCCTGAGATGGATGCTACTTAGCTTGTTCACTAGAAGGTTGAGTTCTTCTGCCTTTTTGTATATGACTATTGTGTCGTCTGCGTACGTTCCATATCAAACGTATTGCAGTTCTGGAGTGTGAAGTATCCCTTTTTCAGGCAGGTGCATGACAATGTTGGCTAAAGGAGCTGATAGAGGATTGCCCATCGCAAGGCCCTCGGACCATTTGTAGAATTTATCCTCAACCTGAAAGTACAAGGGTCGTTCAAGGTTGACTGGGATTTTCGTACGTAAAAAATCGATGAATAGCCGGATCATGATGAAACGTGCGGGTGATGTAATGTATTCCTTCGCGAGTAACTAGCGTCCGGCATGACGTATTTCGTGCATGCGCAGCAGTTGCAGCGAACATGGCAGCAAGCAATGTGTCTGTGGCTGTGGAGCAGTGGTGTGTAATCAAATTTCTCGTGAAGGACAAAGTGAAACCAGCTGAGATTTTCAGACGATTGCAAGCACAATATGGTGAACAAACGATGTCGCAGACAAGAGTGTACGAATGGTGTGAGCAGTTTCGCGAAGGACGGGAGCTGGTGACAAATGAAGTGCATGGACACATTCGCCCAACTGCAATCACACCAGTGAATATTGCATGTATTGAGCAAATGATTCTTGAGAACCGGCGAGTAACAGTGCGGGATATTGCTGCCGAGGTGAATATCAGTGTCGGGAGTGTTGAGACAATCATTCGCGACCACTTACGCTTCCGCAAAATCTGTGCAAGGTGGGTTCCCCGCCAGCTGAAATTCGATCAGAAGTGGACACGCAGGACGGTCTGTGAACAGCTTCTGAATTGGTTTCGAGCAGAAGGTATGAATTGTTACAATCCATCATCACGTGTGATGAAACATGGTTGCACAATTCAACCCCAGAGACCAAAAGACGCAGCATGGAGTGGCGGCATAAAGGTTTCCCGCTCCCCAAGAAAAGCAAAACGCAGCCGTCCGCTGGAAAGATCATGGCAAGTGTTTTCTAGGACATGAAGGGTGTTATCCATGTGGATTTTCTGGACAAAGGGAGTACGATTAATGCCCAGTATTACTCCACATTGTTGAGTGGTGCTGTACGAAAGTCCATTTGCAAGAAAAGACCTGGGATGTTGTCTGGAAATGTCATTCTTCTCCATGACAATGCCCGCACTCACACGGCCAATGTGACAACAACAACTCTGGCCGACATGCGCTGGGAAGTTCTGCTCCATCCCCCCTACAGTCCGGATTTAGCCCCCAGTGATTATCATTTGTTTGCACCCCTTAAAGACCATATGGGAGGGAATAAATTCACGACAGACAAAGCACTGCGGAGCGATGTCCTCCAGTGGCTACGACAACAACCAAGTTCTATCTACGCCAAAGGAATTCGGGAGCTGCCAGAACGATGGCAACGGTGCCTCGGCGCGCACGGAGAATACTTTGAAAAACTGACATAGTTTGGTGTTTCTTCTGCTACCTATTTTCTCTGCAGAAATAAAATTCCCGGTCAACCTTGAACGACCCTTGTAGTTGTGTTTTAAACAAACTTCCAACAGCCTGCTTGTTTCTTGTAACTCTAGAGCAGGGATTTTGTTTATTGTCAGCCACCTTTCAATTAAATGCAGCTAGGTCTATGGGATTTGAATTGTACATATCTACCATGTCAATTATTTTCCTGTAGTTTACGGTTATTACAAGCATAAGAAAACAGTTTTTCGTTGTGACGTTTCAGGAGAACACACGCTCCCTTCATCAGACATTATACAGTTATAACAATGGATAGCTATTTTTTAAACAAAAATAATCTGTTATATAATGGACGTTGTCAATGTTACATTTTCTAATATAGCAACTTAACTGTGAAAAGAAGCAGCCGGTTTTATTTTTATTTCAGATAAAAAAAAAATTGATCACATTATTTTTTTATTTAAAATTATGAATCAAGTAATTCAAAGTCTCTTGATGTTTTCTGTTACATTTGTTTAAAAAATTGCTAACCAATGTTATAACTGTATCTTTAGTCAAAATGGAAATGAGTGTCTGATGAAGGGAGCGTGTTTTCTATTGAAACGTCACAATGAAAAACTGTTTTCTTATGCTTGTAATAACCGTAAACTACAGGAAAATAATTCTACAATGCAAGCAATGCATACATACAAGAAAAACTATTACTATGTCAATGCTGGTTAATTTTGCAGTGTCAGCTTGTACTATTGAAGTCACGAGATTTTTAGCATTGTTGCGCAACACGTATGTTAGTTTGTGGTTGAACAGAGATATTTTGTTCTTAAGCCAGTTTGTTAGGTGGACTGTGGGGTGATCGAAGCCAGCTATTATAAGGCGCATGGGGATTCCAGGTTTATGGGTCTTGGGAATGCCATAGGCAATGGCAGGTGAAGAGTGGGGGTTGAGAAGGAATTTGTGGTCTTGTTCACTTAGTATAAAACTAGATTTCACTGTATTTTTCATAATTCTATTGTACCTGTCTGTGGGGTTTTTGTGATGTCACTGTTTAGTTTGTATTTTACTTTCTTTGAATAATAGCCCTTGTGCATAATTACAAACTAGTTCGTTTTGTCGGATTTTAGACACCAGACTTCATTGGTGTTCAGCCATTTGCCTAACTCAGGCAGGACTGAAGTGATATCTTGGTGCACTGGATAAGGTTTCCTGGTTTCACTGGTGGTCATGACTTTTTGAAAAATTCCGGATGCTGACGTTCTGATGTTTTCTAAATCTTGGGGTTTTGGGGGCAAAACAAGCTGCTTTTTCTGCCGCACATCAGTGGAATACTCAAAATCCACCATTCAACATCAGGAAGAGTAATTCACAAGCAAAACCAGCATAACAAATCGTCATTTCGGCAATAGTGTGGTAGAAAAAGGAAAACATCACCCAGAGTAGATTGGAAATTGAAAACAACATCACTGCAGAATCGAGGAATGAGTTCCTGCCAACTCGCTTCTGTAATTAGAAATGACCTTGGAATTGCAATCAGCCATACAACTATATTGTCTCGACTGCGCAAAGTGGGTATTCGGAAGAAGAAACTGCGTAAGAAGCCGAAGCTGACACAAGCACACAGGGCAGCAAGATGTGAGTTTGTGAGGCGATATTGAAGTTGGACTGAAGACGAGTGGAAGCACGTCATTTTCTCCGATGAAAAGAGATTTAGAATAGTGGGAAACGATGATGGTGTGAAGTTGTGGATGTGAAAGGGCAAGGAACTTGAAAAGGGTTGTGTTTCAGAGACGCAAAAATTCAGTGGCAGAGTGATGGTGTGGGCTTGCTTTACTGCTCAAGGCGTCGGAAGGATGGAGATATGTGAAGGGTCAGTTGATGAACTAAAATATCTTCATATTCTGGAATGTAAAGTTCTTACAACAGCTAGAGGATACTTTTCTGGAGAAAATATGGACTACTTTGTTTTCCAGGACGACAATGCTTCATGTCACCGAGCGAAAATAGTCAATACGTGGTTCAAGGACGTGAGTATTTCGAGACACTGGTGGCCTCCAAACTCGCCTGACATGAATCCCATTGAAAATTTGTGGACCATTATGAGCAGAAGCCTGCATAACAAGACATTCTCGAATAGGAGGGAACTCATGAAACAGATAATCCGGATTTGGTTCCATGAAATCGAGGTTACACTTTGCCACAACCTTGTAAACAGCATGCCTCGATGATTGGCTGCACTGCAGAAGGCCCATGGTGGTCATACAAAATACTAGTTTGCTGTATTGTACTATCCATGTTCGTACACAATATGTCTTACCCTTAAGATATTCTATATTTTTGTTTTGTGCTTTTCTTATTGTTTCTTTGACTTTTATGTATTACTCTCTACAAAGGCTTTTTTATAGAAACACACACATAACTAGTGATATATGCATATAAATTCATATAGTCATGTCAATAAGTTGAAACTGTGGCGTATGTAGTTAACGTTGGACTGATCATTGCGAATATGCATTATAATGTTATCAGGAATTCATGTACAAAATCATTTTGATTAATGAATCTTGTGAAAACCATATCTGAGCAAGTGTTGCTATTTTTTCTTTACAGAATGTATACTTAGGCATACTTACATACCATGTAATCCCTTATTTCACCCCGTTGAATGGTTCTGGTGTTATTTATCACACTCAAGACTGATGAAAGCTTCTTCCAATCACTCATCTTCAAATGACAAGTTGGTGCTATAAGACCTTTAATAATACTATTATTCCAACCAGTCCCACACTGTGGCCATGTGATCTACAGCATCCAGCTTTGGACTCGGGGTACAGGACAAGTGCTGGTTTGAGTTCCCTGGGAGGTATCGTAACAACTTTTCAGCCTGTGTATGGGACAGGTGGCCACCCACCATCATGAGGAAATTGGGGAGCTATGAATGAGTAGTAACCCAGTCATGGAAACCTACAAAAATGACTGGCTGTTTGTCGTGCTGACCACATGTCACCCCGCATTTGGTTGGATGATCTCCCACCTCGGTAGGTAGGCCTTGGCCTGCAAAGGCTCTTGCACCACGGGTTGTTATTATTCCAACCTCTTTGTTGATTTTAGTTGTTCCGTTCTCAGTTATTTGAATTATGAAATCAGAATATAGTAAAGAAAAGTTTGGAAATGTCGACAATAACTCAAAACAAGAATTGCTATTACAGGGAAACGTAAATTTTAAGCTTTTCAGGAGACAAAGCTGAATAAACTTAAAATGCGGGAAAATGGAAAACTGAAGAAAATTTTATAACATTTTGCTGTGTTGGGACGATCAAGATTGAATGTATAATGTGGAAAAATGTAAAAGCTGGAAACGTAAAATTGGGGTTCCACTGTATATACTCACATTTATTCAAAGTCTTACCATTATTTGGCATGTAGCGAACTGCATGAATGCTGCTTTGACAATAATGGAAGAAGAACTGATGAAGAGAATTATTAGTTTCTCCTTGCAGCAGTGGCAACATACTTCTTCCATCAATAACTCGATCCTCTGGTAAAGGTTCATTTACAATATCATATATTGTAGGAAGAAGATCCAATAGGGAAGTAACAGCAGATGATGACGAATTGGGTTTAATCTTCTTTGGCCACCTCACTATGCTTGGAACTCTCACTCCCCCTTCCGTTCCTCCTTGTCCTTTGCCACCTGAGAATAAGAATATTAGGTACTACATGTATCCAAAAATCTTGTGTGTTTTGTTCATATTTATACTGAACATTTTCATGCTGTTATGTTGTAAGCTCATTTTAGAAAGCTACCTTGGTCAGGATTTATTCAAAACCTGTTTAAGATATGCAATATCAACTGTTAAAATGAACAAATATTACATTTCAGTTTCAGTATACTAAACTTCATAAAAATGTAAAAGATTATTGTCTAGACATGTACCTTGGAACATTCTAAAATTTGAAACTCTTTTAAGTTCATCACGGAAGTGAAGAGGATATGCATATGTGCATTTAAGCCTTTCTCCCTTCCTCCTGAAGAACTTAGGTGGGTTTAACAATTTGGATAATAGTCTTTTACATTTTTATGATTATAACACCATTAAGCCTTGTTTCCATGATATGAAAAACTCAATATGCTGACCAAGGCAGAAATTTATTTTATTATAAAACATAAACTAAACGTAACGTTTCAACCTTCTACCAAGGTCTTCTTCAGACTCTGCACAAAGTACAAATGTAACAAGGTACAAAACAGGATGATATATATACACAAAAATACTTCCCTCCAGACTATTAGAATGAAGGAAAAAGAGCATTAGATAAAGAGTCCAACCACATTCACTTTCAGGTTAAAGTACAGTTGACAAGGGAAAGCCACCTGCTAGAATGTTGCAGAACAACTTTCTAATAGTCTGGAGGGGAGTATTTTTGTGTATATATATCATCCTGTTTTGTACCTTGTTACATTTGTACTTGGTGCAGAGTCTGAAGAAGACCTTGGTAGAAGGTTGAAACGTTACGTTTAGTTTATGTTTTATAATAAAATAAATTTCTGCCTTGGTCAGCATATTGAGTTTTTCATTTTTATGATGTTAACAACACGTGGTGTGAGATTTTACCATTTTTTTAGTATATTAAACTATCAATTTTTATTCACAATGAACACGATATTTTATTTGCAGTTTTAAACAATTCTGACCCCTATCACGTTTGTCTTGACAATGTCTACTGTAATTCCTGAAAGCTTTCTTTGGTGGCAAATGATGAAAAGATTCTATAAGGATATCAACCAGCTTAGTTCTGGATCAACTTCTGAGCTATCGAGGGCTAACAACAGTCTAAAAATCTTCACTTCAATCACTGAAGATTATGTAGTGTTGGTCCATAGAGAAAGAAAATGCAAATGACTGTTATTATGGAATAGTCTTTGTACACAAAGTTGGAAGATGTGTTCAAAATATGTAAAGTTGTATGACCTCTGTTTGCTTGTAAAGTTACCCGAATAAATGTAGTTTATCATGGTAATGTCTGTGTTTTCATCACACAACAGATGAGAGTGGCAACAATTCTTGAGAACTCAGAAGTCTGTCTGGTCCATTTCCGGAGAGAATTTGTTCATCAGTGTCCAATACTTGTGAAAACTGAATACAATACTGATCATAATGTTTGATTATTAAATCTAGAAAAGTGTGCTTTTACTTTTTACCATTGTACAAGAACAATATATAATTAGATTTATGATTAAAAATTATATTGGAAGAATCAGCCATAGATGTAGAGCTCCTGCTGGTGTGAGTAGTCCCGGGTTTGATCCTCAAAGGAGCTCCAAAACTTTAGTATTTACCTAGAAAAATGGCAGAGATGGAGCTCAATACATTGACCCCACATCACCCAATGAAAGCCACTTGGCAGACATTAACTCTCAAAGGGCATGGAATTTAGCTTTAATACAAAACTATGTTCATAATAGTGCCAGGCACTATTTTGCAAGCCTTGAGGAATCTTAGTTTCGTGATTGGGTCATGATGCTGGAACACTGGATGAAGTATATTGCTCTCAAGGGAGACTATGTAGAAAAATAAAACCAAATTTAACAGTTAACTGTTTTTTCTTTGTCATTCTTAGAACTTTTCAAACGACCCTCGTAATTTAAGTGTGTTTCATAAATTATCATAAATTTTATACATACGCCATCAAAACCCACAACTTTTTTCCAGTGCAAATTGATGTTTTTTTTACAGTAAGAAACATGTTTTGTTTATGCAAAATAATTTTTTGTAATGGGAAAAACTAGGGATGGGTCGATATGAAATTTTGGCCGATATCGATGAAGTACCGATATAAAATTTACCGATACCGATAACCGATATTCTACCGATCCGATATAAAATTAGAAATGGTCCTTGAAGAACCTGAAAGGTTCACTGACCTCTATAATAAATGTGTGTTTCAAGGTGACTCCAGTGCAAGATAAATTGCATATTTAGACATTTACTTTTTTAGAAAGTAGGGCATGGATATTATCCATAAAAATTACAACAAAATGGCAGAATTTTGCACTAAATTATCAGATAATAATCGATATATCGGATCGGTAAAATAATCGGTAATTTTACCGATACACCGATATGCCTATATCAGCCGATACCAATAGAGTACCGATTAATCGGTCCCATCCCTAGGAAAAACCTGTAAGTCTTCGAGCATTTTTAATTGAATCTGCACACTTTGATTGGATTATAGAAAAAAAATTTCAAGGAGCTACGAAGGTTGCATGCTGAAATATAATTATTTTCATAATGTACTACACTCCTGCAACTAAGAGCCAGGAGTGACATATATTAGCAAATTCCAAATACTTTGACCTCCTGTAACTGTAAAAGTATAAGGCCCAGAGAAGAAAAAAATGATACAGCTTCTTACCTAAGTCAAAGCTACAAGTATACAAAACTTCGTTGAAATCCATGTCAGTGGGTGACATTTCGGTTCTTTATTGGGTGAATTGACATGGAATGACCCAAAACTGCTTTTGATCCTGAAATGTATCCAGATTTGGTACAGAAATCTAGATCTTTTATTCACAATAAACATGAGACTCTTGCCAATTACAATCCTAAAAAGAGATCAAACAAGTAACTTACCCTGCAATCTTCCATTGTAACCTCCAGTTCGCAGCCCATTTTCATCATACAAATTCACATCCCCTCCATGATCGGAGACAAAATAAACAAAAGTGTTTTCCGTCAAATGAAGATGGTCCAAGGTGTTCAGTATCTCACCCACAGCCCAGTCCATTTCCTCTATATTGTCACAATATGGTCCACATTTACTCTTCCCAACAAACTCGGGTGCCGAAAAAAGTGGAGTGTGCACGTGGGCAAAAGAGTGGAAGAGCAGAAATCTCGCCCTGGATCTTTGAGAGTCCTCCAGAAAGGACACAGATTCTTTAACAAATCTCTGTGCAAGACCTGGCAATGTTACAGGTTGTTCTACAACTTCGTTGTTTCGCATGAGCACATTTTTTAAAAGTTTCTTCATGAATCCTGAAGTGTTCCACCATCTCTTTTCGTAAACTCGAAAATGAGCAAAAACTAACCACATGCATATGAACACAAATGTTCCACACAGAAAAAACTTTATGCAATATTCCCTAAATCCAAGTTTGTGAAGAACCGATATAACTATTAGCAGGCCAACGTAAGTTCCTGCCATTGTCCGATGAGGTTTTGAATGCACTGGAAATAGAAGGAATGGATAATCCTCATCCTCGAACCCTTCATCCTCTAGCGTATGTGGAAGGCCATAAAAGTAATCAAACCCATGTCCAAGTGGACCATGGCACTGGTCACCCCATTCCTCACAGTTGAATCCAACGTGCCACTTCCCTAAAATTAGAAAATGCAATGTTTAATCCGCTACTATATCAGTTCACTGATTGCATATTATTAAGGAAATAAAAACCAGGTGTTCCATTTAGTACCATAATAAAATAAATTATTACATTTCCTATACTTACCACGATTCATTTTCAAAACTTCTTACATACGTACAAAAGTAAAAAAAAAGTAAAGTAAAAAAGTAAAGTGTTCCCCTGTGCATAGCACCACGCCATGAAGGCGTATAGGGGGTGTGGGGGTAACGCCCCACACTTTCTTGATCCGGTCGTGAGTGGGGGCCATACGTACATACGTACAAACTCAGAAAATTTTGTTACATACCTACTACACTTGGCATGTGCACCATTGGTGTACGGCAAACGTCTAAACAGTATTTCATCTCAGTGCATATGTACTCTGTCACATTGTTGATTGCAGCACAGATTCTTTCGCATAAGTCTGGCAGAACTTGAACATTTGTAACATACACCTGGTCCTTAAAATCACACAAGAAAAAGTCAAGCACAGTAAGATCGGGTGACCATGGTGGCCACTTCATGAACTGAGATCCTCTCCATTGCATTGAAGTTTTTTCGAAGAAACATCGGACTTCTTTGGCAAAATTGCGAGACTCCATCTTGTTGGAAGATTGATTGATTTGCTTTATTTTACTTCGCTTTTGTGCAACTTTTAGCTAATTTGCAAAGATGGGGATGAGTGATGATATGATGAAATTGATGAATGAACACTCACAAACATCCATGCCCAGGCTGGGATTCGAGCCCAGGACCCCTGCATTGTACGAGGGTCACTATTTATATTTTGAGCCTTGGCAACACTGATTGAAGTTAGGCACGATTTGACGTTTGCACGGAATCATCTGGCATTATTGACCATAACGTACTTCAAAAGTTTTGTCAATAGCTTCATTTGTGTTGTTTATGTTGCCTTGGAGATTGTGTGACAACAATAAAATGGAATTAACTCGTGAACATTTTCGTGCGATGATTTTTTATGATTTTCGATGTGGATTATCAAGACAAGAGTGCATCGATCAACTTACTTCCACATTTGGCGATGAAGCCCCATCCTTTGCCACTGTGAAACGCTGGTATAATGAATTTAATCGTGGCCACCATTCGCTCACCGACGAGATTCGCGAAGATCATCCAAAATCAGTTGTTGTTCAAGAAAACATTGATGCTGTGCTAAACCTAATACTGCAACATCGTCATGTGACATACTGTGAGATTGAGGCAACCATAGGCATTAGTTCCACCAGCATATATAAAATATTACATGGTCATTTAGCTGTGAGAAAGGTATGTTCTCGTTGGATCCCACACAATTTGACAAAAACTCAAAAAGACGCTCGCGTCAATTGGTGCAAAGAAATGCTCAATAAATACAATCGTGGTGTATATAAGATTGTAACAGGTGACGAATCATGGATATATACATATGAGCCAGAACGTAAACAGCAGTCGACTGTATGGGTGTTTCAAGATGAACCCAATCCAACAAAAGTTGTTCACGCTCGAAGCAGATCGAAACAAATGGTCGCATGTTTTTTCAGGAAAACTGGTCATGTGGCAACTGTGCCTTTAGAGGAACGTAGAACGGTCAACTCTGAATGGTACACAACAATTTGTTTGCCAGAGGTCTTCGGTCAAATACGGAAAACAAACAAACGCCGTCGGATCATTCTTCATCAAGACAATGCCAGCTGTCACACATCTCGTCTAACAACCGACTTTATGAACAGTCAAAAAATCGAATTGATGGGTCATCCACCATACAGTCCTGATTTGGCACCCAATGACTTCTTCTTGTTCCCGAATGTCAAGAATAAATTGCGTGGACAACGATTTTCGTCGGCGGAAGATGCCGTTGATGCCTCTCAAAAACCATATTATGGAGGTGTCTCAAGAAGATTGGAAAAACTGCTTTGACAAATGGTTCGAACGAATGCAAAAGTGTATTGACCATAAAGGAGAATACTTCGAAAAACAATAAAGCAGTTTTCAATGCCAAATTCCTGTTTTTTCATTGTTAGGCTCAAAATATAAATAGTGATCCTCGTAGCACGATGTGTAAACCACTGCAATGAGGGCTGGCTTCTGGAAGGTTGATCCTGATCTGGTTCGGAATTAACATCTAAATTTTATTTGTTTTAATTGGGATGCATAATACCTTTCTGATTGTACAGCTGAAAGATAGCTGTGAACCTGCATAACTGGGATACCAAAGGTACGTGATGCACTAAGTTAACAAGTATATTAATTAATTGTGTCAAATATGAAATTCACTGGTTAAGTTTGGACAGTTATTTAACAAGTTTAACAAAAGTATTAAAACAATAATAAAGTTATATATACATACAAACTGTCATTAAATAATTATAACCACAATGATTATATTAATGCCTTATTTAATCATAATGAACATTCATGTAACAAGGATAATATTTTGTTTCTAAATAACACTTTACTCTCTCTCGCTTTGCTGAATATTTTAAATGCTATCTTTATTAATCTACATTGTATTTGCCTGTAATGACAATCACTCGGGTAAGGTCAACAAATAAAATTAATGTAATACTACTAAGTCTACCAAGAACTAAACAAAATACTATTAAACTAATTATGTATGAAAGAAATTAAGATGGTGTCAGTCACCATGTGAATGCCAGAACAGAAGGTGTTTTGTTCATTTGGCACTTGCAGAATTGATATCTGTACAGAGTATAGCCCTGTGTCGAATTTTGACTTCTCTCTTGCTGAAAGTAAGAATGTAAAAGCCGATAAATGGCACAGTGCAGGTATTACATCACTCAGTCTACCGATTCAGTGTAGGTATTCGGAATCTCTTCACTCCACTTCCAGCTGGCACACTTTCAATTCATAATCAAACAGGGCACCCGACGTGACGGAAGATGTCAACAAGGGATTGGAATTAGTTGCACGCAGTGGTGAAGGTTTAATATACAATTATAGTTTAGTTTGACCAAACAAATATACAACAGCTTTCAACACATAATATATACATATTATGATCAAAGTAATCACATATATACTTAAATATGTATAATGCGATGTTTTATTAAAATGATTATGTCATTCCATGATTGCTTGCAGTATCCGAATTATGTTTCATGAGACTTGGCTGGAAGTTCTAGCACTTCTGATCAATAGAAGACAAGCTTGGTCATAGGAAACAAAGATCTGTATCAATCATCTCACTTTTGTCCTGAGAGATTATCTTATATTTATATTATCACTTATTTTTTTCTAAACAGTCAAATTTAACCAATTTTTACTCAGAAGTAGTAGTAAAATGTACTTATCTGCTTGATTCGCACTATTTTTCACATGGAGAAAATCACCTTATTCACCTGTAATTGACTTGATGAAATAAATTCATGTTCAAGCAATTTTTGAACTTGCTTATAGCCAAATTTACAGCCCAAATACATTTAGTGTATAACACATTCAGATACAGGACTGACTAATGCAAGCCTTTGAGCCAAAATTAAGACTGTTTTAGGCTACACGAAAATATTACATTTTATGCTCTTTCCATTTTTTTACTGCTCTCTCTCTCTCTCTCTAGTGTTCCCAAACCTATAGTTAATTCACTATTGTCAGAGGCAAACAACTTTGAAAACATTTTCATATGTGAAACCTATTCATATATACTGTAAAATCTATGTTTTTAGTATAAAACATTATTTGTAAAATATAAACATAGTTTGATACAAAATCAAATGTTTTTAATTATTTTTTATCTTTAAAATGTTACTTATAAGATTTTCATCTACAGAGGGGAAAAAAGTTTTTCCTGTGCCTATTAGATTTTTCCCATAAAGAAGATGGTTACAAGGAATTACCTAATTTAAGAGTAGGAATAAAGATTAGGATTGACTTAGAAATTAAGGTGCTTTTCATGCATTTTATTGAACTTATTACTTAACTAAGATCAAAACATGCCCTTTTCACACAAATCTGAATGCAAATCATCAAGAATATCACCTCAAAGCATAATTATCCTGCAAACTTGATAAATTCTGCCTTTTCGATGTTTTTATGCATGTTTTCTTGTGATCGTAAGCACTTTATATTGCTACTGTAAGCACAAATTAATGTACGGGTTATTTTTATAACTTTTTAAACTTCAAAGCAGTGCTGCAATTTTCATAAAAATTATAATCTGTTATTTAACAACTTGTGTTCCACTGCTGTTGAACACTATATTTAGGGAATAAATTATTTCAATGCAAATTGTATTATTTTTATAATTTGATCAGATTATAATGGTGCATTACTATGTACTGTTATATTATTTTGCAATAATCCTCTCTTTGTCTAATAGATTCTTCTGCAAAGGACACTAACAAAGAGAACAGGTTGAATTCTGTTCTATATTCCACAGAGCTTTGTTTTCCTTCCTCAATACAAATAAAAGCTAAACTGTGAAGAACTTGCCTCAGAGCTTGTATATTCAATTCAATGGAATTTGGACTAATAAAAGTTGCAATTTTTCACGTCTATGGATAAAAATTTACGCATCATTCTTGGAGCCAATAATTCACGCATAATTCCTGGAATTCAAGGAATTCCCAGTGAGTAGCCACCCTGCTTATATATTTTATATTTCTCTATAACATGACTTTGTTTAGCATGATGCTGACATTTTAACAACCCCCACACATAAACAAAATAACTGTGTGAAAGCTAAAAACTTTAGATGAAAAAATTATCAGCAGTTTCTAGAGACCTACAAATAGTACTATATATTACAACTACTTATACTTATGTTATTACCAATGACAGCTGAAGAATATTTATACTTCTGCAGCATTCTTGCCCATGTTGTTTCATTGGATGGCAGACCCACACGACTAGCTACAAACACAGAAACCAAAGGGCATCCATTGTCACTTTCCATTCCTGAAAAAAAAGTCAAAATAGTGTTATACTAGGCTATATTTATCTAGCCTGTATATAAAATGGCACTGAAAAAGCACCTGATGTAATAGGAAGTACTGTATATTTAAACTTATAAGAACTAGAATATGCATCAGGAAACAGAAGATAAAACATACAATCAAACGAAAGTAATGCCTACATTTTTTAATTCAGATTATGAATCAGAAAATCAACACTTGTTATCACAACATGTAAAATTTTAAAATTACCATGAATGTGGTAACATGGTATGAAAGCTTATTGGGGGGATTTTTTAAAAACTATAAATGTAATTTGTATATAACTTTTTGGCAATTTTTCTTGGTTAGGCTGCCAACGTTTATGTTCCTTCTCTATCTTCTTTAATAAAACATGCATGATCTAAGCAAGAAAATTTACAATTCATTCTGGTAGTAACAATATGGCAGTTTGTTTCGTAGAAGTTTCTTACCAAATCTTGCAGGATATCTTCCTGTAAGAAGGGCAGCTCGACTAGGAGTACAAACTGTAGATGCTGACAAATGGTGCGTCAGTTTCATTCCTTCAGCAGCCAACCTGTTTAAAAGCGAATCACAAGTCTACTAATAAATTAACAAGGGAAGAAACCTAATTAATGCAATTCATTTTCTGGAAGTTAAAAGTAATTTCTATAGACACCTGCAGCAACACAACCAGTTTATAATTTTAATATCTTATTAGTGCAAGTCACTGGTCAAGTGTTACTAGACACAGTTTTCCAGAAACAGAATCTAAACTGATGATCACAAAATGACTATCACTTTAAATATTACACTACACATGATGTAACAATTACCATTATAAATGTAAAAAGTTTTGAATACAAATATACAAAACATGTACCAGGTGATGTGAAAAAGATTTTGTAACTATGTTCTAGGGCTGAGGCAATACCAATACTGATGTATCGGTATCAGTTGATATCAGTATCGGAAAGTATCAGTTGGAATTTACTCGTACAAGCTGATACTTTACTGGCATTTTCATCCTCGACAGGGTCTGTGAAAAGTAATGTTTTCACGGAGTCTAATTATCTTGTAAATCATGCAAAATTTGAAGTTTTCATTTTGCACAAGCATTGTGGGAAAAAAATGGATTACATGTTTACATACTAGGTATTTTATTGATTGAATTGGTGTTTTAAGTTCAGTTTATGCACAGTAAGGCTAATCGGGACTGGACCTACAGTTTAAAGTGGGATCCGAGCCACTATGTGCCTCCACCAGGTATCGAACCTGGGACCCCTTAATTACAAGGTGACAACATTACCACTGCACCATTGGGGAGGCTTACCAGTGATTTTAATATTTTGATGTAATTCTAGAATATTTTAAATCTAATTGATGCAATTGAAGTGGAATACTTACACAATATTATTAATCAATATTTTGAGTACTTTTAGTTGTTACAATTTTCAAGCATCAGTATATCAGTATTGGTGCACACTGATAAGAGTGCATTGGTATGGGTATCAGTTCACAGTGGTATTGACTCAACCCTACTATATTCATAAGTATTAAATCTCACTATAAATAATATTGTATATCCTGATATGCATCTCTTGATGTAGCATATAGTAAAAAATTAGACAGAGTTACATGAATTTTTTTTCAATATTGAAAAAATTACCAATGCTCCTTAGAACATGGATGGTATATAATGCTCCTTAATAAATGTATGCACCAGATGATTGCAATGGGCTTTGCCCTTGAAAATCAAACCATGTATTTAGATGTTTACTATACAAAACCAAAATGTATGAATTATATTTATAAAAAAAATCAATTGACACAATTTCACAGTAAATTATAGGAAATTTATAAATATATCAGATTTGTAAAACTAACAAATAGTCCAATATAACAGCTGATATTGATACAGTATAAATTACTCTGTCCCATCTCCAGACATAATGAAAAATAAACCAAAAAAAAAAGTTTCATAATTGTTACTCAATATTATGGATATGTAAAAAGTGTGGAGTAGCATACCTGTCAATGTTTGGAGTATTAATTGTATCATTTCCAAAACAGCTTAAATCACCTATTCCTAGATCATCTGCTACCAGAAAGACAAAGTTTGGCAACTCCTCTGATTCCATTAAGGCCCTCCCACTTTTAAAACAAAGCAGAAAGGCCACTGCACTCAGGCATAGAGCATTTGATGCTATTAAGCACATCTGCAAGCACAGTAACACAAAATTAAAATGCTATTTTCAACTAAGTGTTTATATTCTGCATTATACATGCAAAGTTGCACAACATTTATGGTAAGATTAAATTTGCATAGTATGGAAGCATTATATTTGGTGATAAAATGACGTTACACTGGGGTGGATGTGGGGTTAATAATCGTGGCATTGCAGTGATACAGGATGCCAAAAAATTCAGCAAAAATAAGTTTTTCACTTTTCAGAAAGGGGATAAAACATGAGCACTTCTTTAAACAACTAAATGGGGCATTAAACTGCCAGAGAAATTTCTCTCTAAATCAATTATTTATTCTTGTTCTCAGGTCTCAAAATGGCAGTTCATGAAAATGAAATTTTTCGACTATAATCTTATTTTTAAGACTTCTTGTAGCAATATTCTTTTCACCGGATAATAACATTGTGGTAAGTAGACTATAAACTTCTCAGTATTGAACAGAAAAGGAACACACATTTGAAAAATAATAAAATATAACGTTTTCATTTTTGACATCAAAATGTGAAAGTTATCTTGAGTGATCCAAGTTTCTGACGCTATTACGCACGACGATTTCTAAAGCAAAGGATACTTTAAAGTATTGTGAAAATGGTATGTGAGAAAAGTTTTGCTACTTTTGACAAATTTAGCTTATTTGTAGAAGTGTGCTTTGGTGTTAATGGGTCAGCTGGCAACCCTGAATCAAACGTGATCATGTGTGTGCACACACTGTGGAATGGAAGGTTTTCGATTTTGCTATCAGCTGATGCTAAATACATATAGCAGTAGTGCAGTGTAACAGTGATTTATCCAAACACCCTTAACACCACCAGAACTTTCATCAACACCCTCCCTAAAATTTCCCAAAGACTCGCGCTGTGTAAATATTACCCACAAGCAAAATTAATTTGTATGTCCAAATTATAATTACATAAAAGCATTTGATAACAGTACATTTATTGGCTAAACTAATTGTATCAATTTTTAACATAACTAACTAACTAACTAACTAACTCCCTAGCCTTCTTAAACCCGAAGGTTCATGGCTGCAGCAACACAGGCCTTCCATCTTTCCCTATCTTGAGCAAGATCTATATACTCTTTTCCATCCCTACCGATTTCCCTTAGGTCCATCTCAACGTTGTCCCTCCATCTTCGTCTTGGCCTTCCAACAGGTCTCTTACAATCAGGTTTCCCAACAAGAATCCTGTAAACTCCTCTTTCCTCTCCCATTCGTGCCACATGGCCTGCCCACCTAAGTCTTCTTCATTTAATTATTCTAATAATATCTGGACATGAATACAAATTATGTAGTTCTAAATTATGTAACCTTCTCCACTCACCTATTTCTATTTAGTTTAACATCTTTATTGTATTTCACAACTGATAAAATGAGAAAAAAGAACATCTTTAATACCAAACTGAAACTCCGAGACACGCTTAGGGTGAAATTTATACAAGCAGTGTTTCCACAGTCTGTGAGGGAACTAACGGATCCCCATAGCTGATTCAAGGTCATGACAGTTGGAAGGGTTCACTGAAAAGGGTCGCCTCAGGCAGTCATTGGTAGAGATGAAAAAATATTTCAAAATCACTTGGGTTTTTTCGAGTTAATGGTGAGTCATAGAAATCCTCAAAACTTTCATCATAAAAAATTTGAAGAAGATAGGAATGATCAAATTAAGCATTTGTGTTCGACTCTGTAAATATTGACAATATCGCTGAAGAATGTATTAAGAACATTAGTTTTGATGTGTCGCGGTTCTGCAGCAAAGTATTTTAAAAACATGCAAACTGTTGCAGAATAGAAGACAATTTTCTTAAAAATAATTCAGTTGGTTTTAAAAAATGGGGTGTTTGTAGTTACCCTTTCTTCTACTCTATGCACTCACAAAAGCAGATTGTTAGTTTTGAAGAAAGTAGCAACAGAAATAAAAAGCGATAATCTGAATTACTTTGCTGGGAAAGTATGTCCAAGAAACTCACATTCGCCACCAAAGCACATTTAAAGGACGAAGGATAAGGAAAAGACTCGGAACTAGTGAATAAATATTATTTAATGCATTTAAAAACGTTAATTTTTCTTGAAAGGCATTTGATAGGAAGTCTGTTTTCCTGGCAATAAACATATTTTGTGCATAAATTAATTTTAACGATACTTTCACAATTATTGCTATTATATATTATTATTATTATTGTTATCATTATCTTTATTTTTATTTAATCTATTTTTGGGAATGTATTTCAGTCTTCCAAGTTCAGTGTTTAGTATTACACTGGTCTCTAGTGTGTATTGACATAGGTCAAATATTATACTTTTTGTATAAAAATCAAAATAATCAATTTCATGTGAATTCTTTGGACACAAAAAGTGTAAATTTTTCCTTAAAAATGCTAATCTTACACATTTTTATTTGATTTAGGGGTAAAATAACGAGTTCCTGATTATTACCGATTTTTTTTGGTATTCTGGATCACTGTGCACTGTGGTTGGCAGAACAAGGTGAATTCACACAGAAACTTACTTTAAAAGTATTGATAGATTGAATGATTTGGTTTACTTTACTTTGCTTTCCTGCCAATAAAGGTTAGTTTCACAGATAAATAAATAATATGATGTGATAGATGAAGGGACACTCACAAAGAACACTCATGCCCAGGCTGGGATTCAAACCTGGGACCCTGACATCGTAGCATGCTGTGCGAACCACTCCACCAGAGGCTGGCAAAATCAGATACGAGATGACATGCAGAACATTCCTTGCACATGCTGGATTGTGTGATGCAGGCTTTCGTCCAACACTTGAATCAAAACATACAGCTCATAGAGGGAATGAGGGAATCACACTATACATATGTTAATATTCAGAGGTTATTGGATCAAACCTCTTCTATCCTCACATAATAAGATTGGTGTCATAAAATAATGAGTTTAGACTGCTGTGTGGTTTTAATGCATACAGCTGGAAAATGGAAATATATATATGTAAAATTGATTGATTGATTGATTGATTTGGTGTTTTAAGTCCACTTTATGCACAGTAAGGCTAATCGGGACTGGACCTACAGTTTAAAGTGGAATCCGAACCACTTGTGCCTCCACCGGGCATCGAACCCGGGACCCCTTGATTACAAGGCGATGACGCTACCATCGGGGAGACCCTATATATGCAAAAGGCTGAATGTTTGTAAATGCTCTTGCCACGGTTGCTTTTTGTCTGGTAACCAGGAACGTCAATGGTTTGTTTTCTTTCAACGGTTTTCCTGTTTGAAAGGTAACAATAGGGCCTTCGCCCTGGTGGATGGGGGCAGGCCAGTTTGTCGGAGGTATAAATATCGGATTTCTAATCGTTACAGTCTCAGACACAGGGCCAGATGGATTGAGACAGTTCTTTACACAATTACACAGAGCCAGATGGATGCACATAGAGTGAGCGCCGAATGTATAGGGATCTCTGTGTGATAAACTGTGGGGGCAAGTTAGTGCAATGGTAAAAAGTTGGGATGGGCACTTTTTAAAATTTAAAATCGAAAAATGAATTTTTCGAAAACGAAAAAAGTACGATTTTTTTTTTTTTTTGAAAAACGATAAAGCAGATTTTTTTCTTCTTCGAAAAACGAAATTTATTTTGCAAAACGAAAACTTTTTCGAAAAACGCGAGACTAATTTTTCTTCCAAAAAAACTGAAAATTGAAAAATTCAGTTTCTAAGTTACCGTTTATGAGGTCGAATTTTTAAAACCTGCCATCTTCAGGTAAATACTGCATTTTGATACCATATGCCTGAATATCATGAGGTAAATTGTAACATACAGCCACTCGGCTGCACTCCTCATCCTGTTTCAGTAGGATAAGATGCATGGTCTTTCGGAATTTTTATTTTGATACAATTTGTGCTCAATGGTGAATAAGCCAAGTAAGCAGTTTGAAATGTGTGTAGTAAAGTGTACTTTTCATTAATATTTCTCTTACATTCTATGTGATTTTAAGCAAAGGAATTTTGTGTATGTATGCTGGTGAAGAAGTTATGAACAGCTTGTTTTGAGTTTTCTTTTAATTCTTGAAGCTCTTGTTGGGTCAAATAAAGTGCACAAACATGGTGATAGACAATTTGTATGGTAATACTCATGGATCCCACTGTACGTGTGTACTTCTAAATACCGACAATATGCAATAATTTGTGTGTAGTAAAAGAAAAGGAAGATTCCTGGACAGAACAGGGCAACAAGATAAATATTATTTTCAAAATAATAAGGTCAGGTTAACAAGACGTGAATTTCAAACAACACGGTGGAAATTTCAAACAACTTCAAAATATTCCGACTTTGTAGGAGCTTTTGTAGCCACATTGCCAACATTGTTGTAGGGATGGGGACAGGGTTATACAGCATGTTCCAAAATGATTACCGGGGTTTCAAGTAGTTGGTATATTGCAACGGACGAAGGAGAATGTCTATCTACATTGTACATGTTCAATAAGAACGGCTGTGGAAGTTCGCTACCCTGAACGTTTATAATTTCTTTCCCATCAGTTTCAGATTCGTAGCTGTATTACAAGATGGCGACTCCTGTGCAGAAGTCCTTTTGTGTCATTGACTTTGCTAATTTGTGGGGTTTCGGTCTGACCTCACACCTTCTGACTTATTTTTGTGGGGCTATGTGAAAGATAAAGTGTACATACTACCGCTACCTGCCAGACTTGGGAAACAGGATTGTTGCTTCTGTTCAATCTATCACTCCAGAAATGCTGACCCCTGCCTGGAAAGAATTGGACTACCGGATGGATGTGTGTTGTGTCACTAAAGGTGCTCACATTGAACATTCATAACTTACACTATGTAAACTTGTTGAGCTGTTGTTTACTCCCATGTAAGCTTTGTCCTTGTACATGATTGATTGATTAATTGAGTTGGTATTATAAGTGGCCGCGGTGGCTCAGTCGGTAACGCGTCTGACTACCATGCTAAAGGTCCCGGATTCGATCCCCGGCCGGTTTAAATCCGGGAACTTTTCTAACGTTGGAAGTGGCCCCGGCGCCCACCCAGTGTCAAATAACATGGGTACCTGGGGGAAACCCTGGAGGGTAAAGGCGGTCAGGGGCATGATGCTGATCACATCACCCCCACTCACGACCGGATCAAGAAAGTGTGGGGCGTTACACCCACACCCCCTATACGCCTTCATGGTGTGGTGCTAAGCACAGGGGAACACTTTACCTTTTTTTTTTGGTATTATAAGTCCACTTTATGCACAGTAAGGCCAATTGGGACTGGACCTAAAGTTTAAAGTGGGATCCGAACCACTATGTGCCTCCACTAGGAATCGAACTCAGGACCCCTTGATTACAAGACTACGACGCTACCACTGACCCATAGGTGAGGCCCTCATCCTTGTACAGTGGGATGCATACATATTACCAAATAAATTGTCCATTACCATGTTCATGCATGTTGTTTTACTGAATGAGAACCTCAAGAATTGAAACAAAATTCCAAAAAACGCTACTGACAGCCTATGCTCCAGTATAAGTAAAAATCCATTGCTTAAAAACACGTAGGATGTAAGAGGTAAACTTATGAAAATAATCATGGATAATTTGTCAAGCAATACTTGTGCATCCCACTGTACTCCACACATAAGGGAAATTAAATGACTATGAAACCCCAATAATCATTTTTGGACACGCTGATAAATAAAAGGTTGGCTTTGCGCTTTGACAACAATACTGTGTGACTGAAGGCCGTACCCAGGATTTGTTTTTAGGGGGAACGAGGCCACATCCGAAAGTGTGGAACAAAGAGAAGGTCATAAATGTTGTTGGATTGATTAAAATATGTTATTTTATGTCGCTATTCTGTCACTTTTGGCTAATCGCGACGATGAAGATGATATTGATGAAGGGACACTCACATAGAACACCCAAGCCAAGGCTGGAATTCGAACCTGGGATCACTGGAGTCGTAGCGTGATGTGATAACCAGCCCGGCACGGTGGTCGGCGAAATGCTTTAGTATTAGATGTGACCAGTAATGCTATGATGGTATTGCAGCTACAGCTAAATGTACTATTGTAAATTTGCAATATCATGATCTAAAATGAGGGAAAAATTAAACTCAGCGGTAGACCCTCCCTCCGTACAAACAGCAACACTGTCGCTTTCAGACGAAGGCTATCACACAGCAAACAGCTTGGGACCTATTTACATTCAATTATCACAAGGATTCGAAAAGTACTGTTTTCACAAATTAACAATGTTTTTAAATTTCCTTTCTTATGCCAGAACCATTGAACAGCCATGGTAATTCTATATGTTTCGAAAATAATATATACATTTATAAATTAAAGAATACTTATTAGCCATGATTATTAAAGCAAATAAAATTTCTAAATGTGAGTTAACAAACAAGATTACAGTTCGCAAAAAGTTGGAACAGGGGATAAATAGGGACGTCTGGTAGCCTTGAATCAACGACAATAAAATTAAAATTCAATACTGCAGACTTCTGGTAGAATCTTAAAGAAAAAAGGGTCAATGTTATTCGTCAGTTTTTCTAGGTTCACATTAAGATATTCCAACTTTTGGACACTTATGTTTTTCTGTTCTATCTACTTTACAATATAACAGACACTATGCCACTGATTGAAATGCAGTATGAAACCTGGGATAGCATCTACTTGTGTTCCCACATATCACCCATTGAATGTGTTCAGGGTGGCTACAAACAAGCAGAAATGAAATTCCCTGACTTCTTCAGGTTTTCCAGGACAAAATTTACATTTTTCCCTGACAATTACAAACTAAACTAAATCGATGTTTTTCAAATGGAAATAATAAACTCATACAGATCCAGGTATGGATTTGTTAAGTACCAATATTATCTTCTATGAAATTGACTTAATTTCTCTATTCTCTATGATTTGAATTCAAACTGCAAAATAGTGAATTTGGAAAATTATTACAATTCACAAGCTAGGGAAGGATTACAGAATTTTATCATACGCAGTAATTTTAAAATTAAATATTTGATTATTTTTAAAGTTACGACTAAATGAGATAAAGAGTGATTGATTTATTAGTCTCCTTATACATTCTCGGTATTATATGTTGATATTTCCACTGAGGTTTGGAACACTCTGCTTGCAAGAACCATTAGTGCGGACTCATTTTTCGATGCATAAAGCTACTTCTCTCTTCTCTGTAAAGCAAACAACTCTTGTATACAAGTGAAACAATTGATTTGTACAAAAGAAAGTGTCATATTTCCTTACACTATCAATGGGATTTCTGCTTCAGTACAGTATATCCAAGTGAAGTACTGTAAAACTAACAACATGCACCATTATTGCTGACGATAATGGTATGTAGGTATTAGAAATTTAACGCAAGCAATTTATAGAATTACATTGTATAGGTAGCTGATTTAGCTAACCAAACATTAAAACAGGAACACTCTGTTAATAACAGCTTCGGAAAGTTCATATACGAGGGGCATCCTGAAAAAAGCTCCAATGGTGCTTGTACGCAGCACTAGTGGCCGGAGAGCGACACACACACATGCGGGCAGGAAGAAGTGGCATGTAGCTCTAATCTGGTACAGTTGTAATGCAGGCCTTTTAGGACACTTCTAGGTTAAAGATTGCAGCTCTCATACAGGTCTCCCACCGACTGCAATGTAGCCTACGTGTAGTAATCAGAATTTGGCACAGAGTCAGCAGCGATCGTGTGAGGTGTGCAGACCAGACATCGTGAGTGATTGCATGGTCAGACGATGGTGCAGACAATTCGCAGAAGGCCAATCGAATGTGCACAAACCCGTACAGCCCTGGCCTTGCATGTACCGACTTTAATCTCTTTGTTCAACTGAAGAGGTTTCTGACAGGACAAGGATTTGACAGCTACACTCTGGGAGAGATAGTTCCAGTCTTTGCTGTCAGACACATATCTGTCATGGGCATACACAATTTAGTGCAATGCTACGACAAATGCCAGAACAACGGTGGTGATTATGCTGAAAATTAGGTTAGGACTCACTGTTACTAATGCAATAAATTACTACTGATATTCTTGTTTTATTTATGCCTAATCGGTAGGACCTTGAATTTTTATTTTTTTCAAATTGGTGTATTTTTTACTATTCAGTGTTATTTTTCCCAAAACATTTTCATTTTAGCCTATTTTCTGGCAAATACCTGAAATTATACCTTCATGGTGTTTTTAAACTACTGTTTCAAATTGTAAGTCACCTGGCCTACGCCTCTTTGTGAAAGTTTGATATTTTGGAAGTTATTCTGGGAAAGTTATTTTCCAGTTTTACTGTTATACTGAAGGGTGCATAATGACCATAAGTGGCGACGCACCAAAAAATTTTAAATCAATCAATCTCACGTGGCAGATACCGATATATTATGGCACCAAAAATTGGCATTATCTTTTTTTGACTTGTTAGTGTTACATTTCCCAAAATTCTGGTTTTTGTTTTAAAACATTTTTCTGCCAAATATACCAAAACTAAATTCTTCCATTGTTCTTTTAAACTATTATTTTAAATTGTAGGTCACATAGTTTATGTATTTTCGTGACAGTTTGATATGGAAAAGATTTTTGAGGAAGTAAAAGTAAAGTGCTCCCCTGTGCTTAGCACCAAGCCATGAAGGCATCTAGGGCATATGGATTTAGGGCCCCACACTTTCTTGATCAAGGCCGAAGGTGTGGGTGATGTAATCAGCACCATGCTCCTGGCTACCTTTACCCTCCCACAAAGTTTCCTCCAGGTACCCACTTGAACAGGTGGGGAAAAGATCCCGGTTCTCCCCCGCAGGGGATCGACCCCGGGTCTCTCACATGGTAGTCAGACGCCCTAACGACTCAGCTCCATTATTTTCGCTAGACAAATGCCGATGGTGCGCACTTAGCTTGGTAATTCAACATCTCGTGCAACAAATACTGAAGATGCGGCTCCCATGTGACAATAGATACGTACTCGATCTCCTTTTAGAACCCTGCCGCTTTGCTCTGTCATGCAAATTGTTTTGATAGAAGTTGGAAAAATCGTGGAAAATACATGATTTAATGTGGCTGTAGCAATTATTCCATGTATAACAAGCATTATAGTTTACTCTTGAATAAAATGTTGGAATAAAACTTGCACGTTCTATGTACACAAACATGGCACTTTTGTTTTTTTAAGCCTAGAAAAGACAAGAATGTTGGATTTCACGGAATGTTTCATTGTTTTAGGACATTTTCTTTTAAAAAAATCGCTAACAACGCCAACTATTCGAATTTCATGCCAAATTTGCGTTATTTCGATATTTCGAACGAGCGAAAAATGTGTCCAGACGTCACTGCATATTAATAACCAAATACAAAAACCCCCACTTTTTTTTTTATTTGTAACATGCTACAAACTTTTCCAATCCAGCAAAACTCAACCTCTCATCACCCATAACAACTGAAATCATGGTGTCCAACTTTCAGGACAGTTTTGGTTTCTTAAAGTTAAAATTACCTTTGCCATTTTTCCCGTACTGGAGGTCTACAATAAAATAATATACTTCCTTCAAAGTCTGCAACCATCATGTTACATCCACACAGTTGGTCCACAATCTGATGCTACAATAATCATTCTTATGCCTACAACCTGGGGGAAAAAGAAAATATACAATTAATTTGTTCTCGACTTACTTATACTTTGAAACACCAAAATATAAGTCATTAATTTTAAACATAACCCTGTTGGCTATACATATTTAACATTAAATAGTTACCAGAATGAGTATGTGCCATGCCTAACTAAAGGCACTTCATCTCTCTTCATACATGTGAAAAGGCATGCTATAACTTTTCATGTGGTATGAAGGCACTTAGCTTCAAGATAATATGGGTGCCATGCAGTTGCGTGCATAGAAGGCAAGCTACCGAAGCATTGCTTTGGTATGCAATTAGAATTTTGCATAAATCTCAGGATAATTAGACTTCTCGAAAGTGTTGAGAGGCATTTTTGCAGAGCCCGTGAAAGACTAAAATGCTGCAAAGCAGTGGTGGGTGGTGTTTTTATCAAGGCAAGTTTGCCCCTTGATTTACTATTGTTTATTTAAAAATTATATATTCAGTGCTTCGGCTATCTAAATAGTCACCTCATGCTACTGGTGCCATATTATCAAAAGAGATAATATCAATCTTGTGAATTCAAATGTTTAATTAATTGATTTGGTGATTTAAGTCCACTTTATGCACAGTCAGGGTGTCTACTATTTTGTGAAAACAAAATTCCCTGACTTTTCCAGGTTCTTCAGACCAAGAACAAAAATTTTCCAGACCAAGTCATTAGGGCAATTAATGTACATGAACATGTATGTACAGTAGCAGCGATTAGGGGAGTGTGTGGGGGGATTTTCCCCTACTTTTTGCCCCACCAGTATAGTCTCTTCTCTACCAAGAAAAAATTAACTGTCCTTGACCCAAACCCCAAAGTTTTGGCACCCAGTCAAAGGTGATATATGTAAGAAAATCAGAGCACTTAGATGAAAATTCACACTTTGTCACACTCATGTTTAAAACCGTAAACTGTATTGTACATCAGATTAACCTTTTCACCACAAAGCACACTTTATTCTCTTGTACCTGTAATATTTATGGGAATTTACCAATGTACTAGCAAGCTTTCATTATCACATTATGTGAAATTATTGATGGCCTCACTTCACCCCTTATAGCCATCCGATCCACCAACACATTATAAAATAATTGTTTTACCAATTGTTTGGAGTTAATTTATTTATTTCCATAACAATTCAGCAGTCATAAGAAAAAGAATGTACCTATATGTTTATAAACTGAATGTAATTTTGTACAATAGTTTTCTTCCTTTAAAATAAATGCACAATTTGAATACTTGATATGTTTTTCTAACATATAGAATTAGCATTCATTAACATGTGAAAGTTTCAAAAGAACACATTACTCGAAAAACACAACTACGCTATTTTCTTCTTTAATGCTTTCATCTTTTCATCAACTTCTTGGATTTCCTTTGCAGATCTCCCGAGGATTTTAGCTTTCTTTGTGCTCAGTTCTTTCAGTTCTGCCATACTTCTTATCCTCTCTTCTAAATGAGTCTTCTGAGTTTCTGTTGTATCATGCTTCCCTTTCAGGGCTTCCTTCCACTTTCGATTTGCATTCCTTGCTGCATGGATTAAAGATTTTGTTATAGGGACTTCTTCAACCCCTCCATAAGTTACAATTGCATCATGTATACATCGTTGGGCAATAAGTGAGTCCTCCTAAAGATTATCCACAAGCCGTTGCTTATTTACAGAGAAACTGTGCTTAACAGAAGCATTTCCATGTGAAAGCAATTAAAATCTTCTGGACAAACATTATAAAGGCACTGTTGTTACAGTCTTCAAGAACTGTCATCCATATCTGATCCAGCCGATCACAGCAATGTCAAAATTTTTCATTCTTGCAATCACACTGTCATTACTACATAAGTCAGTATAGAACCATTTTATATCATCTGCAGCAGGGCCAGAAAAATGGCACTTTTCAAATAGGACTTGCAATACCACATTTACTTGGTCTTCGCCTACTTTTACATCCAAAACAGATGCTGGAGAGACACATGCTGCACCATATGCGAGCCTATATTTCAATGATGATCTCATACATATCTTCTTACACAAACATTGTAATATTTTCAGACAATCTTCATGAAAATGTAACACCTGAACGCCAGATAGTTTCACAAATCTAAATGCTGCTCGGGTTGCAAATTCAATGTCAACTTCTTTTGCAGAACACACACATTCTGGACCAGGTAGATTTAGTTTCAAAAGATCTTCAGAACTTACAGCTTCAAGCAGAATGGACTTCTTTATAAACCTGGGCATAAGGGATTCCAGTAGCTTGAGCAAATGTCCATAAAGGAAATGCACCATTGGTGAATCAGACTGAAACCTGAGAAGAAAGGGTTCTATATCAGCTGCAATAGTCTGAAAGAAAGTTAGCCTGACTGGTAAGAGGATTGCTCACTTGTGACTTAATAGTTTTAAATTTTCCACACCTTGGTTGTTCCTTGGTACCAGAAACTCTGTCAGCATAGCTTTTCAGAAATGGTAAAAGGTGTGCTTTTTCCACCACACTTCCATTGTCTAACCACTGAATTGGACAAAACTATTTTGGAAAAACTTTTGATCCTGTAATTCTCTCTCCGAGCTGTAACAATTTTAAATAACTGTACACTGCTCTTAAGAATACCACTACGTTCCAACCAGACATCTGAAAAGATGCTTTGAAAGCACCATGAAGAACATGAAGTCCGCAGCTTCCTATTTCCAGCAATGTTGTACTTTCTGGCTCATTAATAGCCATGTTTTCCTTGAAAAAGGTGAGAAATTTTCAGTTAACTGATGGTCCATCCATGGATATTTGCACTATGTTTTTCAAATTGATACCTTTTACACCTTCTTGAAATACTAGTAGCAAGTCACTAGCTTGTCAGAAACAAAAATACAATTTTTTTCCAGAAAAATAGTAAATTTCCCTGACTTTTCCAAAAAAATAAAATTCCCAGACTGGCAGACACCCTGACGTTAAGGCTAATCGGGACTGGACCTACAGTTTTCAAAGTAGGATCTGAACCACTATGTGCCTCCATCGGGTATTGAACCCTTGATTACAAGGTGATGACGCTACCACTATGCCATCGGGGAGACCCTTTCAAATGTTTAACTGTCAAGTTAATACTTTACAGAAAACAACACCCTCACCTCTATTTCACAAATTCATATCTTCTAGTTACTCTTTAATGAATTCAAGTGATCTATGTGTTCTTCTTTCCATACCCAATCTTGAATAGTTTGCCTTTAACTTCCTTTGCCCATTCCCTCTTCCTTTACCTGTTGGATGAGAGCCTTCCATTTGATAATGTCTCCTCCTGCTACTACTAGTTGCCAAATATTTAACCTTTGTTACTCGCCTGCCCCCCACACTTTACCTCCGCACTCGAGGTTCGGTGAACTTCGTACTCGGCTCAGATTTGTCTAGGGGTATCTTTCTTTGTACGACAATGCACGTGGGTTGCTACAAGTCAACATAATTATATAATTAACTACAAGAGACAACGGATAACCTTTTCGAAACCTTATTGCTATAGGGGATAAATTACCTTGTCCAGCATGTGTGAAATTAAAAACTGAAATTTTGGATAATTTCTATAGTTTAATTAACGTAAAATTTAAAGTATATACAAGTCGTTTCCGAACGTTCATTTCTCTAATTATTTATCGGGCCAGAACTCTAATTTTTGATGTTGGAATCTCTATTGTTTGTATCTGGATGCTTTACATTTTATGAATTACATCTGAAGTACGCTTGTCACAAGGTAGACTCGCGTTACTCCAAGAAACGTCTTAACAGGCGCTAGGCCACCCGACGTGTACATTTCTCAACCTCCACGGTGACAAGGCACTAGGCTGCCCGGCGCACCGTAATTACTTCAAAATAACATCCAGTACAACTACCTTTTTACCTGTAAACTGGACACCAAGGCACTAGCTTGCCCGGCAATCCAATCTCTTACAGCATCCGTTTCGGGAGACCTGTCCTCCGGTCCTAGCTAACCGAAGCAAAAACAGCCTCTCCCTTCCAAGTCTCAGTTCCAACAGCCGACCTCCCCTACTCTCATCTGGGAGTTTATATATGTTTGGTTGGCGTCTGTTGCCAACCGCCCTTCTTTCAAAATTTTTAATCTTTAACAGCTAAACTGCCCGCCTTTCTTCTGAACGTTCGAAACACGAAGAAGAACAGAGAGCTACATGGTATTTATACATGGAATAATACGAGCTTAAAATGCATAATAAATTGATTTACACTAATAACACATATATATGTTTATACAATTGATTACCCAATTAATTAACATATTAATAAATATTTCAATAAGAGAAAAAAAACACTGTTGCCCTGACTCGGGGGCAGGGTAACACCTTTCTCCATGTTAGTTTGTTGTTCTTCCTCACTAGCCCAAATTCCGTAGTACCCTACCACTTGCGGTGAAAGTAGCAACATGCAGGGCATTCTTTTCTTTAAGTAGCTGCACTTAATTATATTAATTATATTCTTCCCCTTTGTCCCCCATATTTCGCACCCATACCCCCTGGAAGCCATGAATTGAGCTCGATATAGCTTATCAACGAAACTCATTTCATAGTTTTGTAGTTTACTTGTTATGCCCATTATTGTATCTGTTACAGATCGTGCCTTCCCTCTCACTTGTTGGACCCAAGTAATTTATTCTTTTAACCCTCTCCAGGTCTTGACCAATAAAGTTCCACTTCTCTTCCTTTCCGTAAACATACTAATTTTTAAATACAATAATTTTCGTTTTGGCCTCATTTATATGTTGGTGTGACAAGTGGTTGGAGGGTTTGGAAAAGAAAGAAAAACTCAATTAGTTGTGGAACAGAGTGCTGGAAGAGCGAAAAGGTTGGAGAAAGTGGGGGTGTTTTTAGTACAAGTAAAGGAAAAGAGAAGTGAGGCAGGAGGGAGGAGTGGAGTGAATGATCTGTTGGGGGAGGGGAAAGAATGTGCACATAGGGAACAAACTACGAGACAGCACAAAAGGAAAAAAAATCAATGTAACATAATATTGTAGAAGTAAAACAATTCAAATGTTATGTAGTGTGTACAGCCAATAGCTAGTACATGAAAGAAAATTCATAATTCTATTTCATAAAATGTAAAAAGACAGGTGGTCTCTTTTCCATATATTGAACGAGTTTTACAAGGTGTAAAGGAGGATGAAGTAAGTGTTTGGAAATTTAGAAATGAATGTGAATTAGTGTTTGAATTTTGTAGAACTTGAATTGGTGTTAAGTATCAGGAAACTGTACTTGTGCATGGTTGCAGAAGTGTTTGTATACACACACACTCACACATAGATACATACAGGAATGAATAAGATGGGAAGAAGTGCCAGAAGGGCAGAAAAACACAAATGATGAAGGAGACAGTAAACACTTACCTCTTTCTTCTGGAATGACAATGCGGTAATTCCGTGAAATATCAACGTATTTCTTTTTGTGTGGTAAGTGTTTATTGTCTCTTTCATCATTTGTGTGTATGTATATATATATATACATATTTGAAAGTGGGATGATATTTCCATCTTATAAAATGTTGTCGACACATTAAGAAGACAGTGGGGAAATATCATAGTAGCCTAGTATTGTAGGGATTTTGGAGGGGAATGACATCTACACAAAAAAACACAAACCTATAAAATATGAAGTGAAAACTGGGACCATGTTCAGTTTGTTGAATGCTGAGCTAATAACGGTACACATACATTTTTCACATGATTCAATTTCTATTTTTGTTGGTAACAAATACTTCATCAGTTTAGTTGTTATTTACTGAATTATTTTTTTCCTTTCACATACTCCTACATATATGCATATTTGTCTGCTAGCATTTGTTTACTGTCATCTTGGAAATGGACTGCAGCTACTATTGCACCACGGCTGATGTGAGGCACAAAGGGGTATTGCGTCCACAAAATGCTCTTGTTATTAAGTTAGGCAGGTCAGGTGTAGGGGCTTTAAAATAGCATCCCAAAATGCTTCCAACACCTGATCATGTAACATCTAGTATCAAGTAAAATACTTCCTTTGAGACTTGCATGAAAATCCAACAGTACTGTTGTCTGAGGCGACCAAGAACAGCTGCTCATTAGTAAGTATGGAATTTCTTCTTTAAATGATATTTATCAAAGCTTTTGACTGTGTACATTGGTTTCTCCAAGCCTCCAACTTACAGAGTGATCCATTGGAAGTGTGGGCCACCACGTCAGTGTTTGTGCTATCAGCAAGCGAGACAGTCACAGCCATTTATTGGCATCGAAGATTATCAACGAAGCAAGTGCACAACAGTCTCCATTATTATTTTAAAAAGTGATTTACTTACCAGGTTTATAAAAGGAGATGTTCAAACTAGTCGCCTTCAATGAGAACACAGTTTTGATACATCTTTATTAAGACACCTACTAACATAAGCTGGCAAGGGGGGCTAGAAACCGGTTTTCACGGCTGTCCTGAAAGTATGGAAGACTGTGAAGTGATAAGGATCCTTGTCTTGTATTGTGTGGCCTGTTTATTAGTCTGGCGACTGTGAAATGATAGGGTGCTTGTTAAGTATTGTGTCCTCTCTAGTGTATGTTATGGCTCAACAAATGCTTTCTACTGCACAGCATGAAATTTTTTATAATTCATATTTGTTAACCCAATCAGCTCGTGAAGTTCAAAGGTGATTTGAAACAAGATTCCTGGGTAAAAAAGCTCCATGTCATAAATAAATCACTCTTTAAACTAGGTACGGAAACTTGCATGCTTGATTCACAATCTATAGTGCTGACATACAGCCATGAGTGCTCTCACTTGCCAATAGTGCAAACACTGACACGGAGATCTACAGCAAAATACTCATAAAAAAAACCTTGTGAAAATCATTAAACATTCAGAACCGTTACTGAAAACTGAACATATTTATGCAAAATGAAAGCAGACCTAACCTACACAGATGGCAGCACTAATCTCTTTCCGGCAATGGTTCAGATTGTTTTATGATTTTTTTAAAATTCTCCTAACAGAAAGACTAATTATCGTAGAATTTTGGGCTCCAAGTTCCTTTTGTTTTATTGTGATTTCATCATGTTATGAATGCAATTTTTACATGGTCCAATTTCGTTTTATGTCTCTTAACACATACTGCCAGGCCCGTAGCTAGAGGGGGAACAACTACCCCCTGAGAGCCTGCTTTGCCCCCCCTGTGAAAAATACAGAACACATTCCTACCTGGAATTCTCACTAATAATCTTTACAATTATATCTTCTATTATTCTAGCAACATAACAAAGACACTTATTGATTTTGTGATTTATTGAGGTGTGTGGGATGCCGAATAATGTCGTACTCGGATTATGGGGGAAATCCCTTCCTGATTCAGACTTAGGGAAATGATTTTGTAACTTTCAGTATCTAGAACAGTTGTGACATTTTGAGTAGTCTTGTATTAAAGGTGCCTAATGTGTTTGGATGTTTTTCTTGGATGTGTTGCTATGAAGTTTGAACTACTTAATAATATTTGTTTCCCAAGTCTACAATTTGGTAATAGTGATTCATGCAGTAGAGAGGGGGGAATGGCTATTTCATTTTTGTTACTTAGCGTTGCTTTTGTGCCACTTCTAGCTAATCGCAACAATGAATGATGACGTGAAATTGATGCAGAGGCACTCGCATCATAAAACAATTGAAACCGTAACTGTTATTTATGTTGGAAAAAAAAAGCAACTTACAAATTACCTTACGCAAGTATGCATGCTTCCCATGGACAAGGTATTCTCAGTTCATACACGACAGTAAATATCGTAGACTAGTGGGAAAGAATGTGGAAGTAAATCTGAACCTTAGTAGAATGCATTTAGGGACTTTAATTTAATGCTAAGAGAACCAAACCTGACCTGCCTAATCTAAACACGAAAGCATATATTGAACAAAATATTAAGTAAACGCTAAAACTCCGCAGTATGTGTTAACAGACGTAAAACGAAATCGAACCATGTAAAAATTGTATTCGTAGCATGATGAAATCGGAACAAAACAAAAGGAACTTGTGCCGAAAAGGTATTTGTAGAGATATTTTGTGATGAAAGTTATGGGACTCGTAATTAGCAGCTGCTTGGAACCTTAATTTTCTTTTTGTTCTTTGCATGTGCGTTTGTTGATCAACTTACTTATATGTACAAGGAAATATATGCAAAATTACTTAGCCAAGTACATTTAGTTTCTCTAAACAGTGCAGTGAAATGCTAACAAATATATGCTTGTATATCGAGATCATCATCAACATTTGGGCTCATAGAGAATTTGTCAAAGAAAACACTGTGGGAGGACTTTCTTACCCGGCATATCACAGAAATAAAATTATGAATTTTCCCTTTACCAGGGGCATATCAAAGTAGTCGTTGAGATTTTTTTAAAAATGCAGTGGTTGCCCCAATAAACTGTATCTGCTGGATTTCCTGTAATCATCGTTTAGAAACTATTGATTAACTCTAATTGCAATGCATCGTGTTTGCATTTGCAAGCAATGTTAATAGAACTACATCAAATTTAACTTACAACATGTTTCACGTTTCCTACCTACACTTTCTTGTGTTTTGGTGTTTTTGCAGAAAGTGTTTCGGTCCAAATACACCAGATGGCCAGCAATAAATTCCAGTGTTCCGATTGGTGAATTTTCTAGTCGTCTGCTATTTCATATTGCTAATTGCAAAACGTGTATTCTTCAGATGAAACAAATTTGAGGTGGTGTGATTTCTTCAAATGTACAGGAGAAATGACTTACCGAATGCAGTTTCTCTCTATGTACCTTGGCAGTTTCTTTATAGTTGTGGAAGTTCGGGAAGTGTTTTCTCGCATCAGGGTCACACGAAATTTGAACCTTCCTTAAATTAATGAACACTGTTTGACTCGAAAAAAAGTTATGGTAACACTTTACTATACCGGAGACGGATTTTTTCAAATTTACAGGAGAAAGTACTTACGTAAATCATTTTCTGTAGCGTTGATGATGTTCGGGAATGTAGTTTTGATCCATTTTAATGCGAATGCATGTGGTTTTGTACGAAAATCTATTTCCGACGCGCTATTGCTGCTGCCGCCATTTGCTTTCTGCACGAGAGCACAATACGCTCTCGTATTGTCCGTATATGCTAAATTGAACGAACCTAACCTAACCTAGTAGGCATACCTCGTCCCCGTGACGGTTCGTGGGGCTATCGTTCATTTTTGGGCTAACGTCAATGGTTTTTGGGGTACTTGTTTACTATCCTTCGGACAGATTTCGTACATAGCCCCACGAACCATTTCCGGTAAGGTTAGGTTAGGTAGGGTCACGTATAGGTTACAATAGTTAAAAATTGGTTTCGAAAAATATCCGTAGCCCCACACACCATTCTCGCATAGCCCCACAGGTGTCCGAAGGATAGTAAACATTTACCGTTTTTGGGGCTGCCCGTGGATGGTTTGTGGGAAATAAGGAACAACAGTAAGTACTCGTTAATGTAAGAAATATACATTATTTTCGTTAGAAATTCATTATTTCCCCTAAAGAAATGTTCCGCAATGCAGAATAGTACGTTAGCAATGCAAAAAATTGCAAAATAAATCATTGATAGGTGTCTCCGGTATAGTAAAGTAGTACCAAAGTTATTTATGTTGAAAAAAGAAACAACTTGAAAATTACCTTACGCACTTCTCATGGACAAGATATTCTCCATCGACAAGTGACAGTAAATATCGTAGAAGTGTGGGAATGAATGTAGAAGTAAATCGGAACCTTAGTAGAATGCATTTAGGGACTTTATTTTAATGCTAAGAGAACCATGCCTAACCTAACCACGAAAGCATATATTGAACAAAACGTTAAGTAATCGCTAAAACTCTGCAGAATGTGTTAGCAGACGTACATCGAAATCGGACCATGGAAAAATTGCATTCGTAGCATGATAAAATCGCAATAAAACAAAAGGAACTTGGACCATTTACACACAACGGCATTGGGTTGGATTGCAAATTGAAAGGTAAATGAACACTCTCGAACAATTGTGCCACAACTCGACCACCAGAAAATATCGAGCAATTCTATCTTATTTGTAATAATAATGTACTGATTATGAATGCCCAACAATTAAGTATCAATCAGACAAATGCTATCTTTCCATTGAATTGAAGTGTGTTGGGGGAGGGGGGAAGGACAGTTTACTTTCATTTGGTAGAAAAGGAGGTAAAACTTCGATAGCGTCCCAACACCTGTCACTCATTTATTTAGTCATTTTTAACATTCGTATTTACCTATTCTGCATTGCGAGAGATTCTTCAAGGTGCTATTTTGCTTTTTTCACGAAAAAAAGTTCAATATCGGACATAAAGAGTAATTATTAAACCATGGACGTTAGCTCCAAAAACCATCCATGGGTACCTCCACAAACCATTGACGTTAGCCCCAAAAACCATCCACGGGTAGCCCCAAACACCATTGACGTTAGCCCCACGAACCATCACGGGGAAGAGGTATGCCTACAAGGTTAGGTTAGGCCTGTTAGGTTAGGTTCCATTAGCACTCATTTCATTCAATTTAGCATATATGGACAACATCGGTTTTTCTCGTTGAAAGAAAATACCAACACGAACTTCTAAATGCTACAGAAACTCATTTTGGTAAGTAGTGTCTTGTGTAAAAATGAAGAAATCTGTTGGGACGCTATCGAAGTTTTACCGAAAAGGATTAATATTAAGAGGCCATAGTGCGGGGGTAACTGCCCCCCTAATCACCACCACTGACAAATCATAACTGAATATAAAAAACATGACTAAATTATTCCAATCACACAATGTACTTTGAAGGGTCTACGAATTTGAGTTTTAAATCCACTATATGCACAGACAGGCTAATCAGAACTAGACCTACAGTTTAAAGTGGGATCCGAACCACTATGTGCCTCCACCGGGTCTCGAACTCTGGACCCATTTATTACAATGCGACGATGATACCACAATGCCATTGGGGAGGCAGAAGTGTCTATGACAATGACGACATAAGAATGTCTATATTACCAATGATGGCTCCCCTTTGCAAACAAGGGAAAACTACATACATATTCATTTAGCACAGATATGCATTTTTGTATGCTATATTAAGTATGACTCCTCCAGAAAATATTCTCACTCCCTTCTACTTTTCCAGTATTTTTTTTCCTGGTGCTGTCACTGTATATTACTAAGATAATACATTTCAATTTATTTCATAATGACTTTTAATTTTAATAGTGTAATGTAGGTGTATGGGAGTAGATCATGGGTAGTCTGGGTGTGATTTTTCTATTACACTGTGTTGGGCTTGGGTACCAGTAATTCCTTACTTTCTATAGGGTAAAAAGGAGGAAATTCCTTAGGAAATGTACAGACTGAAGCGATATGCTACAAGTGTCACTTGGGAAAGAATCAATCAACAGAAATGTTTCACACAGGGTTGAAAATGATTTTATTAGTGATGAAATCATGATAAAAATAATGATATTTTGGATTTTTTTTAAAAAAACTGTTTTTTTTTGGTGAAAATAGAAATGTTTAATGTTATTAGCATACATTACCCAACATGTTAAGTATTAAAAAATATACCAATACAGCATAGTCTTAATTTCATTATTTTGTTGAAATGTGGAGTGTCTGTAACATTTATGTAGCTGCATATTGATGGAAAACTGGTAAAATTTATTGGATTAGCCTACCTTATATTATATTTACACCATTCCAAATTATTGTTTAAAAATGTAGGTTTTACAAGATCATCATCATCCTTCGCCGTTTCCTGCCTCTGGCTGGGTCGGCATAGAAGTTAAGCCTCTCCACTTTTTCTGGTCTTCCACCACTACTTCCTTTTTACGGTGTTCCAATCTTGTCCTCTTCTCCAAACATCCTCCACTATCTACTCTTTCCACAGACATCTTGGTCTCCCCTTTGGCCTTACTCCCACTACTTTTGCATTGGAAGCTCTTACTGGCAGTCTTTCTGCACCCATCCTCTTCATGTGTCCAAACCATCTCATCTGTGCCTGATTCTGTCCTGAAGCTTCACCACCCCCACTGTCTGTCGGATCTCCTCATTCCGTATTCTGTCCCTTCTAGTCTTTCCCAATATACTCCTTAAAAATTTCATTTCCACTGCGTGCATCTTTCTTTTGTCTCTCTGTGTCATTGTCCAAGTCTCTGCTCCATATGTAATTATTGGCACATAGTATGTGTTATATGTAAATTACCTTCTTGCATAGGTACATCCCTGTTCCATATTAATCTTCGAACACTTTGATAGAGTCCACCACCAATTTGTCCTCTTCTGTTAACCTCCTCATCTATTCTTCCACTTCTCTCAATTATGCTTCCTAGATATTTGAAACTCTCCACTACCCATGCCCTTCTTTATTCTTGGTAAATTTCTGACTTTGTTTCTTGTTGTTATTAGCACCTCACTCTTTTCTGCACTGAATTTCATTCCTGCCCTTCTAATTTCCTCATTCCATGTCTCTGTAATACTTCTTCCCTGTTTCCCCATATTACTAAGTCATCAGCAAACAACAGGGCCTCCATCTCTTCCTCTCCTATCTTCTTCCCCACCCCACCTCTTCATTAATTGCATCCATTGTAATTATGAAAAGCAGTGTGGAAAATGCACTTCCCAGTTTTAGTCCATTGCTTATACTTGGAGGCAGGCACGTATTCAGAAATTCTTTTCGGGGGGGGGGGGGGGGCTGAACAACATATTTTTAAGGGGTATAGATAGAACCTCACAAGCAGTGGTATAGCGCAGTTCTCTGGGGCCCGCCTGCAAGTAAAGTATTGTGCCCTTCTCTTACTGACAAAAAAATTATGATGTGGGAGTGGGGCGGACATACAATTGTTAGCTATTCCCCCTTACCACCCCCCCCCCCGAAAGTTGTACAAGAAATTAAGTTTTACCCAAAATACTATTTTTTGTTATCGACTTATATATCAGTGTATTACCTTCTTGAAACTAAATCAGGATGGTCTGAATCTCTGATAAATAACTGGAAGAAGAATCTGGAAATCTTTTCTCATATTGAAACGCATCGGCACTGCCAGGAATCTTTTTTGGATGAGGGGAAAGCTTCACACTGCCAAATATTTTGTTCGTGATCATTTGTGTTTTTAGCTTGAAACATTTTTTTTAATGAGGTTACATATAATACACAGATATTTAAAAAAAATACTGTTTTGGGGGAATTGTTAAGGGATAGTAAGCACTCATTTCATGGACTATGAGGTGGATGCGCCTTCAGCCCCTAAGCCATCCCTGGATGCGCTCACATTAGCCTTCTAATACTAATAGTGACTACTCAAGCAAACTTATCACTGCAGTTATGGGGGTTGAACTGGACCTCTCGATTTCCAGTGGTAACCTAACATCACACAAAGTCAATTGCTATCTGGTACAAAAAAGTGGTCGCGGTCTTCGGTCTTGGGAGATAAAGCTGCGGTCGGACTCTATTCACTGGAAATTTGCCACTTGGAAGGACTGAACCACTCCCCCCCTCACCAAAAAAGATTCGACCTTAATATCATTATTCATAATTTTAATGCTGCCACTTCTTTTCGATAGACCATTGATCATATATTTATTAAAGACTTTATAATGAAACAATAACCATTTTATTAATAGATCGTCAGTGCTCGAATTTGCATAAGCATCCTCCTCCACATACTGCATTGTCTTCAAGTTGATCCATGCAAGGATCCTTCCTTCTATCCAAAAACTCTGAATAAGGAAATTCGCAGACAGGAATTTTCACATTGAACACTGCAGATCACAAAATCGTAACACATTGGAAAATAAAAAATGGTTTGACAGAAATGTCCACATAATTTCAATATGTAAGAACAACAATCTCGACAACTCGAGATTTAAACTGTGGGCTATGTAGTGCATGCAGACAGCTCTCGGAATTTTTCTCTCTAGTTCGAGCCTGAACACCACTGGTGTGTCTTGTCTTTCCATGTGTGCAGCTCTTATCAAAGCTGAAACCCACCAAATTGTTCATATTCCGACCTAAGCACTCGTAAGTCTTTAAAATTGTCTGTCACAGCTTCCGCAGTCTTCACATATATCGGCACAAAACTAAGGAAGTCTTCTCGAACACAGCTGGACAGTGAAAACCCTTCCGTTCACAACCTATCTAAAGTTTTGTCTCCCAATATGATAAAATGCTCAATTATTTTTCTCCAGTGGCGTGTCCAAGGGAGTGTTGGTGGTGTGATAACCCCCCCCCCTCCTTTGGCCCCGTATTCTTAAAAAAAAAAAGAAGGAATGTCAAAAGCAGAAAAATATGGCAAAATGAGGACTTTTTCTTGTATGTATGCATTGCTTGCATTAATTATTTTCTTGTAGTTTACGGTTATTACAAGCATAAGAAAACAGTTTTTCGTTGTGACGTTTCAGGAGAACACACGCTCCCTTCATCAGACATTTATTTTCATTTTGACATGGCATCAGTCATCAGACATCTAATTATGACCCTTCGATAATTTCTTACGTATTTTTCTCATTCAAAAGTGCATTTCTGGAAAAAATTTAATGCTGCCTTCCGCCAGTTATTAATTTATCTAAATTTTCTGTATGGAGAAAACTGATAATTTTAAGCATTGAAAAATATCTCAATCGATGAGACTTTATAATGCAGAAAACCCAGTGTAAATATATCTTATGGTTTTCATGATATACATTTTCAAAGTTTGGGTTGTGCAACTTTTGAAACACTCTGTATAAGAAGCTGAGCATCACAGTATTCAAAACATCGCTAAATCATTCGAGAAAACAGGAAATGGGGTGTTGGGGGACAAAGAGTAAGAAATTATTACTGACACTCTGGAATGTTCACAACGTTGATTTTTTTTAAAAAAAATCATTTGCTAACTTACGCTGTACTGCAATTTGAACTTAGAATCATCAAAATTTTGTACATATTACAGCATGAGATCACAGTCGCCAGGCTGAAATTTTTAGTCACCATGGCAACCTGGCGACCGGGATTTTTCGAGCCCTGGTCATAGCCATTTGTAATATTGTCAGTGGCGAAGCGTGCTGTCTCGGGAAGGGTAGGCACAGGACGGAGCAGGGTTTGGGGGGAGGGGAAGATGTGATTTTTTTTAACAGTAGCATGTTAAAATATAGCCCCTAGAAAATAAAAGATAACATATTGCCTGAATCTCGTCTACTTAAGTCGGGATAGTGATTGTAAAGGATAATGTAGTGATTAACGCTCTCACCTTATAATCAAGAAGTAGAAGGTTCGATTCCTCCTGGAGGCATTGGTTCAGATTCTATTTTAATCTAGTCTCGATTAGATATCTGAGAATAAAGGTGCTTCTGTCTCGAAGGTCAGAAAAAAGTGACAATGAGACTCGATGTTCTGACCACGCGTCTCCCAATGAAAAAGCCATTCTGTCAGGCCCTAGCCATCTTACATTTGTTAGATTAAAGCTGTTCGTAAAAATTATTTGCTACTTCAATAACAGTATTGTAAATGTTTCTCGCATTACAGAAATGGTTAGTTCACTGATCGTCACTTAGCGTTTATTTCTTTTTAATGCTGACCTCCACGGCAGATTGGTTATAACAGCGTGCTACGACAAGGGCCTCAGGTTCGAATTCCCACCTGGGCATAGGTGTTCTTCGTGAGTGTCCCTTCGTCAATGTCATCATATTATCGCTCATTCTCATCTTCCCAATTAGCCAAAAATGGCAGAAAGCCAAGTAAAATAAACTAAATCTATCAATCAATTATTTCTTTTTAACTTTTTTATGCATATAATTCTTCTTCAACAGGCGACTTTTTAAAAAAAAAATATAATATGATTTAGAAAATGATGAAATACTAAATGAGAACACGGACTGTGTAACACACCGACCCGAAAATTTCAGTAACATGGATTTTCTCTATACGTTTGCATTGTACGTACTTTGCCCCATTTTAAAAGTAGAGCGTTTTCAGTTATGTCACTAATCATGAAAGGAAATTTCGTCTCAATATCCCTTTCCTCAAAGAAATAAAATACTTTCCCTCTCTGAATCGAGATTGGTGTGGGGCACATCCAGCAGCTAACACTTCGCGAAAAGCGGTTCCTCAAAAGAGCTGAAAGCACCAAACTTAACACTGGTAACAAACTTGCATGCATTATTTGCAGTTAGAATTCTAATAATGCCTACTTTGATAGGTTAGGAGGCCAGGCTTAGAGGTGTTAGCAACACATTTTCGCTACATGTTAGCAGCTGGGTGTGCTCCGCTCCCGGCACAGCTCTGAATCTTCCATGGAAACACTGCTTCAACAATTATAACTCCATTAAGCCTTGTTTCCATGATTATGAAAAACTAAATATGCTGACCAAGGCAGTAATTTATTTTATTAAAAAACATAAACTAACGTAACGTTTCAACCTTCTAGCAAGGTCTTCTTCAGACTCTGTATCATGTAAAAAAATAACCAGATACAACAAGAAGGGTAATATATATACACAAACATTACTCCCTCCAGACTATTTAGAAAGTTGTTTGGAACTTTCTAGCAGATGACTTTCACTTTCCAACTTTACTTTCACCTAAAAGGCTAAACACTTCCATATAGAATGTGGTTGGACTTTTTAATCTCACGCTCTTTTCCCTTCATTTTTCTTCCTTCTCCTCTCCTCTTTTTCTCTTGTCCTTTCCACTCTTTCCAACATCTTCTTCTATTCTTTGTTTAACTTCAGTCCCCCATTCCAGTTCATTGTGTCTTCTTCGCCTTTCTTCTCTATTTCCTTGGCTTCCTTCCATTTTCTCACTAGCATTCTCTTCTCCCTTCCTATCTGCTTAGCCTCATCCCACTCTATGTCATGTCCTGTTTCTCTCGTGTGTTTAAATATTGCATTTCTCTCTCTCTTAAGTCGTACATCATCCCTATGTTGTTTCAACCTGTCTTTCAGCCTTTTTTTCGTTTCTCCTATGTACACACTCTGACATTCTTTACATTTTACTTCGTAGATAATCCCTTCTTCTTCCTCTTCTCTGTTTTCCTTTTTCTTGTTAGCATTCCTCGCTATTCCTAAGATGCTTCTTCCTCCCTTCCTGTAAGTTTTAATTCCTGCTTTCCTAAGCACTTTGCATATCTTTTCTGTGGTCTTCCCCATACTCCTTATTCCAAACCTTCTCTCCTCTTTTTCTTTCTCTTCCAATTCTCCCCTGCCCATTTTCTTACTTCTTGTGTTTATGTCCAGTCTATCCTGCTTCTCATAGCCATTCTTTTCCAGCTGTTTCCATAGGCTATTTATTTTGCCTTCTTTTTCACATTCTTTCATGCATATTTTCTTGATTCTGTCCTCCATATTCTTTATAAAATTTATTTTTGTCACCTCACTTACATCACTTCTTTTGTGGCAGAATACCCCTGCTGCACACTTCTTCTGATGCCAAGCGGTTTCAATTTCTTGTCCTCTTTTCCTTTTCATCAATATATCTAGATAGCTTAACTTGTCTTCTTCTTCTATTTCAAGTTCCAATAATATCCCTCTTTCTTCATCTTGAATTTCTTTGGCAAAAATGTCAAGCTGCCTCTTCGTTCCCTTCCATATGCCAAAACAGTCGTCCACATATCTGCAACTTTCTAAATAGTCTGGAGGGAGTAATGTTTGTGTATATATATTACCCTTCTTGTTGTATCTGGTTACTTTTGTACTTGATACAGAGTCTGAAGAAGACCTTGCTAGAAGGTTGAAACGTTACGTTAGTTTATGTTTTTTAATAAAATAAATTACTGCCTTGGTCAGCATATTTAGTGCTTCAACAAGCTCTGTACGTCCACTGCCTGCTTCGTCACGTGCTCGTACACGATCGGCACTCTTCGGAAGTCAGGGAGAGAGGGTGAGAGAGAGAGAAGAGGCCGGCCTCTCAGGTTACATTACAGGCGAACGTACCCCTGAAATTATGCTTTCCCGCACGAATCACATAGGTTGTTATGGGACCAGCTGAGGCACTCTCGGGCGGGCCTCGCTGAATGCTCAGATATGGTTCCAGGCAGGGTTGCAAACTTGCGGTAATAATCGGAAGACCAAGAATTTCAGTTTTCTTTTATGAAGCGTCGTTTAATGAAATTTAAAAGTAATAAAATAATCCGTTATACACAAATATATTAGGGTAGGCCCGGCCTCCGGGCCTCATAGGACGCTTCGCCATTGAATGTTTCCCTCTAGTTTCCAGTATGCAAGATTTTTATGCACATTAACGAAAATAATAAATGTGAAACACTGTCACATTTTCATCATGTTTGATAATAATTTGACCAACTAAGCTGTCCTACATCTTTCACCAGCTGACGTCTATAGTGGGATGGTTACACAACACACTACGAAGCCAAGGGTCCAAGTTTCGAGCCTGGGCATGAGTGTTCTTTGTGAGCAGAGGTGCAACCACTGGCGTACGCTACAGTCCCCTCCGAAATTTTGAAAAATCAACATTTTCAAGTAAAAGCACCATAAACTCTGGAAAAACCAGAGTGGTAAATTCAAGCCCTATAAAATTATCTCCAGTTGACATTTTTGAGAGTGGAAAGTTGAAAATATATATCTTATTGTGTATGCCGCCCACTAGAAAGCAGTCAGGGATGCCAAATTTTGAAAAACATTGTGTTCTTATAAGTTTAAAAAATCTCAAATTCTCCCTTCCATGTATTATGATATTAATATGCAACATACTACTATTTTAAAAATATTATTTATTGATTTTAATAAGAAATATATAACAACAAATAAAATTATAATAACATGACAAATTCTTAGGTGCGCTATGCTCCCACGGATCCCTATAAGTTTGTGCCACTGAAAGCATCCACCTATACAATTGCAGCCCCTCCAGAAAAAAAAAAACCTGCGTACGCCAGTGGGCGCAACCACGAATTTTTGTATGGAGGGGGCCAGTACCAGGACAAACGTGCAAATAATAATAATTGTAATATAGTGGTGGTAGTGGTAGTAATAATAGTAGCATCAAAGATGTTTTTAAAAATCACGCAAGAAGGGGTTAGAAGTCTGTGCTAAAGCATTTGTCAAGGAACAAATGATTTGAAAATATTTTTCCAACACGTTCAATTTCACATTAGCTAATACTGGAAAACAAGCACACAACTGTATTTTTTGAAAGACACAAAATGCATGATGAACACAATTCTATTTGTACATATGGCATGTATTACTTTCATGTACAACATATATTTTATTTGTGCAACATGGAATGACGTAAAATAAGAAAATACATAAATATACAACATGTTAACGCTAAATTGTGTATGCATTCAAAGTTTCTTTAATTTATATATTAATGAGAATACATTAAATACATTACATAATCAATTCATCCACCTCGTAACAAATAAACAGTAAAAATAATACAAATTTTGTTCCTTTTCCTCAAAAGAATTATTCGTGCATATGAGACAAAACTTTTTAGCAGCAACAGTCTGAAGTAGCTACATATTTGGTCTTACTTCTCTCTCAGGTAATTTAGAATGCATTACAGAAAACAATCATATTGGGATCGATGCGAGCAAGAAAATTTTTAGATCCAAATTTTTCAAACAGAAAACTTAATAGGGTGCAAAAAATTTCACAGGGGGCCATGGCATTTTCTTTTAACACATTTTTATTTCATTTAGACTGCTTTGCCCCATTGTCCTGTAAACTCCTCTTTCCTCTCCCATTCGTGCCACATGGCCTGCCCACCTAAGTCTTCTTGATTTAATCATTCTAATAATATCTGGACATGAATACAAATTATAACCTTCTCCACTCACCTGTCTCCTCATCCCTTTTAGGTCCAAATATTTTCCTAAGGATCTTATTTTCAAATACTCTCAATTTATGTTCCTCTTTCAATGTAAGGGACCAAGACTGGACGCCATGGCATTATCTATTTTACAACTTTTCTTTTAGATCTTTCGGCAGTCATCGCCGACTCCCGCAGCCCCTAGCTACAACTCTGAACTTGACGAAAACGAGAAAAGCAGATAATGCGAGTGAAGCAAGCAAGAAAATTTTACAAAATGAATTTTATTTGCATAAAGTTTGAAATCGAAGGGGCTCCTCTGTGCCCCCCTGCAGGTTCCCTTGGCCGTCAATGTTTGTCCCCCTTGCCCCCCCCCCCCTTAGAATTGACTTCCGTCGAAGGTTGATGGGGATGCAATGATCCCCCTGACCCCGTGTGGTTGCATCACTGTATAATACAGACATATTTAAGCAATATATGTTTACTTTAGATACTTCAGGCTCACTGCCATTGTTAGTCAACCTTATTCTGCACAGTTTGTCTGCTCGACTGACTAACCTTGTATTAATGCAAATACCCTCCCCCCCCAATCCAAACCGATTCTAAAGGCATAAGAGGTGGTGTTTCATTTCAACCCTATCGCCTCGATCACCTAAAGGTAGGTAGAAAAACTATACATAACCAAAACTAAAAATCAATAACAAGTTAATCAAATGATATGACCCCCCCCCCCCCTTTTTGTGTGAAGATACATAGAATTGGTATAAAATTATGTTCCCCCCAAAAAATTCCCATGAAGCAGGCACGTCATGAAACCCCATGTGGGCCCCAGTCTATCTCCTATAGGAACAGATAGGGGATTGGTTACCCCTCGATTCCTTTATAAATCCTCTGAAGAACTCGAGTGAGACATTTCTGCAGTAATTATGTTCTCTGAATTTATACTTCAACTTTATACCTCACACTTCAACTTAATACATGTTGTATAATGTGGGATGTAAAAATATAGTTTTCTTGTCTATGAAATGGGAATGTATTATGTCCAGACAAAAATACTTGGAAATGTTATGCTTTCTTTTATTTTTTTCAAATATGGAAGATATAATGATTAAATGACAAATATTTGCTCACATTCTCTCTTGCTCTTGTCTTAGCAGTGTTTTATTTAAATACACTAATCTCTTGGCCTCCAATAAAAAAAAAACAACTTAAAAAATGGCTAAGGTAAAGTTATAAATACGGACGTATTTATTTGGGCAAGTGAACGTGCATTCTTATTGGTTTGGTTTATTTTACTTTGCTTTTCTGCCACATTTAGTTATCGCGGAAATGAGGATGAGTGATGATATGATGAAATTAATGAATGGACCTCACAAAGATCATCAATGTCCAGCCAAGGATTCGAACCCATGACGGGGTGTAAGGGGTGACCTTCCACGTAGGCGCCCAAAAGTCAACCTCACTTCCACGTAGTGCACCCTGGACTAAAGACTAACGAGGCTCTGGCGACGGGCACTATGGCCAGTATAATTTTGTGTGTTGTCCTGTTTGTTGTCCTTGTGTGTGCTGAGTGCCCGTTTACGGCCTCAGCTTTTAACAGAAGTCAGAACATTTTAACATTTTTAGTTATGCAACGCAAGAGTTGTTATTTGTAATCATAAGGGGCTGGCCCCCGTATAATGTGACGGGAGCAAAATAGCCTAAGTGCTGACGCTCCCAAAATTTTAAATTCAAAATCAAAATCAAATCGAACCCATGACAAGCACGAATTCTTGTTCCTATGTGTTGTACTCTGCAGTGAATAAGAAATAATTTGGAATGAAAAATCTATCCCAGAACTTAAGAAGCCAAATTAATACGAGGGTGAATCAAATATGAACGAGCCTTGTGCGGAAAAATTTATTGAATGAAACAGAGACATTGCAACATCCTATTTTTCTACATAGTCTCCGCCCTTAGTGATACATTTTTCCCAACGTTGTGGTAGGTTCTTGATACCGTTCTCGTAGAATGAAGCTGGGCGGGTAGCCAACCAGTTGTGCACAAAGGTTTCCACCTGATCGTTGGTCGCAAATCGCTTGCCCCCAAGTGCTTCTTTGAGGGGTCCGAACAAGTGAATATCACATGGTGAAAGGTCTGGGCTGTACGGTGGATGCAGAAGTGGTTCCCAGTGCATTTCCACCAGTTTCTGCCACGTAACACCTGCTGTATGGGGTCTGGCATTGTCGTGGAGGAACAAGACCTGGCGGATGGGACAGCCTCGTCGTTTGCGTTGATACTGCACCTTAACTTGATCCAGGAGGCCGCAGTAGTAGGGTGTGTTGATTGTACGACGATCGTGTAAGAAATCCACCAGTAGGATCCCCCTCCAGTCCCAAAACAACGTGGCCAACACCTTCCCCGCAGACAACCGAACTTTGGCCTTCGCGGGGTTTCCTTCGCCTTTCCTCCTCCATTCTGGCACGCTTGGATGCTGGGGTGTAATGATGCACCCATGTCTAGTCACAGGTAACGATGCGATGCAAAAGCGCTTCCCCTTCCACGTCAAAACGAGTGTGAAGCTGGCGAGCAATGCGAACTCGGTCATCTTTTTTTAGAAACATTCAGCAGCTTGGGAACCCACCGAGCTGTGATTTTACGGAAGCTCAAGTGCTTTGTGATGATTGATTGGACACTTCCATAGCTCACACCAAGTTCTGCTGCAATTTGCTTCACAGTGACTCGGCGATCCTGTTCGACAAGCTCACGAACACGAGCCATGTTGTCATTCGTCACACTGGTGCGAGGACAACGGGGGTGCACTTCATTTGCAACACGTTCACGGCCTTGCTGGAATTCCTTACACCACACCTTCACTCTTGCACACGAGAGGGTACCATTCCGAAACTGGGCCTGCAGCCTCCGGTAAATTTTGGCCGGTTTGACGTTTTCCTGGGTGAGGAACTTGATGATTATGTGTTGCGCAACAGACACTGGCACACACTGCTCACTCATCGTGAGAGCTACTAAACGAAGCATGCGACATGCCGGCTGTTCTGGTTCCTGGCTCATGACAGCCCCACCTACCGGCCGCACATGCCCAATCACACCCTGCTACCCATTTCAACGCTTAGCCAATCAAGACTCGTTCATATTTGATTCACCCTCGTACTATTGAAGAAACTACAAGAAAGTGTATTTTGTTACCAGATGATCCCCTTTTAATATATTAAATTTTTGCCACCTCCCATCACTTCTTTTTTCTTAGCTATATAGATTTAATCACGAGAATAAGTAGCTAATGAACTTATGGAAGTCATAAACAGAGAACTCTGGACTTCTGATTTTGCAGTGCCCTGCAGAGGCACTGGGAAGAAATTATTTGTATTCTTTTTAACATTGCTCTTCCATCACTTTACCTAATTTCTACCATAACGGTGAACGTAGATTCAATTAAACAGGTGAAGGGTGGATACAAGAGAAATGCTCATGAACAGGCCAGGGCTCGAACTCGGATCCTTCAGTAACGACATCGTGAGATGAACAAATTAGGGAAATCAAGTAATGCAATTTTTTTCAAAATACATTAATCATATACAAAGATGGTGTTTCAAAAATCCAATTGGTAAATACCACTGAGGCAGTTTGCTTTACCAATACCTACGTATCCGAATGGTTAGCGGTTTTTTCTTGTCTTTGTTGTGGGCAGACATCCGTGGGGGATTGGTTAACACAGCATGCTACGAGAGCACTGGTTCCGGGTTCGAACTCCGACCTGGGCATGGTATTGTGTGTGTCTCTTCATCAATTTTATCGTATCACCTTCTCGATTAACCAAATGTGGCAGAAAGCGATGCTCAATAACAAAAATCAAATCATTGATTGATTGTTTGATTTGGTTTATTTAGCTTTTCCGCCACTTTTGGCTAATCACGAAGATGATATGATAAAATTGATGAAGGGGGGGACACAAAGAACACGCATGGCCAGGCTGGGATTCAAACCAGGGATTTCTGGCTTAGTAGTCAAATCAAATCTTTTTTGATTTTCAAAAGGGAAGGGGAGAGTTACATGTACTTATTTAGTAGTCAATCCTCAATTTGCAATCTTTTCCCACCTTTGATGTTCTCTTTTTTAGGAATTCTGAGCCCTAAAGGTGGGGGTTGACACCCATCAACCCCCGTTGGGCACACCACTGATTGCTACCCCACGTGTCGACGTCACTGCAGGGCAGATTGATATCGTTTGGTGCATCCGAGGATTGACGTGCAGGATTTTCATCAAAGCACACGAACAAGGAAGTGCTTGTTTATTTTTCAATGCCAGTAATTTGTGCAAGGATATTTTCACACCTTTACTTAGTAATTATTGCCTTAATTTAAGACACTATTCTTATTTTCCTGTAGTTTACGGTTATTACAAGCATAAGAAAACAGTTTTTTCTTTGTGACGTTTCAGGAGAACACATGGTCCTTTCATCAGACATTTATTTTTATTTTGACTAAAGATACAGTTATAACAATTGTTACTAATTTTTTAAACAAAAATAATCCGTTATTATCTTTAAACAAAAAGAATCCCTTATTATATAACGGATTCTTTTTGTTTAAAAAATTAGTAACCATTGTTGTAACTGTATCTTTAGTCAAATTGAAAATAAATGTCTGATGAAAGGAGCGTGTGTTCTCCTGAAACGTCACAAAGAAAAATCTGTTTTCTTATGCTTGTAATAACCGTAAACTACAGGAAAATAATTCTACAATGCAAGCAATGCGTACATACAAGAAAGACACTATTCTTGCCAGAATAACTTATTGAAATTGAAAAAATAAATTGGAATGTAGTTATCCAAATGAACTGTTGCATTGAAAATGGATATCGAAAAATTTGAAATCTGCTTATCCGTCATGCAAATTTTGTGGCCATCCTAAGTTGTGAGAGATGCATGCAACAATTGAATCCTTGCATAAAAAGATGTGTATATGTGAGGGCCAGGCAAAACATGACACTGTTTGAAATGTTCTGCAACAGATTAGCCCAATATTGTCAACACAAAACCTTAGAGAAACAGCTAACACTAATTAAAGTGACCACATGGAGACCCAGGTTTGATTCCTGGGGTGGGTAATCTAAGGTCAGAATTTGTCCAGCCATGTCCCTGCATAAAGCATCTTGTGTTCACCCAGTCTCAATGGGTGCCTGGGGGTTAAAGCCAGCTGGTGCAGAGATGGTAGAGATTGAGAATGTGTGGGGCCCTACCCCAGGATTCCCTACGAGGGGGTACCCAAAAACCTGGAATAGTGCTGCGCTGGGTGGAACTTTTTCCCTGCTATGCAAGCATCGAGCAACTTGTGAGTTCAGTGCACCCAGTGGCTTCACCGGGGAAGGTTGTCTCTGGTCACTGTGATTTTTTCGTAAAAGCAGTTTCGCTCACACCTCGTTTTTTGTGATGGCCGATGTACGAGAACAGCGTGCGGCTGTGAAATTTTGTTTCCTGCTCGGGAAAAATGCCGCAGAAACTGTTGTGATGTTGAACAGCTTACAAGGACAGCGCTATGGTGAAAACTCGAGTATACGAGTCGTTTTCTCTCTTCAAAAAAAAGGATCGATTGGACAAACCTCGTTCTGGACATCCGTCAACTTCCAGAACGGTCAAAAATGTCGACAAAATTTGTGAACTTGTGCAAATTTTAATGGAAGATTTGGGAATGAGAAGGGTTGCTGCAAAATTTGTGCCTCGGAATCTGAGTGACCAGCAAAAAGTGTGCAAGTTTTTGGCAAAAAACAGCTTGACGTCATCCTTCTGAATTTCAAAATAAAAAAAATAAGTGACTGCTATATTGCAATGCTTGGAGACCAAGGAATGCATTGCCAAATTTGGCTGGACTGTCTTTCCACATCCACCATACAGTCCTGATTTGGCTCCATCAGATTTCCATCTTTTCGAGCCAATGAAAGATGCATTGCTAGGCCAACATTTCCCAACAGATGATGCCATCATCACAGTTGCGAAAGTGGACTAAATCGGTTGGTGGTGATTTTTACGAGCATGGCATACAGGCTCTTGTTCATCACTAGAAAAAAATGTGTAGAGAAAGGTGGTGATTACATAGAAAAATAGTGTCTTGCAGCTGAAACTGTACTTTATTCAATGGTGTATTGTGATCTTTTGTATCTGCTATGGTTTGTCCGAAAAAAAATTGGATGCATTATTTTCGGAGCAACCCTCATACAATGATCAATCAACATGAATCAATATAAAATTATAAATATAGGAAGAACCTGAATAGTTAATTTACCTTATTAATTAATGTTATGTAAACAGATGACTGTAATGGGTTTTGCTTTGAAAAAGAAACCGTATTTATGGTGGAACCTCAATTTTGTTTTTCAGAGAACTAAGGTGGAAAAACTTAAATGCACATCATGGAAAAATTTTATAAGTGAGAACAAGTAACATTTAATCAGCATTCCATCGTATTTACTTTATAAAACCAAGGATAAGAATTATACCTTTACATTCATAGAAATACTAAGATGGAAGAATTGTATTGTACAGTTATTCAAAGATATTTTGCTAAAATTATCAATAATTTTACTGATATATGGATATGCCTATACTGGCAAATACTAAGGGTGTACTGATTAGTCTATTACAAATACCACATAATTTTATACTGATGGTTTACTTCACCTTTACAATAATTCTTAAAGGGAGAAACGACTGACAGTGCCAGTGGGAAGAACTATCTCTGTCGAACTCTGTGCTTCTTAATATGATTTCACACAACATTACCCCTTAAATGCCAGGCCCAATTATCCCCGGTGTAGGCCTTAACGCCGGGAGCATTTTCAAGCTGGAAATCTGGAATTTGCCACGGTTTGAATAAAATTTTTGTTTGGTCCAGAAAAGATTATGCTATAACCCTAACTAACTAACTGTCTAGCCTTCTTAAACCCGAAGGTTCATGGCTGCAGCAACACAGGCCTTCCATCTGTCCCTATCTTGAGCAAGATCTATATACTCTTTGCCATCCCTACCGATTTCCTTTAGGTCCATCTCTACGTTGTCCCTCCATCTTCGTCTTGGCCTTCCTACAGGTCTCTTACCATCACGTTTCCCAACAAGAATCCTGTGAACTCCTCTTTCCTCTCCCATTCGTGCCACATGGCCTGCCCACCTAAGTCTTCTTGATTTAATCATTCTAATAATATCTGGACATGAATACAAATTATGTAGTTCTAAATTATGTAACCTTCTCCACTCACCTGTCTCCTCATCCCTTTCAGGTCCAAATATTTTCCTAAGGATCTTATTTTCAAATACTCTCAATTTATGTTCCTCTTTCAATGTAAGGGACCAAGTTTCACACCCATATAATACTACAGGCAAAATTACTGTTTTGTATATATTAACTTTTAGTTTCTTAGATATTAAACAAGAAGACAAAAGTTTATGAATAGAAAAGTAACATGCATAGTGGCCGCGGTGGCTCAGTCGGTAACGCGTCCGACTACCATGCTCAAGGTCCCGGGTTCGATCCCCGGCCAGTTCAAATCCGGGAACTTTTCTAACGTTGGAAGCTGCTCCGGCGCCCACCCAGCGTCGAATGACATGGGTACCTGGGGGAAACCCTGGGGGGGTAAATGCGGTCAGGGGCATCTGCTGATCACATCACCCCCACTCACGACTGGATCAAGAAAGTGTGGGGCGTTGCCCCCACACCCCCTATGCGCCTTCATGGCGTGGTGCTAAGTACAGGGGGAGCACTTTACCTTTTACATGCATTTCCTGAATTAAGCCTACTTTTTATTTCCTCTTTAATTAATTTTCATTTGTTAATAATACTCCTAAGTATTTGAATTTGGAAACTGGTTCAAATGAGTTATCAATAATTAGATTTTGATTATTACCTAACACTTGGTTTCAGCCTGTAAGCATATATTTAATTTTCTCTTTGTTAACTTCCAAACCTATCTCTTTAGCAGTTTTGAAAAATATTTTAGCATTATTTTTAATTGTATTTACATCATCCCCTAATAAGTCTACATCATCTGCATATGCTAACAACTGAGTCATACCATTTAATTTTAGTCGTTCGTTAGTTTCTTTTACCTTCCTAACCGCATATTCTAAGGCAAAATTAAAGAGCAATGGAGATAATGCATCTCCTTGTTTTAACCCATCATGAATTGTAAATTTGTCAGACACATTATTACCCACACGAATTTTACTTTCTGTTTCACTGGTGCATACTTTTATCATACTAACAAGCTTCTTAGGTATTCCAAACTCTACTAATATATTATATAATTTATCTCTTTTGACCGAATCATATGCTTTTTTGAAATCAATGAATAGCTGATGGACATTTTGATTATATTCCCACTTTTTTCAAGTGTCTGTATGATGTGAAAAATTTGATCTGTAGTTGTTCTGTTACGTTTAAATCCACATTGATAATCACCTATAATTTCATTAGCATATGGGGTTAGTCTTGTTAAAAGAATGTTAGATAATATTTTATATGTTGTTGAGAGTAGAGAAATTCCACGGTAATTATTGCAGTTCATTTTATCACCTTTTTTAAACACAGGAACAATTATGGATTCTTTCCACTGTTGAGATATTTCTTCTTTATTCCATATTAAACAAATTAATTTATGAATTTGACATATTAATGAATTTCCACCATATTTAATTAACTCAGCTGGTATTAAATCAATGCAAGGTGCTTTGTTATTCTTTAGCCTTTTAATAGCATCTTTAACTTCAGTCAAGTTAGGTTCTGGAACTAAAGGTTCTGCTGTGTGTACTTCATTTACTTCTGATTTATCTCCTACATGAACATTTAACCTTTTGGGACCCAAGCATCTCGATCGAGATACCGAAATGTAACCCTCACGGTACCAAGTGTCTCGATCGAGACGCTGTGTCAAGGTCGTAGTTTTTACGTTATAACTTTTCTATTTTTGGCTAGAATTTCGATTTTTTTTTTATATTGTTCCTAACACATGTATTTAACAGAAATGTTTCTTGCACCTTTTCTTTTCTTCATGAAAATGGAGATGAAAAGGCAGGAAAAGGGACTTCTCTTTTGATTCTCTTTTCAAGGTCAAATTTATGCCGACAAAGGAAGACGGGCTTTATTGTTCTAAAGCAATGCTTTTCACTCCCGTCTGTTAACTGCATTCGAAGGAAACGTGTTTATCAGTATCCGATGTCAAAATGAAAGTTTTCCGTGAGGGTGCAAGCAGGGGGAGGGGGAAGACTGGTTGTTCAATCTGCGTTGTGAGAATGGAATTTCAAAGCACACTGAAGGAAACCTTTGTTTTTTTAGCACGTGTCCACAAGTTGCGACAGGGGTTACCCTGCTTTGTCTAAAAATAGAATTTCAAGCAGCTGCAAGAATCGGCGCTCATTTTTCACTGCGTTCTAGCTTTTTGTCCGTGAATGTTTTGCGTAGGTGTTGTTTTGTGCCCAAGTGCAAGGACATTTTTTGGGTGGTGACAATTTTTTAAAATAATTTTTGGGGGTTTTCTCCCTTCCCCCTCCATATATATACACCAAATTTGCATAAATTTTGCATTTTGTGCATTTTGACATTTTTTTAAGAAAAGTATTTTTGAGGGGATTTCCCCCTTTCCCCCTCCATATGTACGCCGAATGTGCATAAATTATATATCGTCTGAATCTGTGATTCATTCTGCATACAACGGTATATCTTTCATATCTCTAGGGCATTTAGTTTCTGAGCTATAGTCATTTCAAGGTACCGCTGCATTTTTAAGCTTCAATCAGTGGCGTCCTTTTGGGGGTACAACTCAAGTTACATTGGTCATACGACAATGATGCAAATATTTTTCTGTTTCTTACATGCCAGCGATAATTTCTATGTGCATTTTGAACTTTTCATATACTTTTTTTCGAGAGGGCGGGGGCAAAACCCCATTTTTTAAAAGAAAAAGTATTTTCAGGGGATTTCCCCCCCCCCCTTTCCACCTCCATATATACGCCGAATGTGCATAAATTATATATCGTCTGAATCTGTGATTCATTCTGCGTACAACGGTATATCACTCATCTCTCTAGGGCAATTAGTCTCCGATCTACACTCATTTAATTGAAACTCTGCATTTTGCTCAAAATCGGCTCAGTACCGAGAGGCTTACATGTGAAAATGGCCTTGGGTGCCAAAAGGTTGAAAGGTCATTAAAGTAGTTCTTCCATCTATTTAGAATATCGCTTGGGTCAGCTAGAAAATCACCGTCTTTATCTTTTATCAAGTTTACTTTAGGTTGCCACCCCTTTCTACATTCATTTACACCTTTCTATAAATCTCTGATATTTTTGTTTTTGCTGTTTGTTTCAATTTCGTTAATTTTGCTTTTCAAGTAATCTCTTTTTTTTTACTTCTAAACATGCGATTAACTTCTCGCTTTATTCTATTATAATTGCTTAGATTTGTATCATCAGAGTTATTTAACCACCTAAGTCTTGCCTGATTTCTTATTTCTATTAGATTATGACATTCGTTATCAAACCATGGCTTACTTTTTCTTGGTTTATGGTATCCTATACCTTCTTTAGCTGCTGATTCTATTGCATTACGTATTTGCTCCCAATTCTTATTTACGTCTGTTTCATTTATATTTTCATCATCATTTAAATCCTACAAAACATCAAATCTATTTGACAGTTTAATTTGGTAATCTTTCTTAATTCTTTCATCAGCAAATTTTCCTGTATTAAATTTTAGAACTTTTAGATTTTGTTGCTTATGATTTATCACTGCGAGTCTTTCTCTTAATTTAGCAATTACTAAATAATGGTCACTGGCACAGTCAGCACCTCTATGTGTACGAACGTCAATTATACTAGTATGCCTTCTCTTATCAATGAGAATATGATTATCTGATTATGAGTTTTACCATCTGGAGAAGACCAGGTATATTTATGGATATCTTTATGTTTAAAAGTTGTACTTTTCACAATTAAATTCTTTGAGGTTGCAAAAGTAATCAATCTTATACCATTATCATTACTTAATTCATGAAGACTTTCTTTACCAATCGTGGGTTTAAATGTCTCTTCTTTGCCAATCTGTGCATTACAGTCACCTAACAGACTGAGAAAATTTATCAAAGACCTGTTCTAACTCTGCATAAAAATTATCTTTAGTATTATCATCTTTATCTTCCGTTGGTGCATGTATGTTTATTAAAATAATTTTACACCACCTACCATGTAAAACTGCATATGATATCCTATCATTAATAAATTCTACTGTTTTAAGAGCCGAAATAATTCTATTATTTATGAAAAAGCCTGTTCCAAAATTATGATTTTCAGTACCACCATAGAAAAAAGTATAATTTTTAGTTTTACAATTCCCTTCTCCTGGCCACCAAACTTCCTGGACAGCTACTACATCTAATTTATACTTAACTATCTCGTTAACTGTACACTGAAATGCCCCAGGGCGGTAAAGGCTCAGAACATTCCAGGACTATAGGGTTATAGCATAATAAAATTAAATTTAAATTAAAATAAATTATGCTATAAACCTCTAGTCCAAAAACACAAATTTTTCTTTGCCTTATAAAAGAAGTCCCCCCCCCCCCCAAAAAAATGTTGATTTCGGCAGGCTCCACGTAGGCAATACCAAGACCCGGAGGGTTCAAAACCATACCATGACTGATATGTGCTTCATTATCGTCCCAAGAATTACACACTTGCTGCTTATACTTTGAGAAAAAAATTCTAATGTAAAAGCAATGATTTTTTTTTCAGTGGGAAATTTAAAATTCTCAAGTTCAATAAAAATAGTGACCATACCAGTGAGGGACATGTATGTCCCAGCTGGCATTTAAGGGTTAAGTTTGTGAATGGAGGGGGGGGGGGGAGATTTCATGATATGAAAATATGAAAGTATCACCTCTGTCTCTTCACGTCTGTCGTACGTGGGTTTGGACAAGGATGACCTCATCCAGCACAGTACGTAGATAAATTTAAAGCCCATCTCTGTAGTTCAGAGGTGATTGTACTGTGCTACAAAGCTAAAGTTCCTGAATTGAAATTGTTAAGTACAAGACCTCGATACTTCACTTTGTTTGTAGATACATGCTCACAAAGATGGAAGTTTAAATAAAAACTACAATTATTCAGAATTTTTTCTTTTATTTTTCAACAACCATCTAAAATACACATGTTGTGCAATCAGTTAAGTGATGATAACCCCATTTTGAAAATTGATGCTAGTTTGCATATCATATGCATTGTAGATGACAGTCTGATATTAGGTTCGCATTGGTTTGGCCATGTAGATATGCAGCATATGTAACAATAAAAGTGAAGAAAACTATGAAAATAAACTCTTTCTGTGATCTACTTAACAAAAGTAAATTAAGGCTTTGATTTGAATTTTTTCATACTTTAAGATAACTAACACACACTGTGTTAGATTAATGTACATATTCCTTTAGAACCTTCTTACATATGTTTACATAATCTTTGTCACAAAGTTCCGAACCCTCAACACAATGAAGATAAACAAACAAATAAATGTAGTTACCAACATTGATTTGGAACTGTTTTCTTGAAACATCACCATCTTAACAAGAATGTTTGCTGTGTATAATTTTAAGTAGCAAACAAAATACACTTATGTTTTTCATACACTGCACGTCAACATACTTTTGGCAAAAAGTGAATACAAAATTTTTAATTTCTGCATATTAACCTTCAAATTATAATTAAACAAAAAATATCATTTCTAAACATTCTGTATGTGGAAAGCACTAGGTTATCCAATCATTCAATATTTTTTATTATTTTCTGGACTTTGATATAAGATGCATGTTACTAACATGTTTCAGAAATATTTTCTACAAGTCTTACATCCGAGTGGAGAGACGAAGAACTAATACTGATCATTTAATAAAGTTAGTTAAAATCTAATTCAAAGTCTAGCAATTTAATCATATTTTTATGATTATACCCTTAGAAGAGGTATTAGAGGTATATCATGTTTTCCTCCTGATAGATGACATTTCTTGTTAAAGCTTTTATCTATTTATTATTTCTGATTTGTGAAGAACAGATGCAAATACAATCTGATACAGTTGAAGTATTAAAAATAAACAAAATATATAACAAGAGGTGTTCTCCATACATAAGTATATAAAACCATTTGAGAAAATAATAAGTAATATATTAGTCAGATATTTAGGGAAATGTTACTTGATAAATAGAATGTCTATGCAATATGCACTTCAGTTATTTTAAATAAGAAAGAGTTGCAAGTAGATGACAAAAAAGCTAAAAGTAAGAAGGTTTGAAATTTCCTAAAGAACCACAGATAATCCTGTGTGAATACCAAAAAGAAAACTAGAGTCACTAAATAGTATGGGTATGTCAAATTCTGTATGAAGTGGAATAAACTCCTGAGATGCACCTTAGGCCCTGTGTTGCAAGCAGCATTTTTATATTTAATCTCATTAACCACAGCATTGATAACATTAAAAGTATTTTATTTCTGGTTCATTTACTAGGATGTTTGCAAAATATCAGATATCTTTTAGTGATTCTAGTATTATAGGATGAAAGATAATACAAATCTTTAAAAAGGGTGGAACAGAACACAATAGATCTCTTCACTAGGGATGGCCACAAAATTTGGATAATGGATATCCGGATTTCAAATTATCCGATATTCATTTTGGATGCAATGGATAGTCTGGTAATATCCGGTTTGATGAAGGATTTGTACAAAATCCGTACAGTGAAATATGACAATTACAAATAAAAGAATACATGGATAAACAATAAACTGTCTGGATAATGACGACATTCGGATATCCAGAAAATCTGTATACCTGATGGATTTTACCATCCCTAATCTTCACTTGCTACAGACCTAGGATTTCACTTTTGGTGAAAGGATATTAAATGTTAATTTCATTGTACCCATGTTATCAAATTACTAATTTTGCATATATTTTATATGAACAGACAATACATTCTTCAAGCAGATAACCAATTATATACAAATTATAGAGTATGCAACTCACAAAATCTCATTAGAATTTCGGTACAAGTATAATATTCCACAAGGTAAAGGAATTATCATCAGCCTTGTAGTTCAGTGCACAAAATGTATTTCTTTCTGACAATACAATACTGAAACGTAAAGAACAAAAAATATGTTTCACATTCTTGTTCATTTCAATCAGCAAGTTTTGATACTAGAAACATCCTGGGGGAAATATAGGAGGGTACATTAGTCAAGTCACACTAATTCTCCACGCGAGACCTTTATGGCAGTGACCACCATGTTTACCTACGAAGAAACTTGCGAACAGCTGATTAGGCCTACTGCCGACCCCGTTTGGGCAACAAGCAGCAACATTAGAATCCCTCCTTCCTGAAGCAGCCATCAGGGAAACAGGATTTTGTCAAAATAACCATTCTGTGCTGTGAATGAGAGCTGGGAGTTAGCGTGACTAGTATAATTTGAGGAACGTGAATATCTTGATTGAATTCAGTTATTTTATTTACGCTGCATTTCTGCTACTTTTGGCTATCAAAAACAGCGATAATTGAACCAAAGACCCTGGCAATCCACTATAGTACTCCAACCATGATGTAAAGTCAATATGATTTCAACACAATTTTTTCCTCCTTGATTTTCTGTTGCCAGGTTCACTGTTCCCACTGGACATGTATGGAAAAGATAAATGAGATGTACCTTCTAAGGAACTTTCAGACCAAACTGACACACTAAAAACAATAAGCAACATAGGGAGTTTCATACCTAAGTGACATATGATGGGTCCCTTAAGTCTACAAAAAAAAAAGTTAAAATCATTTACTGAGCAAGTGATATTTAACATATGATGCTATTGAAAAAAAAAAACTGCTGTCAGAGTGACATGCAAATGACATGTGAAACTTGTTGTATCACTTCAGTATGGAAAGTTTCATTTATATCTGAAGATTCGTTTCTGAGTGACACTTGTCAGTTTGGTCTGAAAGCACCCTTAAAATGGCATCTAACTGAACAGTAATTTTTAAAATGTCTTCACAGCATATCACTGCCTAAATGCCGTTTTCTCGTGTCTTCACTTTTTGTCAGAGATGAGTTGATGATGTTAGTGTGTTCCTTACAGGTTAATGTACCATGTTCCAAAGTATCTAGCCGTCAAATGGTGTTAATTGTCAACATTAATAGAATGTTGCACAAATCTTACAGTGTATTCAAAATCTGCATGTCAAACATTTAATCAGCTCCCCTGCAAAGTCAGTGCAGATGAACATGACAAAATAGTATTCGGCCGGCAATATGTAGCTCCTAAAAAATGACAACTGTCCTGAAATAAGAAGTTAACTTGGTAGTCCATTTTATTAAGCACAAGCATAGTTTCCCGTATAACCTGGTTTAAAATTTTGACCAAGTTAAATTTTTCCCCTCAGTGTAAATACATATTAATAATGAAATGGAATTTGTTATTTTTATTCTTTTTCTATTGATTTTACTATTCTCATTGTAAATATAAACGAACCTACAATTGTCAACATTATGAAAGATTTGGCTGTCACTGATACAAGGTAATTCTGTAAATATTCATTATGATATTAGAACTGCAAAAAACCCTGCTGGAGTATGCAAGAACTGGTTTAATAGGAAAATTTAGAAGTTGGGCTTATCTCCATTATGCAAGACTAAAAACTTACACGGCCAATGGAGAAAATTATTGTGCAAACAATTTTACGCAATTCAAACAAAGATATTCAAAAAAGTGAATTAACTTTTTGAAATAACTCCTACAAGATATGAATACAAAAAATAGATCCATGCATATTTTTCTCGTTTCTACAAATAATTTTTATTTGCCACCAACGCACAACAAAACAAGGAAGGGTAGCAGCAGGATGATCAAGTCGCACACATATACAAGCATACATTAAAATATTCATTTTGTAATGTGCACACAATCTGTATACCATGCATCAATGCAATTTGCATCTTACATTCACTTGTGCATATATAACATATTTGGCACAAATTTTACTTCTTCACAATAACAATAAAATCTGTGCCAGAAGGACTATATTTACACAAATGTATATAAGTTTTAATCATTTTATACTTCAAGAAACTCTATCTCTTAAATTACAAAATTAAGAGGTTTGTTCAACTAATGTGAACAAATCATCTTGCCAAGGTAAATATTAATTTACAAATGGCTTACTTTTGAAGATTTTTAATAAACCAGAAAACCATGAAAAGATTAGTCAGCAAAAAATATTTACAACATCTATTGTCTCCCTAATTCAGTTTACAAGTTTCAATTTCCCTTACAATGTTAACAAAATTAAATATGAATCGTATCCAGAATCTCCATTCATCTACCCAAAAAAATTCCAGGTACACATTCAACAGTAACAAATAACTGTTAGTAACACAACTGCACAACTCGTATGTTTATACAACTTTGTAATGTGCAAATAAATACATTTCTTTTCAACATGTTTCATAGATATATCAGATTCATAATAAAAACACCATGAGTTGGCTTGTCTACATATAAAGTGTTTCCCAGCACAGTATATGTTAAAAGTTGTATCTTTTCATACATAATAACAATTGTTAGATTTTCTAATGTCCTGAATTCAAAGAGTCTTATAATTTGCATCTTACAGAATGTCTGCAGACAAAACTCATTCCATGGCAAAGAAAAATAAATCAAGTTTCAAAAATGCAATATTGATTTACAGTGGAATGTTACGGAGTTATCCTGTTTAGACATACACAACACACTCACTCACCCCTACCATGAATGGAGAAAAAAACCAATGGCAACCCAAAATCAGTTAACCCACTAACCCAAGTGAATTTGGTATCTTATACTTTGTCAAGTAAACCACACAATAACAAAAATTGCTTCAATGCTTTTAGAAAACTCCATGTGAACAAGTCACAAATCAGAGACAACGTTTCTAACTATGATACAAAAAATATCTTTATTCCATCACAAGCTACTCTGAATGGGAAAAAATTTAAACATCAGTTATCTTAATTACAAACCCATCACGATAGTGCACATGAATGCATAGTATTGAAAAATAGTGTTGAAACATGTCATACAAAAACTTAAAAAATGTGGAATGAACGAACACAGTAAGTAACAAAGCACCCAAATCTTGACTGCAGATCTTTTACCTCAACATACATTGCACTAAAAATTAAAACAACTACAAGCCTGTGCATTGAAATGGAACACAGTTGCAATCTGTTCTTTTCCAAACCAATATATTATCTGAAGTTGATAATTTTCTAGGATATGACTTCTGCTTTCTAGAAACTGGCAAGAAGTTACTAATTGCAAACTGGAATTATGAAGAATGAACAACTTTTCTTATCTATTAACTAACTTTTTTCCATATTGAAACTCTGCCTCATCTCGAAATAACTTAATAAATATGCATGCATTCATATACCGGCATTCACACATCTTAAAATACAACCCTCTCTCCCAAGCACACTTCAACACTCAGTTATATTTCTTAGAGCAATATATCACATTCCAGAGCTACAGTAGGGCCAAAGAGTAGCTTGTGCACCTCTCCTGAGATATTTCAATGAGACACTTTTGCACAAAGATGTCCAGGTCAACCATTTTTGTTCAGATTTCCAGTTCTGTTGCAACAACGATGGAAAATACTTCACTGCTTTACAATGACATGAGGAATGTCTTTGTGATCATTAATATGTACTTATGTTTGTTTGATTTTGCTGCAACCGCATCTGAATAGGTTCCTAACAATGTAAAGGACTAAACTATAAATGCTCGTTATAGTTCAGTATGCAACTTGTCGTTGATTGGCTTTTTATCGTCGTCACCTGAAAATAAAGGGCACATTTAGAGATTCTGTTATCTGTTTAATTATTTGTTATCATTGACACAAATGTAGTCATACAAGAATAATTTTACAACTTTCTTTTACTCAGATTCATCCGCTACTTCTCTTTACCTTATTGATATTCTACTGAACCTTAGGGATGAAAGGGGATCCAAACACCCAAATGACTGGCAACACTTTCCTTCTCCCACAGACAATTTATTTACAAACTTATTATTGCTACCACCGGAACAAACTTTCCGAAGGTAGGCATTGCTCGACCATGGAAGGGCTAACTGTAACCAAAGTCAAACTCACCCTGTTCAGTGAACAATGTACAGGGTGATCCATTTAGCTATGGATAAAATAAAATGTATGTGAAATTTTGTTTGTCAAATGTAATTACCTGAAATATTGTATACAAAAGACTGAAAGGTGGGAGTTTTTATTTTTATACACTACTAACAGTTTTGTACAGTTTTTAGTTTCTACATGGCCTCCATTGTGAAATCTGCACAACTCATAATGGTGATTCAATTCATTTAACATCTGGTGTAACATGTCTGGGGTGATTCTCTCGAAAGCCTGTGTGATTTTGAGTTTCAAATCATCAATGTCTGTGATTTTTATATTCTTTCTTTTTTGTGTATATTCATTCAGTGTAAAGTGATTATTAGGGACATTGAATTTTCGTGATGCGCGAAAATGCGAAATGTGAAGAAACATTGCAATTTCTAACATTCTGCAAATAACTACATCACCAATGATGAAATATGTGCGAATTTTATTCACGAAGTAACGCGAAATGTGTGCTTTTCCACGAAATTAACGCCTTTTCGCGAAATATAATAGAATTAAGTAGGAAACATGCAAAAACTGGCAATCGAGGCCGTGTGTTTACACTGCCGATTTGTGACGAAACAGTTGTCTAAAGTATCCTACTACTAGCAGTTGTAAAAAAAAAGGTCTTCGATCACATCGGAAAAAGCTGCAAATTGTGATTTCTCATGCGCATAGTCTCCGTTCGAAAACTTTGCTAATTGCCATGCTCGTCAAGGTGCATTTCTTTTTTCTCTTAATCTCTTCACAGCTGCCAGTTATATTCAACTTGCTAGCTGTAGCAACGATTTCAGGATTAGTCTGTCAGCGAAGAGTAAGATAAGATAAGAAAAGCTTGGAGAATGAATCACCCTCCCACGAAGCCAAAACGTAAACAAACGTACGCTCTCAGTGTTCACCATTTTCTGAATAGATTCATTGTTAGACTTGAGAATATATAACACAAGCAGATGCTGATCACAAAACTTTTTTTTTTTTGTATCCTCTCAACATTCAAAAGTGTGTGCCGAAATTTTTTTTTCACCACTGGTATATACCGCTCTCCTCAGTTTTCATTTACCATAAATTTGTCTGCCTAGTGATTATTATATGTGTGAATAAAAAACCATGTGCATGTGGGGGAGTAAAAAACTGCTGAACCTTCCGCAGATGTTAAGAACGAGAACTTTTAGAACGCACATGTGAAATTTGGGAACGTCCCAAGTACTGGGCCATGCTCTCTGCTTGGGCGCTGGTGAGCAGTCATCATAAGCAAGTCTTTACAAGAGAAACCATGACACACACGTGCGGTTTCAAGTGCGCTGTAGATGCATATTCTACAGGTGACTTTGTAGTACTTCATGTTTATTGTGTAGTCCATTGTGCATTTGTATTGTAGTAATTAAATATCTGTATATATAGTCTTTCTGAGTCTGTTTCTTAACCAGTCACCGTGCAAGAATCGACAAATTTTGGATAATTCAGGTCAGGGTGGAGTGCAGCCAGTTAGCCAATGTAGTGCGGGGCTTTCTGGATACTGACACTCATCACACCCCATTCAATGTTCCACCCCTGACCACCTTGACGTATGAAAAAAGACTAACAGACTGATTCTCAACTCCTTCTGACACAACCCCTCTTCTTCCACTTTCCTTGTGGAATTTCCAGACTTTTCCATCCAGAACCAACAACCACCACCTTGCAAGTAAAGACTGCCTTAGCTGACATAGCTTGCTGGTGACTATGAAGTTTGTGAGGATAACTTTGGTTGTCTCAGCTGAGCCATACAAGCCCTTACAATATATATTGTAGCCTGTCATTGTTTATATACAGAGATCATGACTAATCCTGACTAGCACAATAAAACATTACCGAGGGTGACACCAAAATCATAGCCAAATGTACAGGTTACTGGGACAGAAGAGTAAAGGAAACCACAGCCACTGCCTGAGAAAACATGAATCTCAACAGCTTCGTGGGACTCCAGCTCAGCCTTGTCTGGAATACACTTCTCTGTAAAAGTATGACATCCGCCAACTGATGAAGAGACCATGTATGTGCTAGAAACGTTGGAAGCTAACGTCTATTTAAGCTGACTGGTAACCCGAGAACACTTGTTCAAATCATATCGCCAGATCAGAGATCTAGATCTTCAAAAATCCAAAGACAGAACTTATTGCTTCACATTTGCAACGGTGGAACTTTCTCCTTTTGTCATGTAAATTATAAAAGTACAGAATCAAGACACTTTTTCACAAAGACAATCTGTGTTATTGTTATATTAGTTCTCTTTTTGAAGCTATCCGATTCCTTCACCATTCAGCAAAATAGCATCTTTTCATGGAAAACTCTGTGAAAATCTTGAAGGGCATTCTTGCATATAATAGAATATGAATACTTCTGTATTAGTAGCTTTCATATAGACCTCTCAAGAAACTTCTGTCATATGCCAAACTATTGGTTAAATGAGTATGTTGGTATGAGTTTATATTAGCAATGTTTTGAGTTTATATTAGCAATGTTTTTAGAAATGACATCGAAACCTAGGAATGTGTTACAGTGTTGCATTGCTGTTAAACTCCATTCTCTGAGTGAGTGTAACAATTTTCCTACATGGACTTTCTGGATTTATCCTTGTTTGGCACTTATAGTAGGTGATTAAGTTTCCAGTGGTCCATCACATTTTGCAATGCCATGGTATTTTATGCTCATTCACATGTAGGGCATGGTATGCTCTCAATTATTTCACAGTTCATTACTTTGCAAAAATTTTCTCATGTGGTAAATTTTGACATTAGGGCAATATTCATATTACAGTGGAACCCCAATGTTATGTTTCTCAGGGGACAAAGGTGAAAAGAATGTAAAATGCAAGAAATGTAAATCTGGGAAATTTTATAGGATTTTCGCTCTATTTGGACAATGAAGATGGAAATAAAATAAAAGTGGGAAATGTAAAATCGGGGTTCCACTGTATATACATCATTAGTGCAACCAAATGTAATAAACACATGCAAAAAAAAAAAAAAGCCCAAAAATTGTTGCGTAGTGTAATCATTCAACAGCTCATTGCAAAAAAAATATTGTTTTACACACTAAAAAGTACGACAGGTGCCGATAAGTATCATAGTCTATCTGTATGGTAGATAAACATTGCTTTATTGTACAGTCACAGACACTTCTGGGTTGTAATGGCCTAATTTACTTTCAATGGAATTGCTACAACACAGAAGTGTCCGTGACTGTAAGCTGTCCATGAAATGAGGAATCAACCAGGGATGGAAGAAAAGATTTTAAAAAATATATTTTTTTCAGGAACCCTTAGTTTTTCTATACATGCTTCGAGTTTTCTCCAAAACATTTTATAAAAGTATTTCTCAAAGAGTGGTCTCCTGTGATACATACATATATGCTAGCAACTAGGTTACAAAGCCATTTCTAGATAGACCAATAACCTACTGAGGAAAAATTTGGCAACACTACTTTTTTCACTATTACATGATACATTTTCATTACTTTTAAAAAAATAAACTATGGGACAAATTTCAACTATACTTAGAACAATTGTAGGTACATAGTAGTATTGCTACATTTGGGAATTTTTCTATTGACTAGTTTAATGTGGCGGAAATGAAGAATCCCCGAAAAAAATAATTTACACATTTTCATTCTTCTAATTGTGCTTGTAACAAGATGGAATGTCAACATTGTACATCCTGTGAAAGCCCTAGCCATTGCAGCAAAAAAAAAAATAAAAAACAACAACTCCATGACAAATAGTTACATACAGTATTCATATTGTGTTGTAATTCAAGTATGTCATACTTTCACATACGTAAAAGACTCATGTCAATTCTATTCTTCTTCATGTACAATATCATTTTTTTATTGTGTTTAATGTCAAAAATGAAGAGATCAACTTGTAAATTTTTAGCTTCGTACGTTATGAGAAATGTAAAAGATATACCTAACCCTGGAATGCATGGGACAGTTTTGATTTCTGGCGTAAGGCATGGAAGCTTTGGTACGCTAAATGTAAAGTTTCCTGTGCACATAGCACTGCCATGAAGGCACACTTAGGTGATGTGGGGTTAGAGTCACACATATTCTTGATCTTGGCCACTTTGGAGGTGATGTGATCAGCATCACACTCTAGCCACCTTTACCCTCCAGGGTTATCCCCAGATTTGAAGCTGCGTGGGCCCCAGAACACCAGTCTTCAGTAAATAATAAAAATGGAACAGATTAATCAGTACAATAATGGTATCAACTGATATAGTCATATTATATTGTAATATATCATAAAAATTGTGATAATTTTACTAGGGGTGAGCTGATACCACCAATGCCGGTTCACCTACAGATTCCCACTGATACTGATTCCGATACTTTAAAATTGCAGTAATTAAAATTAATTAACTAATTAATTAATTAAAACTAATTAATTGAAAATATTTATAAATATCGATGTGTAAATATTCTTCTCCAATTATATGCACCAATTTACCATGAAATTTGATTTAGAATATTCCAGAATTACATCAGAAAATTAAAATAGTTATTTTGTAATCACAAAATATGGGTTTTCATGCAAAATTGGTGCAAAATAAAAATAACATTTGAATTTTGCATAATTTCCAGGATAATGAGACTCTGCAAAAATGTTGCGTGGGATTTTTGCAGACTCTGTAAACACCAAAATGCTAGAAAGTATTGGCTGGTATCAGTAGATGAATTCCAACTGATATTTTCAGATACCGATACCATTGGTATTGGCTGATACCGATACATTGGTATCGGTTCAGCTCTAAATTTTACAGATGATAAACAGAATTCACTATTATCTCATTAAATATGCCATTAAAAGCTTTGTCCTTTAGTTCATTAGGTAAACATTTACTTTACAAGCACAAAGAAACAGAAAAAGTCAAAATAAACAACTAAGAATTTAACGTTTTTTGACCTATGCATTTCAGGGTGTAGTTTTTCAAAGCTAGAACAAGGACCATAGCATTTTTGCCCCACATGCATGAATAAGGAAAACAGAGAAGGAAGAAAGAAGGCAGTAATAAATTCACAAACCTAAAAAAATGTGGCATAGGAAAATCTGTAGCCCAAATAAACATGACGTGGATCACAAAAACAATAAGAGCAGACATCAAAATTGAAGGTTCAGGCTCTGTGTGAGTGTTTGGTACAACTTTTATTTCCTCAGGTACTACACCTGCAAGAGGTTCATCTAATGTCAGGAATGTGTAATGAATAAACAGAAGTTACAATCAAAGATGAAGGAATAATGTAAATATAACCAACTGAAATAAAGTATCCTTTGATTTATTGTAAATGTTGGCAGTGTTGAGTGATGTCCTGATGGATATCAACGGAAAGAACACAAAAAGTAAATGTTTTTTGACAATTTGGCAAACAACATAATTACTGCATACAAATACTATTGTTTTAAACTACTTTTCAAAACTATCAATAGGGACAGGAAAGATTAATCGGTACTCTATCGGTTTATCGGTAAAATTACAGATTATTTTACCGATCCGACGTATCTATAAATATCTTGTAATTTAGTGCAACATTCTAACATTTTGTTACAACTTTTATAGATAAATCTCTATGCCCTATTTCTATAAAAGTAAATGTCTAAATATGCAACTTCTTTTGCACTGTAGTCACCTTGAAACACATTTATTAAGGAGGTTAATGAACCATTCAGGTCTTCAACGACCATTTTGAATTTTATATCTGATCGGTAAATTTTATATTGGTACTTTATTGGCCAAAATTTCATATTGGCTTATCCCTATCATTTAGGAAATAAAATTAAAAGACAGTGTCAGGCAAGATCCATTCTATGTGAAGTTAAAACTTTCGTCATGCGCGCGCACGCACGCACGCACGCACGCACGCACACACACACACACACACACACACACACACACACACACACACACACACACACACACACACACACACACACACACACACACACACACACACACACACACACACACACACACACACACACACACACACACACACACACACACACACACACACACACACACACACACACACACACACACACACACACACACACACACACACACACACACACACACAAAAAATGGTAGAGAAAGCATGAAAAAGAAATGATACTGAATATGTGAAATTATGCTATACCAATTCAGAAGTTGCAAAGCAGCATGGTGTTTGAGCATAATTGCAACTTGCTGACAAAAAAGGACAAACTCCGGCAACATCCACCCCAGACTCAAATTCACAATAGACCTTAAAAGGAAGGCAATGTCAACTGTTTTTGAACCTCACTCAATATCAAATGTTTTTGGACCTCACTATCAGATGGAAAAGCAACAAATCTGTAGCCACCACGTACAGAAAAACAGATGCATGTAACCCGTATGTCCTCTTCAACCATCCACCCAAACAAAAGTTGAATGTGTGGCTGAACTTGTTTCCAAAGAGCATTCTCTTACTGCTTCAGCATAAATTTTCCCCATGGTGTAGCAAAGTTGAAATGCAAGACACATTTGAGCCAGCTCCAACCAGCACCCAGTGGATTGCCTTCCTCTACCATCCCACAACTCCCAACTGCCTATCCAAAACCCTCCAACCCTTCAATATCATCGTAGCTCACAAACAAACTACTAATAGACAACACACTCAGCAAACAGAAATGACAGTCTCCCCCTCCCTTGATAATCCAAGTTTTTACAATGCAGAGAATAATTGCAAGGCATATTACATCAGCAGATCCATTAAATCTGTCAACATGAAAATTCAGCATTGTCTGACAGGCACGAAATATCTCATCCCACCAGATTTGCCAAGCATGTCAAATACAATAACTACACAATCCGAAAAATACACACCAGGCATGTAGCTCACACTCCAGAAACAAAAATCAAACAAATGCATGCTGTTGTGCACTTCTCACATAAACCCAACATTAACAGCAGACAGGGACAAAACACAACTACTGTAATACCCAAGAGAAGCAGAGGTACCAAAACCATACAGGCAACAACAGGGCACCTGGTGGCTCGTAGCAAAACAATACACACTGGGAGCCTGGCAAGCAATAGCACAGCATGTTCTTGAGTGGAAATCAAAAAACTTCAATAAATTGGTTTCACAGAGAAGTAAGTACTTTATTCCAGTAGCTCATTTTCCCAATACAGGGTGTCCCACAAGTCTGGACCCATAGGAGTTTTCAGCAAGATGGTACCCCTTCACATTAAGTGCTGACAGTGCAACATTACCTTAACACTCAATTTCCACACATTGGACTGTATGCCAAGGCCTTCAAGGAACCCAGATCTCACTCCCCTAAATTTTTATTCGTGGGACAGCCTGAAAGCCGTTGTGCACAAGGTCAAAATTCAGAGTATTCTCCATCTTTAAGAATGCACTGTGCAGCCGTGTTAGCAACTTTCTGGACAGTCATCCATAAATTGTTGCAGATTTAGTCTTCAACTGTGTATGCAATGCAATGGTGGACACTTTGAACAGACTGTAATTCTATGCATTTTTCTCCTATGGTCCAGACTTACAGGACACCCTGTATATTAATTTGCTACTGCACAGCAATCTGATCAGAGCTTTTTACATGGAGGCATTTACAGTAATATACCACCCACCAACACACACAGATATATTCCTTCATATTTAGAGCTACCCACATAAGACATCATACACACAAACACAAAACAAGATTTAATTAATGACTAACAACAATGTTCTTCCTAAAATGTCCTCATAACCGTATTCAAGAAATTATATTGCATGTGCTATGATGAACCATCCCAAAAGAAGAAAAAACACGTGCATGCCTTTCCTCAGTAATATGGTAATGCACAAGTAGTGACGTAATGTTTCAGGAGTAAGAAGAGAAATTATAACTGCAACCACCACCACAATGCTAATTTTAGAAACATAACAAAAAAAAGCATTATAACCTACAAATAGGGACAGGCTACGGAGCAAAAGGTATGATTCTACTGGCTTCCTGCTAGAAGAGCTGATGATGGTAGGGGGCCATGTCAGTGACCACCAACCACGTTGGCAAACTAGTCAAACCTCGCTGCACCCTGTTGGAAGCTTAGCTACAGAATTAAAGTATTCCAATTTATTTTCTAACTAAAAACACTGAATTTTTCCTCTCAATGCACATGAGATTTACCTAGCAGTTTTCTTAGTGTTGTAAAAGATTTTGCCACCCCACTATTAATTTTCAATTTCAATCAAATAAAATCCAATATTAATTTTAAATATAGATTTTCTGCACATAAGACACCACTAATTCACGGAATCTTGAGTTTTTTCCCCTGTACTTTATATAAGTGAAGATTAGGTATGTGTTTTAGAATTGAATATTTTATTTTGCATGTTAATGATGGGATTTTACTTACTATTTAAACACACAAATTTCACTTCTGATATTTATTTGCCATAACATATGTCCCTACTTACACAATATCTCACACATCATATCAATATGCTTGGTACAACAAAAATCTCTGACCACTTACTTAATTTTCGTTGTTTGTCAAATGCCTGTAGTTAAATATGAAATTGGCAACAAAGTCATTTAATGAAAATTCCTAAATGAATTGGGGCCCAACGATGAGATGAGATGCGAGACCAATATTCTGTCAACATTATAGACCAACTTTTCAATTCACGTAAAATCATTACCAGCATAAATTCCCAGTTCAAATTCTGGCTAAGCTTCAACAAGAATCCCTGATTACTAAAATCAAATTTGTTCACTTAACTGTTGACATTTTATGCACATCCAATCCATCATTCTCTTTAAAACTATACTTACTTCCTGCGTATGTTTTTTCATCTGCCAATACAGTCTCTACATCCTCGTCTGGGGATGGAATTTCTGCATCTGGTTGTGGCGTTGTGGGCGGACTTTCCTTTTTTTGTTCTGGAGGCTTTTCATGAATTGCTTCTTTTTTCGGAACATCATCTGCACTCACTGTCTCGGGTTTCTCTTCATCAGTTTTATTTATGGTTTTCTCTAAAAGTGAATAAATATGAAAAGGACGAAGACAAGGTTGTACACATTAAAACATATTCTTTTGATCTGTACAAATATTCAATATGCATTTTCCACAATGATACAAAATTTAATAGGGATGGAACATATTACAGTATTAGTGTAATGCATGTATAATGAGTAGCATAACCGTCATGGAAACCTAGAACAATGACTGGAGATTCGACATGCTGAACACACATCACCCCATAACTGGTTGCATGATCTCCCACTTTGGTTGAATGAGTAAGACTGGCAGTTGGTAGGTAGGCCAGGACCCTCAATGGGCTGTTGCGCCAAGGGATATTATGTATAATGTGCAGTACAAGTCGGGTTCAAGAAATTGCTTTCTTAGTTGTAGGTTGTCAAGCTGTTGCTATGTGGACGAAGGAGAATATCATCTTGTGTATACAATGAGTTAGCAACCCAAGGCACCTTACACCCCCCACCCCCTCCCTCCATTGTGTTTATCATTCCAATGCTTTCATTACTGTAATAACCTTGTTTATTCTGTAGTACAAGAAATTAGATCAAAATTACGTTATGGGTTTGCAGCACTCGGGAAGATATTTTCTATATCCATTTGTTGAACCTGGATTATACTGAGCATTATAGAAGAGATAAATTTTTTTGTCACTTTTCCCCATCAAAAACCAGGGTGCACATTATACACGAGTAAATACGGTATACATTTTACGAGGTGCACACCAAAAGTACGTGTCGTTTTGTTCTGAAGTCAACATTTCTTCTCTTTGCAGGGAAATAACTATGGCATCAGGAGACTTCCATCCTTCGTCTTCAAGCAGTGTCAGTTTTGTGTGCTAGGTGGCAGTAGTTGAGTGACAGTGGCTGAAGGAGTAAGACTTGTTTCTGATACTGCCTGGGGAAATGGAATTTCCACTTGAAGAGCAATGGGTAATTGTGAAATTCCTTACCGCAGCTGGACGTTGTGCAGCCGATATTCATCGCCAACTAAAGGCCATGTGTGGTGATAGTGCTCTTGCAGAAAACACTGTTAGGAAGTGGGTGCGTGAGTTCAAAGATGGACAAACAAGTGTGAAAGACGAGCAGAGGTCTGGACGTCCGAAAACAGCATCAACTGATGCTAACATTGACCGTGTTGAACATTTTATCATGGAAGATAGGCATGTCACCATGCAGGAGATTTGTGATACCCTGGGGCTAACAATGGGAACAGTAGAACGAATAATCACCAAAGATTTGTGCCTAAAGAAAGTTTCCTCTCGCTGGGTTCCACGATTGCTTAGTGACGATCAAAAAGATGCTTGCGTTCGATCCAGTGTTGCAAATTTGACACGACCTCATTCTTGGCTGACCACGGTATTGAACTTCCGACACATCCACCATACTCACCAGATTTAGCCCCGAGTGACTTCTGGTTGTTCCCAAACCTCAAGAATTCTCTTCGTGGACGCCATTTTGCCAATAGATCATCCCTGGGAAGTGCTGTTTTCCAGTATCTAAAACATACCTCCAAATATGACTATGCCACATGCTACACAAAATGGACTGAGCGATGGCAACTATGTATCAATAAAGAGGGAGAGTTTGTTGAAAAATAAACACAGGTTATTTCATGGTATTTCATTTTTCTTGAAAATTAGAACGAACCGACACGTACTTTTGGTGTACAACACGTATATGCAGTGACATAATGAAAACATGCATGATTTCATGTTGCCTGTCTGAATTATTTTAGTTTTTGGAGGCAAAAATTTTGGAAAAAAAAAAGTGTGCATTATACATGAGTAAATACACTAATTTTTACTCTATTAGTGCCCTAGTTTTTTAAAAGTAAATGTCTAAATATGTAAGTTCTCTTGCATTGCAGTCACCTGGTAACATGCATTTATTAAGGAGGTAAATGAACCATTCTAGTTTTTCAAGGACCATTAAGAATTTTATATCAGATCAGTTTGGCTATGGTTACAGGCATACATATTTCGTTTTTGATGAAAATGTGGAATAACACTTTATAATGCTGATTTTTCATGTTTTTGAAAGATGTGAGGTGCATATTCCAACCCTGTTTAGTCACGAAAGGAACTGCAAAATGTGAAATAGACTCTTAAACATGAAATTTTGAGTTTATTTACCGACATGACACTCTCTGAAGATTGAATTATCCTGCGAGTTATGCAATTCACGGAAAATTGATTAATTCTGCTGTAAATATTTGAGTAAAGAAATAAACACCTTTATACAGGAATACACTTAATACTCCGGTAGTTACTTAAATGTGCTATTAGAAGGGATATGTTTATTTTGTGTAATAAGTTCTTTTATCAATGAGAATATAATAATTTGACCACCTGGAGGAAAGCAGAAGAAAATGGTACTTTTCACAATTTTTTTTTTTTTGAGGTTGCAAAGATAATTAATCTTATACCATTATCATTACTTAATTCACGAAGACTTTCTTTACCAATGCCTCTTCTTTGCCATTACGGTCACCTAACAGAATTTTCATATCATACTAGGAAAATTTATCAAAAAACCCTGTTCTAACTCTGCATAAAAATCATCTTTAACTTCCGTTGGTGCATGAACATTTATTAAAAACTGCATATGATATCCTATCATTAAAAAATTCTACGTTTTCTTTTATAGTCTATGCATTTGTTTCTGGATGCCAGTTAATTTAAGAGCAGTTAATTCAAAAACATTGTCAAAAAAAAAAAAAAAAAAACCTCTCTGGAGAGTGGAGAAGCAAAACAAAAATATTGCAACTTTGATATGTGTGTCAAAGCAGTTTTTCCAATCTTCTTGAGACACCTCCATAATATGGTTTTTGAACGCATCAACGGCATCTTCCGCCGACAAAAATCGTTGTCCACGCAATTTATTCTTGACATTCGGGAACAAGAAGAAGTCATTGGGTGCCAAATCAGGACTGTACGGCGGATGACCCATCAATTCGATTTTTTGACTGTTCATAAAGTCGGTTGTTAGACGAGATGTGTGACAGCTGGCATTGTCTTGATGAAGAATGATCTGACGGCGTTTGTTTGTTTTCCGTATTTGACCGAAGACCTCTGGCAAACAAATTGTTGAGTACCATTCAGAGTTGACCGTTCTACGTTCCTCTAAAGGCACAGTTGCCACATGACCAATTTTCCCGAAAAAACAGGCGACCATTTGTTTCGATGTGCTTCAAGCGCAAACAACTTTTGTTGGATTGGGTTCATCTTGAAACACCCATACAGTCGACTGCTGTTTAATTCCGGCTCATATGCATATATCCATGATTCGTCATCTGTTACAATCTTATATACGTCTTTTGAAGCACCACGATTGTATTTATTGAGCATTTGTTTGCACCAATTGACGCGAGCGTCTTTTTGAGTTTTTGTCAAATTGTGTGGGATCCAACGAGAACATACCTTTCTCACAGCTAAATGATCATGTAATATTTTATATATGCTGGTGGAACTAATGCCTATGGTTGCCTCAATCTCACAGTATGTCACATGACGATCTTGCAGTATTAGGTTTTGCACAGCATCAATGTTTTCTTGAACAACAACTGATTTTGGACGACCTTCGCGAATCTCGTCGGTGAGCGAATGGCGGCCACGATTAAATTCGTTATACCAGCGTTTCACAGTGGCAAAGGATGGGGCTTCATCGCCAAATGTGGAAGTAAGTTGATCGATGCACTCTTGTCTTGATAATCCACGTCGAAAATCGTAAAAAATCATCGCACGAAAATGTTCACGAGTTAATTCCATTTTATTGTTGTCGCGCAATCTCCAAGTCAACATAAACAACACAAATGAAGCTATTGACAAAACATTTGAAGTACGTTATGTTCAATAATGCCAGACGATTCCGTGCAAACGTCAAATCGCGCCTAACTTCAATCAGTGTTGCCAAGGCTCAAAATATAAGTAGTGACCCTCGTACCTTCAATAGAATGAAAGTCCTTTATCGATATTTCAAATTACGCAATGAAATTTAATCACCAACTAATTTTGATAAAGGGAAAAGGGAATAACATTCATATCCATCACCTATTTTATAAAAAAAAAAAAAAAAAAAGAGTCAGAAATATTTTATACTATAAGACCCAATTCATACAAAACAACAAAACTCAACAGAACTTGAAAAACAAATCTCAACCATTGAAAGGTGGAAGGAGAGAGAACACGGCGAATAAGTTCTATCTTCCGCTGCTGGTGTAAAAAGCAGACAAAAAAAACCTTCAGACCTTGTGTGTTCAGTGTTGGAAATATCAATAACCGTCACTTTAGAAAACTATAGCTTCACTTGCGATTAACTTTACTGTACATAAAAATGGACTTTCTTTTTTAAGGCATTTTACAACTCTTCATGCAGCAATTTCACAGATACGATACTTTCCGATGGCATGTAGCTTTATGAGAAATAGATAAAAAAAAATACATTTTCACATTCCGTATAGTTTCAAAAATTCCACCCAGTGACTTTTCTTAGTGTTTGTTTGACAAACCATTGCATTCTAAAAGTGTTATTCGATTGACAACTGCAAATTAACATGGATACCCTATTCTCATCAACCTAAAATTTTTGTACTCCAACCAAGGATTGTAAGAGGATGGATGATATGATAGTAAAAAATAAAATATTACAAAAGCTGATCACTTTCTCTCCTTGTCTTCGAACAATGGCAAAAATAGAGAGTTTTCCATTTGCAGCGTAATCCTGGTGGTAGAGAAGTCGTTCGTCCAAGATGTCAAGAACGAGAGGGTCACGGAACAGTTTTGAAGCTTCAACTTGAAAATACAAGTAACAAAGTTTTCTTCATATCATTTCTTGCACCATTCAGAAAAATCGTAATTTACAGTAAATTAAAAAAAAATTACAAAAATCATAAAATGGTGACCGGATCTCTGAAACGGCGAAAAATACCCCCCGGCGACGTAGCAAAAAATTTGTAGGTCCCGAGAGGTCAAGGGTGTCGAAAATTTTAGAAGAGTTAGCATGTTCTCTCTGACTGGGAATTTCAAAATTGCGTAGGTCCCTCTGAAAATATTTTCCAAGTCCTACGAAAAAAAAAAAAAAAAAAAAAAAAAAAAAAAAAAAAAAATCGAAAACTGGGAGATTTTGATGATGCAGAGTACGTGTACAAAATTTTGGGGAACCTAAGTTCAAGGGAGGGGGGTTTGGTCCACCAAATGAGTCATAACTTTCGAAAGGATGATCGCTTTTTGCGTTAGCATCGTCTCTCCCTTCATAATTTTGACCGGATCTCGGACGGTTACACTTTCGGTCAAAAATCTGTTTTTTTAATTAGCAAGGACTAGGTCATGTAGGTTAGTTTATCACGTAAAGGATCGTAAAAAAAAAAGGTTAAAAGGTGCATTAAGCATAAGAAGAAACATGGTGCAAATTTGCAAGAGGTAAAAAAAATAGCTTAAAAAGTGTTGCCGGAGCCTCTACCGTTCATTTTGTTTCTCCTTTTATGTTAGCTTAGCCCGTAAAAGGTCGTAAAATCAAAAGTAGGTCAAAGTAAGTCACCAGCTCCTACCCTTTCACCTACTACAAAAGTAGGTCAAAGGATGTCTCCAGCTCATACCGTTTCACACTACACAAGTAGGTCAAAAGGATGTGTATGTTCTCTAACTCGTGAAGGATCGTAAAAGGTCGTAAGAAAAAAAAACAGACAAAAAACAACCCTTGTAGGTTAACTAAGTTCGTAAAAACTAAAGTAGCAATGCATTTCGACCAAGAAAATGGAAAACGACCAAAAAGAGTACGTAGAACTCTCTAAAATACATTACTTATGTGCTCAAATATGGCACATTTTGTTTCTTTAAGCATAGAAAAGACAAAAATGTTGGATTTCAAGGAATTTTTCGTTGCTTTAGGACATTTTTTTAAAAAAAAAAATCACTAAAAGCCAACAATTTGCATTTTATGCCAAATTCGCATTATTTCGATATTTCGAATGGGCGAAAAATGTGTCCACACATCAGTGCACATTCATAAACACAACATCACAGCAATTAACATTTTTCAAAGTTTTCACGTTTGCGAAAAATCAAGGTTCCTACTCATTGGAAATTACTTTCTGGGCACCCCTCATATAAATCAGTAGATGGAAAGTGAAAATTTGGCAGGGCTGGCAGAGAAAAGTCAATTCTTGAATAAAGTGATTTGCTTTTATGATTGAATGATTTGAGTAAATATGATATTAAAATATTTACATATTTATTAATAGTATTTTATTTCATAATATTGGACATTAACTTCACTCAGTGAGATATTAATGACCATCTCTCATGAGTTTAAACAGACAGGACAGAGAGTGGCGTTAATTTAATTGCAATTACTAGTGTTGCATGAAATTTGAGGTTGGGAGCATGCACTTGCTAAATTTTTATAACGTTCACCAATGCAGATTCATGTTTCACTTTTTTGTGATAGTATTCAATACATATCCCATTTTGTTGGGTTCTTCTTGATATCTAAGAATAGTGCAATGTCATTGTAAATGAATGTTAACTTGGGCGAAACCAGTAATATGTCAGGATGATGAAAGAAAACTTTCGTAAGCATTGCTACATTAAACAAGGTGAAGTGAGCCAGAAGAGTAATAAAATTACAGCAGCATATTTGCAGTGTAAAGCTCCTGTTTATGCATGCGATTTTTGTTGGATGTTGCAGTCCGAAGACATCCAACAAAAATCAATTCCATAGGTGCCATGCATGCAATTTCTGTCGCATCTTGTAGTGAGATACTTTGTCGGGTGGCGATATTCGACAAAAATCGTATGTATCAATGGAGCCTATTTGTTTCCATGTTCCTTCAGTTTGTCCAACAAAATGCCTTACTACGACGTCCGACAACTATCGGACAGCGCCACCCGCTCCCATCCCCTCCATCTGAAATCTCTCTCTCTCTCCTCCTTTATAAAAGGGGCCTAAAAGTTGAGGCCGAAACTTAGCAACAAGATTTCCTGTTTCCATGCAGAGTTCCATAACAATATCTTTTAAAAAAAAGTCAATCAAGTCAAAATTCCCTGACTTTTTATAACACCTCAAATTCCCTGACTTTTCCTGGTTTTCCAGGTGTCGCCACCCTGATGTATCAACACTGCAGCAAATACAATACCTTTATTTTACTCAAATAAAAGACTTTGGGAAAAAAAAAAAAACAACAACCAAAGTCTGCATGTCAGTTACTAGTATAGACTGTTTAAATCCACTCACCTTCCTCCTGTGCTTTTTCTGGAGTCTTTTTTGGCTTCCATATTTTTGCCTTATTAACCAAATATTTCACCTGGAAGTAAAAATAACAAACTCAATGGCCAAAAAAACATTTTCAATTATAGTGATGAGCAGTTCCATGGGGTAAATTTATCACTTTCATTTTAGCTTAATCCCTACTGGAGAATGAAATATTTAGCATCGACATTATAAGGAGATATACATTTCAACTATTGGTCTGCACTCTACCAAGCCATGAACATAATAGGATTCCATAAGTAAAGATTTGTGTTTCTGCATTGCGAATTGGATTCTTTTCTCAGATTAATTTCGAAGGACCATTGCCTTCATTAACTGAGGATACTACATCTGGGATGGAGATGGTAGTGCTCCACTGGATTGTTTGTTCCGGGCTCTGGCTTCAGTTTTGTTCTATGAAAGTAACATTCCCAAGATAAATTCAAGTTACGTAAAAATTCATATGGCAAGCTGGTCACATGGAATATGTTGCTTTTATGTACTTAAGACACTTTCAATTCTCTCAGCACAAGTACCAATATATTAAATCCCCTAAATATCACAATCTTCTTTGAAAAATACATGTTTCTGCATTGTTTAACAACATAACAGCAAAAATACATCTGGGCTGATTCTTTCAGTAATTAAAAGAACAATAAAGTGCAATAATTAGTAACTGCTAATCATGTATCATAACTGTTCTGGTTCTTCAAATATGTTGGAGAAAAACATGTTCTAGTTTTTACTCTTGAAAAGTTGAATTTATAAATGAAATAATTATTACCAGTGTTTCAGAAATAATCACGGGGTTACACAAAATTATTGCAAGTAAATTATCTAACTTACATTAATGAAACGAGTTGAGAATGAACGAGGAACGCAGTTTGTAACGTGTATGTTTTATTAAGCTGAGACTTCACATTCCTGCTGCTAAGTGACACATCACACCAAGTTTTGTTCAGTGTTTTGGTCCCCAAGATCACTCAATCTTACAGTGTGACTTCTTTGTGTGGGGTTTCATCAAACACAGGGTATTCATTCCACAGATGTCACGTGATATCGTATACTATCGACAGGCCCATGTTGATACGAGTGTTGCAAGAACTAGACTATCATCTATGTGTGCCATGTCACCCATTGTCCACACACTTGTAGGTGTGAAAAAATACTGTTTTCATTCCTCGTTAGTTCTAGACTGGTTTCATTAAAGCAAGTTCAATACTTTTTTGTAACTCCCTCTATTATTTTTGAAACACATGGTATATATGTGCATTGAGTTTGTTTTTTTGTCATTTGCACTCAAGGTGAAGAATATGTGTGTTGCTCATTTTACACCCTTTTCCATCTACATCCTGTTAAAGATGAAACAGATGAGGGAAGAAACACAATGAAACATTTATGCATGCACATCATTATTAAAAATCAATAGGTTCAATAGGTTCTGGTACATCTTTCTCATAATTTCGGATTCAGGAGCAATGAAATACTAGTACAAGAGTACAAATACACTTTTGATGGTGGTACTTGATGGCAAATTTCCTTTGGTGTGCACTTAAAACATATAAATAATGGAAATATCTTCATCAGTTTTACAGAGCCCAATAATCCCTTCTAGTGGATTATTATTCTAAAAGTAGAACTAAGTAGGAAAAAAGAGTATTTCATTATTTCTTGTCTCATCACTCTTACATAACATATTAAAGATAATACTCACCTCTCTATCTAGTGTAGCTATTTTCTCAGCAATTGCTTTCAAAGTTAATTTTGGCTCTGCAACAAGTGGTAACTGAGCCTGCTCGCCCTCCATTTTTAACATCCACTCCTTCAAGAAGAAAATGAAAATAAAAACTCAATACACACTTCACTTACATCACAAAAATTAAAAATACTTCTTAGTGTATCTGTAACATGTTCCTTTTTGTGCAAAAAAAATCAGCTGAACTACATTTATTGCTGACTTCCCGTCTCTAATCTTCCCAAAAGTACGAAGCCAAAATTACTAGGACTGACTATACTTTTCTGGTGTTTGGATGTCCCGGGGAGCCTGCAAAAATCTTACATGACACTTTTGCAGAGTCCAAATATGCTCGAAATTCTGCAAAATCTATTATTTTCCATTACTTTTGCAACAAAATTGTGGAGATAAATGAAATACTATCTCACGTAAAATTATGAATATTTTCAAGAAAACCTTTTGGGAGGGAATTGCTTTGATATAGTTAAGAGTGGAAAATGTATATATAAAAATTTAACATTCTGAATTACCTAGAATTTTTTTCTACAGGTGGAACAGATTAATTAGTACTCTTATCTGTATTGGCTGACATAGACCTATCGGTAAAATTACCGATAATTTTAACGATCTGATATATCTGTAAATATCTTCTAATTTAGTGCAATATTCTGTCATTTTGTTATATTTTTTATGTATACGAACATATAATTTCCACTGTCTACTTCTTTAAAAATTAAATATCTAAGTATACAACTTCTTTTGCGTGGCAGTCCACTGGTAGCATATGTATTTATTAAGGTCAATGGACCATTCACGTTCTTCAAGGACCATTTGGAATTTTATATTGGATCAGTAGAATATCAGTTACCTGTATCGGTAATTTTTTCATCAGTACTTTATTGGTATTGGTGGGAATCTGTAACTGCTACTGGTATCTGTTTAAAGTAGTATCAGATCAGCCCTGAAAATTGGGAAACAAAATGGCACCCTGATGTTACATTCTTAGGTATCGTCGTTTTGTACACTTTCCCTTTCTGGTCCAGATGAAACAAATTATGAAATTTTCCTGAAAGTTCTTCAGTCACAGGTCCTGAAAACACTATAATTGGGAGGATTTACTGTAGAATAAAAATACAAATAAAATAATTACAAATAGGGTAAAGCTGGGCCATAGTGGAGATGAATGTCAGCAGATACCCTACTGACTACACCACTGTGTCTACATTACCAATGCTAATACAAAATGGCAAATATTCTCTTCACGCTCCTCTAACTTCTTCATTAGTGTATATGAATTTGGCCGTAGAAGTAAAAACTGCTTATGAAATACAAACAAAAAGTAAATGAATTTTGGTATTTTTATTCAGAAGCTGAACAAAGACACAGTTGTGTAAGTTTCAAACTACCTGTGGACTAATGGCACTCACAATGATTACACGATTCTTTACTTTGTTCTAGTGTGCCATGTACTATGAAATGCTGAAATAATGATACATACTTTACTGAAATGTGAAAGAAAATTTATAAAAGCAACACTTTACCTTTGTTTCAACAATTTTTGTTTCTAACATTTCTAGCTCAACTGTCGTAAACATCTGATCATCACCACTCAGATTCTTTGCCTGCGTTAGGAAGTTTCCACTGGCATTCAGCATCTGCCTGAGGGCTGCTACGGCTTCAGGTCGTTCTCTGTGTTCCCTCACCCGCTTGAACCAATCCTTGGTAAGGCTTTTTAGCTCATTCAACTTTTGCTCAAAAACTTCTGTCTCTGAAGACCATCCATCTTCATACAACCACTCGGATACCTGAAATAAATATAAATGTTTCAAGTTTGCTTCTTAGGCTTAAGTATAGAATAACTATAACTGAACACTGGATTTAAATATTCATTGATCTCAAAATATTAATATGCAAAACTTGGATTGAAAGAAAAATATACAACTTGCATTCTGACAAAAAAAATTATATGCTCTCATTGTTGGAAGTTGAGTAATCTAGAAATTTAATAAAATCTAAATCTATAAAAATGCTACCAATAACATACCTCTGAGCATGATTTCCTAATTTTTTCTGCTTCATCATCTTTTATTGCGGACCTAAATTCTTCAACATTCATTTTTTCCTGGACTTCCAAAACAAAGCTTTCCAACCCATTCAAAGCCACATCTCTTCTATGCTTTTGCCGATCAAACTCATTTAATGCTTCTATCCTAGAAAGGAATGCAAATCAATTAACATGTGTACGATTAGGAAACTTATTTAGTGCATTTCCATTTCAGGAAAAGTAGTATTTTGACCTATTAAAACTTAAGTACATTTTTCACATTCTTTCACCTTTAAAAAATCAACAATAATATTTAGGGCTAGGACATTATCAAAAATCATCTTATTATGGGCCACGAAGATAATGCTAAACCAGATGGTCCATTTGCCTTCAGTTAGAAGAGGGTAACATTGTGTTTAATTTGCATTTCAGGCAGTTTTTTTTTTGCTTTTAGGACATATTTAACTGCCCCATTCCTAATTATAAGCAATAACTGTTAACCCTCCATTGTCCGCATCCTCATATTAGCACAAATGTCCCACGCTCGGCACTCAGGCACCCATCAAAACCAATGTTATTTACGTGAATTATTGATGCAAATTGATATTGAATTACAATAGCACTTACTGTAAATCATGCAAAATATATATGAACGCAAACATGTCCATTTTGGACATTTTTATTAGCTATTATAATACCTTTTAAAAATGAGAAAAGTGTCTCAGAATTACAAGCTTACACTCTTGAAGCAAATGCACCAAAATAGTATTCTAAAACTTTACCATTTAATAAAGGAACTAAAAAATGAACTCACCATTCACAAAATTTGCAACGTATTTTTCAAAACGAATTGAAATTGAACAACTTATATGGGCTCAGAAAGGAATTATTTGTTAAAAAATTTTCAGACAAGATCTTACTTATAGAAAGGACAATAAAATGTTTTAAACACAACTCGAGGAAACTTGCAAAATATTTTTAAAATGTTCAAATCTCAATGTCACTTTTGAATACTGTTATTTTGACAATTCTGACCTTTCGTATGTGTACTGCAATGGTTTCTGCATACAAATAATTTGCATATCGAACTTCGTACCATTGTTCTAGTCTTCTTCTCCCAAATTCATGGCTGGCATGCTATGATTTAGGTAGAAAATGTTCCCGTGCACGGTACTGAGCGCTGCCAAAAGAGAACCGGTCACTTCAGAGCGTGTAAACAATTGAAAAACTGTCAGAGAAAAGGTGCGAACACCTCTATGTTCTCGTGGGAATAGTGTAGTACCTAGTGCTTTCCTGAACATTATTGTGCTGGTAAGGAAAATAATTCAAAATTTTAAAAAAGGCGGCACTCAGTGGTTACGGAGGGTTAATCTAGAAACTAAGGTACTACAAAAACCAAGAAAGTACCAGCAAATGCAATGGAAAAAAAAAAATAAAAAACAACAACTGACAATTGAAGCGATAAATGAATTGCCTTACTTTTTAAAGGAATTTTGAAGCTGCGTTCCATCAAGATCCTTTATATCCAAAATATCTTCATGTGCTACGATAGGCTCTTTGAGAATTACAACTTTAGGCTTCTTCTCATCTTTCTTAGTTTCATTCTTGCTCTTCTCTTCTGTTTTTGCCTTTTCTTCAGTCTCCTTCTGCTCTTTTGTCTCTGGCTTCTCTTCCGATTGTGGTTTCTCAGTTTCTGGTGTCTCCTGCTTTGCCTCGTCTGCTTTCTCTGGTTCTTCCTTCTGACTTCCAGTTGGAGGAGTCTTCTCTTCACCAGAACCTGACAGAAGAAATTATACAATATATTAATCCATCCACTTTTGATTCGTACTACCAGAAATTGTGTGTACTGGAGACAAATATGAAAACAAACTTTTATATAGATACGAGATATTAAAGTAAAATTGTCTAACAACCAGAAAATCCTTCATGAGAGCATTAATTCAGTTTTATTTTCAATAAACGCAATGAAATAAAATTATATTGTCTGAATACTATTTTTACTGATGAAACCTACAAATATAGAAAATTTATTTCTTGACTGAACTAAAACCAAAATAAAATATACAATCATCCAAATTCCACAATCAAACATAAAATACTCCCCGATTCTATGAATATTAAAAAGCAGTGCGGCACATTTAAAGAACACATTGCACAACACAGATGCATAATTCATTAGCAACGTGTGTGACAAAGAACTTCTTGAGAGTTGAGAGTTCCTCAGCAGTGGTTTTCATTGTGAGCATGAACAGCCCAACATCATACAGTACTGACGTTACACATTCATTGCCATAAAAAGCCTTCATGATCTGATGAATGTCAATTGGGGACACATCTTCTGCAGTTAAAACTCTGTCACCACACACAGTTTCAGGTGCACCGACATAGTATTGTTACATGCTGCCATTTTCCTCGCTCTAGTTCAGCAATCCCTGGTGATAGAAGTTTGAAACTTGGAATGGAGAAGGGGGAAAGTCTGAAGAGCACAATGCATGGTTGCTCAAAATCCAAAATGTCTTTACACAGTCACAAAAAAATAGCAGGCATTACTTTTCAGCCTGCCTTCGTACATGAGTCAATACGGTATATGGCATTCATAATTGAGAAGAGAGAGACGCGGTAGTATATAAATACGGAAAAACTAGTACTCACTTTACTTTACAGGGTGGCTACAAACAAGCAGAAATGAAATTCCCTGATTTTTCCAGGTTTTCCAGGACAAAATTTACATTTTTCCCTGACAATTACAAACTAAACTAAATCAATGTTTTTGCAAATGGAAATAATAAACTCGTACAGATCCACGTATGGTTTTGCTAAGTACCAATATTATCTTCTATTAAATTGACTTAATTTCTCTATGCTCTATGATTTGAATTCAAACTGCAAAATAGTGAATTTGGAAAATTATTACAATTCACAAGCTAAGGAAGGATTATGGAATTTTGTCATACGCAGTAAGTTTAAAATAAAATACTTGATTATTTTTAAAGTTACGAATAAATGAGATAAGAGTGATTGATTAAATACAATTTGTAATTTATCAGTCTCCTTATACATTCTCGGTATTATATGTTGATATTTCCACTGGGGTTTGGAACCCTCTGCTTGCAAAAACTATGAGTGCGGACTCATTTTTCAATGCATAAAGCTAATTCTCTCTTCTCTGTAAAGCAAACATCTTAACTCTTGCATATAAGTGAAACAACTGAATCGAACAAAAGGAAGTGTCATATTTCCTTACATTATCGATGGGATTTATGCTTCAGTACAGTATATCCATGTGAAGTGCTGTGAAACTGACAACATGTAGTTATACCATTAATGCTGACGAAAAGGGTATGTAAGTATTAGAAATTTAACGCAAGGAATTTATAGAATTGCATTGTATAGATACCTGATTTAGCTAAACAACACATTAAAACAGGAAAACACTAACAATAAAAGCTTGTGAAAGTTCATATACGAGGGGCATCCTGAAAAAAGCTCCAATGATGCCTATACGCAGCACTAGTGGTCGAAGAGTGACACACACACATATGCAGGCAGGAAGAAGTGGCATGTAGCAGTAATCTGGTACAGTTGCAATGAAGCCGTTTTAGGACAGTTCTAGGTTAAAGATTGCAGCTCTCATAAAGTCTCCTACCGACTGCGATGTAGCCTACATTGCACGCTCAGAATTTGGAACAGACCCACCAGCAATCGTGTGAGTGATAGTATGGTCAGACAATTCACGGAAGGCCAATCGAATGTGCACAACCCCATACAGCTGAGTACACACGGGCCCTAGCATCACTTCAGGTGAGAGATCATAGACCACTCCCTGTACAGCCCTGGCCTTGAATGTACCGACTTTCATCTCTTTGTTTAACTGAAGAGGTTTCTGGCAGGGCAAGGATTTGACAGCTACACTGCGGTAGAGATAGTTCCAGTCTTTGATGTCAGACACATACACAATGGGCATACAAAATTTAGTGCCATGCTAGGACACATGCCAGAACAACGGTGGTGATTATGCCGAAAATTAGGTTAGGACTCACTGTTACTAATGCAATAAATTACAACTGTTATTCTTGTTTTATTTATGCCTAATCGGTAGGGACCTTGATATTTTTTTTTCAAATTGGTGTATTTTCTTATTTTTTATTTTTTACTATACGGTGTTATTTTCCTCAAAATTCACATTTTCATTTTAGCGCATTTTCTGGCAAATATCTGAAATTATACCTTCATGGTGTTCTTAAACTACTGTTTCAAATTGTAAGTCACATGGCTTACGCCTCTTCGCGAGAGTTTGATATCTTGAAAGTTATTTTGGGAAAGTTATTTTCCATATCCCATTATTAATTTTAAGGTAAGGATTTTAGATAATGGAATTTTGGTGTGAAGTTAGGGCCCCACACTTTCTTGATCACGGCTGAAGGTGCGGGTGATGTGATCAGCACCACACTCCTGGCTACCTTCATCCCTCAACGTTTCCTCAAGGTAACAGCTTCATATGATGCTGGGTGGGCGCCGGAGCAGTTTGAATAGGTGGAACACATCCCGGTTCTCCCCCGCAGGGGATTGACCCGGGTCTCTCGCATAGTAGTCAGATGCCCTAACGACTGAGCTCCATTATTACTTGCTCGACAAATGCCGATAGTGCGCACTTAGCTTGGTAATTCAAAACATATCTCGTGCGACAAATACGAAGATGTGGCTCCCGTGTGACGGTAGATATGCACTCGATATCCTGTTAGAACCCTGCCACTTTGCTCTGTGATGCAAATGGTTTTGATAGAAGTTGAAAAAATCGTGGAAAATACATGATTTAATGTGGCTGTCGGAATTATTCCATGTACGTATAAATCTATAGTTTACTCTTGAGTAAAATGTTGGAAAACTTGCATGTTCTATGTACACAAACATGGCCTAGAAAAGACAAGGATGTTGGATATCATGGAATTTTTCGTTGTTTTAGGACATTTCTTTAAAAAAAATCGCTAAAAACGCCAACAATTCGCATTATTTCGAACGGGCGAAAAATGTGTCCAGACATCACTGCACATTCCCAAACATAATTTCGCAGCAATTACCATTTTTCACGGTTTTGGCGTTTGCGAAAAATCAATGTACCTACTAATTGGAAATTACTTTCTGGCCACCCTCGTATAAATCAGTAGATGGAAAGTGAAAATTTAGCAGGGCTGGCAGAGAAAAGTCAATTCTTGAAGGAAGTGATCTGCTCTTATGATTGAATGATTCGAGTAAATATGATATTAAAATATTTACGTATTTATTATTAGTATTTTATTTCATAATATTGGACATTAACTTCACTCAGTGAGAGATTTAAGACCATCTCTCACGAGATTAAACAGACAGGACAGAGAGTGGCGTTAATTGCATTGCAATACTAGTGTTGCAGTAAATTTGAGGTTGGGAGCATGCACTTGCCAATTTTTATAACGTTCACCAATGCAGATTTATGTTTCACTTTTTCGTGATAGTATTCAATATATATCCCGTTTGGTTGGATTCTTCTTGATATCTAAGAATATTGCAATGTCATTGTAAACGTATGTTAACTTGTGCGAAACCAGTAATACGTCAGGATGATAAAAGAAAGCCGACGTAAGGACTGCTACAGTGAAGTGAGCCAGAAGAGTAATAAAATTGCAACAGCATATTTGCAGTCTAAAGCTCTTCTTGTTTATACATGCGATTTTTGCTCGATGTTGCAGTCCATGCAGTTTCTGTCGCATGTTGTAGTGAGATACTTTGTCAGGTGGCGATATTCGACAAAAATCGTATGTATCAATGGAACATATTTGTTTCCATGTTCCTGCAGTTTGCCCAACAAAATGCCTTACTACAACGTCCGACAACTATCGGATGGCACCACCTGCTCTTATCACCTCCATCTGTTGACAAGTCCCCTTACTACTCACATGCGGAGAAGAAAAAATGATAATTCAATGCATTTTCCACGTAATATTTAAAGGTTAACGTAATATTTAGAGGCTTAACCTTTACTCCCCCGATGATACCATATGGTATCATCAAAAGTAAGGTCGTACTGGCCCGATGATACCATATGGTATCATGGTGCTGATTACGAAATGAATGTGCTTTTTGGACCTTCATACTCTTATGTTTGGGTGGAAACTCTGACACAGGTCTGGAGCAAGCCTGGGAAATTCATATTGATGACCAACCTCCCATCTCCGCAACATATCCATGCCACATTTCCGAACAGAGTTTCACATTTTGGCTCATTATTCAACTTGTATGGCACCCAGGAACATGAAACATGTTTCAATCTCTTTGGAAACATCCATTCTTTGAAGAGAATACTAACGTTTGCGCCTTCTCCCCAAAATAGCGGGAGAAGAGGAGGTAAACTCCAGATTTTTATGTTTTTTTCCCAATGAAATTCGGTGGTCGCGCCCCAAAACCCCCCTTCCTTGGTTCGGTGTTCTGAATTGTACACGGTTGCATGCTATGGTGTTTTATCTGCAAAACAAAACATATCCGAAGTAGATTGCTCCCATAGTACCCGAGTTATAACAATTTTCATCCAAACATCCAAATTACCTATTTTTCTTTAAAAAAACAAAAAAATGGCATATTATTCAACTTGTATAGCACCAAAGAACATGAAACATGTTTCATTCTCTTGAGAAATGTCCATTCTTTGAAAAGAATATAGCAAACTCCAAATTTTTGTTTTTTCCATTGAAATTCGGGGGTCGCACCCCCAAACCCCCTTCCTCGGTTCGGCGTTCTGAATTGTACACGGTTGCATGCTATGGTGTTTTATCTGCAAAACAAAACATATCCGAAGTAGATTGCCCCCTTAGTGCCCGAGTTATAACAATTTTCCTCCAAAAAAGCAAATTACCTATTTTTCGTAAAAACAAATATTCACATTTTGGCTTATTATTCAACTTGTATGTCACTCAAAAACATAAAACATGTTTCATTCTCTTGAGAAATGTCCATTCTTTGAAAATAATACTAAAGTTCGTGCCTTCTCCCCTAAATAGCGGGAGAAGAAGGGGCAAACTCCAGATTTTTGTTTTTTTCATTGAAATTCGGGGGACGTACCCCCCAAGCCCCCTTCCTCGGTCCGTTTTTCTAAATTGTACACCGTTGCATGGGCTGATGTTTTAGCTGAAAAACAAAACTTATCCGAAGTAGATTGCTCCCATAGTGCCAGAGTTATAACAATTTTCGTCAAAAGAGTGTTCGAAGTCAATGAAGACAAAATTCCCTGACATTTCCCTGACTCTTTTTGACAACTCAAATTCCCTGACTTTTCCCGGTTTTCCAGGTTTTCCAGGTCTGTCGCCACCCTGCTTTATCTGTGAAACGGTTTTTCTTTTTCGTTCTATTAATTTCAGTGGCCACTGCCATCATCCTTGTTGGAACTTGCTGTACTGTTGCCTGGCGTGCATCTATTGTTTGTAGTTCTCCGGCTGCCGCTAGGTGCGCTGTTGTTAACTGTATGTCTGTGTCCGTGTCAAAGAAATACATGCCATAATGTATTTCCCGCACGAGCTAAACATCGATAGTGGACAGGCACACCACACTTGGATTCCCCTACTACAACAGTTAACGCTGTGAATCTACAACAACAGTTAACGCTGGGAAATAGCAGACGACACGGACGCAGACATACAGTTAACAACAGGGCACCTAGCTGCAGCCGGAGAACTACAAACAAAAGATGCAGGCCACGCAACAGTACAGCAAGTTCTAACGAGGATGGTGGCAGTGGCCACTGAAATTAATAGAATGAAAAAGAAAAAAGCAGTTTTGCGGATAAAGTAAAGTGAGTACTAGTTTCTCCGTATTTATAAATGGCATGTTGACATAAAGAGCCAGTAATAGTAAGTTGCTTTTTTTTTATTTTTTAATGTGAACTGGAAATATAGCCCACATGATTTCATTAAGTTATGCACCAAACAGACCAAACTGTCATAAAATGTATAACTTATATTACCTCATATCACATTTTACACTGCACTGTTAGATTTATCTGACATGTTTTATGATTTTGTACTTCGATATTTCAACAAAATGTCTTCACCAGAGACCTAAGTTTTCGTAAAAACATAATATAGTAAAGTTGAAAAGCATGATAAGCAAGTTGCTACAGATTTGATTTCATCTTGTTGAATTGTTGTTTAAAGTCCACTTTATGCACAGAAAGGCTAATCGGGACTGGACCTACAGTTTAAAGTGGGATCCGAACCACTATGTGCCTCCACCGGGTAGCGAACTTGATTTCATCTTGCTGCTACGTCAACTGCCACAGGAGCAAAAAGTTGGAAGTCTTTTTGTCAGACAGTAATTGGAACTGGAGGCACAGTTTAAAGTGGCATTTAAACCACTGTGCATATGCCTCCACTGGGAATTAGTGTCGTAAAAGTGCTCCGTATTTGCATCTCACAGAATTTAGATAGTGACGATCAAGAAGATTTAGGTGGGCAGGCCATGTAGCATGAATGGGAGAGGAAAGAAGAGTTTACAGGATTCTTGTTGGGAAACCTTGTGGTAAGAGACCTGTAGGAAATCAGTAAGGATGGAAAAGATTGGATTGATCTTGCCTAGCATAGAGACAGATGAGTACAGTATGTCAATCCTAATTGTTACAAGAAGATTGTTGGATTTTTTCAAAAGTGAAATTTCCTCCTGCATTAACACCAATGGGACATTCATGAAAGGCCATGAAAATTTGGTTCTTTTTTTGCAATGTAAGAATAGAAATCTTCCACATTGTGGCACATCTGAACACATTTTGTGTTATCAGTAAGATTTTAGCAATCCTTATGGAGCCAAGCATACCCATTTCAAAAGCCCATCTTGCCAAATTTATACAACAAACTCTGTCTGGAAGATTACTTTAAGTAGCTTTATCCTTGTGCAGTTTGTTAAGAATGATTTAGTCATGTAAACTACTTTTGTATCCCCGACATCATAAACATTCATACCCAAATGTGCACCAAATAAAATCTCCTCTCTAGCTGACAAATATTCACAACCTTTCTTTAAAAAAAAAAAAATAATCATTCCTCAAATTTTTTATGACTACCCGTTTCCTTCCTAGTACATGCAATGAAAAAGTGTAACGGATATATACCACATGGCCTCTTCCTTTCTCTAACTTTTTTAATCACTAATTTTTAATATCTATTCTAGGAAGCCAGAAAACAGCAGTGATGGTACTCATTGACCCACAAAAGCTGTTTGACAGGCCTTGGACCTGAATGCACTGTTGCACCATGGATATAAGTTCATGAAATATGCAAAGTTCATGAAATGGCACATAAAATATGGAGTGTTAGAATCTCTCTGATTAGTCAGTGATTAACAAGGGAGGGCCATTTCTCCAGCGTATCAAGTATGAAACACTTCCGGAAGAGGGTCTTTTGGAGGCTGCGAGATGGGAGCTTGCATGGAATCATGTAACAAACAAAATAACATTAAAGAATTACATATGTGATTGTGAATTAGGATGATTTCTGATTAATTTCAAAGGCCCACTGCTTAATTGGAAATCATCCAAATACGCAACGTGGAAATACCGGATGGAACATATGTAATACTAAAACCAAGTTTACTGCATCCACCATGAATATTAAAGAACTTTTTGTTGATATGTATACAGAGTCCTGAGTCCTCACCTCAAATCTAATCCATCACTAAATCCAAAAAAGTGCAATTATGAACCACCACTTATTCATGCACTAGTATTTAGAAGTTGTTAACAATTAAACAAATACAACATTTACCCAAATTTTGCAACAAATTAGTAGGTAGTGTATTTAGCCAATTACTGAAACAACACACAACTACAAACTGAAAGATGTGACAATAACAATACCATTTTACACCATGTTAGTGTTACAGGCACTTTACCATCTTTATTCAGCAACCTCTGAGTGGAACACCAAAAGCAGTAACAGAATCAAATTAAACTTACCTTGCAAAAATTGAAAATATTCGCATAAATTCAATTATTAGATTCAACAAGGACCACATTAAAATGACATTTTCTGCTGTTGGTACACTACAACAAAATGTCAAACTTACAGTTAAAGTATCTTTAATAAATTTCAATAAAAACGTTTTTATCGGGCCATTAAAAAGCACCTATAAATGAGTAATCAGTTATTTGAAGCTTAAGAAAAATTGTTTGGTTCTCTCAAAAGTTACACAATGTTAATAACCACTAATAACACCATGTCCAAAAGACTATATTAGGGATGGACATATCTGTGTACATATTAGTTTATCAGTAAAATTGCCAATAGTCTTTAATTTGGTTTTTCAACTTCTGCCATTTTGCTAAACTGTGATAGAGTTTCTAAATCTATACACTTTCATTGTTTATGCCAAAACTATCGCAGTCTCCTGGTTACAAGAATTATTTGAGAAAATGAAAGAACAATTTATGTTCTTCATGAAACATTTGCAATTTTATATTGGAATAGTAGAATATTTGATATTCCTATATTTGAATTCTATTTTGTGTACCTGAAAAATTTCATATTCACATTGGTCCATCACTAAAACATTATCATAACTTGTTAGTAGAGCAGGGTGGCTACAAACAAGCAGAAATGAAATTCCCTGACTTTTCCAGGTTTTCCAGGACAAAATTTACATTTTTCCCTGACAATTACAAACTAAACTAAATCGATGTTTTTGCAAATAGAAATAATAAACTCATACAGATCCACGTATGGTTTTGTTAAGTACCAATATTATCTTCTATGAAATTGACTTAATTTCTCTATTCTCTATGATTTGAATTCAAACAGCAAAATAGTGAATTTGGAAAATTATTACAATTCACAAGCTAAGGAAGGATTACGGAATTTTATCATACGCAGTAAGTTTAAAATAAAATACTTGATTATTTTTAAAGTTACGACTAAATGAGATAAGAGTGAAGAGTGAATGATTTAAGAAATACAATTTGTAATTTATCAGTCTCCTTCTACATTCTCGGTATTATATGTTGATATTTCCACTGAGGTTTGGAACCCTCTGCTTGCAAAAACCATGAGTGCGGACTCATTTTTCAATGCATAAAGCTACTTCTCTCTTCTCTCTAAAGGAAACAACTTAACTCTTGCATATAATTGAAACAATTGAATTGTACAAAAGAAAGTGTCATATTTCCTTACATTATCAATGGGATTTCTGCTTCAGTACAGTATATCCAAGTGAAGTACTGTGAAACTGACAACATGCAGTTATACCATTAATGCTGACGAAAAGGGTACGTAGGTATTAGAAATTAAAAGCAAGGAATTTATAGAATTGCATTGTATAGGTACCTGATTTAGCTAAACACACATTAAAACAGGAACACTCTAATAATAAAAGCTTCTGAAAGTTCTTATACGAGGGGAATCCTGGAAAAAGCTCCAATGGTGCTTATACGCAGAAATAGTGGTCGGAGAGCGACACACACACATGCAGACAGGAAGAAGTGGCATATAGCTGTAATCTGGTACAGTTGCAATGCAGCCGTTTTAGGACAGTTCTAGGTTAAAGATTGCAGCTCCCATACAGTCTCCGGGGTGTAAGGGGTGACCTTCCACGTAGTACACCCAAATGTCAACCTCACTTCCACGTTAGTACACCCTGGACTGAAGACTAACGAGGCTCTGGCGACTGGCCCATTGTATAATTTTGTTTGTGTTGTCCAGTGTTTTGTCCTTATTTGTGCTGAGTGTTCTTTGCAGCCTCGGCTTTTAACGAAAGTCAGAACATTTTAATATTTTATGATTTTAATTAAGCAACGTTAGAGTTGTTATGTGCAACGGCAAGGGGCTGGACCCCGTATAGTGTGACGGGTGCAAAATAGCCTTAGTGCTGACGCACCCAAAATTTTAAAATCAAAATCAAAATAAAAAAATCCAATACAGTCTCCCACCGACTGCGATGTAGCCTACATTGCACGCTCAGAATTTGGCACAGAGCCACCAGCAATCGTGTGAGGTGTGCAGACCGGAAGTCGTGAGTGATAGTATTGTCAGACGATGGTGGAGACAATTCACGGAAGGCCAATCGAATGTGCACAACCCCATACAGCTGAGTACACACGGGACCTTTGCATTACTTCAGGTGAGAGATCTTGGACCACTCCCTGTACAGCCCTGGACTTGAATGTACCGACTTTCATCTCTTTGTTTAACTGAAGAGGTTTCTGGCAGGGCAAGGATTTGACAGCTACACTGCGGTAGAGATAGTTCCAGTCTTTGCTGTCAGACACATATACCATGGGCATACAAAATTTAGTGCCATGCTATGACAAATGCCAGAACAACGGTGGTGATTATGCCGAAAAGTAGGTTAGGACTCACTGTTCCTAATGCAATAAATTACAACTGATATTCTTGTTTTATTTATGTCTAATCGGTAGGGACCTTGACATTTTGTTATTTTTTTCAAATTGGTGTATTTTCTTATTTTTTATTTTTTACTATACAGTTTTACTTTTCCCAAAATTCATATTTTCATTGTAGCGCATTTTCTGGCAAATATCTGAAATTATACCTTCATGGTGTTTTTAAGCTACTGTTTCAAATTGTAAGTCACATGGCTTACGCCTCTTCGTGAGAGTTTGATATCTTGAAAGTTATTTTGGGAAAGCTATTTTCCATACCCCATTTTTAATTTTAAGGTAAGGATTTTAGATAATGGAATTTTCTCCGTATATACTGAAGGGTGCATAATGACCATAAGTGGCGACGCACACAAAAAATTGAAATCAATCATCTCACGTGACAGATACAGATATATTATGGCACCCAAAAATTGGCATTATCTTTTTTTGACTTGTTAGTGTTAATTTCCCAAAATTTGCGTTTTTGTTTTAGAACATTTATCTGCCAAATATACCGAAACGTAATACTCCATTGTGCTTTAAACTATTATTTTAAATTGTAGGTCACATGGTCTACGTATTTTCGTGACAGTTTGATATGTTGGAACAGATTTTTGAGGAAGTAAAAGTAAAGTGCTCCCCTGCACTTTTCCATGAAGGTGTATAGGGGTGTGGAGTTAGGGCCCCACACTTTCTTCATCATGGCTGAAGGTAGGGGTGATGTGATCAGCACCACGCTCCTGGCTACCTTTATCCCTCAAAGTTTCCTCAAGGTACCAGCTTCATATGATGCTGGGTGGGCGCCAGAGCAGTTTGAATAGGTGGAAAACATCCCGGTTCTCCCCCGCAGGGGATCGACACCGGGTCTCTCGCATAGTAGTCAGACGCCCTAACGACTGAGCTCCATTATTACTCGCTCGACAAATGCCGATGGTGCACACTTAGCTATGTAATTCAAAACATATTTCGTGCGACAAATCCGAAGATGTGGCTTCCGTGTGACGGTAGATACGCACTCGATCTCCTGTTAGAATCCTGCCACTTTGGTCTGTGATGCAAATGGTTTTGATAGAAGTTGAAACAATCGTGGGAAATACATGATTTAATGTGGCTGTCGGAATTATTCCATGTACGTATAACTCTATAGTTTACTCTCGAGTAAAATGTTGGAAAACTTGCATGTTCTATGTACACAAACATGGCCTAGAAAAGACAAGAATGTTGGATTTCATGGAATTTTTCGTTGTTATATGACGACATTCTTTTTAAAAAAATATCGCTAAAAACGCCAACAATTCGCATTTTATAGCAAATTCGCATTATTTCGATATTTCGAAAGGGCGAAAAATGTGTCCAGATATCACTGCACATTCCTAAACATAACTTCGCAGCAATTACCATTTTTCACGGTTTTGGCGTTTGCTTAAAATCAATGTCCCTACTAATTGGAAATTACTTTCTGGCCACCCCGTATAAATCAGTAGATGGAAAGTGAAAATTTAGCAGGGCTAGCAGAGAAAAGTCAATTCTTGAAGAAAGTGATTTGCTTATATGATTGAATGATTCGAGTAAATATGATATTAAAATATTTACGTATTTATTGTTAGTATTTTATTTCATAATATTGGACATTACCTTTACTCAGTGAGAGATTAATGACCATTCTCACGAGTTTAAACAGACAGGACAGAGAGTGGCGTTAATTTCATTGCAATACTAGTGTTGCAGTAAATTTGAGGTTGCGAGCATGCACTTGCCAATTTTTAAAACGTTCACCAATGCAGTTTTATGTTTCACTTTTTCGTGATAGTATTTAATATATATCCCGTTCGGTTGGATTCTTCTTGATATCTAAGAATATTGCAATGTCATTGTAAACGTATGTTAACTTGTGCGAAACCAGTAATACGTCAGGATGATGAAAGAAAACCTTCGTAAGCACTGCTACATTAAATAAGGTGAAGTGAACCAGAAGAGTCATAAAATTCCAGCAGCATATTTGCAGTCTAAAGCTCTTCTTGTTTATGCATGCGATTTTTCTTGTATGTTGCAGTCCATGCAATTTCTGTCGCATGTTGTAGTGAGATACTTTGTCGGGTGGCGATTCGACAAAAATCGTATGTATCAATGGAACATATTTGTTTCCATGTTCCTTCAGTTTGCCCAACAAAATGCCTTACTACGACGTCCGACAACTATCGGACGGCGCCACCCACTCCCATCCCCTCCATCTGTTGACAAGGCCCCTTACTACTCCCATACGGACAAGAAAAAAATGATAATTCAATGCATTTTCTACGTAATATTTAGAGGCTTACCCTTTACTCCTCCGATGATACCGTATGGTATCACCAGAGTAAGGTCGTACTCGCCCGATGATACCATATGGTATCATGGTGCTGATTACGAAATGAATGTGCTTTTTGGACCTTCATACTCTTATATTTGGGTGGAAACTTGGACACAGGTCTGGACCAAACCTGGGAAATTCATATTGATGACCAACCTCCCCCCTCTCCGCAACATATCCATGCCAAATTTCCGAACAGAGTTTCACATTTTGGCTCATTATTCAACTTGTATGGCACCCAGGAACATGAAACATGTTTCAATCTCTTTCGAAACTTCCATTATTTGAAGAGAATACTAAGGTTTGCGCATTCTCCCCAAAATAGCGTGAGAAGAGGAGGTAAACTCCAGATTTTTATTTTTTTCCATTGAAATTCGGGGGTCGCACCCCCAAACTCCCCTTCCTCGGTTCGGCGTTCTGAATTGTACACGGTTGCATGTTATGAAGTTATCTTATCCGAAGTAGATTGCTCCCATAGTGCACGAGTTATAACAATTTTCCTCCAAAAATGCAAATTACCTATTTTTCGTAAAAAACAGTTTCACATTTTGGCTTATTATTCAACTTGTACGGCACCCAAGAACATGAAACATGTTTCATTCTCTTGAGAAATGTCCATTCTTTGAAAAGAATGTAGCAAACTCCAGATTTTTGTTTTTTCATTGAAATTCGAGGGTCGCACCCCCAAACCCCCCTTCTTCGGTTCGGCGTTCTGAATTGTACACGGTTGCATGCTATGATGTTTTAGCTGCAAAACAAAAGTTATCCGAAGTAGATAACTCCCATAGTGACCGAGTTATAACAATTTTCCTCCAAAAATGCAAATTACCTATTTTTCGTAAAAAAAAAAAATAATAAAGAAAATCACATTTTGACATATTATTCAACTTGTATGGCACCCAAGAACATAAAACATTTTCATTCTCTTGAGAAATATCCATTCTTTGAAAAGAATACTAAAGTTCGCGCCTTCTCCATAAAATATCGGGAGAAGAGGGTGCAAACTACAAATGTTTATGATCTTTTCTCATTGAAATTCGGGGGTCGTGCCCCCAAGCGCCCCTTCCTAGGTCCGGCATTCTGAATTGTACACGGTTGCATGCTCTGATGTTTTAGCTGGAAAACAAAACTTATCCGAAGTAGATTACTCCCATAGTGCCCGAGTTATAACAATTTTCCTCCAAAAATGCAAATTACCTATTTTTCTTAAAAAACAGTTTCACATTTTGGCTTATTATTAAACTTGTACGGCACCCAAGAACATGAAACATGTTTCATTCTCTTGAGAAATGTCCATTCTTTGAAAAGAATGTAGCAAACTCCAGATTTTAATTTTTTCCATTGAAATTCGGGGGTCGCACCCCCAAACCCCCCTTCCTCGGTTCGGCGTTCTGAATTGTACACGGTTGCATGCTATGATGTTTTAGCTGCAAAACAAAGTTATCCGAAGTAGATTACTCCCATAGTGACCGAGTTATAACAATTTTCCTCGAAAAATGCAATTACCTATTTTTCGTAAAAAAAATAAAGAAAGAAAATCACATTTTGACTTATTATTCAACTTGTATGGCACCCAAGAACATGAAACATTTTCATTCTCTTGAGAAATATCCATTCTTTGAAAAGAATAGTAAAGTTCGCGCCTTCTCCCCAAAATAGCGGGAGAAGAGGGTGCAAACTCCAGATTTTTATGTTTTTTTTCATTGAAATTCGGGGGTCGTGCCCCCAAGCGCCCCTTCCTCGGTCCGGCGTTCTGAATTGTACACGGTTGCATGCTATGATGTTTTAGCTGCAAAACAAAGTTATCCGAAGTAGATTACTCCCATAGTGACCGAGTTATAACAATTTTCCTCGAAAAATGCAATTACCTATTTTTCGTAAAAAAAATAAAGAAAGAAAATCACATTTTGACTTATTATTCAACTTGTATGGCACCCAAGAACATGAAACATTTTCATTCTCTTGAGAAATATCCATTCTTTGAAAAGAATAGTAAAGTTCGCGCCTTCTCCCCAAAATAGCGGGAGAAGAGGGTGCAAACTCCAGATTTTTATGTTTTTTTTCATTGAAATTCGGGGGTCGTGCCCCCAAGCGCCCCTTCCTCGGTCCGGCGTTCTGAATTGTACACGGTTGCATGCTATGATGTTTTAGCTGAAAAACAAAACATATCCGAAGTAGATTGCTCCCTTAGTGCCCGAGTTATAACAATTTTCCTCCAAAAATGCAAATTACCTATTTTTCGTAAAAAAAAAAAAAAAGAATCACATTTTCTTATTATTCAACTTGTATGGCACCCATGAACATGAAAGAGGTTTAATTCTCTTGAGAAATGTCCATTCTTTGAAAAGAATACTAAAGTTCGCGCCTTCTCCACAAAATAGCAGGAGAAGAGGGGAGCAAACTCGAGATTTTTATGTTTTTTCAATTGAAATTCGGGGGACGTGCCCCCCCAAGCCCCCTTCCTCGGTCCGGTGTTCTAAGTTGTACACGGTTGCATGCGTTGATGTTTTAGCTGCAAAACAAAAGTTATCCGAAGTAGATTGCTCCCATAGTGCCCGAGTTATAACAATTTTCGTCAAAAGAGTGTTCGAAGTCAATGAAGACGAAATTCCCTGACATTTCCCTGACTTTTTTTGACACCTCAAATTCCCTGACTTTTCCCGGTTTTCCAGGTTTTCCAGGTCTGTCGCCACCCTGGTAGAGGCATGCAAATTTAGTTTTTTTACGAAAACAGGAAATATGAAATAACATGCTGTAATGTTCATTTTTCATGTTTCTGAAAGGTCTGAGGTGCATTTTTCTACCCTGTTTTGTCACGAAATAATGCGAAATGAACTGCAAAAAAGCGAAATTGATTCTTAAACATGAAATTTACCGTTTATATACCGACCCGACACTTTCTGAAGTCTGAAGTATCCTGCGAGTTATGCATTTCACGGAAAATTGATTAATTCTGCTGTAAATATTTGAGAAGCAAAAATGGACCCCTTTACACAGGAATAAACTTAATACTCTGGTAACTACATAAATGTGCTATTAGAAGGGATAAGTTTATTTTGTGTAATAAGTGCAGTTTTTAAATCAAATGTAGGTTTATAATCACAATTTTAAAACCAAAATGTCATTTTATATAGCACTTTTGATGTGAGTTGCTGTTTTAAGTCCACTTTATGCACAGTAAGGCTAATCGGGACTGGACCTACAGTTTAAAGTGGAATCTGAACCACTTGTGCCTCCACCGGGTATCGAACCAGAGACCCCTTGATTACAAGGCAATGACGCTACCACTGTGCCATGGAGGAGGCCCGCACTTTCGATGTGATTATTCACTGCTTTAAGACCAACATTTTATTTTATTTACCGCTTTTGAACCCGAAATAGACTGTTTTTGTACCAAAATTTTGCTTTTTTATTTACCAAAAATATGTGCCTCTCCTTGTTAGCTATGTGACAAACAGGGAGAACTTGTAATACTTGATGTGCATGAAAACAAAAATGGTGGAGAAAAATGACATCAAGAAAATTGCCTCCTAACATGGACCACTGATGTTTCCATTTCAAAAAATAATAAAAAAAGGAGATTTATTGTGATGTATGTATTGCTCAGATATTCAGATGTTTCCAAGCTAATTAAAACAGATGATGTCAAATCAATTAACTGGTGAAATTAAGTAATTCAGTCATGGCAATTGCTATGAAATATTTTATGTTGACGAAATTGGCACATTCTTGTACAATAAATGTATCACTTTCTGCATGAGAGATGGATGAAAGTATCTGAAAAGATGTCTATAACTGAAGGACAATATTTTTCTTGTTGGACATTATGAGATATTAATTGAGTGCATTCACAGTTGATCCTGGTACACTAAAAAATCAGACTTGCTTATCATACCAAATCAGTTATTGACTGATTAACTTAGGTTAAAAGCTAAGGGCCACTCAGTGCATGTAAGGCCAAAACACAACCCTACAGATGACTAAACTTAACTGTCGGTCCACATGGCAGAGCACTGTTGTTCTGCACAGATGCAGTCTACCAGGGCGTACTACATGGCAGACAGGCTGAGAAAGAAGTTCACCTCTCGCACCCTCAGAATTACTTGTATGTTTCTTTTTTACGAAACTTAAGGGGGAAGGGGGAGGTAAACACTGCTTTGAAATTATGTAATCTACATTCATTAGAGAATGTTATGTTTTCAAGCCATAGCATTATATTTGTCAAACTGAAACAACATCCATTGTTATTATTATTATGCTTATTTCAAAGCTAAATGTTAAGGCACTTACATTCGGCACACATCACACTGTTAACAGCACTTAAAAGGTCATCTCATCTGACAATTTGTTTGAGTTTTTGTTCTAAGTCCACTTTATGCACAGATAGGATAATCAGAACTGGACCTATAGTTTAAAGTGAGATCTGAACCACTATGTGCCTCTGCCAGTTATGATTATCCTATCTGTGCATAAAGTGGACTTATCACTATGCCTTCAGGGAGGCCCTCGGGCTTAATTTGTAGTTAACTGCATAGTTACCTGCCACTAAAGAGGTTACATCTGAATACTGATGCAAAATCCTTCAATATTGGTAATTACATCATTTCCATATCAAATATAAACAAAAATATGTTACTTCTGCTTAACAATAAATACAAATAAAGAAAGGACAAAAATTGAGATCTTAAATATTTCTATTATACAATTAAATATGCAAAACTCCACCGCTAAACATCTTGATTTTTTTAACATGGAAAAATTTCCAAAATTATTGCATTTTTTAAATTTTATGCAGCTTTTCTGCACCTACAGGTTAATTGCTATTATAAGGCTGAGATGAAGCAGATGAAGGGACAAAGATATGAACATGGGACAAGATCATGAGTTTAGCACTCAACATGCCTGGTTATTAAAGTGGCATCTAAAATTGTTATTCAGGCAATGATATTATATATAAAGGGTAGAGGCACATGCCATATTTACTTGTGTATAATGCGCACCCTTGTTTTTGATGGAGAAAAGTGATAAAAATGTTATCTTGTTTATAATGCGCAGTATAATCCAGGTTCAAGAAATAGCTTTCTTAGTAGTAGGTCATATAGCTGTTGCTCTGCAAATCAAGAGCTAGTGACATACCTATTCAATGAGTCACTTATTGCTATGTAGACAGTAAGTCACCAACCCAAGCCACCATAACATTCTTTAATGAATGTAGATTACATAATTTCAAAGCAGTGTTTACCTCCCCCTTAAGTTTCGTAAATAAGAAACATACAAGTAATTCTGAGGGTGCGAGAGGTGAACTTCTTTCTCAGCCTGTCTGCCATGTAGTACGCCCTGGTAGACTGCATCTGGCCTTACATGTGCTGGGTGGCCCTTAGCTTTTAACCTAAGTTAATCAGTCAATAACTGATTTGGTATGATAAGCAAGTCTGATTTTTTAGTGTACCAGGATCAACTGTGAATGCACTCAATTAATATCACATAATGTCCAACACGAAAAATATTGTAATGAATCACTAAAAACTTGTCCTTCAGTTATAGACATCCTTTCAGATACTTTCATCCATCTCTCATGCAGAAAGTGATACACTTATTGTACCAGAATGTGCCAAGAGTGGAGTTTATTTTTTTTCGTCAACATAAAATATTTCATAGCAATTGCCATGACTGAATTACTTAATTTCACCAGTTAATTGATTTGATATCATCCGTTTTAATTAGCTTGGAAACATCTGAATATCTGAGCAATACATACATACATCATGCAATAAATCTAATTTTTTATTATTTTTTGAAATGGAAACATCAGTTGTCCATGTTAGGAGGCAATTTTCTGGATGTCATTTTTCTACACCATTTTTGTTTTCATGCACATCAAGTATTACAAGTTCTCCCTGTTTGTCACATAGCTAACAAGTTATGATAATGTTTTAGTGATGGACCAATGTGAATATGAAATTTTTCAGGTACACAAAATAGAATTCAAATATAGCAATATCAAATATTCTACTATTCCAATATAAAATTGCAAATGTTTCATGAAGAACTTAAACTGATATGTTTATTTTGTGTAAAAAGTGCAGATTTTAAATCAAATTTAGGATTATATTCACAATTTTAAAACCAAAATGTCGTTTTATCCGATTATTCACCTCTATAACATCAAAATTTTATTCTATTTACCGCTTTTGAACTCGAAATTGACTGTTTTTGTACAGAAATTTTGGTTTGTTATTTGCCAAAAATACCGTATTTACTCATGTATAATGCGCACTTTTTTCAAAATTTTGCACCCAAAACCTGTGGTGCGTATTATGCACGGAATATTTTTTCATTTTTACGGAACCCTATCATGTTACACAGTGTTTAGCATCCCAAAGCTTTCAGTCTTTAACCATTATATTTATTCTGTAATAGTAAAAAAGGAGATCAAAATTACATTATGGATTTGCAGTGTTCAGGAAGTTATTTTCTATTATTTCTCACCTAACAAATACCGCTGATATATATCCCATGTGATCGGAGGTGCATGCTCGAAGTCTGCCAGAACGGCACTGCTTTTCTTGTGTTGCAGAACATTACACTACAAAGTACAAAAACGTGGAAAATGGCCTTTAAACTTTTATGCATGGTTTTGCTAATTTTCTCTTTACTTGTTCTAAAATAAGAAAACACTTCAAAATATATACTTTTTCCATGACTAATCTAACATTTATAAAAAGGCACATTCATGACCCTCAAACTAGCAGTTAGCAGAACAAGATTTATTTCATTAAGGCATTTACACACCCCATATATGTCATATTATTTGGCCCGTAAAACATTTTAATTATTATTTTCTTTCTCCTTATCTTTTCTCTCATCCAAAGTACCACAAAAATCAGAACGTTCCTTCATTTTGTGATGAGCTTATTTCAACTGCATTGCACATTAGTGTAACCATCTTGAATGGAATACTGTTGCCATATTCAGAAACTACAGAATTCAAGCTTTACAATGATATATAACATGATAGGGTTCCGTAAAAATGAAAAAATATTCCGTGCATAATATGCACCACAGGTTTTGGGTGGAAAATTTTGGACAAAGTGCACATTATACATGAGTAAATACGGAATTTTTGGCAAATAACAAACCAAAATTTCGGCACAAAACCAGAGTCAATTTACAGTTCAAAAGCGGTAAATAGAATAAAATTTCGGTGTTATAGAGGTGAATAATCGGATCAAAAGTGGTATATAAAATGAAATTTTGGTTTTAAAATTGTGAATATAATCTTAAATTTGATTTAAAAACGGCACTTTTTACACAAAATAAACATATCCTTTCTAATAGCACATTTATATAGTTACAAGAGTCTTAAGCTTATTCCTGTATAAAGGTGTCCATTTTAAAATCTCAAATATTTACAATAAAATGAATCAATTTTCCGTGAATTGCATAACTCGCAGGATAATTCTGACTTCAGAAATTGTCACGTTGGTAAATAAACTTTAAATTTCATGTTTAACCCTTAGTACGCCGCACGGTCTGACGAAAGTAAGCCCAGTGTCGCCGAGGCTTTGAGCGGGAAATTTGAATTCGTATACATAATGGAGAAAAATCGTAATAACTCTGGCACTATGGGACCAATCTACTTCGGATAACTTTTGTTTTGCAGGCAATACATCGGTGCATGCAACCATGTAAAATTTGGATGCCCCAACCACGGGGGGGTTATGAACGGGGGCTGCATCTCCCAATTTCAATGAAAAAAAAATAAAAATGTGGAGTTTGCCCCCTCTTCTCCAGCTATTTTGGGGAGAAAACCGGAACTTTTGCTTTTTTTTTTTCTAAGAATGGACCTTCCGCAACAGAATGAAACTTGATTCATGTTCGTGGGTGCAATACAATTTGAATAATAAGGCAAAACGTAAAATTCTGGCGAATTTTAGCCAATTTGCATATTATTCATAAAATTGTTATAACTGACACTATGGGACCAATCTACTTCGGATAACTTTTGTTTTGCAGGCAGAACATCAGTGCATGCAACCATATAAAATTTGGATGCCCCAACCGCGGTGGGCTTACGGGCGGGGGCTGCATCCCCCCAATTTCAATGAAAAAATCATAAAAATATGGAGTTTGCCCCCTCTTCTCCATCTATTTTGGGGAGAAAACAGAAACTTTTGCTTTTTTTTCAAAGAATGGACCTTCCGCAACAGAATGAAACTTGATTCATGTTCGTGGGTGCAATACAATTTGAATAATAAGGCAAAACGTAATACTCTAGCGAATTTTAGCCAATTTGCATATTATTCATAAAATTGTTATAACTGACACTATGGGACCAATCTACTTCGGATAACTTTTGTTTTGCAGGCAGAACATCAGTGCATACAACCATGTAAAATTTGGATGCCCCAACCGCGGGGGGTTACGGGCGGGGGCTGCATCTCCCGAATTTCAATGAAAAAATCATAAAAATGTGGAGTTTGCCCCCTCTTCTCCAGCTACTTTGGGGAGAAAACCCGAACTTTTGCTTTTTTCGTTCGCACTTGCATCTTGTGTAGCTACTGTGAATCTATTTCTCCCTTTTGACTCGGCTCTTTGTGGAAATATGTCCGGAAGGAAACGTTTGAGCGTTAGGGAAATCGATGAGCTGTTATATGATACGAAGTGTTTATGGTGAGGCCTTTGTTAGTCCTAACAGAGGAGGGAGGGAGCCTTTGCAATCCTTTCTTTTGTCTATACTTCTGGATAGACGCACGCTTTAGACTCATGCTTTTGGCCTCTGGCTATCGTCAAGCTTCATTGCATTTCTAACATAGAGGCGACAGAAAGCTGACACTGCCAAACCTCATCCAATCCCCTCTCTCCTTGCCCTACCCCCCCCTCCCGGCCACTACTTCAGCTTGATCACCAGGTCTAAACACAAAGAAGAATGTGTGCCTTATCAGTACTAAATCACAGCGTTGGAAGCTTGGAGGAAAACAGCATCGTAAACACCAAGCATTTATTGTGTCTGCCAACTGAAGAGCGAACACGTGTTTGGGTGAGCCCAAACACGTGACATATTCCGAGAAAGGAGGGGGTGGAGAGATTTGGAATTTTCGAAAAAACGATTGCAAAACATATTCCCGAACGAACTGTCAGTGTTTCAACCTCAATATACAAATATAAGTGTGGCAAACCCTCGATAATTGTATCTAAAGCTGTTTGTAACACATGTGTTACAGCGGCTACAAGGGACATACTTTTTTTGTAACGTACGTGTTACAGCGGCGAACTAGGGGTTAAGAGTCTATTTTGCATTTTGCAGTTCATTTCATTTCGTATCATTTCCTGACAAAACATGTTAGGAAAATGTACTCGTACCTTACACCTTTTAGAGACATTAAAAATTAACATTACAAGGTGTATTTCACATTTAGTTTTTTCGTCAAAAACGAAATAGGCATGACTCTAATAATGGGACTTTTGAAGAGCTCACAACATCCCAGAGAAGATAATCACATCAAAATGTCAATTATGTTGTTGAAGACAAGCAGAAGTGATATAAACTAAGAAAGGAATGAGTGCATTCAATTACATCAAGTGCTACAGCTAATCAAAATTTACCACCAATACCACAGAAGTTTTTCAAAAGCCACATTAAGCTATAACGAAACACACCATCACCACAGAGAGTTCGCACCTGAAAAGAGCTTACTGATTGTACTTCCAAGTTTAGAGAATGCCGATTCATCGTCTGCACCTTCTGCTTCCTCTTCGGTAACGGTCTTCTCAAACACTGATTCCACACTGGTCAGTGTCAAGATGCCACTTTCGTCAACAGCAAAGTGAGCTTTCACCCCCTTGTGCTCTGTGTTGGGTTGGATATTGGAGCTGAGGGCATCAGCAATTCCAGACAGATCCACTTTGGTGAGATTCAGAGAGCCAAGTGCTCTGCAAGAAAAAAAATATTCTTGTTAAAAACAACACAAAACATACAACAGAACAACAATATAAAACACTAAGAGTTTGTCCAAGCTTTCGATTACATCTCGGAATCATCGTCTTGCAGTGTTGGTAAGTTATTGTTTGTTGAGATTGATGGCTGAGGGAGATGGGTTTTTACAAAATGTTCACAAAAAAAATTTCATTAACACATCTGGAAGTTCCAACATAAAGTGACCAACTTCTTTTCAATAAAGTAGAAGTAAAAGTAAAGTGTTCCCCTGTGCTTAGCACCACGCCATGAAGGCGTATAGGGGGTGCGGAGGTAACGCCCCACACTTTCTTGATCCGGTGGTGAGTGAGGGTGATGTGATCAGCACCATGCCCCTGACCGCATTTACCCCCCAGGGTTTCGCCCAGGTACCCATGTTATTAGATGCTGGGTGGGCGCTGGGGCCACTTCCAACGTTAGGAAAATTCCCGGATTTGAACCAGCCAGGGATCGAACCCGAGACCTTTAGCATGGTAGTCCGACGTGTTACCGACTGAGCCACCACTTCAATAAAGTAGAAGAAAAAGAAAATCCAGATATGAATGAAATTTTAATATCTTAAACTTTTGACTTGTTTTCTTTTCACTCCTAATAATGCTTCCTTCTGGAGACATATAGATCCTATGACAATATACAGTCTGGCCAAAGGAAACCAAACTAGCTCGGAAGTACACTTCCAAACATGAGAGGGATAGCAGGTAGAACACTCACCAAACCACCCTGTGGTTTGCTTGTTGTGTCTATTACTGCTTACTGTGTTATGTTTGTGATTATTACCCACGGTAGCACTGGCAGACGATTTGATGCAGCGATAGCAAAAAATCAGGCGAGGCCAGGCCGGTTCGGTAGCTTAGTGGTTAGAACAATGGCATGGTATGCAAGAGACCCAGGTTCGAATCCTGGTCGAGCCTGCATTTTTCGCTTACATTTTCTATGTATGTTTGTGATGTCCCTTACAATTCGTAACAAACGATTTCGAAGTGGAACAAAGAAAACTGTGTTGTTTTGGTCCCTGTTGCACATTCTACAAAACACCATCGATATAATACACCACATATATACCACAAACCATTCAGTTACTACATTTTCTTTATTATATTTATAATACTATTATTAGTGAATACTATCCTGATTACTGCTGTGTACATTTGTGCTAATTATAATATTTACTAAAGTAAAAAAGTAAAAAGTAAAGTGCTCCCCTGTGCATAGCACCACGCCATGAAGGCGTATAGGGGGTGTGGGGGTAACGCCCCTCACTTTCTTGATCCGGTCGTGAGTGGGGGTGATGTGATCAGCATCACGCCCCTGACCGCCTTTACCCCCCAGGGTTTCCCCCAGGTACCCATGTTATTCGATGCTGGGTGGGCGCCGGGGCCGCTTCCATCGTTAGAAAAGTTACCGGATTTGAACTGCCTGGGGATCGAACCCGGGACCTTTAGCATGGTAGTCAGACGCGTTACTGACTGAGCCACCGCGGCCAATTCAATCATTAATTGAATGATCCCAAATGAAGTTACTGGTTTACAAACAAGTTTATCTTACTACTGTGGCGTGATTAATACTCTTCTGATATATTCTGTTCGCTTATATAGTATATATGGAAGGCTATTTTTTTCATTCTGTACCCTTACATAATTCGTAAACATCTCTACGTATTTGGCGGCGATGTTACTGCGTTTTTGGCAGCGATGTTACTGCGTTTGAAACTTCATTGTTGTTTCCACAGCAGACCATTTTCACGGAACCCACCGCTTCCTGAACATCACCCCTATTTTGTCAATGAACACGTCCAGTTGGCGCATGCGCACTTCCGTCCATGGTCTCAGCTAAGGCAGCCAGACAGTACAGAGTTTCTAAGGTCCAGAACCCTAACACTGAGTGGTTATAACTAGGGCCACATATTTATGGTGAATAAAATATTAAGGTTTCGGTACAAAAACCAGGCACATATCGAGATCAAAAGCAGTATATAAAATGGCATTTTGTTGTTTAAATGGTGAATATAACTAAATTTAATTTAAAAACTACATGTATAATACAAAATAAGCATTTTCTATCCAATGTTTATGTAGTTATCACAGTACCAAGTTTATTTTTGCATAAAGAAGTCCAGTTTTACTTCACAAATTTTTACAGCAGAAATAATAAACTTTCATGTTAAGAGGAATAAACAACGTGGTTGATAATATAAGATGTAAGCGAGCTACACAGGAGCTATCTTGGTGAGGAAAGAAGATAAAAGATGAATATTTTCCATCATCTTTACAAGAAACGAATTTGTATATTCACCAAAAAAAATGGCAAGTTGATATGTTGTCAGGAAAAAAAAAAAAAGCATTTTGCAACTTGAGACAGCTAATGTTGAACACTACTTAGGGAATAATGTATCATTAGAGGCACATATTTTTGGTAAATAAAAAAAAGCAAAATTTCGAAACAAAAACAGTCAATTTCGGGTTCAAAAGGGGTAAATAAAATAAAATTTCGTTGTTATAGTGAAACCAATAAGTTGCTGACCAAGGCAGTTTATTAAGATAAAAACACTTAACACGTAACGTTTCGACCCTGTATCAGGGTCTTCCTCAGAGGAAGAACTAAACTAAAATGATGAAATATACTATACACAGAAAGATTACATACACATAGCAGGGTCACAAGCCACACAACAACAACAAATCAAGTTGACAGTCCTTATCTAGGAAGATTTCTCCAAAGCAATTAAACATATCACCTCCTGACAGTTGTTGACTAATGGGTCTACTACACTGACAGGTGATTGACAGGTCAAGATTAGCAAGAGTCTAGAACCACCTGCATACCACTCCCCCTCCCCTCCTGCCTTTTTGGTTATGGATGAATACCTCCTCCTCTGGTCTTCTTCATACTTCTTTTTTCCTCATTCCTTTTCTTCATCCTTTCAACTTTCTCTAACACTCTCTTCCATTCCTTGTTTATCTTGAGTCCTCCATTCCAATTCATGATGTCTTCTCCTTTCTTTTCTATTTCTTTGGCCTCCTTCCATTTTCTCACTAGTTCTCTCTTCTCTTTTCCTATTCGCCTAGCCGAATCCCATTCAACTTCATGTCCTGTTTCTCTAGTGTGTTTGAATATGGCATTCCTGTCTCTCTTCAATCTCACATCATCCATGTGTTGCTTTAACCTGTCTTTAAGTCTCTTCTTCGTTTCCCCTATATATACACTTTCACATCCTCTGCACTTCACCTCGTAGATAACCCCTTCCTCTTCTTCCTCTCTCTTTTCTTCCTTCTTCTTGCTGGCTATACTTAAAATAGTGCGTCCTCCCTTCCTGTAAGTTCTTATACCCACTTTCCTCAGCACTTTGCATATCTTCTCTGTGGCATCGCCCATACTTCTTATACCAAACCATCTCTCTTTTTCTTTTTCTTCCTTCTCTTCCAGTCCTCTCTCTTTTATCTCTTTCCTTCTTCTGTTGATGTTGTGTCTGTCTTTCTTTTCATAGCCATTCTCTTCTAGTTGTTCCCACAGGCTATTAATCTTGGTTTCTTCTTCCCCTTTCTCTGTGCATATCTTCTTTATTCGGTCTTCCATATTCCATATTCGGTCTTGGATATGCAAAGTGCTTAGGAAAGCGGGCATTAAAACTTACAGGAAGGGAGGGAGAAGCATCTTAGGAATAGCGAAGAATGCAAACAAGAAAAAGGAAAACAGAGAAGAGGAAGAGGAAGGGATTATCAACGAAGTAAAATGTAAAGAATGTCAGAGTGTGTACATAGGAGAAACGAAAAAGAGACTTAAAGACAGGTTAAAGCAACACATGGATGATGTGAGATTGAAGAGAGACAGGAATGCCATATTCAAACACACTAGAGAAACAGGACATGAAGTTGAATGGGATTCGGCTAGGCGAATAGGAAAAGAGAAGAGAGAACTAGTGAGAAAATGGAAGGAGGCCAAAGAAATAGAAAAGAAAGGAGAAGACATCATGAATTGGAATGGAGGACTCAAGATAAACAAGGAATGGAAGAGTGTGTTAGAGAAAGTTGAAAGGATGAAGAAAAGGAATGAGGAAAAAAGAAGTATGAAGAAGGAAGGAAGAAGAGAAAAGAAGAAGACCAGAGGAGGAGGTATTCATCCATAACCAAAAAGGCAGGAGGGGAGGGGGAGTGGTATGCAGGTGGTTCTAGACTCTTGCTAATCTTGACCTGCCAATCACCTGTCAGTGTAGTAGACCCATTAGTCAACAACTGTCAGGAGGTGATATGTTTAATTCCTTTGGAGAAATCTTCCTAGATAAGGACTGTCAACTTGATTTGTTGTTGTTGTGTGGCTTGTGACCCTGCTATGTGTATGTAATCTTTCTGTGTATAGTATATTTCATCATTTTAGTTTAGTTCTTCCTCTGAGGAAGACCCTGATACAGGGTCGAAACGTTACGTGTTAAGTGTTTTTATCTTAATAAACTGCCTTGGTCAGCAACTTATTGGTTTTAATATGGAAACAAGGTTTAATTATATTACAATTGTTATAGTGGTGAAAAAGTGGTACACAAAATGATATTTTGGTTTTAAAATTGTGAATATAATCCTAAATTTCATTTAAAAACTGCAATTACTACACAAAATAAACATATCCCTTATAATAACACATTTATGTCGTTACCAGAAGATTAAGTTTATTCCTGTATATTTGCTTCTCAAATATTTACAGCAGAATTATTAAACTTTCCATGAATTGCATAAATCACAGGATAATTCTGACTTCAGAAAGTGTAGTGTTGGTAAATAAACTCTAAATTTCATGTTTAAGAGTTTATTCCGCATTTTGCTGTTCATTTCGCATTATTTTGTGACAAAACAGGGTAGGAAAATGCACCTCACACCTTTCAGAAACATGAAAAATTAACATTACAATGTGTTATTTCACATTCGTGTTTTCGTCAAAAACGAAATATGCATGCCTCTATATATCAAAGTACTCTGCACTGTTCAGATCTCGTAAACTTACTCTATTTCCTCTGGTGATAGGTCATCTAAATCTGCATAGCCCACATTAAATGTGAAATCAGTCATGCGGTTGTTAAACGTGAGAATTTTCTTCTGAGGATAAGGATTCATTGGACCAAACAACATTCTCTTAACAAGTCGAGATGATTTGGCTCCACCTTCTCCAGTGACTTCTTTTTCAAATACTACCTGTTGAAAGACATACAAAAGCATATTTGTTAAAATATACAAGTACTTCCAAATTCAAGTGCAATTCTATTTAAATTCCATGTAAGTTTATTACATAAAACTGCATTTTGTGAGAGCACCTAGTCTCCTCATTTGACATTACTTCCATCACAATCAGAAACTTAATCAAAGAATGAAGCTGACATTATTTGAGATAAGCTAACTTCAGTTTGACACATGTGAGCCAGGAAAGTAGTGATCGATTATGAAGTGTTGGTTAGTTAATTCAGAATTCCATGGAGTAAAGATCATGGTCAAGTAGGATGCTGTATGGGGAGTTGACATCTATGGTGGCATGAATGATGTTTAGAGGCACCGTTGGTAGTCTGTGGATTTTCTGTTAAGTGGCTGGTAGAGTACTGCAAGGGACCACTTTCGCTCGCTCATACTTGTTCTAGTCTCCCACACTCGAGCGTATAGAATCAAATATTCTTTCAATGTGACAATAATCGTAGCTAATATGTAAAAATTATCCCTGGTAGTTTCAGCCCATAATCATATATTTCATTTTCATATATCACTATGTATTGGTAAGGTAGACTACAATACATTTTAACATGAAGATGATGACTATGTGCCCTTAAGTTTCAATTTCACTGCACCTTTCACTTCACGATCTATATTTGAGGCTCACTACCGCAAACAAATTACGGTTATATGTGAATTACTGGGGTTTGAACATACACCGACCGTTTTGCCTGTTCGAGTGAAGAAATTGTCAATTCTGTACGCTATTTAGCGTTGTCCATGCGAACTATTAGATTCTTGAGCAAAAAACCCTCGCTGCAGCACACTAGTGGCTGGTATGGTCGAGCTGGGCAAAAAAGGATATAGATTGCTTAAAGTCCACTTTCTGCTCAGACAGGCTAATTGTGAGTAGACCCAGAGTTTCAAGTGAGATACCCTTTCTGTGAGTAGCAGGTTGAAAGTGGGGATATGGGGATTTAGAGGAAAAAGAGTGGGAATGAAAGAGGCCCTCAGGTGTGCATAATGTCTTTGATCTTTTTGAGGTGGGTGCTTGGTGGTTTTGTAGGGGACAAAATCTGTTACCTGGCAAGAATTTTATTTTTTCAAAGTGGTATTTTATGTGAACCTGTCATAAAAATTTATGTGAAAGAGTCTTACTAACTATAACTACTCTCTACTACTGAACAACATATTTGTCACAAATGCATTATGGTATTGCAAATCAAATCTTGCCTAAACTCTTCTGAAATTTTACTCTTTGTAGTAAAATTTGATGGTGCTTCTTTTACTGGTACAGTGTTTTAAAGTCAAAAATATTTATCTTTCAATTTGAACATGAAAGCCATAAATATATTCTGACATCGTTCATGTACTTTAAATTTCTTGCATGTTATAAAGTTGATATATACTTCTTTTTTTTACTTGGAATGCACAATGTTTTTCATCAGCCTCTAAATTGTCTCCTCTAAGCAACTAAGAGATGTACGTGGCCAATTCTGAGAACTATACTTTCTTTGCCTTTTTATGCACTGGATTTAACAGCAAATTCAGGAGATATATATACTAATGTTTTCTAATATAAATAAGTGATAATTATTGACTTACTTGTATGGGAAACAGCACTGCATCTTTTGTAATGAATTTTTTAACTTTGAAGCCTGTACTAAGATCAGCTGCCTTGTACACAGCACCCAAAGCTGCTGCTTCATCTGTATTCAAGTTTTTGCTAAGCTCCATTCCCACTGCCTCCTGGATCTTCTCTTGCACTTTGGGAACTCTTGTGGCAGCACCCACCAAAACAACCTGCAGCAATAAGCATTTCATAAAAATACTAAAAGTCACAAAAACATCAAACATATGCACTGTCTTATGAAAATTACAAAAACGACTGAAAATGAATTGAATGAAATTACCTTGCCTTCATATTCGCAACATCATGACACCCATATGAATGTGATTATATCTGCATCTTGCATTCAATTACGATACGCTGATGTGAAAAATTATCCCAAAAACACGTGTATTACTTCCAAAGTGTCAGACTAGAAATAATTTTAAGACAATTGTGTCAATTATGTGTTTTTTCTACTACATTGTGTCACAAAATAATGTAAAAAAAAATTGAAAGAAAATAAACATTTAAATGCAAAAACCTGGAATGTTCTCAACGACCTGTAAATTATAAGAATTCTACAATGCAGAAATATGTACAGGGTGAGCCAAAAGTCGCAGATATTGAAATATTATTATTGTGCAAGAAAATGAACTAAAAAAGATACATTAAAGAGAAACAGAACAAGACACTCTAAGATTAATGTCAGTGAAGCTTATCACTGCAGTATTGGATGGATCTCTATTGGAAAACAGACAAATTACACAGTGCAACAAATTTGAACTTTGTGTCTTGCCGCGAGATGAAAGAAGGTGTTCTATACTAAATCAAATACGCTGATTACGAAAATGAAATCAGAAATGTTCCATCACGTGCCAATTTTTCTGGAAAAGATATGCCACATGTACCACTTAGACTATATTTCATGTAGTTAGCAATATATTGTAATTCATGAAAAACAAAGTAGCAACTTTCGCGACACTAGACTACTAGATTACAGTACAGGAGGATCCTGTAGCTGGATTAAATACAGATCATGAAACAAAATTAATTGTTTGTATTACAAATCCTAAAAAAAGGTACGAAAAAGCTGCAACTTCTTGTAGGACTGTCCATCAGTAATCTGCCAAAAGGTTTGGTGACCATCTTCCCATATATCATCTTTCCAAGTCAGCGATATCTTTGTGAAATCGCTCACCATGTTGGTCACTCACATCTCTGAGATTAGGCAGGAAAAATCCAAATGAGAATGCAGGAAATGTATTTTCAAAGACATTTTGCATCCCATACCTTGTAACAGTCCAGCATGTGTTCCGTCAGTTCCCTGTAATTGTCAGACCTGACGTTACCCAAGAAATTGTTGCATACATCTTCGAAGACAAGACAAGCTGCCTTCTCAGTATCTGTCAGCAACTCTTTAAAGGTTATGTCTTTCATCAAATCAGGAATCTGAGGCCCATTGAAAATACCTTCTTTAATTTTTGCAGTACTAGTCGCAGGAAATATGGACAGTAAAAATTGAAAACCCCTGCCAACTTTGTCCATTGCTTACACAAAATTTTTCATGAAGCCCAATTTCAGATGGAGCAATGGTAACAGCACAACAAGGGGTTCATGCGACACATTTTTTTCACCCGGATTGAAGCTTTCAATGGCCACTGTTTCACTACACAATGGTCTTTCCTTGCCCTACTGTCCCAGTGACACAAGAAACAGCAATATTTTGTGTAACTAGTGTGCATTCCCAGCACAAGCCCCAGAACTTTGTGATCACCACAGATTTTCCATTTGTGGTTCGAATAGCCAATATACTTCAGAAGTAGTCTCATGTTCTCGAAGGTTTCTTTGACCTGAACGGAATGGCCACTGGTATCGAAGGTTTCTCATTTCCGTTATGCAAGAGAACAGCTTTGAGACTAGTTTTTGAGAAATCTATGAATAGGCGCCATTTTTCCGGATTGTGAATCATTACAAATTCTATAAACAGCCCATTTATGTCATTACAATATACCAGAATCTCTGCCATTGTGAAAAAAGTGGAAAGACCAAGCTGTCGTGTACGGAATGATATACTAGTGTTTGGTTGTAGAAGGTTTTTTTCTTGAAGACGAGACCCAAGTAATTCTGCTTGCCTTTTTGAAAGATTTACATCTCTTACAAGATCGTTCAATTCTACCTGTGACAATGACTGTGGTTGGGGCTGTGATGTAGACGGTGTGTAATCAAGATCAAGATCTTCGTGATCACTACCGTCGTCTGTTTCATCTTCCAGTGTCCATTCCACTGGTGGTTTTGGAACTGTGAGAGAATCAGAGTGCAGAACTGGGCGCACTGCAGATTCCAAATTTGGATATGAAACTGTGTGTTTTGATTTACTTGAGATTCCTGTTACTTTTGTTAAACAAAAGTAGCAATCTGTTATGTGGTCTCTAGGTTTCTTCCACAACTGTGGTACGGCAAATGGCATAGATGGATGGGTTCCATGCAACCAACTTCTTAAATAGTGGGAGCGACGTGAGCAACAGTTCTGTGGTGCCCAACACTTACCCTCATCTATCTTTAATTCAAAATACAACTCATACGCCTTTCTGACAAGCAGGAAAATGGGATGTCTTTGGGACTTCGTCCTAAACTCACCACACACATAACAGAAAAGGTTTGGTGAATTAACACACATCCTTGACATCGCTGAACACAAGAAACACGCACAAACAGTATTCTTCACGTTAGGGGATTTGCACAACACACACGGCAGGAACAGACACTGCTTGATCCCACTAGCAACTGACTGATGCAAATAACTGCAACTTCACTATACCTCAAATACCTCAACCAAGTGGCTATCTATCCCTTCCCTCTCCACCCCTTCCCCTATGCAACGTTGAGTAAACAGGCTGGGCTGATGAGCGCCGCGACAACAATAACATGCAGTTGTCCGCTGATAAAATTGTGTTTCCAGAGAAAAGTTTAGGTGATAGTGAAAAACAGTTTTCACTATCGTCATCAGGGCACTAAACTCCATAGGAATCACATGTTTTTGTTCTGCGGCAATTTTCATTGTCACAGTGTTATTACCATACAACGTATGTGAGGGGGATAAACATTCTTCTCAACCTACATAGTCTATTTAAGTCAATTTTGCTTGCGAATAATAGTATGCAATCATGACTTTTGACCCAGGGTGTACATATAAGAATGCTTATTGACAACCTTAATACTAGATTTTCTGCAAACCAAGAAATGGACAACAGAAGGCAACTAAAATAAAAAGAAGGTTCAGAGGTAGAAAAAAGAATAATTGAAGGACATCTTGTAATTGTTTACATTATCACAGACACGTTACGAGAAGAAAAAAGAAAACCTCAGCACTGTAGTGACTCTTGATTCAATATCTGAGTACACCATCTCTACTTTTGAACTGAGATTACCTGGAAAATGAGGATCAATATGGTACAAAGTTTGGAGACATCTTGCAATGTGTGTGTACTTGTGTGTTATCTACTACGTTTAGTGTCATTAATTCTTTTGGGAACTACATGCATTTGTACAACATTAAATCACATTTTTGATAATTGAAATAATAACAATAATAACCCATGGCTCGACAACCCTTGAAGGGCCTTGGCCTATTTCCTGACTGCCAGTCTCCCTCCATCAATCCTACAAAAACGTGTGGAGATCTTCAACTGGTAATGGGGTGACGTGGGGTCAGCACGTCAAACCCTCAGCTATTACAGATTTCCCAGACTGCGTTACGCTACTCACTTGTAGCTCCACAATTTACTCACGACGGTGGGTTGCCACCGGCCACAGGCTGAAAATCAAGAGACTGAACCCAGGTGGACTCGAACCCATGCTGTCCCTCAGCCAGAGTCCAAAGCACAGCACCTTAGACTGCACGGGCACGGAGGAAGACTTTGACAATGCAAATATAAAAAATATTAAACCTACAGTAGAATTGATATTACAAGAACTTACCTGGCTTATTGTCTCCATTGACAAACCAGAAGTCTTAAGGGCCATTTTAACTGGTTTCGCCACTCTCTCAAAGAGATCTCCACATAGATTCTCTAGTTCTTCTCGCTTGACATGCACGCTGAAGTCATGGTCGTCCAGAAGTCCCTCAACCTGTGAACATAGTATTCACAAATCTCTTTAAAACATTTTTGGTAATATTCTGTGTTCTGTCAGATTTTGATTTCATTTCATGAAAAGAAGCATCGGTTGGATACCAAACAACACATGTGTTTTTTGCTTTAATGAGTGTGGATTTGCTGTCAGTTTTTAATTTGCATTAAGTTGTCATTAAGCTGTCAAAGTTCACTGTGAAAAAGCAACACAAAATGTGAAATTTAATTAGGCATCGGACAGATTATTCGGGTACTCTATTGGTATCTGCCAATATAGGCATATTGGTTTATTGGAAAATTACAGATAATTTTACCGATCCGTTTTATCTACATCTTACAATTTAGTGCAATATTGCACCATTTTGTTATAATTTTTATGGACATAAACAACTAATCTCAATTCCGTACTTGTTTTTAAAGTAAATTTCTAAATATGCAGCTTCCTTTGATTGGAAGTGCCGGGTTCATGTGATAACATACAGTTAAGGAACCATTTGGTATTATACCAGATCGGTAGAATATCTGTTATCAGTATTAGTAAATTTTATATCAGTGCTTTACTGGTATCAGCCAAAATTTCATATAAGCCCATCCATAAATTTAATGCTAAAAATTATGCCTGTAGTAATACGTCTTACATTTCATATGACTAGCAAGAATTCATGGTGTAGTGTGGTAAGTGTGCTAAAAGAATTGTTTAGGTAAAGTTTCATACTTCCTCATTGCTCTTTTTTTTATCAGAAGATTAATTTTAAAGGACCACTACTGCAGTCGCAGGACTTTCCCTAAACAATAATAAAAAAGGATAGCAGTGATAATTAAAGTGGAACCCAAATTTACATTTCTCCTGCATTATTATGTTTAACTTAATGATTCCAATACAGCATCATTACTTATACAAATATCATAGTTTAGGATCTTAAATCTCTAATAAGGATAAGGAAGATTATTGGTTGATTTGTTTATTTTACTTCGCTATAGGTGGGTTTCCTGTGACGTCAGGATTCTCACTGCCGCCAAGTTGTTTGTCGTCTGCAAGGAAATACCCACCACGTAGCGTTTGTTACACCTGCGCCAACTGAACGTTTGTTAGTAATGTGTAAAATGTCGGTAACATTGCATAAAATTAATGACGATGTCGTGCCATCTGGTGTTAATTTTTCATATGTTTAAACTCTTTGCGCAGTTGACAAAGAAAGATATGGAGAAAAAGCAAAGTTTTGCGGTGTAGATCCATATAAACTGGACGATAACGAAATGAAAAGGGGCCTAAATCTTTCGCCAACTGTAGTTCACGTGTGTTTATTTACTTGACCCAGCTACCTGGAAACAACTTGTTTTCATATTTATTAGTGGTTAGGATTTTGCTTGAAATATTTACATATAGTACAGATTAACTGCTAATTATCCTCTGTTTCTTTTTAATGTTTCTTCAAGAGCTGTAATTTAAAATGTTGAGATGCTCGAAAACAGTAATTTTACTCCTTGCTTTAACAATTTGGGATATACTGGCCTCAGTGACAGTGGTTAACACAGTGTGCTACAATGGCAGGGATACGGGGTTCGAATCCCAGCATGAACATAGGTGTTCTTTGATAGCATTTTTATTTTTCTGACAGTATGCAAAGCCTACCACCGGCACCTTTTCTCGTGGATCGAATAACAATTAATAATATTGATTAAAAGTAAAAAAAGTAAAGTGCTCCCCTGTGCATAGCACCACGCCATGAAGGCGTATAGGGGGTGTGGGGGTAACGCCCCACACTTTCTTGATCCGGTCGTGAGTGGGGGTGATGTGATCAGCATCACGCCCCTGACCACCTTTACCCCCCAGGGTTTCCCCCAGGTACCCATGTTATTCGACGCTGGGTAGGCGCCGGGGCCGCTTCCACCGTTAGAAAAGTTCCCGGATTTGAACCGGCCGGGGATCGAACCCGGGACCTTTAGCATGGTAGTCAGACGCGTTATATTGATTGATTTGGTTTATTTTACTTCGCATTTTGTGCCTCTTGGCTAATTAGCGAAGATGGGAATGAGTGATGAAATTGATGAATGGACATTCACAAACAACCAAGCCCGAGTGAGATTCGAACTGGGACTCTCGGTGTCGCAGAGTGATGTGCTAACCACTCAGCCACGTACAATTATCAAGATGAATTAAACTTTGAATATTATCATTTTTATCATCAAACCTATCGGAAGTATCAGCAGCTATCTACCAAAACAAACATGGAAACACTATTGCAGGTACGATTGAACACACCAGTTCAATCTATTTGTACTACAAGTCACAGAGAAAGGTGGCATATGAACTTGCCTGACAGGAAATGTTCATTGCGTGCACTGTAATATTTGCTTTGTTCATTATGTTGGCACGATTTACCAGATGACGCGGTATCTTACGATCAACAATTATCGAGTCCGTGCCGTGAACCCCACCTTCTGTTATTTCCCGGACAATTAGAGGATAAACGTGATTTTCTGTTAAACAACAGAATACTGCACAATGTACCATCGTAAACAAGGGTCAAATCTCCCGCCAGTCTGCTTGAATTCCATTATGTTTACAAGAACCAGCCTCAATCATGGCTGCTCGATCCCACAATGCAACAGTTTGTGACGTAGGTGAACCACACCTATTTTGACACTTCTGACACTAATCATAAAGATGAGGATGAGTGATGATATGTAATTGATGAAGGAACAGTCACAAAGAATATCCATGCCCAGGCTGGGAATTGAGCCTGGGACACCTGGCTTCGCAACACTCCCCAAGAAGATCGGTGGTACTGATTGATGTAAACATATCAATGTATTGGTATAACTGCTATAAATTGCGCAAACTCTCATTCTATGAAGAAAATCTGAGCACATAGTTGATTTTTTTCCAAGGCAAAACCCATTGCAATCCACCTAGTCACACACATTAATCAAGTGAGTCAAAAATCCATTCAGGAACATTTGTAATTTTATATTGATTCTGTAGAACATCACTCACATATTTTTGGTAAATAAAAAAGTGAAATTTCGGTACAAAAACAGAGTCGATTTTGGGTTCAAAAGCGGTCAATAAAATTAAATTTTGGTGTTATAGCGGTGAATAATCACATCAAAAGTGCTATATAAAATGACATTTTGGTTTTAAAATTGTGAATATAATAATAAATTTGATTTAAAAACTGTACTTATTACACAAAATAAACTTATCCCTTCTAATAGCACATTTATGTAGTTACCAGAGTATTAAGTTTATTCCTGGGTAAAGGGATCCATTTTTGCTTCTCAAATATTTACAGCAGAATTATCAATTTTCCGTGAATTGCATAACTCACAGGATACTTCAGACTTCAGAAAGTGTCGCGTCTTTATATAAACGGTAAATTTCATGTTTAAAAGTCAATTTCGCATTTTGCAGTTCATTTCGCATTATTTCGTGACAAAACTGGGTAGAAAAATGCACCTCAGACCTTTCAGAAACATGAAAAATGAACATTACAGCATGTTATTTCATATTTAGTGTCTTCGTCAAAAACGAAATTTGCATGCCTCTAAACATCACTTAACCTTTAGTGGACCGATGGTGAATATTTCGACCCTTTCAGGCGTTTTCGTTGTGAATGGATGGTCGATATATCAGCTAATATTTGGGGCATGGGCATTACATATCCTCAAAGAGTGGTCTATTGTAGTGCTTCTACAAAAATTTGGTCCATCCAGCATGCACAGAGCGCACACTATAAGTGAAATTTCAGATGTATTTCCGTATGCTGGCACAACTGCTGCTCTTATACATTATTTTTTCCCCAAGAAGTATCAGTCAGTTTCCAATGAAACTTTGCACAGTTGTAGAAATACACTGATACATACTACATTTTTTCATGGCCGTATGCCATTAAAAAAAAAAAAGAAAACAAATCTTCTTCCTTTAATGCTAATTATTGGAAGGCACAATGCATACATTTTGCCTCCGCTAAAAGCCCTGTCTTTAAGAAAAAAAATAAAATCAATTTCATCTCTCTAAAACAATTAGGTCTCGAGCTACAATATTTTTTTGTACTTTGCGGCATGTTTGGAAAGCGCACACTTGAAAAGATCCCATCTTCAGAGAGTTTACCCTGGTTTACCGAGGCTCTGTCTGGTAAAGGTTGATGGTAAATTTCATATTGGTTGTTTATGAGAATTGAGTTCATACAGATATTCACCCTTAATTTCTAATGTGACTCTATTGAAAAAGAGTACAACATTTTAAACTACCATGAAAGCTCGATTTTTCAAGGGACTGGGAAGGAAAACCTTAAAACATGGGGAAATGTAAAAATCTGGAAACTAAATTGGGGTTCCACTGTACAGACTGAAAAACATAATATTCATATTTGTTTCTATGAATTTACCTTTACTACATGGGCACGTACCCAGAAAAAAAAATATTAACTTTTGATGTAAACACTTGACATTGATCTCTTCAATGCAGATGTGGGTTGGTAAGGATTCAAATAACCAACTGTCAAACTTACCTGTGCAATGTGTTCAGGATTTGCACTTAGAACATTCTTTAGACGGCCAGCTTCCTTGAATAGTTTTGCCATAGATCTTGCATTCTTGAACACATCATTTGGTGTTTTCTTCATGTCGTTAAACATCTTTGCCAGGTGGTCTCTCAATCTTAATTGTACATCCAAACCACCCAGAGTACGGTCATACCTAGTAAAAATGAAGAAAAACATTGATCTTGAAATTCATACATTCAGCACTATAGAACATTAAGGATGATTATTGGTGATAACATTTCATGAAATTTGCTGATGATTTTACAGTATTTTTACAAACAAGTTAATTTATTTCCACAATTCTAGGTTTTCTTGTACATGCACAGTTTTTTATATTGCATTTCTAACTCAAAGAATTTTGCTAGGTCACAATTCATCAGAGTGATTTGGTTACATGCATTGTCATACAGATTCTGTTCCGAATATTTCACATTTCTCATTTGATTACTAGAGGCACAAATCCTTGGTAAATAAGAAAGCAAAATTTCGGTACAAAAACAGAGTCAATTTTGAGTCAATGCCCTGCATCGGAAATCTTGCTCTTATGTCTTAAGAATTGACATGACAACATGGGAGTGTCAAGCAGTTATCCTTCCTCCCCCTCCTTTCCTTTCTGCAAGTTGGCCACACGAGAATGAGCACACTTCTGATAAGACTGCATTGGCGGCACTCCACCACCTGTTCATCTCCCCCTCCCTCCCATTACAAACCGGTTGGAGGGGTGTCTGCGAGCATCGGGCAGCTGGCAGCTAGCAACCGGTGCCAATGTTTTGTCTCCTGGCTGCAGAACTATGACTCATTCACTCTGAAGAGAAGAAAAATGGCAGTTTTGAATCTCGTCTCAGAAGTTTGTTTTGCTTTAACGATTAGGAAACACGAGCAGCAGACACAATGCGAGAGTTAAAAGAAAGGCAAAAATAACGTGAAGACACAAAAAAAAATAAAACATTATTTAAGGGGAAACTATTGGTGGAAAAAGTTTCAGATGTGTCAGTATGCCCTCCACAAGATGTAACCAGTATATCCACTCCCTTTCCAACCACCCTCCCCAACATAAAGCCAATGTATGGCTTAACTTCTACAGAAGAGTTTTCTCTCACAGCAGAAATGCAACTACGACAACCTAACCTACTCCACCCGGCCAGCAGTGATAAAGCTAAATGGATTGCCTTCCCTTACCACCAGACTACATCCAACTGCCTATCCAAGACCTTGAAACAATATGACATCAAACTCGCACACAAACCAGTGAACAAAATAGCCTGTGCCCTAAGCAAACACAAGAGATCATTCCTTTCCCCACTAGACAACCCAGGTGTATATGACGCCCAGTGTGAGTGTACATTTGCCGATCCATCATATCGGTCAACGAGCGTATACAACAGCACTTAGCGGAGGAAAAAAAAAACCAACCCACTACCGGACTAGCAAGGCACCTCAAGTTCAACAAGCACAGGATCCAAAAAGTTTCAGCGAGACATGCATCACACACCCTAATCGACACCAAAATCAAAGAGATGCATGCAATTATGCACTTTCCGCACGAGCTGAATATTGACAGCGGTCAGGCTCATCATGTTTGTCTCCCGTTATTACAACAGCTCAAACCCATCGCGTGCAGCAGACGAAATGACTACACCAGCACCCCTAGCGGTAGTCAAGGAAACAACAACAGGAACCGGAAGTCAACCTAACAGTAAAGCATCGAGTTCCCAAGTGGATGGTGGCAGTGGCCACCGAAATATCTTTAGTAACTCGCTTACGTCTTATATTATCAACCGCGTTGTTTATTCCTCTCAACATGAAGACTTCTAAATCCAATAATAAATCATCAATTAATATGGATGTAAATAACACTTAGTGGCATGGCCAAGGGAGGATGATGGGGGTCATAACACCGGCCCCCATTGGTCAATATTTCTGAAAAAAAAAAAAAAAAAAGAATGTCATAGGCAGCAAAAGATGGCAAAGTGAGAGCTGACTACTATAAAATGTATACATAACCCAATCCCCCCTTTCAAAAATTCTGTGTGCGTCACTGACAATTTCTTGCGATGTCTAAAAATGCGTAAGTTTGACAAAGCTTGTTTCGTTCACTTCATGCTGTTGGGCTGATAGGGACTGGATACATATGCAACTCAAAGTGGAATCTGAACCATTCTGCATGTGTTCAGGACACTTTCATTGCAGTATATAAAGATGCTTGACGTCCAGCTATAAATGATCAAGTCCCCCTCCAATTACCTGGGACTTCAAAAACTAGCAACTAATTACCAGTTTACAGAGTACATGGAGATCCCACACAATCAAATGCATCAACTGAACCTAATAGACAGCAGTTAGAAGCAGTCATCCACCGTCCCTACCCTACGAAAGTAGGTCCCGTTAATCCGTCATTGACTTTCACAGCAGGTCTTGCTTTTTTCCTTGGAAATTCATAATCATACTTCTATTCCATTGTTAAACAATTTTTGACACAATATACCCCTAAAAAGTAGATTGTGTAGTCATTTCTTACTGACACTTGAGTTTCACCCCTCCCTTATGCTTTTCTGCTTTTTACGTTTTTATGTACGGGCCCCTGAAAAACGTAAAATCGGGGTTTCACTGTACATGAAAAGTCCTTACACAATAACTATATTTATTATTACACTTCCAGTTCTAAGTTTATGAACATTTTTACTAGGGCTGAGCCGATACTGGCATCGGTGAGTATCGGTTGATTTTCTTTTACCGATACCATCTGATACCAAAGATTTTCAGTGGCTAGAAAAGTGGGTACAGGCAACAGCTAGTCTCAACATTTTTCCTTTTTAAAAGTTTGTTCACCCTTCCTTGTGACAGATTGAGGGGGGACCAGCACAGGAAGTTCAACAGATTTTCCTAGAAACACTGGATCATAAACCCCCACCCTCCTGAGAAGCAGATGGCAAGATCAAAGGCATGGGTAAGTGAAAGCTGAACCCAAATTTGACCATGAAGGCATGTATCTGCTTAGTTAACGCTCTGGGAAATTCATTGCCAATACTTGCTTGAGGCTCGTGGTGGTAAGATAGGCGGAAGTTTTTAAACCACCGCTGCACTAATGCCGAGCCAGGTAGATGAGGAGTTCTTGGAAAAGAGGGATGAAGGTCACTGTAAAATTAGCTTTGTTTTATCTACGTTCAAGCGGGAGGGCGATTCAGCAATATCTTCTTGTCCTCTTCCCTTCAGTGTCGGTCTTTTGCATGACTGCCGGTATCGGCCAATGAGGGTTATTAATTTCCGCTGAGATTGGATTGAGAACATACGGCTTTCAATGACAGTACTAAGGAAGATTGAGTTTTTGTTTCAAGTCCACTTTATGCATAGATAAGCTAATCGGGACTGGACCTACATTTTAAAGTGGAACCCAAACCACTATGTGCCTCCACTAAGTATCGAACCTGGGATCTATTGGTTACAAGGCAACGGCTTTACCACTACACCACTGGGGAGGCCCCTCTAAAGATTTATGTACACTACTACTTACAATAATGTACATAAAATATTTATCAGGAACTTTACTTTAAATCATTCTTTTTGTTATTCAATGAACATGAGGATAACATCTGCATGTGCTACAAACAGTTCTTTGGCAGGAAGGCTTGAGAGGGACGTGACGACAAGGGTGAAACAGGAGGGCAAGTTTGAGCTGTGAAGGTGAGGGAGGTTGATTTAAAATGAACATCTCTGTCCATAAATGGAGAACCTAACCACCACATGCTGTGATAGAATACCAGCATGCCTCTGTGAAAGAACATTTTCTGTGCACTGTCCCACAAGAAAGTGCACTGCCGGTTTTTCTTCACCAAAACTTTTGCGCCAGCCCTTGTGGATAGTTGTTAGCACATCACACTATGATGCCAGGGGTCCCGGGTTTGAATCCTGGCCTGGGCATGGTGTTTGTGAGTGTCCATTCATCCTCATCTTCACAAATTAGTGAAAAGTGACAAGAAGCAAAGTAAAATAAAGCAAATCAATCAAAACTTTTTGCAAATATATTGGAAAACTTGTTTCTACAAGTGGACACTGATTATGATGACAACATTCACAGAATTGAAAGGTTCCCTCCTATTTTCACACAAATGTGCAAGTACTCAAGTCATTTTTGACCACAGTCTTGGGTTTGTCATTCTACCACATGAGGATGGCCACTTTCCTCAATGGCTACCCAAATTGCTGAGTCCGATTTCTTCCTGTGTGGGAGTTGTTAGAGGAACAGTTTATGTACCACCATAACCCACATCCCTCCAGAATCTTCATGGCAACGTAACACATTCACGGCAGGGTGCCAGCGTACTGTTCTGTTGAAGACAGGAAGAGTTGAGAAGTGTGTGCCCGGCCAGCATGGAGAACAGAGCTATGTTGTAATCATAGACAAAGGATGAAGTACGAGCTGCTGTTTGCTACAAATGGGCATGTGGGTCTTCTGGTAAGGAAATTCAAACTGGCTACTGGATTCTGACATCAAGCATCCATCCTCCTCTTGGATGACAACGTGACAGCAAAGGTCAACCATCTTGCCACAATTGTTTGGGAGCACCTGCTCTACAGCCTTGACCTTGCACCCAGTGACTTCCACTTTTTCCCTGTTCTGAAGAAGGCACAAGGAAGGCAGCATTTCATCCCAACAGCAAAAGTGGGAGCTATCGTACACAACTTATAATCTGTAAAAAGGACACTCAGTTTAACGAACAGGGCCAGACAAAGACCTGAATGTCACTCTGGGGACTGTGGAAAAAGAGTGTAATCATGCATCTTTCTTCTTATGTCATGTTCTTTCTTCTAAAAAATACTCTCTGCAGATGACAGACAAGAGAAACTTTCTTGCCAACTATTCCTCGTACCTGTTTAAGGTAGCAAACAACTGTTATATTCTCCTATGCAACCACATATTTTATGAATACTCTGTATTATATCACTATGTTTCAAGACAGTGATCTTTTTATAGTGGTGGGTATTGAACCTGCAATAGACCAGTGATTTTACTACAAATCCAGTAAAATCACAATGTTCCCTGGAAATTGTGTAAAAATTATAGCTGAGCCGATACCACCATTTACCAATACCGATACCATGACTGATTCCTACCGATACAAATACTTGTATAATTCCAGTACAAAATAACAAAAGCTAGTTACCGAGTCATACTAACTCGTCACATCACTAGGCAAGTAGCTAGAAATACATTTTGGGAGCCACTCCAAGCCAAGTGTCGCAGAAATACAGCGTGTCCACAAAAACATTCCGTGATTATAAACGACAACAAAATTTTAATTATGTATATTACGAAATTTATACCGATACCATTCGAAAGAACAGCTCAAAGAATTTTAGCGGATGTGTAATTGTTGGTGTTAACCACAATAGATGGCATAACAATAAAAGAATGAAAAACAGAAAAAAAATTGAATGTTAATATGTTATTGTAAATGGCATTGTTGTTAGAAGAAAATTGTGTTACTGTTGATGTTTAGGTTTGCATTTCAGTTCAGTGTGAATTCTGTAGCATTTAGAGATTCATAGCAAACCCACAGTCCTATGAAGTCTGTGCGTAGAGCTAGCGCAGTTAAACATCCCTAAATCCTCAGTGTCCAAAATGCTACGTACTCGTTTGAAATTTCATCCCTACAAACTGCAGTTACTGCAAAAGTTGAAACATGATGACAGTTAAAAACTACTTGTGTTCCGTACCTTGTAAATTTGGAACCAAGATAGCAACCAGAATATTCTCTGGACAGTAGTGCCTACTTAAAAAGGAGTGATTAGTCTGTGACGCTATGTGAGATGTATTGCAGGCTGTCTGCAATTTTGTATATTTTGCAACGAATACATTATATATGTATAATTGAGTTTCTTTATTGTGTGTACTAGTCTATCTACAGCATCATTAACATTCCTTGAAATGCTACAAACAGCATCCGAAACAAGAAGAGTGCATCCTGTTGGATCGTGAGCAGGTACAACTTACTTTCTGTGAACATTTATTAACACTTCTAACAATGCCATTTACAATAACACATTTGTTTCGATGTGCTTCGAGCGCGAACAACTTTTGTTGGATTGTGCTCATCATGAAACACCCATACAGTCGACTGCTGTTTACGTTCCGGCTCATATGCATATATCCATGATTCGTCACCTGTTACAATCTTATATACGTCTTTTGAAGCACCACGATTGTATTTATTGAGCATTTGTTTGCACCCATTGACGCGAGCGTCTTTTTGAGTTCTTGTCAAATTGTGTGGGATCCAACGAGAACATACCTTTCTCACAGCTAAATGATCATGTAATATTTTATATATGCTGGTGGAACTAATGCCTATGGTTGCCTCAATCTCACAGTATGTCACATGACGATCTTGCAGTATTAGGTTTTGCACATCATCAATGTTTTCTTGAACAACAACTGATTTTGGATGACCTTCGCGAATCTCATCAGTGAGCGAATGGCAGCCACGATTAAATTCGTTATACCAGCGTTTCACAGTGGCAAAGGATGGGGCTTCATCGCCAAATGTGGAAGTAAGTTGATCGATGCACTCTTGTCTTGATAATCCACGTCGAAAATCGTAAAAAATCATCGCACCAAAATGTTCACGAGTTAATTCCATTTTATTGTTGTCGCGCAATCTCCAAGGCAACATAAACAACACAAATGAAGCTATTGACAAAACATTTGAAGTACGTTATGGTCAATAATGCCAGACGATTCCGTGCAAACGTCAAATCGCGCCTAACTTCAATCAGTGTTGCCAAGGCTCAAAATATAAATAGTGACCCTCGTATAATAATAAAAATGTTTCTATTTAATATGTTAATATAATTACAGGTCGATTCGTAATAATACATAAATTACTTAATTAGTACTTAATTGATCCAATGCATATGGAGTATCGTTGTATCTAACCGCAGACTAAGTAACTGAACAAAGAAAATGTTAATACCTATTTTGTTCTTTGTTTATTGATTAAAAATATTATAAGACGTAAGCGAGTTACTAAAGATATATCTGTGAAACTTACTTGTAAATGTTCTATTAATTTCGATGGCCTCTGCCACAATCCACTTGGGAACTCGATGCTTCACTGCTAGGTTGACTTCCGGTTCCTGTTGTTGTTTCCTCAACTACCACTAGGGGTGCTGGTGTAGCCATTTCATCTGCTGCACATGATGGGTTTGAGCTGTTGTAATAGCGGGAGCCAAACATGAAGAGCCTGACCACTGTCAATATTCAGCAAGTGCATAATTGCATGCGGCTCTTTGATTAGGGTGTGTGATGTGTGCCTAACTGAAACTTTTTGGATCCTGTGTTTATTGAACTTGAGGTGCCTTGCTAGTCCAGTAATGGGTTGGGATTTTTTTGCATCCGCTAAGTGCTGATGTATACGCTCATTGACAGATCTGATGAATCTGCCAATATAGTGCGAGTTGCACTCACACTGGGCGTCATATACACCTGGGGTTTCTAGTGGGGAAAGAAATGATCTCTTGTTTGCTTGAAACAATATGACATAAAACTCGCACACAAACCAATGAACAAAATAGCCAGTGCCCTAAGAAAACACGAGATCATTCCTTTTTTTAAAATGGCGCTTTTTTGTCGACTTTATCAGCCTGTGGATAGGAACCTGATCTCTTAGAGGTTTCCTGCTGCTGTTCCCTACCAATGATCCCCCATTGGTCCTCCAAGGATCCAAACGTGTTGGGCCACCTGGAGCCCTTGGTAATTTGGAACCCTCAACATGCTTTCGGGTACAGCATTGGACCTGCCCCCCAATGTCACGTAGTGCACCCCTTTTCGTTTTTCCAATCAATGTGGGGGGGGAAAATAAAAAAAAAAAACTTTAAAAAATTGACACTGCAGCTAAACAACGTTAGTTGTTTGCACGCAAATACAAGCACATACTTTAAAACGACCGTTAGGCATGCATGAAACAGCCACATTACACAGTGTTTGTCACCAGCGGTTAACATGTTAACTGCATGAAGTAGTGAAACAGAAACAGGTTATTTACTGCGTAATGATGAAAACCAACTTCTTCATCTACAGTTATTCACTTTTATGAAGATTCAACTTACCCAACACCAATAATAGAAACATGAGGATTTTGCTCAGGATATCCTTTCTCTTTTGTTGTTACCAACTGATAACTAACAATGGTTGCTGTTGTACTTGTGGCTCCCATGTCATAGAACATCACATAGTTAGCAGATTCATTGAAATGCTTTCTTCTGAATATGCCATAGTTGAGAGCAACTGCAATTAAAGAATCAGTAAACACACACAGTGGCATTAATACAGCTGTTATCATTATCAAGAATATCAGCCATAATAAGGATAATGACAGTTTGCTGAAACTGTTCCAAATCCCAGCCAGCTAGGCCAAAATGTTTCAAAGTATTTTTTTAAAATATTTGTCTGAAGGCCACTTTATTCACATAGGCTAATTGGGACTGAACCTACAGCTTCAATTGGAAGCCAAGTTACCATGCATTTGTTTTGGCTCTGTGCCAAGAATAACTTTGACTCTTATAACACAGGTTAGTACTCGTTATACAATATAAATATAACTGTCTACATGCTCAAGATATGTGCATAAATAAGACACTTTACTAGACAAAAATGCCGGCATCTTTGCCAAGTCACGTGCTATCTCGGCCCAGAGCCAAAACAAATGCACTGCACTATGCACCTCCATCAGGTATCAAACCAGTGACCCCCTTGATTACAAGGTGACATTAGAAATACGCCAACAAAGGAGGCCCTAATGTTTCACTATGTTTGCCCTTTAAGAATTTCATCTAATTACCACTCATCCTTATCTTTCCAATTAACCTGAAGCAGTAGCAGCAAACTGAATATACACATACAAATACCATATGGATAAATCACAATTACTAAATACAGCAGATTTGTCATTATAGACACATAGCAAATGAAAATAATTGAGGAATCCAAAGAAAAGCGAGTCCACTACTGATATGTAGTACTTACTCAATTTTGAATTTTGACATCAGCAAATTATGTAGTTATACATGGCAGCAAGATTGGCGGGGGGGGGGGGGGGGTTATATATTATCTTCATGGTAATTGGATGTTATTTTAGCCTATCTTGTGAGAATTTGAGAGCTTTGTTTCTTTGATTTGTCATCTCAAGTACACTTTATGCATGGATAGGCTAAATAGGACTGAACATAGTTTAAAATGAGATCTGAACAACTATGCAACATATCTCCACTGGGTATCGAACAATTTAAAAAGCAATGCATGGATAAAAACTGACATTTCGTTAGCTGAATACTGCTTTGCTATATCTCCACTTTTTGTTGGAAATGAGTTTATGGCATTATAGTGTTCTGCACATGTTCATGTGTCACATTCCAAAGTGACGTATCTTTATGTCAAGTGGTGTGAATTATCGACAATACTAAATTGTATGAATCTGGTAGTGTATTCAAAATTCACAAATGCCAAACCTCAATGAGCTTTCCTGATACGTTAGTGCAGATGCTCATACGAAAACATAGAATGCAGCTGGTGAATTGTATCCAATAATATGAAGTTTCCAGATTTTCCCCAGTTGTGTGTGTGCAATGTGAGAATCAGAACTCACCTGCTGTGTAGTCATTCATCAGCTGCAAAACTTTAATTCCTGAGAGTTCCGCAGCTCTCAACAGTGCTCTCCTTTCCGCCTGGTTAAAATAGCCAGGCACAGTTATCACTGCCTCTTTTACAGGTTGCTGGGCAAACTCTTCTGCATAGTCTCTCGCTTTGCTCAAAATCATGCTTAACAGTTCTTCAGGAGTATACTTCGTTTCACTGAAAAATAAATTATTTAAGTATAACGTTTCCCACATTCAACAAAAATATGACTTATCTACAGAGATCAGCCAATATCGATGTCGACACACTACCAATTTTCACTGACTGAAGATTCTAACAAGTTTATAATATTATCCAATGTTAATACGTATCCCCTTGAAACTTGCAACTATCATAGATATGGTTCAGAATATTTATAAGTTCACATGTAAGACAGTCAGAATGTTAAAGTAGGGGATAATTACAAAATTGCTTTGACATAATATGGCAAAATTTATGGATTATAGGCATTGTCATATTTTCAGGGTATTTAGACTCAGCACAGCAATTTGTAGACCCTACGAGACACCTGGACTCTGAAAAACTAAGCTGATATTACCATTCAATTCAGCCAATACATTGATACTGATACCACAGTTACATCCTACTTATTTACTTAAATTTTAGAACAAACAAACTTTCTGAAATTAGTCATGCTGTGTGTCAAATGTGTACCAGTTTATGTGTTTACAGAAGCATACATATTTCTTTTTGGTGGAAACAAGAAATTTATAACATAACATGCTGTAATGCTCATTTTTCATGGTTTTAAAAAAAGTACATTTTCCTATCACATTTTGCCACGAAATGAAGTGAAGAGCACGAAATAAAGTCAAACAAAAAATTTTGAGTTAATTTACCAAACCCAACACTTTCTGAAATCTGAATTATCCTGTAACACAGGAATAAACTTAACTCGATGATAACTACATAAACATGCTATTAGAAAGGAAGTGTTTATTCTATGTAATAAGTATAGTTTTCAAATCAAATTTTGGATTGTATTCACCATTTTAACACCGAAATGCCATGTCACATAACCCTTTTGATCCCGAAATGTGCCCAGTTTTGAACTCAAAACCTTGATCTTTTATTCACCATAAATATATGGCTCTATTAATCATATTTCACCCCATGTATTACATATCTAAAATTTACTGGTTCATAAAAAGTTCTTGTTTATCTCTTTACACTACCTAACCACATTCATTTTTATTCTATCCATGTACAGGGTTTGTCCAATAAGTATTGGGATTGATTTTGTCCGGCCAATGGGAAGGGGTGGAGGGCAGTCTCTGTGGGTGGGATCGGTGTTGCGGGATGTCACGTGAGCTAGCAGATCCAACTCAGTTGCCTCCGAGCCTTTGGAATGTGTAGGTCATGCCTGAAGTGAAAGTGTGTTTAGTGCTCGCGTCAAAGAGTCAAGATGCAGCGAACCATCGAGCAGCATTGTGCAATCAAATTTTGCGTTAAACTGAACAAATTTGCTACGGAGACTTTTGATATGATCCGTGAGGCTTACTAGGATGAAGCCATGTCCAGAATGTGTGTTTTTGAGTGGCATAAAAAATTCAAAGATGGCTGGGAAGACGTACAACGTGCTGGACGTCCGACATCGATCCGAAATGCTGAAAATGTGGCCAAAGTGCGAGAACCTCTGAACAGTAATCGCCGGTTAAGTGTTTGTTTGATAGCACAGGAGTTACATTTACTGAAATCCACTGTGCATTCCATTGTGACCGATGATTTGCAAATGCGGAAGGTGTGGGCGAAGTTGGTGCTGAATGTTTTGTCAGACGAGCAGAAGGAACAAAGTGTGATGATTTGTCGTGAACTGTTGGAGCTTTTGGAGACTGATACAAATCTTTTGGAAGAGTAATATGTTCCCTCGGATCAAAAGGAGCCTGAAAGGACATCGTTTCGGGATGATTGAAGCTGTCAAAGCGGCTTCGATGGGGTGCCCGAACAGCCTTGCGGTTGCAGACTTCCAAGGGGCGTATGAAGAGTGGAATAAGCACTGACAGCGCTGTATTGATGAAGGAGGGTCATATTTTGAAGAATATTAACACACTGTACATATATCTTCAATAAATCTTTTTTATGACTTCAGTCCCGATACCTATTGGACAAACCCTGTATATATTCAAAATACGATAACAATAAAAATTAGGGCTGGAGGAGTTTTAATATTACTTGCACAATATATCTAAAGGGTCTACCAATTTGAACGTCAGAACTTTAAAATTAGATAGAATGGAAACCACAAGTGATAATGACATTTTTTTATTTTTTTTTTATTTTGAAGAGCAAACAATGGCATTAAGTTTTCAACAATATGTCTTTCAAATGTCCTCCTTTGCTTTGGTGGGTGGAATGGATTGTGAATGTCCAATTTTCCAGCACGTCTGCACACAAATTGAGCAGTATAGCCTCAATGGCTCATTCGATGTTCAGTTTCAGGTCACGAACTGTGCATGGCTTAGTCTCATAGACCTTAGATTTGACAAAACCCCATAGAAAATAATCCAGGGGGGTTAGATCTCATGATCTTGGTGGCCAGTTCCCATCACCATTTCTGGACAGAACTCCCTGGGGAACTTTTCCTGCAATAATTCCATTGTTTGGCGAGCTGAGTGGCAAGTTCCACAGTCCTGTTGGAAAAACACATTGTTGATTGGCCAGTTTAGGCCACAAAAACTGCACCACAATATTCCTGTATCGCTCCCCATTGGCAATCAAATGATTTCCATGTTGGTCCTCAAACAAATAAGGCCCGATCACGCTATTGGCCCAAAAACCACACCACACAGTACGTCCAGAATCACTTGCGGATTTTCATCTGCCCAAATCCGAGATTTTTGCTTGCGGTAAATATGGCATTCTGTCGCTCGATTATATTGACCATAAATTCCTCGAATTGCATGAAATGTCTGTCGAACTGAACACGAATTTCGATAATAAATTCAAATAATTTCTATGTGTTGCTGCATTGTGTATCTCTCCAATGATAACTTGCCACAGACTACTGCACACAGATGTCACAGTTCAATCTAGTCATTTCGGTCAGTGTTGCCACAACACTCTTTCAAAGTTCAAACGTTCAAATTGGTAGACCCTTTACAAATAGCTCTAATCTAGTTTAAAAAAATCTGCCAAATCTCCCAAATAGTATATGCAACTTTTCATTATTTTTCAACTCAAAGATGGCTAGGATGATTTCTATCTTTCACGCAGGAGTTGTAGTTATAGCACATATTACATAGATTTCTTCTTAATATTGATTTTTGTTCAACAATGGACAAGATTGAAATAATTTAGCCTTTGGTGAAAACACAAACTAAATCTTTATTTAACCCTTAAACAGAAACATCGGTGTGCGAGACCTTTAATGATTTGTAATTCTAGTGTGGCAACACTGATCGAGCTGCGTCTCCCTCCTCCACAGTACCTTATTATTGCCTACACCCTGCACATGTTACTGGTCAGTTTGTGACTGTTACGAGACACTTATTGTTGTTTGACAACGTGCAGGTCTAAGAGACCGGGTGTTTCGCATTACGTATTCAATGCCAAGGTATGTTCAAATGAGTAAAAGTTGGAAGTGATTTACATAATAAATTTTCTCAGTTTTGTTCCCATATAATTTTAGTTTTCAATAAGTTTGAGTTATTGATCATAATTTTGCTCATTTATTGTCTAAAAGGACTTTAAAAAATGTAATAACTATTAAAAAATAAGGTCTCTCAGACCGGATGTTTCTAATTATGAAGAAAAGACCTATGTTTCTGTTTAAGGGTTAATAATTTTATGTCCAAGGGCAAATATGAATTATTTTATAAAATCAGTTTTATTTTTTTATTTTCCTAGTTTAATATAACATTAAAGCACAGCAATTCTCACTCGCTTTCCATAATATAGCATTATCCTATTGGCAGTTTATTTTAGGAGTGGGAAACAGTGATACGTGTAAATGGCGACATCGAAAATTCCACGTTTGCATTCTTAATTGTTGCCAACCATAACCTAAGCTTATTATCACTAATTAGCATTGATCTGACACATAAACCATCAGTTTTTCTTGTGTTATTTTATGACATGAGTTGTTAGCCTTGTTAAGAATCTGTTAAAGTGTGGCTCACACCTGAGGTAAGCAGTTGAGGTCTTGCTATTAAAGGTGTTGGTGGTGCACGGATACTGTCGCGAGAAATAAGTTACTTATTACTGCCTATGAATGAGCAGGACCCAACATATTACATTTCTTAATTTGTGCGAATAAGTATGTACGCACGCGATCCGTGATTCAAGTACTTGGACATTTTAATTATAACATATTTGAATTTTATTTCATGTGATGTGTTGCAATTCAGTGGTTACATTCCTGGAAGATTGGGGATCATCTTAATCCCGATCCCTGGGTGAGAACTCCTGGTTCCAACTGACTAGCTGGAGCAAGGAGCAGGGTGTTACCTAATTCGTGACTCCATATCCTGAAGTCAGGAGAGGTGGCACGTATCAATGATACCATATCTTCCATTCCAAATCACTGACAATGGTTGTCTCCACTTAAATAACAGAACCAGTATTAATGATATGTAGAGGCACATACATATTTATTTTATTGGTAAATAAAAAAAGCAAAATTTTGGAACAAAGAGGCAATTTTGGGTTCAAAAGTGGTAAATAAAATAACATTTCGGTGTTACAGCGGTGAAAAGTAGGATCAAAAGCGGCATATGAAATTACATTTAGATTTAAAAATTGTGAATATAATTCTAAATTTGATTTAAAAACTGCACTTATTACACAAAATAAACATAACAATTCTAATAGAACATTTATGTAGTTACCAGAGTATTAAGTTTATTCCTATATAAAGGCTTCATTTTTGCTTCTCAAATATTTACAGCACAATTAATAAATTTCCATGAACAGAATAACTCAGGATAATTCAAACTTCAGAAAATTTCGGGTCAGTAAATAAACTCTAAATTTCGTGTTTAAGAGTCTATTTCACATATTGCAGTTCCTTTCGTGACAAAACAGGGTACGAAAATATACCTCACCCCCTTCAGAAACATGAAAAATGAACATTACAGCATATTATTTCACATTTTGTGTATTTGTCAAAAACAAAATATGCATGTCTCTAATGATATGAAATATTAAGGTGAAGTGATGGCAAGAATATTATATGTGAGAATTAGAATTAATTTTCTTGGTAAACCAGAATAACATTCATTTGTGATTATCGAATTAGACGACATTTTTTTCTGAATTAATATACAGGGTGGTCTAAAAATATCCATATATTAATTAGACCATCATTTCAATTGTCTTCAAATTGCTCATCTCTACACACTGTACTTGTATCTCTGATATAAAAAAATGAGCTTGCTATATATGTTTGATATTTTGTGAACACCGTGCATATAAGTTTCAAACTCCCAAATTACATTATTTACCATATGTATATATAAATTCACACCTTGAACCCACAACATACTCACCTATCATGTTCAAACACAACTGTTCCCCTCTCTGGATCTGGTATTATGTTGTAATATGGAAATCTTGATTGAAACAACTTCACTATCGGATTATCTACCTTCTTCCCTAATAAGTCCAATAAATACACGTAATTGTTCTTAGGAAACCTTACTCCTACTGAGGCAGCATCCTCTCCAATTGTTCTTTCACCATCACGAAATGCAATAGCCACCGGTGTCTTTCGTTTGGACTCCTTATTTAACACAATTTCCATTGGCACACCAGGCTGTTAAAAAGAAGGAAATAAAGTACACACCTGTAATAAAGGGGCTACCTTACTTCTATATGGGAAAAGTTACACAAAACATTCTTTGAAATTAAGCAAAAATCACCAGCAGTCAATGAATTTTCTTTAGTTGAGACACATGTTAAAGACTGAGTAAAAAGAGCCGAGGCAAAAATAATTTCAATGACAATTGTTTGGGTAATCTTTATTTTCACTTGACATACTACAATAAATGGAAGAAGTTGCTTAGGATTTCAAGATAAATGACCTATGGAAAGAAGCACATCTGATGGCAGACTCAGCACAGAACCTCCTTTAGTGTTTCTTAGGGGTGCGCAGGATACCAAAAATTTGGTACCAGGATCAGGGTAAAAAAAAAAATACCATCCTGATCCAAACTTTGGGAAATGATTTTCCAACATTTCGGGGTCCTTAACAGTCGGGGAATTCCAAATAGCCATGTTTAAAAGTGGTTAATTTTTTATGTTTTCTGTATTGCAAGTGTCTACAACTTCTTGGAAAACGTTATTTTCTATTCCAGAAATGCATAAACAATTATGTAAGGCAGCGGCAGCACCAGGATCATCTAGGGGTGATGAAGGGGTGCAGAATGAAATTTAGGGTGTGCTATCTTGAAATATGCAGACAGGTTTTGGTCCATAAATCAAATATCATCAACTTTTAAGCATCTATGCTGATGAAACTGAAGAATACCAGCCACTTGCTTCATTTTTGCATGACTTTAGCACGACGACGATGTTTGGGAATTTGAAAAGAACAGCTTGTTCACGAGAGGTCAATGATGAATATGGACGATTGGAGGATTTTTTTGGAGAGGCAAGCAAGACATTTTTCCACTGAAAGGGGTCGAGGTATATTTTCCCTCCTAATAGTGTTTGCTCACACTCTAAAAAAAAACTTCAATTTGTAGTTACCATGTTCTTGTAATGCACTTACAATAATTAACATAAATGACCGTGACCAAAATGTACAATTTTAGATTGACATCCATTGCTTTAAGTACACTTTATGCACATATAGGCTAATCGGGACTGGGCCCTACTTTCCATCTGCCCAGATGCTATTGTGACAGGACAAAATGCTAAATGCACAGTAACATTTTAGTTAAAATCCCTTGGACCGCACTGTCCTCAAATAATGAACTATAACATCTATTCACGAATCTTTGGCCTCTTCGTAAGTGTTTGAAAAAGTCTGAAATGGTAAGTTTACTAGAACAAAGAGAACGAATTAACTAGAAAACTACAGTCACGATACAACTAGCATTAAATAATTTCCCGAGAACGACCTGATGATACTTGAAAGCAACTGAAATTTTGTTCCAATGAAACTTCATGAAAAGAGGAAGAAAAAGTAGGCCGTCATCAAAACTGTGTATCAACAGCGTAAAGGAAAACATAAAACTGACACTGAGCTATGTACAGTTATCAAAAAACAGACTACTTGAAACACAAGGTAAAAAGGTAAAGGGTTCCCCTGTGCATAGCACCACGCCATGAAGGCGTATAGGGAGTGTCGGGGTAACGCCCCACACTTTCTTGATCCGGTCGTGAGTGGGGTGATGTGATCAGCATCATGCCCCTGACTGCCTTTACCCCCCAGGGTTTCCCCCAAGTACCCATGTTATTCGACGCTGGGTGGGCGCCAGGGACGCTTCCATCGTTAGAAAAGTTCCCGGATTTGAACCGGCCGGGGATTGAACCCGGGACCTTTAGCATTGTAGTCAGATGCGTTACCGACTGAGCCACCGTGGCCACTACTACTTGAAACACAAGAAGAAACAATTCTGAAGAAATAAAGACAAGGGCCGCTCATCTTTATAGGCTGTCGACAGTGCAGGAAAATAAATGGCAAATTTTTTCGAGAGTAGGATCCATGCTTGCTTGTTGAAAATAATAGGAGGGGTCTCACTTCAGTATTTAACATTTGGCCCTCAATATGACAAATACATGACACAATATGACACTGTAAGAGCTAATGTTTTTGGTGGAATATAGGTTTTGGATATGGAAAATCAAGGGGTGCGCAAGCAACCCCCTGGTGCCGTGCCTGATGTAAGGGAAAATTGCACATAGAATTCAAGATTTCCACAGTGTCGGGAAATTTGCAACATTTGCCATGCCGAAAATTACCCGAGGTTAATTATTCTCATCCGGACCAAAATATTTCTGTCCTCCACACTCCTAAGTTTTCTTTTCCATCTTAACCTGCAAGCATATTTCCCTGATGATGACCCCTGAGATGGGGTGAAAGTGGATCCAAGTTTTTAATTTTATTTATTGGGCTGTGTTTTAAACATACTTGCTAGATGGTTAAGTCTGACATTTCAAAATGTAACGAGTCAAAACAAAGCAATGGATTTTAGATGACAAACCTTGCATCAGTCAATGAAAGAATGAAATGGTGCTTCCTCTCTACAACTTTTATATTGGTGATTGGTAACCGAAAATATATTACAAGTTCTAACCCTGATGACATTGCACTGAAAATGGTTCTTACTCGGTTTATGGTGAACCTTCATTTGCACTGCTTGTCATATTCTTATACTGGAACTTACCTTACATTAGATTTATGTCATAATTGCAATATTAACAAATATATTCTATGCAAAACTCTGTATTTACATACATTCATGGTATGATTATAAGACTTGAAAAATTTCTGTCGACTACAATATACTCAGTGATCCTCAAACTGATCAACTGATCACATACATTCAGAGTTTATAAAAATTACACACATTAATTGCATACAAAGTACTATCTAGGTTTTTGAAACATTCATTTCTTATTTTTGGCACAGTTTCTTGTTTCAGTGAAAGCAATAATAGAGATTATAATACTTACAGATACAATTGCAATTTTCATCCATTCACTTCCCAGATCAACACTCATCACCGCCAGTCCTCTAACCTCATGTACTCTTGTCAATGACAAGAGCACTAGTAACACACAAGCACCCTGAATTCCAAACATCTGTGGGAATAAAAGATATAATGTCAGGAGTGGAAAAATAACAATACTTACAGATAGCGGTAGACAAAACAAAAAATAATTCAGTCTCCTCTCAGGAGAACGTTTTCATTTTATTTTATTAATTCTTGAGAACGGTTCAGATTGTTTTATGATTCTTTTTTTTAAATTCTCCTAGCAGGAAGACTAATTGTCGTAAAATTTTGGCAATAATTGTCACACGAAATTTGAACCTCCATTAAAGTAATGAGCACTGTTTGGATTTTGAAGAAAAGTTATGTTGAAAAAAAAAACAACTTAAAAATTACCTTACGCAAGCATGCACGCTTCCCATGGACAATGTATTTTTCATTGACAAGAGACTGTAAGTATCATAGACTTGTGGGGATTAATGTAGAAGTAAATCAGAACCTTAGTAGAATGCATTTAGGGACTCTAATTTACTGCTAAGAGAACCAAGCCTGGATTGCCTAACCTAACTACGAAAGTATATATTGAACAAAATCTTAAGTAATCGCTAAAGCTCCGCAGTATGTGATAACAGAAGTAAATTGAAATCGAACCACGTTAAAATTGCATTCGTAGCATGATGAAATCGCAATAAAACAAAAGAAAGTTGGGCCTAATTCTTTTTTACCAACTGGTAACAGCATGAATAACTATGCAATACTTTCTAACATGTGGCAGTCTCTAGCCTACCTTATCGCTGCAGATTTTAAAATTCAGCTAGCAACAGTGCAAAAATTCATAATAGCATATTGGTAATGGTTCCGATTGTTTTATGACTTCTCCTACCACAAAGACTAATTATAGTAGAATTTTGGAAATCATTGTCACACGAAATTTGAACCTTCGTTAAAGTAATGAGAACTGTTTGGACTCGAAAAAATGTTATGCTGAAAAAAAACATTGAAAATTACGTTACACACTTCACATGGACAAGATATTCTCAGTCAACAAGCGACAGTAAATATCGTAGAAGCGTGGGAATGAACGTAGAAGTAAATCGGAACCTTAGAAGAATGCATTTAGGGCCTTTATGTTAATGCTAAGGGAACCAAACCTAACCATGAAAGCATATATTGAACAAAACCTTATGTAATCGCTAAAACTCCGCAGTGTGTGTTAACAGACGTACATCGAAATCAAACCATGTAAAAATTGCATTCGTAGCATGATGAAATCACAATAAAACAAAAGGAACTTGGGCCCTTTTTCTTGACATTTATTTAATCAACCCATACTTAGGTAGCCTAAAGTTGCAAAATTATGAAAATAGATAAGATATTTTTATTCAATGATAAACCCCTACCACAAGGCTGGTTAAGATAAAACTGAAGCTGTACTTTAACAAGAGATTTAGACTTGCTTTCATTATTAATGCATGTAAAAATTAATGCTTCAGACTTCATTCTGGATGGCGAATGGACACTTTAAGCATACAAGAACGTAATTCTTACGAAACATAGTGAACAAATCTTAACCTCAACTCAATACAAATTTAGATTTACAAATATTCAATTTTATCAAATTCCAGTGCAGGTATATAATAACAATGTAAGTTAACTATACTGTAAAAATAGCAAACATTCTTGACCAAAAGCATAATATCTTGACTTTTTCTTGACCTACCTGTTCATTTCTTGACATTCTTGACTGGTAGACACTCTATATTATTAACCAGTAGTGAAACAGCCAATTGAGGGCCCGGCCCTACCTCAGTACCACCTCATCCTACTCACTCACCCGGGGTGGGAGATAATCCAACCAGTTACAGGGTGGCATGTGGTCAGCAGGAAAAGCAGTAAATTTCTCATATCGGACAAACAGCTTAAATATGCTAGTTCATTTAATTTGAATATTCGTACTTATGTATTCTGTATTGAGAAACATTGCTGAAGGTGGCATTTAACTTATTTCATGGAAATAAGCTCTATTTGCGACATATCGAGTAAGTTTTCTTCATTTTTTTTTTTTTTGCCTTCAGTAACACGCAAAATGGCGATCACAGTTTCACTACTGTACTCTGCATGCAGTGTTTCCACCCCATTGCACCCAAAAATACCTACATAGCCCCACAAACCATTGACGCATAGCCCCATGAACCATTTCCGGTAAGGTTAGGTTAGGTTAGGTAGGGTCACATATAGGTTACAATAGTTAAAAATTGGTTTAAAAAAAAATATGCGTAGCCCCACACACCATTCTCGCATAGCCCCACGAACCATTGACACATTGCCCCACGAACCATTCATTTGCGGAAACGTACCTTCTTCAGTTACAAAAACCTGTGTTTGGAAACTGACCAGGATTGACCTGGATTACGTCATCACACACACAGGCTACATCCACCTGGAAGTAAATGGATGCAAGAGCTTTCGTGCATCGGTCACACATTTATATCGAAAAATAGATGATTTACCGGCAAAATTCAATGAACGATTTGAGAAAACACTTCCCCGAACTTCTACAAGTATAAAGAAACTGCATTCGGTAAGTAATTTCTCCTGTAAATTTGAAGAAATCCGTTTGTCCGATACGAGAAATTTACCAAAAATTAAATTAAAATTTCAGCAGGCAACTTCGAAATAAAAACAAATAGAACAATTTAAAAATTCAGATGCCAGGCATCATTGCGAACGGGTACACTGCATATGTTTACCTCTGCTTACAGGTATATGCACAGTCAACTGAAAAATCACAAATCGAGCTTTTTATCACGTCAAATATAAGACAGCCGATACTAAGATCTAAAAGGTTTCTGACATTACAAGTCTAGTACTTTAGTACCAATGTACAATTTATGAGCGGCATTCTTAACCCTCTGCACTTCCCTATAATGTGCAACTCTTTGCATGGTTTTCAAAGATTATGTTGTTTTAGAGCATTTTCTGTTGTCTTTACCTCATGGAGAAGTGTTATAGTGCAGCAATGTGCAACTTTATGTGGTACTATTGGGATCAAATATTTTGTTGTTTGTGGAGTCAGAGCCCTGAAACAAAATGTTTATACGAAACATTGAAATGCGTTAATTTTGAAAAAATTACAACCTGTTGTTACAAATACAAAACAGTGAAAGTACTGCATCATTTGTGTGGAACTTGGCATTTAACCCTGCAACCACATAATGGAAAAGGGTTATTTTCGAAGTATGTACATATATTACTTGACTAGAGTTTCCTTTACATCTGACCAGTTTTATTTGCAGTGAGATTTTCTTTATTCCTGTTCCCAAAATGAAACTTACACCAAAAATAAGATTGCATTTAACTGTATAACATATTTTATTCCCCACAAAAGAGCACCCTTTACATTCGTGGGTATAGTTCACTATGGGGGTGACACCTATACATCATATATTTTGCACTTTTTTACATTGCTAACGTACTATTTTGGAATGCGGAACATTTCCTAAGGTGAAATAATGCATTTCTAACTAAGATAATGTATAATTCTTACATTTACGAGTACTTACTGTTACTTGTTATTTCGATTCTGTAACACACATTATGGCGACAGTGTACTGGTTCATCGCGCATTGTGCAAGTGTTTTGTCGATTTATGCAGTGTTGCAATCTTGTTCATCGGAAAATACATACTTTCGTGACCGAATTTGAAATTATGCTAATACCTCGCAAACCAATGATGTTAGATCCACAAACCATTCAAGTTAGCCCCAAATACCATTTTCCATAAGGTTAGGTTAGGAAAGCATAGTTGAAAAAATAAAAATACTAGACATGTCATGTTCTAGTGAAAACACTGACTACGGGGTCTACGTCATCTAACACACGGAACATTGTGCTCTCGTGCAGAAAGCAAATGGCCACTGCAGAAACATCAAGAACAACTTGTATTCGCATTAAAATGGATAAAAAACACATTCACGAACTTCCACAATGCTACAGAAAATGATTTCCGTAAGTACTTTCTTCTGTAAATTTGAAGAAATCCGTCACCCCCATAGTGAACTGTTACCCATTCGTGGACAATTTGTAGTGATCGGTTAAATGAACGCCTCACTAATATTCCAAATGATGGAGCAAGTGTCCAGCATGAAGCAGCATATGCTACTATAAAATCTTGCAAATGTTCATGAAATGTGTCACAGTTCACACACGATCCACAATTTACTAGGTGAAACAAATACAATGAAACGTCCATACCTTATCCAGAATTTGAAATTTGTTGAATCTAGGACTAACTCAGTTCTGGAGACTGGCCAAAGGGCAGTCCTATTCTAAAATGAAGTTATGTCTGATTTATCAGAAAAAGGTATGGGAATGACTTAAGATGACCGGACCCCTCTATGATTTTCTTCATATTTGGTATACTCACTAATTGAGGCCTCCTAACCACGAATCTGAAGTTAAAAGTTGTCGAAAATGTCTAGAAATTGCAAAATAAGCGAAAATAAAGTGTTAGTTTTCGGGATGGAAACAGTCTATTTTTGCAATTTTTTTTTGTTTCACAACGAAACTACCACGACACCAAATTTTAACTATGTTTGCCTAACCTAACCGAAACTAACCTAACCACACGTCAATGGTTCGCAATTGTTTTGCAATTTCTAGACATTTCCGACAAACTTTAACTTCAGATTTGTAATTAGCAGGCCTCAATTAGTAAGTATGTCAAATATGAAGAAAATCAGAGGGGTGTCTGGTCATCTTAAGTTACACCAGAATTATGTCGTATTACACATCAGTTTTGAAAATCTGGATGCCTTAGTACAAGGCACACTACTAAACTTATTGCTTCCAAAGACAAACTTTTTAAAACTTAATCAAGCCTTTGTACATGGTAACTTATATTATAATGACGCAATGGTTCCAATTGTTTAATTTTTTCAAAGTTTCATAGGAGAAAGATGAAGTATTGCAGAATTGTAGAAATGATGGTTACTGTAAATTTGAACCTTGTTGAAAGTAATTACCATTGTTTGGAGTTCTAAAAAGTGCAATTTATCGGCGAAAAAATGAGTTAAAAAGCACCTTACACAAGTATCCGCTCTTCCCATCGACAAGCCATAGAAGAAAGAGAGAGTATCGCTGAATAGTGGAAATTATTGTGAAAGTAAATTTGAAGCTTTATGAAAGTAATTAGCACTGTGTTGAGTTCCAAAAAGTCCTATTTATCGGTAAAAACAAGATGTAAGAAGGGGTGTCGTGCTGGAGACCAGCAACATGATGAGACGTTAAAAGCATTTATGGAAATCATTGTAATGCTAAAAGCTCTAAACCTGGCCTGCCTAAATCAACCACTAAATCATTTAGAGATGTTATTTGAATAATAAAAGCCCTATACCTGACTCTTCTAACCCAACTACAAAATAGCCCTGTCTAGTTGGCTGCACTTTTTGACACACTGTGCAGTGCAGGTGTAGCCAGTGTCAAGAGTGGTGCAAGGAAATTACATGCAACCAACTAGATGGAAAGCGGTGTTAAAGTTCAGAAATGCAACAAATGCCTGTATGCTGCTATAAACGGTAATTTGATTAGTTAGCATGCACCACGTGACCATACACCACAAATACACCAGTCCGGAAGGTAGTGCAGACACCAAATACACTACTTGACTCCAAATCAACAAACTAGGTGACTGTATTTCCCCGTGCAACCAACTAGACACTTTGGTGCAAAGACAGTCAGAGCAAGTCAAAAAGTGCAGTGAACTAGACGGGGCTAATAACTTCGCACCACACACGTGACCTACATGGTGGTAGCAGCAGTAATCCCACATAGTGTGCTGCACTTTTTGACTGGCTTTAACTCTCTTTGCACCGAATCGTCTAGTTGGTTGCATGGTGCAACACCGGGTCGTCTAGTTTGTAGATTTCGAGTCAAGTAGCGTATTTGGTGTCTGCACCACCTTTCGGACTGGTATATGTCTGGTGTATGCTCACGTGGTGCGTGCTAACTAATCAAATGACAGTTTAAAGCAGCCAACAGGCATTTGTTGAATCTTGTGAACTTAAACACTGCTTTCCGTCTAGTTGGTTGAATGTAATTTCCTTGCACCACGCTGACACTGGATACACCTGCACTGCACAGTGTCAAAAAGTGCAGCCAATGGTACTATTATAGTATAAGGGAAACACCTATAAATCATATTTTTTACATTGCTAATGTACTATTTTGGAATGTGGAACATTTCCTAAGGTCAAATAATGCATTTCTAACTAAGATAATGTCTATTTCTTACATTTACGAGTACTTACTGTTACTTGTTATTTCGATTCTGTAACACATTATGGCAGGCGATAGCGTACTGGTTCAGGGCACGTTGTGCAAGTGTTTTGTCGATTTATGCAGTGTTGCAACCTCGTTCACCGGAAAATACCTACTTTCGTGCCCGGATTTGAAATTATGCTAATACGTCGCAAACCATTGACGTTAGCCCCCAAAACCATTTTCCGTAAGGTTAGGTTAAGTTAGGTTAGGCAAGCATAGTTAAAAAAATAAAAAAATACTCAACACGTCATGTTCTAGTGAAAACACGGCGAGGCTGAAACACTGACTATTGGGTTGCGTCATCTTAACACACGGAACATTGTACACTCGTGCAGAAAGCAAATGGCGGCAGCAGAAACAGCATGTCGGACAGAGATTTTCGCAGAAAACGACATGTTTTCACATGAAAATGGATCAAAACTAGATTCACGAACTAACACAAAGCTACAGAAAATGATATCTGTAAGTACTTTCTCCTGTAAATTTGAAGAAATCAGTTTCCCTTATACTATAATGTTACCCGGCCAACTAGATGGGCCTAGTCTGTAACCAAGGCCACAGTAAACGAATGACTAGTTGCAAGAAAAGAATCACATAGGGGAATACGGAAGTAAAAAAAAACTCTTCTCTAGCAGATATGCATTAAGCAATCGCTAAAATTTCGAAGTGTGTGTTAACAGACATAAATAGAAATTCAACACTTAAAAACATGCCTGTGTACCATGATCAAATCGGAATTAAACAATTGGAACTTGGGCCATAACGACCAATATCAAATTATTACAAAAATTGGTGGTAAATATGCGATATTGCCTGGACGGATTTCTTCAAATTTACAGGAGAAAGTACTTACTGAAATGAGTTTCTTTAGCATTCTGGACGTTCTTGGAGGTATTTTCTTTCACGGGAAACTAAAAAATTCGTTTTTCTTGTATGTACGCATTGCTTGCATGATAGAATTATTTTCCTGTAGTTTACGGTTATTACAAGCATAAGAAAACAGTTTTTTCTTTGTGACGTTTCAGGAGAACACACGCTCCTTTCATCAGACATTTATTTTCATTTTGACTAAAGATACAGTTATAACAATGGTTAGTAATTTTTAAACAAAAAGAATCTGTTATATAATGGATGTTGTCAATGTTACATTGTTGTAATATAGCAACTTAACTGTGAAAAAAGCAGTCTATTTTATTTTTTATTTTTTATGAATCCCAAATATCATCAGGTAATTCAAATTCATCATTGTTTTCACAAAGTCTCTTGATGTTTTCTGTTACATTAAATTTTAAAGATGGTGGCTTACTCCATTTGTGAAAAAGAAAACTCCACACTGGATCTATGTTACCATTTTCATTATTTAATTTATTCCAGTGTTCTTCTGCAATGAACGAGGCTTCCCAGACATTCAACTCTGTGTTTCCCGTTAATCTTTTTAAAACCCTTCTCTTTTTAATCAAATGCTTCTCTTCGATGATATGAGTTGACAAACCTGTTCTTGGGTTTAGATTTATAATGTCCAAATCATGTTCGTGCCATCTTATTGCCATTTTCCTTGCTGTTTGTCCCACATAATCTTTTGAACATGAACAACTTATATTATATATTCCTGTGGTTTCCACATCTGGTAGCGAGTTTCTCATTTTGAATTCATTAAATGTACATTCCAAACTTCTTGGTGATTTAAAAACAATTTTGAAATTAAAACTTCTAAAAATTTTTGCAATTTTATGTGAGAATCCCTTGTGGAATGGAATGCACACAAATTTCTTTTCAACAGATTTTTCAAAGATGAAAAATCTGTTGAAAAGAAATTTGTGTGCATTCCATTCCACAAGGGATTCTCACATAAAATTGCAAAAATTTTTAGAAGTTTTAATTTCAAAATTGTTTTTAAATCACCAAGAAGTTTGGAATGTACATTTAATTAATTCAAAATGAGAAACTCGCTACCAGATGTGGAAACCACAGGAATATATAATATAAGTTGTTCATGTTCAAAAGATTATGTGGGACAAACAGCAAGGAAAATGGCAATAAGATGGCACGAACATGATTTGGACATTATAAATCTAAACCCAAGAACAGGTTTGTCAACTCATATCATCGAAGAGAAGCATTTGATTAAAAAGAGAAGGGTTTTAAAAAGATTAACGGGAAACACAGAGTTGAATGTCTGGGAAGCCTCGTTCATTGCAGAAGAACACTGGAATAAATTAAATAATGAAAATGGTAACATAGATCCAGTGTGGAGTTTTCTTTTTCACAAATGGAGTAAGCCACCATCTTTAAAATTTAATGTAACAGAAAACATCAAGAGACTTTGTGAAAACAATGATGAATTTGAATTACCTGATGATATTTGGGATTCATAAAAAAAAAAAAAAAAATAGACTGCTTTTTTCACAGTTAACTTGCTATATTACAACAATGTAACATTGACAACATCCATTATATAACAGATTCTTTTTGTTTAAAAATTACTAACCATTGTTATAACTGTATCTTTAGTCAAAATGAAAATAAATGTCTGATGAAAGGAGCGTGTGTTCTCCTGAAACGTCACAAAGAAAAAACTGTTTTCTTATGCTTGTAATAACCGTAAACTACAGGAAAATAATTCTAAAAAATTCGTACTTGAATGCTGCCGAACAAGAATTAATCACCTTTTACGTAAGAAACTTGCATTGCCTGCCATATTATGCCGTTGTTTCCATTGTGTGCGTGCAGATGGCGAGAGCGTCGAAAGTCACAAGGTCTCGTCAGTGTTTCCAAACGTGCATTTTTTACGAGATTTTTTTTAACTATGCTTACCTAACCTAACCTTGCCAGAAATGGTTTTTTGGGCTATCGTGAATGGTTTTTGGGGCTATTTGGCAATGGTTTGTGGGGCTATCGTGAATGGTTTTGGAGCAAATTTACGATATCGAGAAAGTGTCCAATTTTGTTAATTTTCGGTACACTAACTAATTTTGACCTCCTAATCATGAATCTGTTGAAAAAACTGGGGGTCACATCTGAAAATTTGAAAAAAGCCAATTACATTTTTGTTCGTAAAACTACGCATATACACCTATATATATAAAAAATTCAATCTCCTGTCATTGTGTCCAACCACGCTGTTGTTTTACAAGAAAATGATTTATGATGTTCAATTCTAGTACGATCCCTATTTTTTCGATGAATTTAGGGGTGAAATGAGTGCTAATGGAACCTAACCGAACAGGCCTACCCTAACCTCGTGTGAATGGTTTGTGGGGCTACCCGTGGATGGCTTTTGGCGCTAACGAACAATTTTTGTACAATTTATAGACGTGACCCCTGGTTTTTTACAACAGATTCATGATTAGGAGGCCAATATTAGTTAGTATGCCGAAAATTAACGAAATTGGAGACTTTCTCTATATTGTAAATTCTTACCATGGTTTTTTGGGGCTATCCGTCAGTGGTTTGTGATGACATAATGAACACGAAAGTAGGTATTTTTCGGTTAAGAAGGTTGAAACACTGCATACCCACTCCAAAACGACAAAACAGAAGCACGGCGCGATGATCCATGACGAGTGCATGCCATATTGTGTTACCCAAGCGGAACAAGGAAGACAAATAATCACTCGTAATATGAAAAGTTGACACTATTTTATGGAAAAAGGCATAACATCCCCTTAAAGAATGTTCCGCAATGCAGAAAAGGTAAGTACCAGTGGTAAAATTAAGGAAATAAATGAGTTAAAGGTGTCCGGGCGTTATCGCATATTTACCCTGAATCCAATATTTTTAATACAAAAGGCAAATATTGCTGGCTATTATTTAAAAAATCATAAAAGAGCTAATTTATTGGGTATGTCCTAATAATTTTCACTAATATCATTCTCTCGTACTACCATCCATACGAGACATTCGATTCCAAATCTATTAAATGTCACTACTGCAACAAACTGATATTATTAACATATTATAACAAAACATCTTACCACTTATGGTTTCCTCTATTGCACAAGTTCACAAAACAATCACAAATGATATAAACATTTGCATCTAATACTGAAAAAATATTTTGCCCTTCTTTCAACACCGCAACATGCTAAACCGTAGAACCACAGCATGCCATAGCAGTATGCAATCCAGAAACCGGTTGTGTGGCCACCTTTCATTGGCGAGTCCCATGCACTGTTGCCACAGTACTTACAGCATTGATGTTACTTCAATAACACGTAATCACTTGCACGGTAGAGAATTCTGGAGCTTTGTAGAAATCAAATCAGCCAGCGATACATGTTATAAAGCCAATATTTAGAAATATATATTTCTTTATGAACCTACCATTAAAAAGGCAAAGAAGCACTTTACACCAACTAAAAATGCGTAAGTTTGTTTCATTAGATACAAAAAGATGCAATTCAACCTTTATTACATTGATTGAAGTCGTATTTCATGTTTTATTTAAGCACTTCAAATTTAATTATATCCAATGAAGTTCAGTTCACAAATAGTTGAAATGCATTATGTTGTGTAAAATATATAGTATCATATGATAGTATGTATATCTGGGGCAGGATGGCAAAACTGTGAGGTATACAGTGGCGTGCCGAGGATTTTCAAAAGGGAGGGGTTATGTATACTTTTTCTAGGTAGTCAGACCCCATTTTGTCATATGTTCCTACCTTTGACGTTCTTTATTTTAGGAATACTGGGCGAAAGGAAGGTTATAACCCCCATCAATCCCCCCTTGGGCACGTCACTGGAGGTACATACATGTGTAAAAATTTTGATTTGGAAGGGAAGGTGAGATTATATTGTAATCATTATCTTTATTTATCCGTTGACCCATTTTTCATCCACCACGCTTTTTCATGGTCGAGTCTGCTGCCACGCGCGTGTCAGCAGTAAGCAAGCCCGTAGCCAGGAAATCTTTGTAGGGGAAGGGGGGCGAACTCAATCCTAGAGGGGGCAAATGTTTAATATATTGTGTCGCATTGGCAGATATAGCAGGGTACACAAAGGCACTTGCCTTCTCCCTCAAAAGAGATAAGTAACAGAAAAGGGGTGATATTTTGAAAAAAAAAAAACTTTGAGCAACATCAAATAGCAATTTTCCAGATTGCCAAAGAACGTAAAGTTTAACATAAATAGGCTAATAGGGACTGTATCTACTTCATATTTACAGGTCGATAATGTTAAGAGACGATTAATATGTACCAACCAGTGGCGGCTGGCCAAGTGCAACAAGTGCAGATGTTTTCACCTAATTTTCAAATTAATATTGACATTTTTCATTTGCTTGTTAAACTAAAGTATTTCCTAGCAGAACGCACACGATAATACTCAAATAATACGCCGCTCGGCGTTACTCACGTGAAGAGTTCGTCGTAGCATAAACAAACCAAGAACAGACGCCGCCAGGTTGCGGAAGACTTTAGCCGGTTGTCATGGCAACGGTGACGTCATCTAGCGTTGGAATTGAACGGGTGTCGCCATCTAGGTGCAGCAGTTTTCTCATCGACAGAAAACATTGCATCCAGTGGTTGTGGCAAAATCGTTGCGTTCTCGAGAGATTTTATTCCGCGTGTGTGTTTCGCGTTTCCTATCGTGTGTTGTGTTCATGTGTTGAGCTGTGGTTTGTACAATGAACCCAGTAAATGACTTAGTGTGTAATTTGTTGCAGACATTTTTCCAGATGGACGGATGAAGACAAAAAAGACGTTTTAAATTGGGGTGGGGGCACTACTTCTTCACATGTTATTTTAGGCACGAGCCGCTACTGGTACCAACAGCTTTGAGCCTCTCTACAGAGCTGATTAAGGGAGCCCTTTATAAATCATGCTTCATAATGATTTCCTCTAGTTTCCAGTATGCAAGTTTTTTAAGCACAAAGGAATATAACGAGAATCCAACAACATTATTTTGTTGTATTATGCAAATAAAAATTAATTAAATAATAATGGTTACACATTATCCACACTTTGATGAATTGTGTAAAAATTTGTAATACATTTTTTGTACTTGCTAAAACATTAACACATGGGTCCCTTAGTCCACCACCACCACGGACTCCATTTCCTTCAAAGGGGAGACTCTTGCATCACTACATACAATGTTTGCCTACTGGTTACGTTAATCATTTTGCAAAATATTGTGTGAATTGTATTATAGTTGAAATAAATGTGTTTGCCACCTGGCAAACAAATAGGAATCCCTTGATTGACCAATGACTTCTTGGATTACAGTGTCACCATTAATATTTCATATTAAGTTTCATAGAATGAAATATTTTAATAGGGCGCAAATAATTTTACGGGGCACCATGGCATTCTCTTTAACATTTTTTCCCATATAGATAGTTTGGCTCCGACTCCCGCCGCCCCATAGCTATGGGTCTGAACTTGGACTATAAGAATAGCAGAGATTGCGAGGGAAGCGAGCAAGAACATTTTATGAAATGTATTTTTATTTGTATGAAATTTGAAATCGAGGGGGGGGGGCAATTGCCCTTCTGTGCCCTTTGCAAGTGACCTTGGCCGTCTGGAAGAAAAATGCAAGGAACACGTAAAAACTAATTCCATCATGAGTATCCAATTGTCCTGCTATTCTTAGATTCTCCTAGTCTTGTTTTTTACATTAATGTTTGCTTCCCCTAGAATGGACTTCCGTCCAAGGTCGGGGGGCGGGACAATGCCCTCTGCCCCCCTGTGGTTGCGGCACTGTTTATGAGTGTGTCTTCATCAATTTCACGTCATCACTCATTGTTGCAATTAGCTAGAAGTGGCAGAAAAGCAACGCTAAGTAACAAATATCAAATATCCACTCCCTCTCTCTACCACATGAATCACTTACCAAGATGTAGACTTGGGGAACAAAAATTTAAGCAGTTCCAAGTTCATAGCAACACATCCAAGAAAAACATCCGAACACATTAGGTACCTTTAATACAAGACTACTCAAAATGTCACAACTGTTCTAGATACTGAAAATTGCGAAATCATTTCCTGAAGTCTGAATCTGGAAGGGAATTTTCCCCCCCAATCCTGATACGACATTTTACGGAATCCCATACACCATAATAAATCACAAAATCAATAAGTGTCTTTGTCATGTTGCTACAGTAACACATGATATAATTGTAAAGATTAGGGAGAATTCAGGTAGGAATGTGTTCAGTATTTTTCACAGGGGGCAAAAGTTGCCCCCCTGCCCCCTCTAGCTACGGACCTGAGTAAGAATAAGCGTCAAATTTGCTCTTGCCACGTAATTCGTCCGCTAAGAGGATGTTACAAATCTTAAGAACGGATGAAGACGAGAAAAATGCAAGTTTATGACTAGTGGGAATGAATATGCAGGTAATTTAGAACTTTTGTTATTAGAAAGCATCAGTGGCGCAGGAACGTTTTTCATTTGGAGGAGTACAAAATTCAACCTCCATACACCCCCCCCCCACACACACACACACACAAATCATGGGCGTCGCCAGAAATTTTCCTACAGGGGATCGAATCGAAGATGTCGAGGACACCCCCTTCTTTAAAAGAATATTGTGATACAGACCAGTGGCATATGCAGAAGTTTGTCAAAGAGGGGGTTTATTGTTTCAATTATTGCATTATCGCTGTTTTAAATTATGTTATTATTATTACTGCTACTACTACTAGCAGTAGTAGAAGTAGTTGTAGTGCAGTAGCAGTTTTAGTTTAGTTTATTTTAGCATCCAATAAGTTTATTATATTAATAATATAGTAATTACTTCAGGCACGTATCTAGGGGGGCTTAGGGGGCTCGAGCACCCCGAAAGTTTCAGGTTTACGCTAGATAAAATGATGTTTCTTGTTTCTTGTATTGTGAAATAAAATAATGTGACAATAATTTAAGGAGAGAAATAATTATTGAGGCAAGACGGAGAATGTTCCGTAACCCTGTTATTGATAATAGCACTTTCCAAGATGGGGCACAGGGAGCTCGACCCTCTCCACGGGAAATTTTTCAAGGTGGGGAAGAGGTGGCTCGAGCCATCCCCTTCATGAATGTTTTCAATTTACACGATAAAATTAGATTTTTGGCGTCTTGAATAATGTGAAGATAATAAATTTATAAATCTGAGAGAAATAATTATAGATACAAGACGGAGAATGTTCTATAACCCTATTATTGTCAATAGCACATATCCAAGGTGGGGATCAAAGGCTCGAGCCCCCTTTCAGGAAATTTATCTGTTTACACTAGATAAAATTAGGATTTTGGCTTCTTGAATAATGTGATGATAATTTGGGAGAAATAATTATCGAGACAAGACGGAGAATGTTCTATAACCTTGTTATTGTTAATAGCACATATCCAAGGTGAGGTTGAGGTGGCTCGAGCGCACGCCCCCCAGGATTTTTTTAAATTTTACACTAGATAAAATTAGGTTTTTGGTTTTTTGAATAATGTGACGATGACTTAAGGAGATAGACAATTATCGAGACAAGACGGAGAATGTTCTATAACCCTGTTGTTGATAATATTGCACGTAAACTTTTCTTGCGCTTTTGGTGTTGTTGCAGCGCACTTGAGCACTATGTAGAGACTTGTCAGCATTTGAAAGTTTCACAACAAAGGTAGCGCCACATGTAGGGCGGTTCTTTGTAATTTCTAATCTCTGGAAGGCGGGAGAGGGTACATTCTTAAATTAGAGAAGGAGTCAACTATTGGCAATATTAACGAATCGTTTTATCTGCGGAACGTTCTAGAATCTAATGAGGATATAAATACGCGGATTCAATTTTTCGATTGATCTGTACAAAGAATCTGTTAATGAGATTTCAGAGGTAAGTGTGACAATTCATACAGTCGATTAGTGATCAGTCAGCGTCCTCTGGTTGCTTTATAAGATATAGTGATTCGAAAATGAAGACATTGACAACAGCAGAACTTCCGGGACCTCAGTGTAGTGCTAGTTCGGGTCGAGGGCCGAAGAGATCAAGGCCTCTCTCTTTCTCTCTCTTTCTCTCTCTCACTCTCGTGAATATTTCAACAGTACCGGATATTGGAGTGGCTTATTAAAACAGAAATAAGCTGCATAGATCAACTAAAAATAAACTTTTTGAGTGATGATTTAGTTTTGCCAGAACTAAATTTCGTATATGCAGTCCGAGAATTTCATGATATAGAGAAATACTTTTGTTTAAGCCTACTGGGTTCGAAACACTTAACTACCATAAAGAGACAGCTGAAAATGTTATGAATGTCAAGAAGAGAAAGCAAGAAGATGTTGCATATGTAGACATTTTAGACGGAAATTGCAGGCTCTACCAACTGAGCCACCTAGCCATCCTTGACTTCAACCGATTTTTCGTTAAAATGTCTACATAGTACATGTCGTGTGTATATCAAATCGTAAGGTGTTGCCTGTATAGTGAACAAGCACAGAAAATGTAGGAGAGAGAAGAAAACTGAGGAGCATTCTCACCTGTTGAGGGGAATTTTTTCCTTCTGTGGTCAACAAGAGCTACTACTTGGAGGTGACAATGACAGTGGCCTAATAAGGGAGATTTCACACCGTGTCGCCTGAAGATTAGGTTTGTGCGGCCTTTTGTGTCGCTATGGTGTGAAACGTTGCTGTTTATTGGCCCATTCCAATCGACATGTATCGCGTGTCCTTCGGTCTGAAACCTTCCTAAGTCTTGAAAATCCAAGTCACAAGGATGGGAAATTAGGGCCTTGTTAATTTTAGGTGTGAAGGCAGGCAGACGACAGCACCCTAAAGGATCATATCCAAACCTGCAGGAAGAACGCATCTTACTTTAATCTCTAATACGGAATGATAAAACTTCTGGTGAGTTGATTTAAAAAAAAAAATGTGTCCCAGATAAAGAGTGACGTGCCCAGGATTTTCTGAAGGGAGAAGGGTTACTCATACTATGTTTGGTGGTCAGTCCTGATTTTGTCATTTTTTTCTTGTCTTTGACGTTCTTTTTTTAAAAAAAATATAAAGGAATACTGGGTCAAATGGGGTTATGACCTCACCAACCCTCCCTTGGGCACGTCACTGGAGGTAAATGAGTAAGCATTTGATCATACTGGGAGACGAAACATTAGATGTGATGGGAACGGAAGGGTTTTCACTGTGCATTAATTGTTTCGTGATCCAGCCGTATTCGAGAAGACTTCCTTTGTTTCGTGACGATATATGACAAGGCAGCGGAAGCTGTGACAAGCATTTTTGAACACTTGCGAGTGCTAAGGTCTGAATCTGAACAATATGGTGGGTTTCGGCTTTTATAAGAGCTGCAAACATGGGAGGACAAGACACGTTAGTGGTGTTCAGGCTCGAATCAGAGAGATATATTCGAGAGCTCTCTGCGTCCAGTTCGCAGCCCACAATTTGAATCTCGCGTTGTCGAGGGTATTGTCCATCCCGTGCATGTAGAACAGCTTTGTAAAAACACTCAAAGACACCATAGATGTTTTTATGCCTGATGAGAAGAAATGGACAAACACACATTCTGAGTTGGTTCCAGCACACAATGTTAATGCATGGAACAGAGGTGTCAGTTGGTAAAAAATGTTCCGATTTCACGTTCTGATTAAAATGACAGCCTTACAGTGGCGACGATTTAAGGGATAGTTGCTCCTCATTTTTTTGCCTCAACATTATGGGCTCTTAATGTTAAGCCTTGTGTAGAAGAAAGTAAACTTTCCTTGCACCGCCCTCCGTGGCCCCCCGTTTTGGAACCCAATTGCCACCACTGGTCTTAAATTCCTAAAGGAATTCCCGGATACGTGCCTGAATTACTTGTTACAACCAAGATTACATAACAATTACTTCTACTTCTAACATTAGTAGCAGTAGCAGCAGCAAACGCAGTAGTATAAGAAGCATCAAAACGTTTCAAAGTTACAAATTGACAGAGTTTCAGAGTTGCAAATTATGAAAGTTTTGTACCAAATTCGATATCTCAGGACCATTTTTAAACAATGATGCAAAATGAGGTGAAATGAAGTGCTTCGATTATAAATTGCCATAAATTGAAAAACAGTAGATGGAAATTTCCGGGGGGGGGGGCGAACGACTGGTTCGAAACCCCCTGCAGGCGCCCATGACACACACACACACACATTCACCCCCCACGCATATATATATATATATATATATATATATATCTATAAGGTAAAGTGCTCCCCTGTGCATAGCACCACGCCATGAAGGCATATAGAGGGTGTGGGGTCGTGAGTGGGGGTGATGTGATCAGCATCACGCCCCTGACCGCCTTTACCCCCCAGGGTTTCCCCCAGGTACCCATGTTATTCGACGCCGGGGCCGCTTCCATCGTTAGAAATACCGACTGAGCCACCGCGGCCACCTATATATATATATATATATATATATATATGAGTCACCTAAAATTACCACCTGAAATATTTCGTAAACAGAAACAAATATTGAAAAACTGCTTTCGATATAAAGGTATGAGAGGGGCTCATGAAATTAGTGGACACTATTGGGGTTATTCCTGAGTAAACAAAAAATAATCGATCAGACAATTCGATTATTGATGGCGGGGAAAGAACTTCCGGTTTGGTAAATTTTGCAATGTAAACAAGTGGGATACATATCGTCACCGAGCTTATTTTCTTATGAAACATCGGAAACAAAAACTTGAAATTTTTGAGTGATATAGGGCCAGTTTTTCAATGTCCTGTTAATCTCTCTGTTAACTAACTGCCAGTTGGAGATAACAGCCAGTCTTAACCAGCACCGGGTTTTTCAATGTGAAAGTAACTGCTAGTTAAGTAAACCATGGTTCGTTCTCCGAAACAGTGTGTTGGCAATTCTGAAGCACGGAAAATACAGGAAATCGATCTGCGCGCCATCTGTTAGTATAGATTCAAACCGCGTCGACTGGCACACAGCCTGGCGTTTAAATATAGAACTACAAGCACGCTGCGCTCGAAAGCACGTTATTGCATGTGAAACGATAGGAACAATGGCTGCGTATCCATTTTGTATGCTTATGAAATAAATTAACGAAAGACAGAACTACAAATTTGGTTTTCTTCTAATAAAGGCCAATTCCAACGTGGGGGAAATGATGATATGAGGCGCAAGCGCAGATACTTTCTTGTAGAAGAAGCGTGAAGAACTCGAAAGTCGAGACATTAATAATACCTGTTTGTTGATATAAACACTATTATTATTATTAACATGTAAATATTGTACATTTGACTGCATGCTTTGTATCTCTCTATGCATGTTGATGAGCGGAAAAACAACATGTTAATAGTAAGCAAGCTTTCTAAACTTCTAAAAATATTAAGGTACGAGTAAAAATAATTTTAAAATTTACAGTAATATTTATCCAAGAAGATCATTCAACAATAAAGCGTGAATTGAATGCAACACACATAATAAATAATTGACAAGAAAAAAATCTATACCCGTGACCAGGACTCGAATTCGTATTACAAAACACAACACGCTCCGAAAGGTGGTGCCGCTAACCACTACACCACATTATTGTTTGGAGATCACTCCTCCTGGTAGACCGGATATCCTGGTCACAAATTCTCTAACACAACCTTGCCAATCGAATTCTAGCAACTACATGCTTAATTTCCATTTTTTGTATGGACGTTGGTAAGCTCTGCCAAACAAAATAAGTATTTTTCTGTACGAATTTAAAAGTTTTATGAATCATATCTTGTTTAATCTGACAGTGAAGTTGCGAGTGTGGAACTTCGATAGTTGCACGAGGCATCCATGTTGCTTCGTAACTTCCAGTTAGGCTGGTAACTGCAAGAAGAAGTACCAGTAAAGATAATCGCCACCAGAGTTCCAGTTACGAGCTAACTGTACATTGAAAAACCGACATTTTCACTAACTTCCAGTTACGTGCTAACATGAACCTTAACTGAACATTGAAAAACCGGCCCATAGAGAAACAAAGGTACCTAGAAAGATTGGCGATTTCCTAGATCCTTTGGATGCAGATATAAGGGACAATACTAATATTTTCCAAGGCAATGTTGATCTTCTACAATCAGTTTCGTTTTTGAAAAGACTTCTCCAGGTTGAAATGAAGCTTACATTAATTATAAACATTGAAATACTACGATTACAACAAAAAAAGAAATAATAATAATTACTACTGTTAAAATTATTGTTATACACTAATAATATATACCTAATTAATATATTTTATTCTAATCTTATTATTATTGTTGTTATTTATTATTATCATGCTATTCGATCCACAAGCCAAGTGAATATGCAGCACAATTATTTTCCGTTAATACTTTTACATTTCATAGTTTGTGAAATTTCGGCCCCCCTATCCCTCGTTTCTATCCGGCCCTCTGGATTTCTTCCTACTTTAATCCCTCAATCTCTCCTTTCACCTCACCCTGGGTGCCAAGCAAGCAGATTATATTTGCGCCGGAATTACAAAAAGCGGTGGGGGGTGGGGTTCACACAATAATTTATATTTTTATGTCCCTGGTTCGTTTACACATGTACAGCAAGTGAATTTACAACTGGTTAAATGGACAGTAGCGTAGTCCTTGAAATCATATCATTCTAGTAGGATATATTGGTTTATTATCCGTAGTTATATAATACATATTTTACATAGCGTTTCCATGTGTGCCTTGCATAGACCAAATTAACAAATCTCTAAATCAATATAATTGCGCACCTATGGCTTAACCATCGGCACTTTCTTTACCGCAGAGTTAGCATAACTATCTCTGCGGGCCTACCCTCAGCTTAAATGATATTCCGTTCCTTACAAAGGCGTTTCCTTACGCTTTCACTCTTTCTTTTGGGCATCAATTAATCAATATGGAAATATCCACATAATCAAAGCTTTTTCTAAAAGGGGACTTGGGACAGCAACAGGGGTTGGCTTAACCAAATGCTACATTATTATATCCAGTGTAGCCACCATAAGTGGACGAAACTTGAGGAGCCGTTCCTCTTTCGTCGATCAATGGGGAAACACTGCTTTTTTTTTGCTAAAGCCCACTGGCCATTTTTATAGTCGGGATAAACGTCCGTGGACGTGGACCCCGTAGCGTTGGAAAATTCCACTGTAACGGTCTTTTGAAAGACAGCTAGCTTCCCCAACCGGGGAGGTAAAAAACAGGGGAATCTAACATCCAGCAAAGCACAATCCAATAAGCATATACACTAACATAAAAGTACACTCATGGAAACATATTACTTAAACCTACATCTTGTAGCTGGTCAACAATTATTTAACATATTACCAAAACCAGTAATGGTCAATCTGACCGTTACAAGTTACTATACTGAAATGCACAGTTATTGTATTTTGTTATTAACTTTTGCAAGTGTCGCTCAAGAAAGGACTTTAGAAGTTAGAAAAAAATACTCACAAAGTTTATATTGTGTGACCTCATCTAAAATTTTAATTTTTCGATTTCCGAAAATTGTGGAACCATTTATTCTTTGAATTAAATTGTAGAATATGAAAAAAATATCCTTGTTCCCGTATTTCTCACTCATTTTTTCGATTTAGTGCATATTTTACATTGATTACTCTGTTCGAATACTAACAAAGTGAACTTTATTTCTGTTATTAACAATAAAAATAACAAACTTACTGCTTTTTTGCAACTTGAAATAAAGGATGCCAATTTCTAGAAGGGAGAGGAGGGGTCGACTGATTTACCGACGCCCATGGAGAGAGCTCTTGCCGCTTATCAACAACAAAAAGGCAAATGTGTTATAATATGATTATAAATAGTTCCAACTTTTAAATTTAATCAACATATTTGCGTTAAGACAATTATAATTTTCGAAACACGTAAAATATTTTCATTTTATTTGAGGAAGTGCCGACTGCCGAGCCTACTCCCTCGTGTTTGTGTCCAATCTTTTCGCTTTACTGCCTAAATCCACTGATTTTTCTGTATCGGGTCTGTCTGAAAGGGATGCTGAGGACAATTGTTTGTTCTCTATCTCATGTTGAAACCAAAAGCCACACAAATATTGTCGCCTTTTTCGAAGACACTTCTTTTACACCTTTGAATTCAATGTTTTTCAAAACCGGGTCCTTCGGTCTAAGGCAACTTTCACAACGAAGCGACACATGTTGCTTGGAAACGAGCCAATCAAGAGCAACATTTCACATCGTAGCGGCATGACGGGAAGCACAGGCCAGCGTTCGGTTGGTGAAATCCTCAAGCGATAAGTGTCGCTTTGGTGCGCAATTTCCCTAAAGCAAGACACTCATTGCATGGCGCATGCGCGAACAACAAACTACGGCAACATGTTGCAAGCTATTGAGGAAATGGCCCAGTTTGAGCGACGCAGAAGCGACCAAGCGACACGTGTGACTTATCGTGTCGCGTAGATCTGTTGTTGTAAGGTGCGGTTTTTCGTGTCGCCTATCTGTTGTTCGCACAATTAGCAGCGAACGCTTGCCAATAGACTGAATGCACCATGTCGCTTGTCACTTAGTTGGGAACTCCCCCTGTAGCGCGTCGTTTCGGTCTGAGCACCCCTCCTTTAAGGAGCTTTCCGACCGAAGTAACAAGTAGCACGCGAATACGCCATATGAACGTGCCGTTTGCTGTTTGGGCCCGCATGTGCAATGAATGCTATTTTACAGTCTGGAAGTGTGTGTCACTAGTGTGGTTTGAAAGTTTCCTTACACTCATGTCGATGGCACTAAGAAAGTTTTGTGGGGTTCCCCATGTCGTTTCATGGAATCATCATTATCATCATCGCCGCGATTAGTTTAAAGCGGAAGAAAAGAGACAGTAAATATAAAAAATACAAATGCTTCAGTGTGTATATCTTTAAAAGAAATGATGATGATGATAATAATAATGAACCTAATTCATACACAAAAATTTAGTTCCCAAAATACTACGCGTATTTTTTCTCCCGTATTATTAACGAAAGTATGACGATAATAGGACGTGGTCGACTGTCTAGAATGTTCGTTAATATCTTCGCGACCACTGTACCAAATATCATAGCAATTATCACATTCATAGAAATGCTTCATGTAAAAGCAAGGGCGCCGACTTTCCAAAATTTCTGTAGGTGCATATCAATGGCGGTTAGATCTGTAATTATCAAGTATTGTATACTTTAAACAACTTACATGCACAATGATTGCAAGAGGCAATGATATTATCAACACGTACTAAAAGAAAATAGGGAAAGTGGGGGAATCGTGCGCGGCGGGGAATCGTGCGCACCACGTTTCCGAAGGTTCGAGCCAGAGAATGAGCTTTCGATTCATGCTATAACCTAGCGGGCGTCTCAGGAAATACTACTACATTGGGCTTTTCGCGCCAGTTGTATTGTGTTGTGCGTAGCGAGTGGATGTTTGTTTTTGTGTCCATTGTTGTTATTTTGCTGTTGACGAAAATAAGGAGGTATGTCTTAAATTTTTACTCTAGTGTTTTGAACTATGCTTGTTTCGATAGTGCATGATCATGTCTATACACGTGTCTACTTGTTACGAGATTAACGTTTTTATATTTTTTTCTAGAAAGTAAATTTTTTGTAAGGTTGGTGTGGGGCAATGGTGCGCTTCGGAGAAAGGGTGCGCACGATTCCCCCGTATATGTAATTGAATGCGCACAATTTCCCCAAACGACATTAAAGGTGAAACAAGTAGTAATACCCAGGTTTTTATTTTGTTCACAGATGCCACGAAATTACAACAGAAAAACTGAGAAGAACTCCTCCTCTCAGGGTAATCTGAAAAACGCTCTGGACGCTATCAAAAATGAAGGAAGAAAAATAAGGGAAGTTGGCAGATGGTTCAACATACCTGAGTCTACTTTACGGAAAAAGCTTGTAGAAAATCGTGATCTGCCTACTCCAACCCGGCTTGGAAGAAAATCAACGTTTTCTGTTGAAGTGGAAAGTGAATTGAAGGACTATGTTCTGACACTGGCAAAGTTATTCTACGGGTTAACTCCGAAAGAATTAAGACGCATAGCATTTAGATATGCAGAAGATCACGAAATTGTACATTCTTTCAATATGGAACAGGCTCTAGCAGGTAAAGACTGGCTGTACGGATTTTTAAAACGAAATCCCGATGTAACTCTACGACAACCCGAAGGAACAAGCTTAAATAGAATTACTGCATTCAATGAAGAAGAAACGAAGCTATTTTTTCTCAAATCTTCTGAAAGTTATGGATGAATATAAATTTGAGCCAAAGCAAATCTACAACATGGATGAGACAGGAATAACGGTCGTCCCAAAGAAGTGCCCGAAGATTTACGCTGCGAAAGGTATGAAGAGGATTGGTGCTGCTACTTCAGCAGAAAAAGGGCGCACAATAACTGGTGTTTTTGCTGTCAACGCTGCTGGATCTTATATTCCTCCAATGCTGATTTATCCGCGGAAACGTATGACACCTCAATTACAAAGAAATGGTCCTATCGGGTGTTCTTACAAGTGTTCGAAAAATGGTTGGACAAACGCAGAATTGTTCACTGAGTGGCTAGTTCACTTCCAGAAATCTGCAAAACCCGCAGCAAGTGACCCAGTGCTGCTTATTTTAGATAACCATGCAAGCCATATTTCAATCGAGAGTTATGAATTCTGCAGGAATAACCACATTCATATGGTATCTCTGCCACCGCACACATCACACCGGTTGCAGCCGCTCGACGTAACATTTTTCAGTCCATTGAAAAATGCATTGTACAGGGAATATGATCTTTATTTAACTACAACTGGCCATGAGAGGGTGACAGAATATGATTTGGCTGAACTCCTAAATCATGCTTTCATAAAAGTTGCAACAATGGAGAAAGCTGTTTCAGGTTTCCGCTCTACAGGAATATTTCCCTTTAATCCCGACAAGTTTCAGGATCATGATTTTGCTCCTGTTCAGGACGTTACACTTGTTATCGCTGAAGATTCTTCCTCTCCTAAAGGTTTGAACAAATCATGTGGCATTCCGAACAGTGCAGATGAAGACTTAGTGGAAGAAATCATCCATCCAAATCCTGATAATAATGTGCCTTCAACATCTGCTGCAGGGACAAACTCTTTCCTTTCCTTTGTCCCAATGGGATTATGTCAAGGAAAAGGGAATGATACCAAAACTGTAAAGAATTCTCGGCGAGCAAAACAACATTCAGAAATTTTGACCAGTACGCCCATTAAACGCAAGTTAGAAGAGGCCCAAAAGAAGAAACAAGAAGGAAGTAAGAAGAAGTTGGACAAAATAACGCGACACCATAAACGTCCGTGTGGAATGAAAAGCATCAAGAAGAAGCTGATAAGGAAAAGGCAACTTTCAGAGTCGTCTGAGTCAGACACCGAGGATCAAGAAATTGTTTTTGATGACGATGAATTGGATGACGTAGACTTAGAAAGCGGACAAGGGAGTGCTTTGATTGTACAAGACACTAATGAACGTTGCGGAATTTGTGGTGATTTTGGGAAAGACGGTGAATTATGGTATCGATATGTTTCTTGCTGTGAATGGAGCCATGCAGAGTGTACTGGTGTCGATACAGCCAACAATTACGTGTGTGATTTTTGTAATCGAAAATAACATCGTCTTCCCCATTAATTTTCTTTCAATTTTAAATATTGAAACAGCAATTCAATTGCCTTCTACAATTGTAAGGCAACCACTTTTAACACATTCAATTTATATGTTGTTAATCTGATATATAACTACATACATTTTTATTTGCTGAACTATTTATTAATGCGCACCATTGCCCTACCCTTGCGTATCATTACCCCATAGGTTGGGGAATTGTGCGCAAATGCAGGTTTGCATTACATGATGCATTACTCACGTACACACTGTTTTCTTTCAATTATAATTATTTCATTCAAAAGGAGAAAGAATGAAAAAGTATTAAGCTAAATTTCATATTTTCTCAAGCAAAACCTTTCCAAATATAATGAAAATTGCTTAGGTGCGCACAATTCCCCCACTTTCACCTACCACATTCATACAAATTAAAATGAAAAAATCTTCATAAATGCAAATAATTTTAATTGTATTGCAGAAAGGACTGTGCAAGGATTTTGTTGTGAACAGAAACTACAAAATGACTAACTTTATATACCAAATGATAATAATAATAATCATAACATGTTAACTTTCAATATAAAACACATTCCTTCTTACGTCATTTGCACTTATGAATTTGTTTGCAATTTTGGTAACGTCAATATTTTTAATCATTTCTTTATGAACATGCAAAATTGCCAAATCGTTCAATCTTTTTTGGGTCATTGTTGACTGCAAAAACGTTTTCAATCGTCTAAGTGCTGAAAATGACCGCTCAGAGGTACAAGAAGTAACAGGTAAAGTTAAAATCACCCGTACAAACTTCACAAATTCTGTGAGCATTTCACGCATGGGACCACTGTTTTCTCTACGTAAAATATTTGTAATGTCTGACAAGTTGGCCACTTTTCTTTGTTTGTTCTGTACACTGCAGAATTCGATCAGCACCAATTTGACCGATAGCAAAAGCTTCAAGTTGTGAAATAAGTTCCAAAACCTTTGTTTGAAATCTACGATTTAGCGAATCCACAGCCACATCAATTATTTAAAAAAATATTTGTCTGTACATTTCCTCCGGCGTTTGATACGTATGGGATCACTACCTTCGTCGTAGCGTTTAGGCATCTTCCTTTTTCTAGGCAAAACTGGTTCATCAATGTTCAATTCCTCCGCTTTCCTCATGGTTTCATTCCACAACTCAAAAAATATATCCCTTTGTGATGCTGAACTTGCAGACAAAGTTTCCACCAAATTTTGATTTCTCGGTATGACAATGATTTTTTCTGAAAAGAAGAATGAAGTTGTTCAATCCTACCGAAAACTGAAATTAACATTTTCAGGAAAATAAGAAATCTGAATTGATATAGGTTTGACAAATATCCACTAGCCTTCCCACCGACTTTACTTTTTTCTTCTGACAGATCTTCCAAAAAATTTAAGAGAACATCATAATTACTTTCCAAAGATTGTAGTTATTTTACCCTCACACACCACCTTGTGGGACAGAATGGTCACAAAGTCAGTTTGGGAATGTTTTTTACAACACCATCTTCGTTGTCTTCTTGTAGTGATTGAAACACTGCTAGCCTCTTTGGCGAATGTCTTAAACATGATATTAATTCACGAAGAATCACCAGAAAGTCTCGCACATAACTGATACCTTGCATCGCATCTTGCACTACCAAATTCAAATTATGCGCCGAATAATGAACAAATATACCTCTCGGCTCCAACTGAGTAATCCTACTTTGCAATCCTGTTAAATGTCCACTGACAATAATCGCGCCATCATAACATTGACCACGACAGTATGTTATGTCGAGAGATAAACGTCCTATGACATCCTGGACGACTTCAAACAATGTCCTAGAACTTGTTGAAGCTACTTCATAGAAGCCCATAAGCACTTCTTCAACTTGCAGATTTTCATCGACAAATCTGAAGCAAATGGATATTTGTTCCTTCACTGATATGTCGGAAGTCTCATCTACAATGAGAGAAAAATATTGTACGCCTTAATAGATTTCACAATATTTTGCTATACATCGCTGGATAATAAAGAGATAATTTCATTCAATATATCGTGAGAAACCCACTTATATGTATTATTATTATTATTGTTATTAATGCCTTGGTTTAAATGGCGGAGTTAAGGCCGTACAATGCCTTTTCTTCCACTCAACCATACATTTAAAATTATACATTATTATATTATACACAAAGTACACTAAGTCATTTCACATAGGTCCACACACACACATTATACTCATATACACAAGTCTTAAAGCCCTGAATATAACACACAAAATACAAAATATATAATACACAAAAAACTAAATATGGAATGAAAGAATGGAAAATTTAAAATTGTATTTAAGTAACTGCAAGGTATTTTAAGAATTCGTTCACTTGCACATGCTTTTTAGTCTGCTTGACAGGGGAAGATCTAACGACTACTCTGAAGAGAGTGGCGAACACATCTGCTAAAGGAACCGACGGAGCTTACTGCTCTAGTGCTTTCTGGCAGCTGATTCCATAGTCTTACAGCCGATACGGAGAAAGAGTTGGAGAAGAAGTTTGATCTGTGGACAGGGATAGAGAGAACTGAGGAGCTGCGTGATCTGGTGTCGCGATCGTGAAATTCGTGAAGAAATTGGAAGCGAGAGAGGAGATAGGAAGGTGACTTGAGGTTGAGAACTTTGTAAAGTAAAATCAGAGTGTGCAGCGTTCGTCTTTCTTGCATACGTAGCCACCCCAATTTGAGAAAATAAGGTGGTAGGTGGTCCCAATATTTTAAATTAAAAATGTATCGTACGCAGGCATTTTGAACACTCTGCAGACGTCTAGCTGACTCACCTGTTAAGCCGGAATACGCTACGTCACAATAATCTAAATGGCATAAAACTAGGGACTGACATAGTTTGGCCTTGATAGAGGTGGGGAGGAACTTGCCCATGCGTCTTATAGAATACAGAGATGCGAAAGCTTTTCTACACGCCGAACTTGTGTGATGTGACCATGATAAATTTCCGTCTAATACAATTCCCAGATCTTTAACAGTTTGGTTAAATGGAATGTGAGTCGAATCTACAAGAATGGAAGGCAGAATGTTAAGATCTACGTAACGTTTCAGTTTATCGGAAGCAATCAAAATTGCTTGTGTTTTATTAGGGTTAATATACATGCCATTGTCTAGCGACCAGTTAACAATCCTCTCTATATCTTCATTAACCTTGGAAATACCATCGTTTAACATTACTGGGGGTGCAGAATAGTACAACTGGAGGTCATCGGCATACAGGTGATAACGGCAGTGTTTCAAGATATTTGGTAGGTCATTAATGTATAAAGAAAATAATAAAGGGCCGAGTACACTTCCTTGCGGAACGCCACAAGTAATCTCAGATAGCGCCGAGCACTTGCCATCATAAACCACCCTTTGTTTACGTCCAGTTAAGTAGGATTTGACCCAGTCGGTTGCAGAGGTGGTGAAATTAAAAAATGATTTTAGCTTGGAAATGAGAATATCATGGTCGAGTGACTGGAAAGCTTTCGTGTAGTCCAATAAAACTAAAACTGTCGCCTGTCTGCAGTCCATAGCTTGTCTGACGTCGTCGGTTATGTGAGTCATGGCAGTGCTAGTGCTGTGATTAGGTCTAAATCCCGACTGAAACGGAGCCAGAACTTCATTTGTATGTCGGCTGATTTGGTCGTGAGCAATGTATTCTAATGCTTTCGATAGCGCGGGAAGAATACTGATAGGTCGGAAATTGTCAATGGAAGTGGCGGGGTCAGTCTTGGCGAGAGGAAGAACGTGTGCTATTTTCCACTTATCTGGAAAAATACCAGAGCGCAGAGAAAGATTAAAAATGTCAGTGATGTATGGCAATACATGAGGTAAAATCAGCTTTATTAGTCGCAATGGGAGGTTGTCGGCTCCTTCAGAACCAGATTTGATCCGACCGATTGCAGTTGCAACTTGGAACTCATAGACTGGGTTAAAATTGAACTCTATCATTTCTGTTTTGTGGTTTGCTATAGCTCTAATAGTAACATTTTTAGCATCTTTATTCATTGAATTAGAGAGAGAGAAATGTGTATTTAATTCATCAAGGGACGAAACACGAGTAGGATCTACGTTACGTTTCTCTCCTAGCCCTAGATTTCTTAAGTTATTCCACAACATTCGGGGGTTGCCTTGCATATTTAATAATTCGTAAGAGAGCCTTCTCTTTGCGTTGCGCACGGCCTGATTACATCGATTTCTCAACACGCGGTAGTTATTAAAACTGTTTAAAGTATTTGGAGATTTGAGGCGCTTGTCAGATTTAAACCTGCGGTGAGCCGAATCGCGCTTCGCCATAAGTGCGAGAATGCTGTCGGTCATCCAGGGGGAAGCAGGCCGCGTGACGCGTTTTTTCTTGAGTGGAGCATGTTTGTCGAAAAGGTGTAAGATTAGACTATTTAATTCATTAAGCTTATCGTTAATATCAGTGAAGCTGTTTATTGAATTCCATGGGGTTCTTGTAGCATCTTCGTTTAGTGAAGCGGGGTTAATTTTCTTTAAATCGCGGTATTCAATTATGTTTGGCTTGGATTTCGGAACATTGAGCGAGTAAGCAACGTAAATAAGATCGTGGAAGGAGAGACCGCAGGCGCTCATTTGTTCATGTTTGGTGATTCGAGAGCAGTCTCCTGTTAAGATGACATCTAGCCAAGAATGCGATGTAGCCGTGTGGAAGGTAGGATCGAGCTTCAAAATATTTAGATTGTAAGAAGAGATAGCAGCGCGGAATTTATTTACTTCGGGTTTGTCAGTTTCTAAATGAAAGTTCAGATCCCCAAGTAATAATACATGCGAGTACATGGGAATGAGTTTAGCCAGTTCCTCCTCACAATTTACAAAGCACGTTCCAGGTGGACGGTACGCAACAGCTAGAAGTAGCTTCTGTTTGTTGATGGTAAGTTCCAGGAAAAGATATTCTGTCATTCGTGCGTAGTTACCGTCAGATTTAGCCACAACCACCGCGGTAATATCTTTCCTTATCAGTGCCATCACCCCGCCACCTCGTTTCCCCAACCTGTCGTTTCGGAAGACGTTGTAGCCTCGCAAGGAGACCATGCTGGAGGGTGTGAGGGGATTAAGCCATGTCTCCGATACAAGAATGCAGTGGAGATTCAGGGGGGAGAAAATAGCTTTGAAGCTATCGAGGTGCGCTTCGATGCTCTGTGCATTCACGTGTGACACCAACAGTGAGTTCGGACAAGTCTTCAGCTCATTTCTGAGAATTTCGGCTGTGCTGACCGCGGCGGGCGGAGTGCCAGGGCAATTAGCAGAGCGACGACCCTCTTCAGAATTTCGTCCACTGTCACCGAGATGCGTTGTTGCCAGATTAGCCATTTTTAGAATTGAGGTTTAACGAACAGAAACAAGATGGGAGAAGAAACATTAGCATACCAAAATTAAATTTAGAATTATTACTTACCCTGTCAAGCAGAATAGCATGGAGGAAAGCATCAGGGAATGACACACACACACTCACATTAAAAAACGATAAGATAAACAAGAACCCGGACAAAAAACTCACACTAAACACACATGATTTGAACACATCACACACACAATTATTCATACACAGCGTATCATAACGACAAAAGTCACATATGCTCTTCATTACACTTCGTACTCAGTTCGCGTTGCACCCCATCTCAAGGGAGAACGTCAAGATCCTCGGGGGAAGATATAAGGTAGCGACGACCTCCGTGAAATACGAAAATGCGCCCGTCTTGGCTCCAGGCATTGCGTGTCCCTACGCGATCCTTTGCCACCCGCAAAACCCTCTGTCTGTAGGGAGTTAGCGACTCTGTAATTAATAGGGACGAGTTCTTTAGCATCTTCTTTGATTTCCACACCTCGTTCCTGGAGCGGTAGCTTACAAATTTCACTATGATGGGGCGTTTTCCCGATCTCAAAACTTCCGCAGACGATCTTTTCGGAGGGCCAAGCCTGTGGCACCGGTCAACGTGCTCGAGCTTGATGTGCTGCAACTGAAGCTTATTTTGTAAAGTCTGGAGCACGATGCTGTCCACGTCTTCGTTGGTGGTTTCGGGGACCCCATGCAGCAAAATGCAGTTCCTCCTAGAGTACTGCGCTAGGTCATCTATTTCAATGGTGTTCGTGCGTATCTGCTTGTTCATGCTCTCTAGGTCGCGCCGCAGCTCTGTCATGGAGTCGCTCGTCGATCTCTTAAATTGCACAAACTCCTCTCTGAGGTTCAGGAGTGACTTGCGGAGGTCAGCATCTTCTTGCACCGATCCATGGTTGTCTAGCAACTCATCAAGTCGTTGCTGGAATGCTTCCATAGTTTTGCCTATTTCTTCCACTTTGGTCGAAACAACTGATAGTGTAGGCTTGGACATGATAACAACCCCGAAGATCCACACGGTGAAGCTATTGACCTGGCGGAAGATGTGGCAACGTACAGCGGTGGAGAATAGAATGCCAGGCTAGCTGAGGGGTGAAAGCGCGGAGCTCTATTCAAGCACGTCCATCCACTAGTTCGCTGCAGCCAAGATTTCAACTCAGGAGCATCATCTGCTCTAAGCAGCAGCAACTGATGAATATTTGATGCTTCATCGGTGTGACCCCGAATTGCTATTCCTTGCTGACTTAAAAACTGGAGGGACGTTAATATCTTTAAAATCGCCTTGCGTGCATTTTTCATATCTCCTAATTTATGTGTTGAGATAAGAGATGACACATTGGTTCCTTGTTTCGTAGTTGCCAGAGCAGTCACGGACGAACGATGAAGTGTACATTTTTCGTGAACCCTGAAACGTTCAATTGCCTTTTGCCACTGGGAAAATCCATTTCGAACAAATGCATTACACGAATCCCTGTCTGCAGAAGTAGCAGTTGCCGACGAAAGCACTATACTGGAATGAAAAGCGTTTTACACACACTACAGAACAATTTGTCCAATTCTTTGTCGTAATAAATCCAAGGAAATGTCTTTTTCCATCCTTCATGGTATGACCTGCCTGACGATTTCTTGATACTTGTTGCTAATGTACTACAGGAACTGGCAGAAGACACATTCTCGGGTTCCTTATTTTTTGACTGAACATGCTTTTCACTATGTTCAGTGTCAGTATGATGACACTCTCATGACGACGACAAACGTATGACGAATTTATCCATAGCGACTAGCAAACCTACTGTTCGAATTCGAAAGTATGTAAAGAAGCAATACTCAGTATTGTGTTTCAGGTTTCCACACGCGTCTCGTGCCACGTTTGAAAATTGCAAAAATGTTTGCCCGGCGAAGAGCTTTTGCTCCACGCATCCGGTCAGGAGACCCTCTTGTTTGTACTATTAACACGGCAACACCCCTTTTTTCTGAAAATGAGAACTTCCCAGTCTACAATCTAAGCTCCCGCGCCCTTCCAAGCCATTGTTTCTCGAACAAACAAAATGATAACAATCCAGATTACATGAAAACAACTTCACTGAAATCGTAAACCACGCCGCTCTTATCTGATTGAAACAAACAAAAGAAGAAAAAATCAACAATTGAGGTAGTCGGTCACAATCGGATTCCTTGTATTTCATTTCGGTTTATTCTTTATTAGTGCTCAATATCGGCAAATAGTTATTTTAAAACAATTGTTGACGAATGGAGTGGTCGTATTGTAGTGTGTGTCACTTGTAAGGAAACATAAAAAAGGTAAAGTGTTCCCCTGTGCATAGCACCACGCCATGAAGGCGTATAGGGGGTGTGGGGGAAACGCCCCACACTTTCTTGATCCGGTCGTGAGTGGGGTGATGTGATCAGCATCACGCCCCTGACCTCCTTTACCCCCCAGGGTTTCCCCCAGGTACCCATGTTATTCGACGCTGGGTGGACGCCGGGGCAGCTTCCATCGTTAGAAAAGTTCCCGGATATGAACCGGCCGGGGATCGAACCCGGAACCTTTAGCATGGTAGTCAGACGCGTTACCGACTGAGCCACCGCGGCCACAAGGAAACATCAAAGCAAGCCGAAGAGACGGGATTCTATTCACAATACAATATACTTCCATTGTTATTGTGGGGACTGCCTTTGACTTGGCCAGAGACAGGCAAGGAAGGGGGGAATGTGTTGCTTGGTTGTCTTTGCACAAACATATTTGAAACAATTATGTTTTAGAGGTTAGAAATTTTAACTTCCATCTCAATGTCTTAATTGCTTATTATTTTTTATAATGGCAAGTGAGAGACACGTAGTCGGCGCGCATGTGTAAAAGAATCAGACGTTGCAGCGAAAACTCCATTTACTTCCATTATGAGCAGACGAATACGAAGCACCGGGTCCAACACCAGCGCCTCTAGCGGATCATTTTCGAGTGGAACCAGCCAGAGAGCGCAGAACCGTGCCGTTTTCCACACTACATTATTCAAGGCGCTGTACTTCGCTCACACCACAGAACAAACGAAGTTTTCAGAGTGGACAGAGCACAGAATGGGTCTGCCTTGTTTCACAACGCTCTTGCTACCTTGTGTTCTGAAGTCAGAGGATGAATGCGCACGAGGTTAGGTTAGGTTCCATTAGCATAAATACAATGAAAAAATATTATTTAGGCTAAGGGAACTAAACCTAGCTAGCCTAACCTTACAACGTAGGCATTTAGCATAAAATTAAAAAGCCGTCTCCAATGACGTCAGAACAGTAGTTGCTCAGTTGCTCAAGTGTTGTGCGATAACTGAGACCCGCACAGAATACTTACCAAGTTTGAGAGATATTTACGTTCCAGCTAATGTCGAAGTTGTCATGTAGTTATTTTATTAACTGAAAACTCAATTAATATAAAAACATTGCTATTAGTGAAACGGTGGACGTAACAGAATGGCTAGCTGTTTCGAGAATATAAATATACCAACTTGTGAGTGGTTTGGAAGCGAAGACAAAAGGAATGCTATCGCTTCCATTGCTGCAGGTGTTTTGGTATGAACCAGTCATAATTATTTTTATTTGTTTTTCCATTTTCAAGGGATATAAAGAGATTTTCAAAGTATTACTTTTTCAACCAATCTGGTAGTTTATGTGCATGATTTTTTACATAGGGTTGGACAAACGTTTTAAATTAACAGAACTATGTTTACTTATTAACCATTATCAACGATTTTTTATCGCTGTATCTACAGACCGATAGGGGAAAGTGGGGGAATTGTGCGCACCTAAGCAATTTTCATTATATTTGGAAAGGTTTTGCTTGAGAAAATATGAAATTTAGCTTAATACTTTTTCATTCTTTCTCCTTTTGAATGAAATAATTATAATTGAAAGAAAACAGTGTGTACGTGAGTAATGCATCATGTAATGCAAACCTGCATTTGCGCACAATTCCCCAACCTATGGGGTAATGATACGCAAGGGTAGGGCAATGGTGCGCATTAATAAATAGTTCAGCAAATAAAAATGTATGTAGTTATATATCAGATTAACAACATATAAATTGAATGTGTTAAAAGTGGTTGCCTTACAATTGTAGAAGGCAATTGAATTGCTGTTTCAATATTTAAAATTGAAAGAAAATTAATGGGGAAGACGATGTTATTTTCGATTACAAAAATCACACACGTAATTGTTGGCTGTATCGACACCAGTACACTCTGCATGGCTCCATTCACAGCAAGAAACACATCGATACCATAATTCACCGTCTTTCCCAAAATCACCACAAATTCCGCAACGTTCATTAGTGTCTTGTACAATCAAAGCACTGCCTTGTCCGCTTTCTAAGTCTACGTCATCCAATTCATCGTCATCAAAAACAATTTCTTGATCCTCGGTGTCTGACTCAGACGACTCTGAAAGTTGCCTTTTCCTTATCAGCTTCTTCTTGATGCTTTTCATTCCACACGGACGTTTATGGTGTCGCGTTATTTTGTCCAACTTCTTCTTACTTCCTTCTCGTTTCTTCTTTTGGGCCTCTTCTAACTTGCGTTTAATGGGCGTACTGGTCAAAATTTCTGAATGTTGTTTTGCTCGCCGAGAATTCTTTACAGTTTTGGTATCATTCCCTTTTCCTTGACATAATCCCATTGGGACAAAGGAAAGGAAAGAGTTTGTCCCTGCAGCAGATGTTGAAGGCACATTATTATCAGGATTTGGATGGATGATTTCTTCCACTAAGTCTTCATCTGCACTGTTCGGAATGCCACATGATTTGTTCGAACTTTTAGGAGAGGAAGAATCTTTGTTTTCTTCCACTAAGTCTCTATCTGCACTGTTCGGAATGCCACATGATTTGTTCAAACCTTTAAGAGAGGAAGAATCTTCAGCGATAACAAGTGTAACGTCCTGAACAGGAGCAAAATCATGATCCTGAAACTTGTCGGGATTAAAGGGAAATAGCTTTCTCCATTGTTGCAACTTTTATGAAAGCATGATTTAGGAGTTCAGCCAAATCATATTCTGTCACCCTCTCATGGCCAGTTGTAGTTAAATAAAGATCATATTCCCTGTACAATGCATTTTTCAATGGACTGAAAAATGTTACGTCGAGCGACTGCAACCGGTGTGATGTGTGCGGTGGCAGAGATACCATATGAATGTGGTTATTCCTGCAGAATTCATAACTCTCGATTGAAATATGGCTTGCATGGTTATCTAAAATAAGCAGCACTGGGTCACTTGCTGCGGGTTTTGCAGATTTCTGGAAGTGAACTAGCCACTCAGTGAACAATTCTGCGTTTGTCCAACCATTTTTCGAACACTTGTAAGAACACCCGATAGGACCATTTCTTTGTAATTGAGGTGTCATACGTTTCCGCGGATAAATCAGCATTGGAGGAATATAAGATCCAGCAGCGTTGACAGCAAAAACACCAGTTATTGTGCGCCCTTTTTCTGCTGAAGTAGCAGCACCAATCCTCTTCATACCTTTCGCAGCGTAAATCTTTGGGACGACCGTTATTCCTGTCTCATCCATGTTGTAGATTTGCCTTGGCTCAAATTTATATTCATCCATAACTTTCTGAAGATTTGAGAAAAATAGCTTCGTTTCTTCTTCATTGAATGCAGTAATTCTATTTAAGCTTGTTCCTTCGGGTTGTCGTAGAGTTACATCGGGATTTCGTTTTAAAAATCCGTACAGCCAGTCTTTACCTGCTAGAGCCTGTTCCATATTGAAAGAATGTACAATTTCGTGATCTTCTGCATATCTAAATGCTATGCGTCTTAATTCTTTCGCAGTTAACCCGTAGAATAACTTTGCCAGTGTCAGAACATAGTCCTTCAATTCACTTTCCACTTCAACAGAAAACGTTGATTTTCTTCCAAGCCGGGTTGGAGTAGGCAGATCACGATTTTCTACAAGCTTTTTCCGTAAAGTAGACTCAGGTATGTTGAACCATCTGCCAACTTCCCTTATTTTTCTTCCTTCATTTTTGATAGCGTCCAGAGCGTTTTTCAGATTACCCTGAGAGGAGGAGTTCTTCTCAGTTTTTCTGTTGTAATTTCGTGGCATCTGTGAACAAAATAAAAACCTGGGTATTACTACAGGGAGGTTATTGCAGCATGCCACCGCAAGAGCGTCTGCCGCTTGCCGGCCCAGTCATGCAACAGGTGCCGGCAAATTGCGTAACAGATAGCCCGTTACACAAACCGCTTGTTTTGTAATGTTTCCACTTTTCACAATTATAGTTACAATTACAACTTAAATAAGCACGTACCTTGTCGTAAGGATGCTGGAAAAGGTGTCCTCTAAAATACAAATATTTCTGGCACTTTATTTTTGACATGTAATCTTTCTTAGACACCGCAAGAGCGTCGGCCGCTTACCGGCCTTGTCATGCATCAGGTGCCGCCAAATTGCGTAACAGATAGTCCGTAACAGAAACCGCTTGTTTTGTAATGTTTCCACTTTTCACAATTACAGTTACAATTACAACCTTATTTCAGACATCTAATCTTTCTTAGACATCTCTACTTTATCCTCGGTTGACAGAAAGGGAAGACAGCATCGCGGCGCATAAAGCAAACCGAAAGTGTAAAATTATATTTAAAACTAATAATAATGATGATCACTAACCTTCTGTGTTATAAATGATGTTGAAAATGACCTCCTTCAACACCAATACATTTCCGGCATCTGCGTATGAAATTCCTCTGAACATCCATAAGCTCCTCAGGTGTGATTCTGGCAATTTCTCTTCTTATATTTTCTTTTAAATCCTCTATTGTACGCGGGTTATTCTGATACACTTTGTTTTTTAATGTTCCCCATAAATAATAATCACAAGGAGTAAGATCGGGGCTACGAGAGGGCCACAACTCAGTACTGATAATTCTGTCCTCAAAAATCTCGGCAATAAAATTAAGTGATTCATAAGCAGTGTGAGCAGTAGCAGAGTCCTGCTGAAAAAATGACTGCTGGCATTCAATGTCCGTTAATTGTTCAAGAAAAGGTTGTAGTATGTCTCTTCGATACCTTTCACCATTGATAGTACCTTCATAAAAAATAGGCCCTATTATTCTGTGCGCATTCAAACCACACCACACACCAATTTTTGCAGGATGGAGCGGAACTTCATGCACAAGGTCAGGTTTTTCTGCGCTCCAATAGCGATTGTTTTGTGAAATAACTCGGCCATTCAATTCGAACCAAGCTTCGTCTGAAAATATGATTAATTCTGGATTTACTCTGCCAGCAACAATATTATCCAGCATCCAGTTACAGAATGGAACTCTAGTCGCGTGATCGCGCGGTTGCAATTCATGAACCACTGTAATTTTGTAGGGTTTTAATCTAAGTAATTTAGTGGCATTTCGTGCTGAGGATTTTGAAATGCCTGTTTCCTGAGCAAGCCGACGGAGGGATTTTTTTGGAGTATGTTCAAGTCGTTCACCAATTTCGTCTAGCTTTTCTTCCGTAAGAACACGTCGTCTGGAAACACGTTTCTTAGGTTCAAGAGATCCTGTCTCTCGTAATCTTTTAACGAGGTTGTAAACAGTATGTCTGTCCGGAACAGGATTGCCAGGAAATTTTCTTGCGAATCGCCTGACTACTTTTCTGCAAGAGTTCGTTTTCACGTAAGTATCGTACATAAAAACTCTTTGTTCAAGGCTATATTTGTTTGGCGGCATAACTAATGAATGAATAACAATTAACACACGATAAAGCACTAGCACTTAATAGCACACCAATAACACAGTATAAACAACACGAGTACTGATAAACGCAAACCGAAGTGAACACGTCTAAACAACTGGTAGCCGACAGCTGTCGCATTCGCGTAGTATCGAGAGGCTTCTCGCGGCTTACCACTACTCCGATAAGCCGCTGACGCTCTTGCGACATCTGAGAAATTTCGCTTCTAGCGTCGGCTCTATAGACACTGGATGGACCAAATTTTGAGGGAAGCACAACAAAAGACTACTCTATGAGGATATGTAATGCTCCTGCCGCAACTTTGAAAAAAAAAAAAATATGGAAATTACGACGTTCAGAAATTTTGCGTAATTACGGGGAAATAGAACTTTGGGATTTGGCCCCCGTTTCCCCCTGGACTCACAATTGTCGGAATTTACATAAAATGTTGCTTTTTGTTCATTCTTACATTTAGAATTTAAATTTCTTAAAAAGATGCAGTTGTTGAGCAGTTATAGCCTTTTATATTCAGTTTATCCCATAGTAGCAAAAGGGGAAAAGTGCTTATTTCAAATGGCGCTCTCAGAAAGAAAAACGCACACAGTGTATGATCGCTACTTTACTTCAAAAATATTCACACGTTAAAATGAAGTGACACTGTTAAATAATTCGTTTATCTGCGCTTTCGTTTTGCATAATAATGTATACGTAACCTCCCCCCTCGAAAATCTTGGGCACGCCACTGACTCTAGTGTTCAAAAGGATTAATCTTGTGTTATCTGCAAAATAAGAGTCACGGTTTTGTTTATTCGAAGGCAAGACAAGAATGAAAAATTGAATCCTTTATGTTGGATGAGTCATTGCTGTCAGAAGCGATATGGGCAGAAATAAAGTGCCAGAAATATTTGTATTTTAGAGGACACCTTTTCCAGCATCCTTACGACAAGGTACGTGCTTATTTAAGTTGTAATTGTAACTATAATTGTGAAAAGTGGAAACATTACAAAACAAGCGGTTTGTGTAACGGGCTATCTGTTACGCAATTTGCCGGCACCTGTTGCATGACTGGGCCGGCAAGCGGCCGACGCTATTGCGGTGGCATGCTGCAATAACCTCCCTGTACTTGTTTCACCTTTAATGTCGTTTAAGGAAATTGTGCGCATTCAATTACATATACGGGGGAATCGTGCGCACCCTTTCTCCGAAGCGCACCTTTGCCCCACACCAACCTTACAAAAAATTTACTTTCTAGAAAAAAATATAAAAACGTTAATCTCGTAACAAGTAGACACGTGTATAGACATGATCATGCAGTATCGAAACAAGCATAGTTCAAAACACTAGAGTAAAAATTTAAGACATACCTCCTTATTTTCGTCAACAGCAAAATAACAACAATGGACACAAAAACAAACATCCACTCGCTACGCACAACACAATACAACTGGCACGAAAAGCCCAATGTAGTAGTATTTCCTGAGACGCCCGCTAGGTTATAGCATGAATCGAAAGCTCATTCTCTGGCTCGTACCTTCGGAAACGTGGTGCGCACGATTCCCCGCCGCGCACGATTCCCCCACTTTCCCCTACATTTGGCCTCAACGAGGAATCACGGTAGGGCATCATTGTTGCCCGTTGAAGCAGTTACGAATGAATGATTTGATTTATTTTACTTTGTTTTAGTCAGTTTTTAACTCCTTAGGATGAATGGTGATAACTTGAAATAGATGGAGGGACAATCACAAAGGCAGATGGACAGCACACAACACAAGCTCCGCCGAAGATTAAACGCCACAGCCTCACTAGTCTGCAAAATGCAATCCAGGGTGTGCTACCTAAAAGGGAGGTTGACATTTGAATGTCCTTAGAAAATGCAGCTCTTATACCCGTGATAAAGTTATGAATCATTGTGGTAGCTTCATGGTTCTAGTTGTACAGCATAAAGTGTGGTAAAAAAGGTAAAAAAAAAACCTCTATAAATCTAACAATTGAAGACACCATTACTTTGTAATTTTATATATAACTTTATATGCTACTGTAACAAATAAGACAACAACATGATACAAACCTAACTGTCCCAAAGATCAGTCAGTATCCCCTCACCCATTCATTCTGTTAACAAGGAATAATAAAGTAACAGGTTTTGTGTGATATTATTTACAGCATGGAATGCATAATCCATGAGAAAGCTTATTTCATCAACTTTATGGCATTGCTCTGAAATAGCTAACACTCTTTATGAATCCCCATAACGAGTTGTCACATGTCGGAAGATCAGGAGTTCATGGTGGCCAGTTAAGTGGAGCTGACAATGCAGGTCACACACAGCCAATCCAACATCGTGAAACACATAATTGAAAGAGTCCCATACTGCGATAGCACAATTAGCAGATGGCCCTTCTTGTTGAAAGCAGCACTCCTCTTTGATTCTATGGTCTTCCAAAAGGAAAACAAACCATTGCCCTAATATGTCCAGACATAAATGCTGAATGATGTTCGGGGTTTGAATCCTGGCCTGGGCATGGGTGTTGTGTGAGTGTCCAATTTCATCATATCACCACATCATCCTCAAGATCACGATTAGCCAAAATTGGCAGAAAAGTGACATTAATCAACAAATAATTAAATAAAAAATGCTAATTTATAACTTCATCAAAAATTATATTCCGAAAATTCGTCTGCTCTCCGTTGCTGCCCACATCATGACATGAGAAAGGTTATGCTTTAACTGACCCACACAACATTCCATGAGCAGCAGCTCTTACATGTGGCTGGCTCATCATCATCATCACTGAAAATCATTTTACAGCACTTTGGAATTGTGTAGCAGTTATATGCTTCCAATCTTTGATTTAAGTCATTGTCAGCCAATATTCATCTTGGGAGCAAATTTACAATACCGGACCCCTGCCCGATTTTTGTAATATTTCGCATACTCACTAATTGAGGCCTCCTAATAACGAATTTGAAGTTAAAATTTGGGGGTCACGTGTAAAAATTGCAAAATAAGCTAAATTGAGTGGTCCATGATCGGAACAGACATGCACGATTGCTCATTATTTACCAGAAGATTTTGTGTTTCCAATACTTAAAAAATGAAATATGCATTCCTGACATTACTACGACCCCAAATTTTAACTATGCTTGCCTAACGTAACCTAACCGTGAATGGTTCATAGGGCTATCCGTCAATGGTTTGTGGGGCTACCAGTGCATGGTTTTACGACCCCAAATTTTAACTGTTTGCCTAACATAACCGAGAATGGTCAGTGGTGCTATCCGTGAATGGTTTTGCGCTAATTGTGACAACGAACTGATAAAAAAAAATCTTATTTTCGTAGCACTTTAACGGCAAATGTTCTTCATCGAAGACTCCATTTTTGTATCCTGTAATTTTACGATTGATGCATTGTTGCCAAACTTACCTGTAATCAACTACTTTTTTAGTGTTCTTTTCCGCCATTCTTACACAATCCATGCTCTCCAAGTATGAAATCAACAGTGTGGCAACGCTGTAAACTGCGTTACTAATTGCGAACGTCAATTGTTCATATCAACAAATATGGTTACCATACTTGTATACGGAGAATCATTGCAAGAATAGAAAAGCTAATTTTACAACTTCTACACGTTAACTAACAATTTCTACACCTCACCCCAACATGTTAACCTCAGATAAATCATCGCGACTAATTATGAGGAACAAATTTAAACTTTTTGTTTTGCCGCTTGATGAAAATAGGTGATCTTTAATAAATCGGGTTCGCTGATTTCAAAAATCATAACTAAAATACTCTTATCACATACCATTTCCGGCGGAAACCATTTTGAAAGATATTCACCGCACATTAAAAGAAGGGTAAAATATAGCATTATGCTCCAGACCTTAATGTAAAAATGTGAATTTTAGTAATACATAGAATACCAAATAAGATTGTGAATGATGTAGTTATGACATTCACTAAAATTGGTGTTTGCAGTAAAATAGTAAAAATTAAGTAAACAGTAAAAGTAACGCACGTTCAAAACATATCTCGGTATGAGTTCTGCTTGTAGCAGGCAAGTTCAACATCTGAGATTGTGTTCCAGCGGTAATCCGCTAGTAAACTGTGAGACCATCTGTCTTTGTAACGTTTTTCCATTTCAGCGATTTGTTGGTGAAAGAGCTATCCCTATTAGCTATTAGCTATTAGAGCTATTAGAGGGGAAAATGTCTAAATGGGAACAGAGAAAGTGTATTTTGAGAGGCATATTGCATCCCATTTCTTTGTATGTTGCCAGCATACGTTCTACAAGTTCACAGTAATTGTGAGCCCTATGGTTGCCAAGGAAATTGCGACGCACACCCTTGAATGCACCCCATGCTGCTTTCTCACATTAACAGTTCTTTAAAATTGGGATCGTTCATTACCTCCCAGATTTGAGGGCCAACAAAAATCCCTTCTTTTATTTTAGCATCGCTTACACCAGGAAATTTGCTTCGTAAGTACTCAAACCCTTTTCCTTCTTTGTTCATGGCTTTCAGAAATTTCTTCATTAACCCCAACTTGGTGTGCAGTGGGTGGGGGAGTAACACATTGTTGGCATCGACACGATATTTGTGAGTGATACTCTTTTCTCCAGGTGTGTAACACTCTCTGTGAGTTCAGTGTTTAGTTTTGTAATGCATGTCCTTTGCTCTGCTGTCCCATAGACAGAGGAAACAACAGAATTTCGTGAAACCTGATTGCATCCCCAAAAGAATTCCCAGTACCTTCAGATCTGCACAGATTTTCCACTGGTGTTTGTCGTAGCTAACACTTGTGAGAATCAAAGCAATGTTTTCATATGTTTCCTCATTTCACTCGCATGAGCAACTGGCACTGAAGGTTTCTAATTTCCATTATGCAGGAGGACCGCCTTCAAGCTAGTTTTTGACGCATCGATGAAGAACTTCCATTCGTCTGATTTATAGTTTTCTCCCAACTCCTGCATTAATCCAGTGACATTGTTGCAGTATACCAGGGACCCATTCATAGAAAAAAGGAAGAAAATTTTAGTTGACGTTTAATGAATGTAATACTTGTCCCTGGTTCCAGCAGGTCCCACCCTTGCAGTCTTGAACCCAGCAGTTCCGCTTCTTTATTTGTAAGGTTCAAATCACATACTAAATCATTTAATTCTGGCTGGGTGATAAGATGCGGTGTCTTCCGTGACTCTTGAAAGTCAGGATCATGGCTGAGAGAAGATATCGGTTCATCTGAGGAAGTTTCTGCTGCCTCTTCCAAAGACCATATCAATGGTGCCTTTGGAACAGGTAATGTCTCATCATGTTGCACTGGTCTTATTGCAGAAGGTAAATTTGGATACTATAGGATACTTTTGGATTTTCTTGAGAATCCCGTAACATTAGTTAAAACGAAAGTCACAAGCAGGAACGTGATTTCGATGTTCGTGCCATACCATGGGAACAGCGAAGGGCATGGATAGATTGGTACCATGTAACCACCCTCGTAAATATCGCGACCATCTACTGCAACAGACATGAGGAGCCCACTCTTTATCTTGGTCTCCGATTTTGCATCCGAAATATAGCTCGTAAGCTTTCTTCACTATTGGTGTAATTGAATTTCGTTGGGATCTTGTCGTGAACTCACCGCACATATAGCAAAACAGATTGGGTGAATTTACACAGTTACGAGGCATCACTGCACTCTTTTCAAATATCACACAAAACAATCGCAATGAAGCACACAACCTAACACACAACCTACACTTCCAGCGAACAGAATGCAACTGGTAAAGACACAGTACAATAAGTCACCTTGCCTCTTTAACAGACTTTTCTCTACTCTTATCTCATCTGGTAAAAAATAAACAACAATGTTTGCTCTTTTTGTTGTCGTTACAATGCTTTCTTCATATTACGCAGGAAAAACAGCCACACTTGTTCTCTTGAAGAATCCCTGTATATCATATGGCGAAAAAAAAACCCTCTTGTCACGTTTACTTCAATTTTGTGTTATTTCAAAAACTAGACGTGGTGGAGAAAAAAGAACATCATTTTCGTGTTTAGCAAGTCAAAAAACATAGAAATAGGTTGTTTTCCGGTCGTGGCAAATTTCATTGTTCCTCAGTGAATTATTTCGTTAGTATAAGCAGTAGCATAGAAATTACAGAAGGGTCCGATATTGTAAATTCTTGCCTTATCTTGCATTGGCTTCTCTGCATTGTTTCCTTCTTGTTGCAGGTGTACATTATGTTGCCTTCACCATTTCAAACTTTGAAATATTTTCCTGATCTTCTGGAAAACCCTGAAAAAATCGAACCGCATGGGTTATGGTGCAAATACAGTGGATTCTTTTTGATTCAAACAGACATTTATTCCCCTTGAAGTTCCTAATGAAACCGATATTAAAAATTCATATGTAATTAACTTTTGAATCTTTTATTTGTATCCGGTTGAGGCACATGGCCCAGTGGTTCGGATCCCACTTTAAACTGTAGGTCCAGTCCTGATTAACCTGTCTGTGCATAAAGTGGACTTGAAAAACAATTTAATCAATCAATCAACCTTTTATTTGGACAATTCAAAGGCAGCTGTCCAGAAACATCTGTAGGGTAGAGAAAGTTTCTGTTTGCTGGTGTGCAGCCTCACATTCTCCTCAATAACATGGTGCAAATATCCCTTTTTGTGCAGGTGTTCATCCTTGAAATTCTACTAGCCAGTCATTTGTGAGAGTCTTCCTATTTGCACTCAGTTGTCAGTTGTGATTAGTCAGGTTTCCTTGTTCATAATGTCAGCGTGGCACATCAAATCTCAAGCACACATTAGTGATGACTTTTTTCACACAATAAATTAAATTGAAGTGAAGATTTTCTTAACCATGTTAAAAAATAAACAAACAGAATTAAACAAAAATCACGAACTTCTTTGTCAGAACAGGTAGCTAATGTTGCTTACATGCAGGGGTGCCAACTTTTGGAAAACATTGGGTGGGCTCTCATAAATGCTTCCTTCCATGTATCATGATATGAATGCAAACTAACGATGCATCCTTACTTTTTTTAAAAAAAATTTATTTGCTGATTTCCATAGGCACTCCACCACGAATCACAATAACACATACAACCACAATGTGACTAATTTATAGGTGGACATGGGCCCATTAGTTGGCACCAATGGTAACACGTGTTTGTAATTTTGTGTGTTATTACAGTGTACTTACTTAAACATGTTTTCCAGCTCAGAGACACTATTTTACCCTTAATGATATTTTCAAGAAAAGTTTCCAAATAATATAAAAGATTAAGTTAGAGAACAATTGCCTTTCTCTCGTGAGCTGTACGAGCCCACTCATCGATACTAGTGGTACATATATCTGATATGTAAATTGGTTTTCCCGATATGAAAGTGGTGATAACATAATTGGAACATCATAAAGAAACATTCCTGTGGAGAGATAAAAATTTAATAAAGTTTTACTTCGCTTTCAGTGCGTATGAGCCTCCCCAATGGCATACTGTTAATGCTGTTGCTTTGTAACCAAGGGGTCCTGGGTTCAATTTCAGTGGTTTCGATCCCACTTTAAACTGTAGATCCAGTACCGATTAGCCTATCTGAGCATAAAGTGAACTTAAAACAAACTTTAACTTTCAGTGCCTACGTAATGTAAGTTCATTTTGAAATTAAAAAAATTAAAAACAATAATAAAAAATCACAAAAATACACTTATGAATCTGATGACACACTTTGCAACATAAATGAACATTAAGGTGAAATATTGATGCATACGTGGCACGCACATGCAATATTACAATACATAAAAATATCTTCCATAATATATATTTAAGAACATTATACAATGTAAAAGAAGTGTCATTGTGTTCAATGAAAGTTACAATATCTAATGGATCTAGGGAACGTATTTTAAGGTGCAGCAACCCTTCCAAAAATATAGCTGTTTTCGCACCGATCATTTGAAATACATATTTTAGGTCATGAAATGTAGTAAAATGAACACACTCTGTTGCACCTTTTTCTTGAGATTAGCACATTTATCCCCTTTTTACTCCTCTTTGATGTTTCAGCACCTTTTTCCTTATTTTCTTTCATGTTTTGTTAAAATATTGGGTAACAGTTCACTATGGGGGTGACAGATTTCTTCAAATTTACAGGAGAAAGTACTTATGGAAATAATTTTCTGTAGCATTGTGTAAGTTCATGAATGTAGTTTTGATCCATTTTAATGCGAATACATGTTGTTTTCTGCGAAAATCTCTGTCCGACGCACTGTTTCTGCTGCCGCCATTTGCTTTCTGCACGAGAGCACAATGTTCTGTGTGTTAGATGACGGAAACCGCGTAGTCAGTGTTTCAAACTTGCCGTGTTTTCACTAGAACATGATGTGTCGAGTATTTTTAATTTTTTTTTAACTATGCTTGCCTAACCTAACTAAACCTAACCTAACCTTACGGAAAATTGTTTTTGGGGCTTACATGAATGGTTTTTGCAGCTAACGTCAATGGTTTTTGGGACTTACGTGAATGGCTTGTGGGGCTAACGTCAATGGTTTGTGAGGTATTAGCATAATTTCAAATCCGGGCACGAAAGTAGGTATTTTCTGGTGAACAAGGTTGCAAGACTGCATAAATCGACAAAACACTCGCACAATGCACGATGAACCAGTACACTGTCGCCATAATGTGTGTTACAGAATCGAAATAACAAGTAACAGTAAGTACTCGTAAATGTAAGAAATAGACATTATCTTAGTTAGATATGCATTATTTCACCTTAGGAAATGTTCTGCATTCCAAAATAGTACGTTAGCTATGTAAAAAAGTATGAAATATGTGATTTATAGGTGTCACCCCCATAGTGAACTAGTACCAAATATTGGACAGAAATATAAACGATCTTCACTCTTCTGTAGCAGCTACATCCTACAGTCTCATTTTGTAGAGCAGAACGAGAGATATAAAATGGCATAATATAATCATTGCAGCCCCAATAGTTCCCAAGATAATGTCACTCGCTGAGTTCAAAACGTCTGCGACTTGCATTCGAAAACAGAAATGTTGAGCGTTATCCAGTATAACAAGTTGATTGAAACACACAGTAAATGCCACGTTTACTTTCTAAATACTTATTACTTTATATAATTATTACTAATTATGTTATTTGCCATGATATTGAATAAAAAATGTTTAATTGGTTTAGACCTAAATAAAAGCATTTTATCAGCACTTTTTTGAAAACATTTTCAGAACCTTTTTTTCCCTTTCCCCGACCATAATTTTGCACCTTGAAATCTATTCCCTACTTATAATGTATTAATGTAATTTGCGTTTTATTTTTTCTTTTAACATATATTATTGTTTGTTTACAGTTTTTCACAGGTTGGTGGTTCATAATTGATGTGGCAGCATGTTTTCCTGACAACTCGCAGTTCCTTCATGCATACCATGTATGTGGGGTGGTAGGCACTGTATCTCTGTTCATGTAAGTGTACAATTTTAAAACTTATTCTGAAAATTAATGATCATTGCAGTAGTGAAGCTCTCTATTGTATTTGCTTCAATATTTATTTGTGTTCTTTCTGGTACTTGATTGTCTGAGCAGTCCACAGTATTAGAAGTGAATAAGTAGGCCTAACTCTTACTTAGAGCTTTCATAATGTGTGAGGAACTTTGACAATTATTTCTGCATTATAAAGCATGACAACCACAATCTGATATATAAATGAAGAACACAAATGCACAAATAGATGGAAAGGTTAATTCAAAATTATCAAAGCTTTGCTGTTGTCTTTGTGATTCGTTGGTTTGCACACAACAGAAATATTGTCAAATTTCTGAAGGATGTGGAGAAGTTAAGTGGAAATGCTGCAATTCTAAAAAACTTGTTTGCAGATGTGTATGAGATAAACCATTCATAAATTTGCCTTGTAATCGAAGGTTTCCAGGTTTGATACCCGGTGGAGGCACATAGTGGTTCGGATCCCACTTTAAACTTTGGTCCAGTCCTGATTATCCTTTTTGTGCATAAAATGGACTTAAAACAAAAACTCCAACTCAAACCATTCAGGAACATTTTGTTGAAAAATCGTTAGTCTAGAAATGGCGTGATTGACAATTCATTACTCTTAGTTTCATTAAAAATACACTGACATATCAAATTATTTATTTTATTTGAAGATTAAACAGTATTTTCAGGGGTAGACAAAACTAAAAATAATTCAGGCAGCGGCCCATTATTCTCAAGAGCCAGCTTTTTTTTCCAAGTGCTGGCTAAGAAAGCCATGAATCCAACTAAGATAAGGTATCAAATGTGATCTTAATAATTTATTAATTAATACAAGGTTCAATTAAAAGTAATTAATTCTTGCTTTGTAGTGACCTTCCTAAAAAGGCTCAACTAGTAACAGCATGAATAACTATGCAATACATTCTAATATATGGCTATCTCTACCATATTGCTGCATATTTTAAAATTCAGCTAGCAACCATTCAAAAATGTATAATGGCATGTCTATTATTCTGATACATGTCATGCAGAAAATACACAAACATTAAAAATCACATATTGTACTCATCATTAAAAGAAAAAAAGGAGTAATGAAAATTTCTGCAAAGGAACTCAAAATATCAAATTGAAATTGAATTTGAAAATTCAGTTATTAGGTGCAAATTTTGAGGTACCATGGTGACTGGGGACTCTATATTTCTCTACCCCTAAGTATTATACTATTGAGTAAATTCAATCAAATCTAAAATCATTCTGATTAAAAAGTGGTTGTCCATTTCTTCTAACTATTGAGTATTGAGAGAGTGACACTAGTTTTGTTTGGATTTATTTTGAGATTAGTTTACCAATAGTAGTTCGTAAATACACAAATGCAAATTACTAACTTTCCTCGCACAACTAACTTATAAGTATAAAGATTCTGTTAATTTCAATGGCACCTGCCACCATCCAACAAGTTCCTCTGTTGATTATACTATTCTGTAATATAATTAAGCCTTGTTTCCATATTGAAACCAATAAGTTGCTGACCAAGGCAGTTTATTAAGGTAAAAACACTTAACACGTAACGTTTCGACCCTGTATCAGGGTCTTCCTCAGACGAAGAACTAAACTAGTTATTGGTTACTATTCTGTCTTTCATTCCCCAAAACGTTAATAGTATCTAAATTTGAAGTTATGGCAAACTCTTCATGGGAAAAATTCTGGTCCAATTCTCAATGTTTGGTGAATGATTTTGAGGAGAACTAGGGGGAGGGGGCATAGAGGCAATATTTGCCATCTTTTGTCATTATGTCCAGGTGAAGATAAAACAACATAATTCAAGCGCCAGTCCTTTTTTCTCAGGAGCCTGCAAAAAACAGTCTACAAAGCCATGAATTCAACTAAGATAGAGCTACATATTTTGAAATGTGACCACAAAACATTAAATTAATTAATTAATATAAGATTGGATTAGATTAGAATTAATTAATTATTGCACCGGAGTGAAGGCTCAACCGGTAGCATCATACACATGCAATATGTTCTAAAATATGTTCGGCTCTACCAATAGTGAAAAAAAAATATAATGACATGTTTTTTATTCTGATTTAATAATACACATGATACAGAAAACACACATACTGTATTCATTATTTAAAAAAAGGGTAATGGAAATTTCCATAAGCGAACTCAAAATTTTTTGAAACATTTTTTTTGGAACTGAATTTGAAAATTCAGGCACCAGGTGAAATTTTTCAGGTGCCATGTTGACCGGGAACACTATTTTTCTACCCCTGATTATGTCAACACATGAAAACTGTACCTGCATGGAAAGTAGATTCTATTTTTGTCTCCTGGGCTGTGCAATTGCGTGAATTCCCAAATAATTCGTGGTCTGAGCCACTGCACCAACCTTGCAACTGCTGCCAGAAAACAAATTTGTTTCTGCTTGAAAACACTTCATTATTTACACTTTGTTCCTTTGAAGTTAGCACTTGCTTATTGAAGTCTGGTTCTAGGTCAGTACATTTGAGCTACTGTGGTGTAATCTGTAGGGTGTCTGAAGTAGTGCGCTACTAGTGGCGATACTGTAGCTAGCTACAAAATTTGTAGCTGTAGCGGCGCTATATTTTGAGAATTGTAGCTGTTTCGGTAGCAAAGCTACAAAATTTCTGTAGTTGTAGCGAAAATTTCGGTACAGCTACATTTCTTCTCAGCATTTTCATGTAAATTTTGAATGTGGCAACAGCGTCAAAAAGAATTTGACAATAATGCTTACTTTTGTAGGAGGTTCATAAAGACAAAAGTCTATTGTGTACATGGAAATACGGATAATCTAGTTTATAAAAAATCTTGATCGTAGATTATAGATACCGGCATAATTTATTTGATTAGTATCTGAATAATTCTAATATCCAGAATACTAACTTATATATGTGAATATATTCTGGTTAAAAGCTACGTTTTTTGAGCTGCATCACTATTTTGAGCAGAATTGTGCCTCGTTTGTGGCACCACTGAAAAAAAAAATGCCTCGTTTGCGCCACCACCGGGATGAATCCTGTGGATATCCCTAGTGTAAGAGGCAGCAAAATGTCATTAATTATTGTGCAAAACACAACTTGCAATGCAAACAGGAGTGATCCTTTTTCCACTAGAATGACAGCAATAGTGCCAGCAATTAATGGCTCAGTATGTTAACAGAATTGACATTTGTCAGGATATAGGATCTCACCAGCAAGAAATTATTGTTACAAGAACGATAGACATACGAGAGTCACTATTTATATTTTGAGCCTAACAATGAAAAAAACAGGAATTTGGCATTGAAAACTGCTTTATTGTTTTTCGAAGTATTCTCCTTTATGGTCAATACACTTTTGCATTCGTTCGAACCATTTGTCAAAGCAATTTTTCCAATCTTCTTGAGACACCTCCATAATATGGTTTTTGAATGCATCAATGGCATCTTCCGCCGACGAAAATCGTTGTCCACGCAATTTATTCTTGACATTCGGGAACAAGAAGAAGTCATTGGGTGCCAAATCAGGACTGTATGGTGGATGACCCATCAATTCGATTTTTTGACTGTTCATAAAGTCGGTTGTTAGACGAGATGTGTGACAGCTGGCATTGTCTTGATGAAGAATGATCCGACGGCGTTTGTTTGTTTTCCGTATTTGACCGAAGACCTCTGGCAAACAAATTGTTGTGTACCATTCAGAGTTGAGCGTTCTACGTTCCTCTAAAGGCACAGTTGCCACATGACCAGTTTTCCCGAAAAAAAACAGGCGACCATTTGTTTCGATGTGCTTCAAGCGCGTTATACCAGCGTTTCACAGTGGCAAAGGATGGGGCTACATCGCCAAATGTGGAAGTAAGTTGATCGGTGCACTCTTGTCTTGATAATCCACGTCGAAAATCGAAAGAAAATCATCGCACGAAAATGTTCACGAGTTAATTCCATTTTATTGTTGTCGCTCAATCTCCAAGGCAACATAAACAACACAAATGAAGCTATTGACAAAACATTTGAAGTATGTTATGGTCAATAATGCCAGACGATTCCGTGCAAACGTCAAATCGCACCTAACTTCAATCAGTGTTGCCAAGGCTCAAAATATAAATAGTGACCCTCGTAGACTTTCTGGAATTACAATTATTTTTGTCATAATATTTGTTCACAAATTTTCAAATTACAATGTGTTTAGAACACTTGGATTTACACATCAGTTTCCTCAATATATTTCTGTTTTGCTTTTTTGTTACTTTCGCTAACCAGAACAATGAATATGAATGTTTTATTTAGAAATTCTCTCATCTTTCTGCCACTTTTGGCTATTTGTAAGACTGAGGAAGAACGATGAATGACGATGAGCAGCGTAGGGAATGGAGGAGCAGGAAGATCCCAAATTCTACCAAATTTTATTTGTGTATAGTTGTAATCATTAATTTTGTGTCATCCTAATTGCACTACTCATATAGCAAATTTGAATTGATTGGCCACTTTCATAGGTTTGTTATTCTCAAACACTATTAAAAATATGTAACTGAGGTAATACTGCTATACAAATTACCGAATGACGAGAATCATGATAATAAATAACAGTATCTATTTTACAGTAAGTACAACTATCTTACTAGGGTCTTCCCTGGAATATCCATGTGGTTGTTTTAATTTTTTTTATGCAAAAGTAGCGAGTAGCGAACAGGAGTAGCGTAGCGAGCTACTTTTTGGAAAATGTAGCTGTAGCTGTAGCGAAGATACATTTTGAAAGAGTAGCTGTAGTTGTAGCGAAGCTACTTTTAAAATGTAGCGTTCGGATCACTCTCTGACTGTCATGTAGGAGTCTTGGGTTCCATTCTTGGAGTGGGCAATTCCAGGTGGGTGCACCCAGACTCAAATAAGAGAAAATGGTGGTAAACGATGCCAGAGCATGGTGCTGATCACATCACCTCCCCAAATGGTAGACATCATGAATGTGTAGGCCCTACCTCCACATTCCTCACGTGACTTAACAGGGATAGCTTTATCTTTAGTTTAATGCAAGGGTTGGGTCATAAGTCATGGCAAATATTTTTTTCGCGAGAATGTGGGACTGGCATGAAAATCTGAAATATACAGGGTGTCCCAAAAGGTACTTTACAACTTTAGTGTCATATAACGACACTTGTAATTCACTTAGAGAAACAAAGTAAGTTTTATGTGATTCACCAACTCAAAATGTTTTGTTCTGTTAGGTAATGAATAACTTCCTTGTCTTTCCAGGTGGCAGGAGCAACATAATGTGAGAAATTGAGTCTGCACAGGAAAAAGCACAGTGTGTGGCTTGGTATATTGAAACCAAGTCAGACACCCAAGTCCAGAGAAATTTCAGAACGCGATACAGGAAACCACCCTCTCGGCCATCCATAAGAAAATGGTACAGCAACTTCATGCAGACAGGCAGTGTGGATTTGAAGCACCATGTAGGCAGGCCAAGAACAAGTGAAGAAGATATGGAAAGAATTCGACAGGCTTTCCAGCATTCACTGCTTACCATTTTCTTATGGATGGCCGAGATGGTGGTTTCCCGTATCATGTTCTGAAATTTCTCTGGACTTGGGTGTCTGACTTGGTTTCAATATACCAAGCCACACACTGTGCTTCTTCCTGTGCAGACTCAATTTCTCACATTATGTTGCTCCTGCCACTTGGAAAGACAAGGAAGTTATTCATTACCTAACAAAACAAAACTTTTTGAGTTGTTGAATCACATAAAACTTACTTTGTTTCTTTAAGTGAATTGAAAGTTTTGTTATATGACATTAAAGTTGTAAAGTACTTTTTGAGACACCCTGTACAAATGGAAGAGGGCAATGTATGGTACTGCGGAGTGTATGAACAATGCAGATCATGTATACCAGCTGTAGGAAAGAGAAGCGAACAAAACACCATTAAAGACAGCATCATGCCACATGTGTTTACAAGTCAGAAAGCATACATTAGCTTTACAAGAACAAAAGAGGCACATACTATGGAAGGGCACTATTCCTCAGTTTCCACTAGCTCCCTGTGGCATTCTCTGGTATTTCTTCCCCAAAGAATGCCTATTTTGATACATAAACACTGTTCACACTGTGGAGCGTCAGTTGATTCAACAATGAATTACCACTGCCCTCTGTACGATAACCGTTCATCATACTGCTATTTAGTGACGTGTTCACGTACTTCAGGTGCCACTTCTCCGGGACATACCATTTTTTGACAGAGAAAAAATATAGTTGCGTAACTTATGCTCCAGCCCTCGTATATTGGCATATCATTGCTAATTTTTCTTGGTATATACAAAATGTTCTGTAGTCGTAGAGTTGTTCTTGACTGTACACTTAGTTATGGTGGTCACCCACCTTCCCTTGACTCAACATACCCGGTAATTGTCACAATGTGAACTGATCATGATTTCTAATCGACTTACTATATTTTTTCTTTTAGGATCAACTCTGTTACAAATGCTCAGGTGAGGGGCGATACTTACTCAAATGGATGCATGGGTCCTCGAGGAGCCAGGGCATGGCTCTTCATTGGATTTGTTCTTGGGTTTGGAGCAGTGATAGCAGCATGCTGGATTCTCTTTCAAGGCTACTTGGGTGATAGTAAGTAGTAGTTGTAATATTTTAAAATATACATCTTTATAGTAATGGAACAGATTAATCGGTACTCCACATCGCTATCAGCTGATATGGGCATATCGGTTTATCGGTGAAATTACTGATTATTTGAACGATCCAATATGTCTACAAATATCTCATAATGTAGTGCAAAATTCTGCCATTTTGTTATTTTTATAGATAATCCTTTTTAAAAATGAAATGTGTAAAATGCAACTTCATTTGCAGAGCAGTCACCTCAGAAGAGGTCAATGGACCATTTGGAATTTTATATAGGATCGGTACAATATCGGTTATTGGTATAAGTAAATTTTATGTTGGTACTTTATCAGTATCGATCAATCCCTACTTCTTCGTAAGTCCCTTTTAGAATGCATGAATAGTAACTAGGGATCCTGGGTACATGTTATTTGTGTACACTGTTCTTGAGGCAAGAACAAACATATGGCCATTAATTTCACACTGTAACATTTAATTGAATTTGGAACCAGAAATGAGATGAAGTAATTGGGTCATTTATGATTATTGGCCTATATCAACACACTGATATAGTTAGGAAACACAAGAATGATGTGTGCTGTACGAGGGTCACTATTTATATTTTGAGCCTAACAATGAAAAAACAGGAATTTGGCATTGAAAACTGCTTTATTGTTTTTCGAAGTATTCTCCTTTATGGTCAATACACTTTTGCATTCGTTCGAACTATTTGTCAAAGCAGTTTTTCCAATCTTCTTGAGACACCTCCATAATATGGTTTTTGAACGCATCAACGGCATCTTCCGCCGACGAAAATCGTTGTCCACGCAATTTATTCTTGACATTCGGAAACAAGATGAAGTCATTGGATGCCAAATTAGGACTGTACGGCGGATGACCCATCAATTCGATTTTTTGACTGTTCATAAAGTCGGTTGTTAGACGAGATGTGTGACAGCTGGCATTGTCTTGATGAAGAATGATCCGACGGCGTTTGTTTATTTTCCGTATTTGACCGAAGACCTCTGGCAAACAAATTATTGTGTACCATTCAGAGTTGACCGTTCTACGTTCCTCTAAAGGCACAGTTGCCACATGACCAGTTTTCCCGAAAAAACAGGTGCCATTTGTTTCGATGTGCTTCGAGTGCAAACAACTTTTGTTGGATTGGGTTCATCTTGAAACACCCATACAGTCGACTGCTGTTTACGTTCCGGATCATATGCATATATCCATGATTCGTCACCTGTTACAATCTTATATACGTCTTTTGAAGCACCGCGATTCTATTTATTGAGCATTTGTTTGCACCAATTGACGCGAGCGTCTTTTTGAGATTTTGTCAAATTGTGTGGGATCCAACGAGAACATACCTTTCTCACAGCTAAATGATCATGCAATATTTTATATATGCTGGTGGAACTAATGCCTATGGTTGCCTCAATCTCACAGTATGTCACATGACGATCTTGCAGTATTAGGTTTTGCACAGCATCAATGTTTTCTTGAACAACAACTGATTTTGGACGACCTTCGCGAATCTCGTCGGTGAGCGAATGGCGGCCACGATTAAATTCGTTATACCAGCATTTCAGAGTGGCAAAGGATGGGGCTTCATCGCCAAATGTGGAAGTAAGTTGATCGATGCACTCTTGTCTTGATAATCCACGTCGAAAATCGTAAAAAATCATCGCACGAAAATGTTCACGAGTTAATTCCATTTTATTGTTGTCGCGCAATCTCCAAGGCAACATAAACAACACAAATGAAGCTATTGACAAAACATTTGAAGTACGTTATG